>NC_059144.1:6282500-6907500 GCF_020740605.2 Lemur catta | reverse complement strand
CTTCGCTCTACCTCCTCCCGTCTGACTTTCTCTTTGAATTTTCTGAATGGAGAATGTCCCTGAATCATTTCATATGTAAGACAGCCAAGTCCCCACCAATCAAGACTAAATGGACAGTTTTCATTATTGATAACTTCAGGAGCTATATAACAAATACAGGAAAATAAATTACATTTTGGTTTTAAATTTTCTTGTAATTAATTCCAATAATAAATTATAAATTCAATCTTTGTTACAACATGGATGAATCTTAAAAACATTATGTTAAGTGAAAGAAGCCAGATACAAGCAGCCAAATATTGTGGTTCTATTTATATGAAACAGAACAGACACATCCATAGAGACAGGAAGTCAATTAGTGGTTGCCAGGGCTGGGGGTGGGCGGTGAGGAATGGGGAGTGACTGTGAATAGGCACAGGGTTTCTTTTTTGAGGTGATAAAAATGCTCTGAAATTAGACGGTGGTGATGGTTGTGCAACTCTGTAAATACACAAAAATCCACTGAATTATATACTTCAAATTGGTGGCCTTTATGGTATGTGAATTATGTCCCAAAAAAGGTGTTATTTTAAAAATGTTTGTATTCTTCATACAAGATGAACTGAATTGCCACAGAGTAACATTAACATGGGAAAATGATGCTCTTGGGGAGACCCTGCCTCCGGAAGGTTCTCCCTCCAAACATGCACAGCCACGCCCACGGGCGCTGCCAGTGCATTGCCACCTGTACCTAAGTCAGTCAAAATCCCCAGAGGCTGGTGACAGCAGAAATGGCCGGAGTTTTACTGCAGGACTCAGTGAGGCCCTCAGAGGCCACCCCTGGGGGTTGGCTGGCACTGCCCACGGACCTCTGGAACAACCCCCTTTGGAATAAACCAAGTAGGATGATTTCTCAAGGGGTCTGCAAGGCCGGCGTGCACAGGGAGCGGACTTTGGCAGAGTGGCAGACCTGCAGCCTCGTCCTGGTTCTACCCTCGCTTAGCCATGTGACTCAGGACCCAGAGCCCTCTCTAGGCCTCACTCCTCATCCATAAGAGGGGGCCAGACTAGAGGATTCCTCAGCAGTTTCAAAACTCCGACTGGTTAAAGACTTCAAAACACCACTGTACCCTCTACCAGTGTGTTCAAACTAAGCTTCAGGTCCATTTGTGTTGGGCTTCCTCTACATTCTGAGGCACTCAGGCATCCAGACAGAGAGGACAAGGACCGCTGCTGACATGCTCTCTCACATACCCATGTAGCCAACTGTTCCAATTCTTCCTCGAACCGTCTGCCCTTCTGGGATCTCCACAGCTAAACCAAGATCTGAAATCCAGATATGTCCTGTATGTGTTCAAATACATTACACAAGTCACAAGAGGAAGAAGTAATGACACTTTAACAACAGTAAAAATTGGGAAAAAATAATCTTAACTACCATGGATGGAAATAGTAGCATTTTATACTCTGGAACATTTAAATGTAAAACTGCACTTAACTTTTTCACACTTAGTAAAATTCTATACAGTGCATTCAGTTTTACTAATAGCAGGAAATTAGATTTATGCATGGCTGTTGATCAGGAAGCCCTTTAATCATAGACAACCACGTGATAAGACAGAGGTATTATATTTATTATCTTATTTCCATATAACTACCAGCTACATAAATGAAAAATATAATGAACATTTTATCAACTACAAAATAGTAAATAAACAGATTCTGTCAGAGTACCAGTAGGCTTATCTACAAGGACAGGTATACGTGAATGATACGGAGTTTTTCTCTAGAGAACAAATGATAATCGAGTCAGGGAAATAATACACAAAATTAAGGTATTTCACTTAAAGAACTATATTATGTTTTAATGCCTTCCATATAGAAGTATTTAAATATTTGTTGAACTATAGGCTGGGCGAGGTGGCTCACACCCGTAGTACCCTGGGAGGCTGAGGTGGGAGGATTGCTTGAGCTCAGGGGTTCAAGACCAGTCTGAGCAAGAGTAAGACCCTATCTCCACCAAAAACAGAAAAATTAGCTGGGCATCATGGTGTGCATCTGTAGTCCCAGCTTTTCAGGAGGCTGAGGCAGGAGAATTGCTTGAGCCCAGGAGTTTGAGGTTGTGGTGAGCTCTGATAATGCCACTGCACTCTACCCAGGGTGACGGAGACTGTCTCAAAAAAATTTTTTTTGTTGAACTACTATGAAAATAACAAATTACAGAAAACATTCTTCTGAGAGTATAGAAAGATAAGCCAGCCCTGGAAGCAGATGCCCCCTTAAACATATTCACCACCTGTCCCCCCAGCTTCCAAAATATACCTGGTATATATAGTATAGTGGATGCTCAATAAATATTTATTGAAGAAAGGAATTAACAACCAATAAATATTTACTGAACACTAAAAATATGCAACATGCTCTTCAAGGCACTGAGATCATTTTAAAACAGTCTACATTATACTTCAGACAGGAAAATCAACCTGTGACTAGGCTTGCACGCATATGAACCACGCCATGCCCTTGCTGCAGGCTCGCTCTGGGGAGGCAGGAGCAGAGAGGGTTCTGCACAGACTCTGGAGCTGTATGGCCTGTGTCTGAGTCCCAGCTCTTACTATCACGGCTCAGTTTCTTCCCTCTATACAGATACAGGCTGGCAACAATGCAGCTCTAATGTATTTTATGTTTAAGCAGAATACTGGCATGTTGTGACTTCTTTTTTAAGTATTACAGTCTTATTTTTCCTTTAAAAAGTGATTTTTAAACTGAGAAATGCAAATTAAAAACTACACTGAAATACCAATTCCCACCTAATAAACTAACAAAAACCCCAAAGTTTGAGGATATAGTCTGCTGGCAAGGCTGTGGGGAAACAGGCAGGAATGCAGACCAAGATAATATCCTGGAGTGGAATTTGGCAATATTTGGCAAAATTGCATGTGAATTTACCCACTTCTAGGAATCTATCAAAAGGATACACTGATATCCTAGGAAATGACATGGGCACAGGGCTACTAATTGCTACACTAACTGAAATAGCAAAAGAGTGGAAACAACCCAATATCAGCGAGGAATGGGCAAATAAAGCAGGTTCATCTGCAGCAGGAATAAGGGAGAGCTCCACTGAGTGTGGCAGAGAAATTCCTGTTATATATTAAGTGGAGAAGCAAAGTGGAGGCTGAGCTTGGTGGCTTACACCTGTAATCCCAACACTGACGCAGGAGGATCACTTGAGACTAGAAGTTCGAGATTAGCCTGGCAATATAGTGAGACCCCCGTTTCTACAAAAATGTTTTAAAAGATAGCCAGGCATAGTGATGCGCTCCTATGGTCTCAGTAACTTAGAAGATTGAGGCAGGAGGATCGCTTGACCCTAGGAGTTCAAGGCCAACCTGGGCAACATAGTGAGATCCCATAGGAAGGAATGGGGAACAAATATTATATCTACACATATACTGTATATAAGTGAAAAAAATTTTAAAAATGAGCTAAAATGATTACTTGAGGGGGTGGACAGAGACGGAATCTAGATGTCTCTGAATATGTTTGGTTTTTCAGTTTTGTCTTTGGAACCACATAAATGTTTTACATAATTATAAAATTTTAAAAATTAGATCACTAAAAATTAAAAACAAAATGAAGAAAACAAACCTGTGGTATATAAGCTGGTGGCTTACCCACACAGGATATTGAGTGACTATACAATAACTTAACCGAACAATCCTAGAACCAAAGACCTTTTGCTAATAACCAAAAGAACTGCATGTAATCCTAGCACTCTGGGAGGCCGAGGTGGGTGGATCACTTGAGCTCAGGAGTTCGAGACCAGCCTGAGCAAGAGCGAGACCTCGTCTCTACCAAAAATAGAAAGAAATTATCTGGCCAACTAAAAATATATATAGAAAAAATTAGCCGGGCATGGTGGCGCATGCCTGTAGTCCCAGCTACTCGGGAGGCTGAGGCAGTAGGATCGCTTAAGCCCAGGAGTTTGAGGTTGCTGTGAGCTAGGCTGACGCCACGGCACTCACTCTAGCCCGGGCAACAGAGCGAGACTCTCTCTCAAAAAAAAAAAAAAAAAAAAGAACTGCAAAGAAATCTTATATTGTTTTCAATAATTTTACTGATGTAATAATATTAATATTGTTATTCTAAAACTTTTACATATATAGTGGATAAAATAAATAAGTAATTATGTTCATGTTATTAGGAACTAATACTTTTAGCATTAGGCAAAAAGCACAAATATGAAATGAAGAATTTAAATAAGAATTAGAAATAACAACATGAGTCCATGATAAATATTTTCTTTTGGTCTCAAGATGCCACTTTCCACACAGAGGACCAGGGCTTTGGAGAAATGGTGGGTTCCAGGTCCCACTGAGCATGCGTGCGGGGCAATCCTTACACAGAAGAGAGGAAAAGTTACTAAAGACTCCTGGGTGCCCACTAGCCAAAGTTGGGATGATCTGAATAGCAAAAAGAATAATGATGCCAATAGAATAAAACCTGTCAAATGTGTTAAAAGCCACAAGTTCATAATGATACCAAGACTAAACAAAAGCTTCACTGGTTGTCCTGAAGGATGATAGAGAACTAAGGCGATATCCTGGTAAGTGGAGATAAAGGGAAGTACTCATCTGCTTTTCCTGAAACAGGCAAATAAATGTGGATGGGATAAAGATTTTTTAACAGATGAATCCCAACACATAAGTGCAAAAGGAATGATAGCATTAGAATAAAATTATTTTATAATCTCAATAAAGCAATGTATCTGAATATTGATCATTAAGCCATTAAGTGAGGCTAGCGGGGAAATGAATAATGGATGGTTGAGGCCGACCAACATGCAAGAGCACTGATCAATCCTAACACCATAAAAAGAGACACTTGGCCATCACATGCCTCTTGATGTAATATAACAGGAAGTGCTCAAGGATGCTTACCAAAAATCAAACTTGGATCTCTTCCAGCCTCCAGATCTAACTACTGGCTTACAGGAAAACAGGGGGATGGGGCACACATTAAATCCAGCTGAATCCAGAACACAGGAAATTCCACAGGACAAATGGCCTGTGTATTAGTTTGCTAGGGCTGCCATGATGAAGTACCAGAGACTAGGGGCTTCAACAACAGAAACTTATTTTCTCACATTCTGGAGGCTAGAAATACAAGATCAAGGTGTTGGCAGGGTTGGTTTTATTCTGAGGACTCTCTCGTTGGCTTGGGGGAGGCCGCTTTCTTCCTCTGTCTTCACATGGTCATCTTTCTGCATGTGTCTGAGTCCTAATCTCTTCTTATGAGACACCTGTCATATTGGATTGAGGCCCACCCTAAATGACCTCATTTTAACTTCATTATGTCTATAAGACTCCATCTCCAAATACAGTCACATTCTGAAGTGGTGGGGGTTAGGACTTCAACATATAAATTTTGGGGGGACACAATTTGGCCTATAATACCTAGTTTCATGAGCAAATAAATGACAAAAAGAAGCAGGGAGGAGGAACCTATGAGGTTAAAAAATAAGAATATTACAAGCAACTGTAAATATAATGTGGACTTCATTGACTACTCAATATACAACTCTAAAAACACTTATGAAACAGAGAAAATTTAAAGCTGATGGGGTACTATGTCATGTTAAGAAATCTTTAAATATTTTTGGATGTAATAATAGTATTGTCTTTAGGATAAAAGAGTGTCCTTATCTTTCATAGATACATACTTTATGGATAAAATGATGTATAGGATTTCCTTTAAAATAATTATCAGTAATAAAATGTTACTGGTTTTTACAATGGCTCCCTTTTTACCTCTCTTTTTGAGAATATACATATTTCACAAAACTAAAAATACAAGCATGACACAGTTTTCTTTGTTATCCAAACTACCAGCTGAATTTTATGAGCCAAGTCCCCCTCAATAAATAACTTTGCAAAAACAGAGTACTGGCATGTTTGTGATGGACAAATGCTAAATGTGTCTCACAGCCTAAAACAGATGATAATCAGCTTTTTTACGTAATGCCACCACAAACGTAAAATTCTGCTTTACAGATGAAAACAGAAAACCTAACAAGCTGTCTAGAAGGGAAATGAGGAAGTATTTACACAATCACGTTACTCTTTCTTTTCCTGAGAGACGGGGTCTCACTATGTTGCCCAGGCTGGAGTGCAGTGGCTATTCATAGGTGCAGTCATAGTGTACTACACCCTCAAACTCTGGCCTCAAGCAATCCTCCCACCTCAACTCTGAGTAGCTGGGACTACAAGCCAGCTTTCATGTTACTCCTAACATGTCAATTTCATTCATAAGTAAGTAAGATGACTTATATATGACTTACTGGCAGAAACTCATTCCTAGGAATTTTAATTGTATGAAAGTAAAAAATCCTAAAATCAGCTGCATTTTTTAAGTCATAGAAACTGAAGTATGATCCTATACATAGGATTCCATTTATTAAAAATGTTAAAAGGGAAACAGAAAGAAAAGGAAATTAAGTCTCCTGAAATTGAGAAAAGTAAAACAATGATTTGTTATTCCTTTCCATTCTTTGTTTTCCTTAAGAGATGGAGTCTGGCTACGTTGCCCAGGCAGGCCTCAAACTCCTGGGCTCAAGTGATCCTCCTGCCTCAGCCTCCTGAGTACAGCTTTCTATTCTTAATTGGAACATGACTGGGTCCATGGTCTATAAAGAAAAAGAAACACAGTAATTACCACATAAATGGTTCTGGGCTCTTGCTTCAGGGGAGGATGGAGAAGGTCTTGGCAGGCCAAGGCTACTACTTACTACAACTAGAAGAACCTAACAAATCACAAAAGTCATCCTTTTAAAGGCATCAGCAAGCCGTGGCAGTAACACAGACTAGATGTACTAAATTTCCAAAGCAGCAAGGCCTCCAGAGATGCCCTGACAAGTGGCAGTGGTGTTTCCCTTAGAAGCATTTGCACACACTCCATACAACGCAGGAGCTAGCAACTGGGAGGGGTCTGACACAGATGTGCCAGCTGCCTCCACCTGGGACTGGGGGGCTGAGAGTCTAGAGTGGACCGTTGGGGGATACTGCGGGGACAGAGACACTAGCACAAATTTTGGCACTCATGTGGCACTGGAGAGACAAACATGGAGACCTGAGGACCTCAAAAGCAGAATGGTCTCCCCTCAAAATATCAGGAAATAGAATGTAGGAATCTAAAGGGTAACACATTATGCCCAAGTTGGATGTGTTTCAGGAATGAAAGGGTAATTTAACATTTGAAAATAAATTTGTTTCATTAACTACATTAGTAGAAAATGAACATCATAATTATCTTGATAGATAAAAGCACTGACAAAATTCAACAATCATTCATCATTTTTTAAATTAAAAATTTTAAATCTGACAAAGAATTGCTACAAAAGTACTACAGCAAATTCATGCTTAATGGTGACATATTGGAAGGTTGCCCCTAAGATCAGGAACAAGAAAAGAATTCCTGCTCACCACTTCTATTCAACATTGAACTGAAAGTCCTACCCACTATCATATGTAAGAGAAAGAAATAAAAGTCCTAAGAATTGGAATGGACCAGGCGCGGTGGCTCATGCCTTGTAATCCTAGCACTTTGGGAGGCCAAAGTGGGAGGATGGAGTGAGGCCAGGCATTCAAGACTAGCCTGGCAAGATCTTGTCTCTACAAAAAAATTAAAAAATTAGCTGGGCATGCTGGCATACACCTGTAGTCCCAGCTACTCGTGAGGCTGAGGCAAAAGGATCCCTTGAGCCTAGGAGTGTGAGGTTGCAGTGAGCTATGATGATGCACTGCTGGGGCAACAGGGGGAGAACCTGTCTCCAAAAGAAAAAAAACAAAAAAGAATTGTAATGGTAGACATGAAACTGTCATATGCTGATGGCATAATGGTGTATGTAGAAAATTCCAAAAGAATCCACAAGCTTTTAGAATTAAGTGACTTTAGCAAGGTCAGTGGACTTAAAGTCAATTGTAATTATAACTAAAAACAGAATCCATGAAAGAAAAAAATTGATAAACAGGATTTCGTTACAGTTAAAAACTTCTGCTCTGTGAAAGAAACTATTAAGAAAATGAAAAGACAAGCCACAGACTGGAGAAAATTTTTGCAAAACACCTATCTGATAAAGGACTGGTATCAAAATATGCAAAGTATTCTTAAAATTCAACAATAAGAAAATAGACAATCCAATTTAAAAATGGGCAAAAGATCTGAACAGTCACCTCCCCAAAGAAAATATACAAATGGAAAATCAGCATATGAAAGCTGCTTAATATAACATGTCATCACAGAATTATAAATTAAAACAATCATGAGATACCACTACGCATCCATTAGAATGACTAAAATTCAAAATGCTGACAACACCAAATACTGGTGAGGATGTGGAGCAACAGGAACTCTCATTCATTGCTGGTGGGAATGCAAAATGGTACAGCCACTTTGGAAGACAGTTTTGCAGTTTCTTATAAAACTAAACATACTGTTACTATTTGATCCAGCAGTTGTGCTCCTTGGTATTTTCCCAAATGAACTGAAAACTTAAGTCCAAACAAAAACTTGCATGTGGATATTTATAGCAGCTTTATTCATAATTGCCAAAACCTAGATGCAACCACAATGTCCTTCAGTAGGTGAACGGATGAACAAACTGTGGTACATCCAGACCATGGAATATTATTCAGTGCTAAAAAGGAATGAGGTGTTGAGCCATGAAAAGACATGGAGGAACCTTAAATACAATTACTTAAGTGAGAGAAACCAGTCTGAAAAGGTTACACACTGTATGATTCCAAGTATGTAACATTCTAGAAAAGGCAAATATGGAGAAAGTAAAAAGATCAGTGGTTTCCAGGATGGGGAGGAGGAGGGGTTAGCAGGTGGAGCACAGAGGATTTTTAGGGCAGTGACACTATTCTGTATGATACAGTCATGATGGACACATGTCATTATACATTTGTCAAAACCTGTAGAATGTACAACACAGTGATCCCTAATGTATACTATGGACTGAAGTTAATACTAATGTACCAATATTGGGTCAATTGTAACAAATGTACCACACTAATATAAAATGTAAATAATAGGAGAAATGGTATTTCTAAATACAAGCAATAGGCAAATAGAAAATGAAATTGTAAAAACAATACCATTAAAAAACACCAAATTGTCTAAAAGTGTATCCAGTAAGTAAAAAAATAAAAATAAAAACAAAAAAGGAAAAAATAAATAAAGACAAGAAATAAAAAACACCAAAAATAAAATACGTAAGACTTTTTACAACAAAAACTATAAAACAGTATAAAGACACATATCTAGAACTACATACTATGTTCATAAATTGAAAGATTCAATATTGTTAGGAGGTCAATTCTCTGGAAATCATTCTATAGATTCAAAACAACTCCAACCAAATTCTCAGCACATTGTTGCTTTTTCCCCACAGAAACTGGCAACTATAAAAATTAATATGGAAATGCAAAAGTCCAGGAATCGTTAAGGCAATCTTAAAGAAGGACTGCATTGCTGGAGGACTTAACAGAATCAAGACATGCTAGCATTTCAGTCATTAAGAACTGCGGTATTAGCCCAAGGATAAACAAAAAGACCAAGGAAACAGAACAGAGTCCACACATAGAAACAGATCCACACATAGAAAAACACTTGATTTATGACAAATGTGGCACTCCAGGGTGATGGGGCACACATGTCACTTTCAGTGAATGGTGCTGAGTCAACAGTTTATACAAAATATGAAAAAAGTACCTTAACCTGTACTTCCCATCACACACAAAAACCAATTCCAGAAGTAAGTGGGAAAGATAAAACAATAATGTTCTTAGAAGAAAATGTAGGCTGGGCACAGTGGCTCACTCCTGCAATCCTAGCATTCTGGGAGGCCAAGGCAGGATTGCTTGAGGCCAGGAGTTCAAGACCAGCTTGAGCAAAAGCAAGACCCCGTCTCTACAAAAAAAAAAACAGAAAAAATTAGCCAGGCATGGTGGTAGTCCCAAATACTTGGGAGCCTGAGGCAGGAAGGTTGATTGAGCCCAGGAGTTTGAGGCTGAAGCAAGCTATGATGATGCCACTGCACTCTAGCCTGGGACCCTGTCTCAAAAAAAAAAAAGAAGAAGAAGAAGACGAAAATGTAGAACATTTTGTGGTGTAGGAGTAGGCAAAGATTTCTTAAGCAAAACTTAAAAAGCACTAAACATAATGAAAAAATAATTCATAAATTGTAATGTGCTAAAATTAAGAATGCTTGGGGCTTCTGCTTCCAGCTGAGAAGGAGTAACTGATACAAAACTTGCTTTTCCATCATAATAACTAAAACATGGTCAATTGGCATCAGAGGACTGCAGTTCCCGGAGAAGAGAAACAGGGGGCTGACCCTGCACTCATTGTCGGGTCCCGCCCAGGAGTGCCTTTCAGATGGGGGCACAGGAGTGGGAACCTAAGCAGAGCAGGTGATCTTGCCAAGTTAGGGAGGCAGAGGCAGACATTAGGATTAGGGGAAAATGGCTCAACTCCAATGTGTGGGGTAAAGTTCTCGAGAGAGAGCTACACAGAGAAAAATCTACTAAAAGTACATGAAAAGGTGTCAGTCTCAGTGTAAGGTCTGTTCCCCCACCTTGTTTTCACTCCTAATAGTTTCTTTTGTTTCTTCCTTTATGTTTCTTTACATGTATATAAGAACACACAAATACACATTACTAATTCCCCTCTTTTTTTACACAAAAGGTAGCATACTACACACACTACTATTGCACCTACTTTTTTCCCAATTCATAGCATATCCCAGAGACCACTGCATTTTCCATACAGAGCGTGTCCTCCCCCTTTTAAGCCACTTAAATGCCACCTCTGCGTGGCAGCATGGCACCACATGTGAACCACAGGCTGACAGAAGAAGCTATGGACACAATCTTCGGCAAGTTTACTTCCCAAATCTTGGTATCACCTTCCTATAAGACGAGAATTTCAGTACTCTCCTCCCTCACACGGTGGGGGTTTCATGTATAAATTAGATAAAAAGTGTGAGGGCACCGGGGAGAGGTATAAAAGGAGCTGGACATTCAAAGTATCCCCCTCAGGACTCGCCTGACACGCCTGTTCTCTTCTCCCTTGCGGGACTCATCCCACACTCTACTAGGCTGTAAGACCCTTCTTAGCCAAGAAGACTCACTTGAGAACAGCTCCCTCCCGACACTGCCGGTGTAGCTCTGTGGGAGCACAACAGCCGTCCTGGCAGTGGTGCCCACGCTTGTGCTCTAGGTATGATCGTCCCCCAGGGACACCATGGCTGAGTGGGCACCCACGTGCTGCTGACTGAGCCAGCTCAACAGGGCCATTCCCTGTCCACAGCCACAGGGTCCCCACACAGACATCTGGGGCCCTGCTCTGTGACACATGCTCTGTGACAAGAGGACAGAACCAAGGGCAGCAAGACAATGTTTAGGGTGCACGGAAATAAAAACCAAAGGAATAAAGCCAGATGAGAGTCAACAGCAAGAAAGAGGGGAAAATGGTCTCACTTTGAGTTTACTCTAATATGCTTCTAAAACTCAGTCTTAACTGAAAATTATGATCTTATCTGCTTCTTGCCTAAATATAGAGGAACAACAATGTTATCTATATATATTTTTTTTCAAGAACACATTCCAAAGAGTTTCTCTTGTGTTGTTTCTATTCTGCATTAATTGGCTAAATCCACATTGACTTTCTGTGTCCAAGTCTCTCTATCAGAGTCCATGCTTTAGACATGAAAGGCTCGCTCACTTACCACAATCATCGAGGAGGATATTCTCAGGCTTTAACTCTCTACAAGGAAAGAAACAACAACAAAAAGCTCATTATTCAGAAGCTGACACTGTGATTCCTGAGTACCCAGGAAAAATAACCACAGATCTCTCTGCGGCAATGAGCAATAGCCAGAACGGCAGGAAACAAAACCACCCTTTGTGAGCCACAGGCTGTCGTTGTCACACGGCAGGACAAGACTTCCACAAAATTCATCTCAACAGACAATCTGTATATGACGACAGTGTAAGGTGACCTGAATTCTCCCTGCTCTAAGTGTGGACTGGCATTGGTTACAATGCAAACCCTGGGCACACACAAGGAAGGCCTCCTGGCTCCACGCCCCCCCTGGCACTTGGCCCTTCTGAGTCACAGGCCCATTAGTGAAACCCGCTGTTACCACCTACTGCAGTACCCTTGCTCTGAAAGGAAGCACATTGTATGTATTTCACAAAATAATAGTAACAGTAGTAGTAGAAATATC
Organism: Lemur catta; assembly: GCF_020740605.2. Lineage (NCBI taxonomy): Eukaryota > Metazoa > Chordata > Mammalia > Primates > Lemuridae > Lemur > Lemur catta. The sequence goes on along the minus strand of NC_059144.1, from coordinate 6,895,226 downwards.
AGCTAACTTTTATTGAATGCTCACTATATGCCACGACATCATGCATTTTATATACACTGTCTCCGATAATTCTCACAAAACTTCTGCAGTGTAAGTATAGACAAGGTACTACTCTTGAGGTGTAGTGAAGCTGACTGGGTCACAGAGATGCTAAATGACAAGCTAGGACAAATCCCAAAGCCACTTTGCTTACACCCACAATCTGACATGCTATACACTGGAGACACGTTAATGAAGGAGCACTGCAGTTTTGGGCTGCAAAGTGTTGTCATTTCTTGAACCTTCACTCAAAAACTTTATTTGTGCAGGCTTTTTAAAAATTTTTTATTTCCTGCAGCCTTGAACTCCTGAGGTCAAGTGATCCTCCTGCCTCTGCCTTCTGAATAGCTGGGACTACACAGGTGCATGCCACCATGTCCGGCTAATTTTTGTATTTTTTGTAGAGACGGGGTGGTTTCCAATAGATCTTGCTCCAGTTGAAAGGCATCAAGAGCACTGGGGCTGGAGGGAGAGGGAAGCAGATAGCAAGAGGCAGAAATCCCCAGTCTAGAAGAACGTGGTTCATATACTTATTAACAGCTCTTATCAACATTGAAATCTTCCATCCTTTTTTTAATTTTAAAAGTTCCAGAAAAGATAGAATACAAAAGAGCCTATCCTTCAAAGCACTTTCCATAATTGTAATTATATCTTCATTTATGTGTTCACTTGCACACTGTCCTTCACCACTAGATTATAAGCTTCCTGAAGGCAGGGACTGTGTCTGCTTTGTTTCCCAGAGTGTGTTCCTGGTACGCAGCTCGAGACTGGTATACATCTGGGACTCAGTATGTTTGAATGAGAGAATGAACCTTTCGGCTACTGATAACTCTAATGTTGTGGCAGTCATCTGTAGTGTCTAACTGCCCATATGACCCAAGTCACTACAGAAAAATGGACAGTTCCAGATCGTTCCCTTCTCCCCATTATTCTCTCGTACACCAAACTCCCTTCTTATAGCGGGGAAGATGCCACCTGCTTTTCAATCCACAATTCATTCACTAGAGAAAGAGATCCAATGCACAGCTCAACATCCATTTCCCTTCATGATATTTCTAGTATTTTCTCTTAATTATCTCCAACTGTTGCATTCCAGAAGGGTGAAAATTTCATGCTTTCCAGCATATTTAATAAACGAAGAACCAAGTTTCTTTGGAAATAAAACACTCCAATAAAACTGTCAATGAAGAGTTGAAGTGTGCCCATTTGTTAAAAAAAGGACAAGACAATAGAATTCCTTTGGGTACTCTGTGTACCCCTATCTCTCTTGTCTGTAAATGGATGTGATCCTTACCTCACAAGACTGTTGGATGGATAAAATGACAATGTATTTGAAAGTGCCCTGAAAATGTTATATGTTCTACAAATGGATGTTATTAACATCCATTTTGACCATCTCTAGCAGCATTTTTGTTATTCACATCATAGTTGGTAGTCTTCTTTAATATAGTGATACATGGAGACAAAGTACAGGCCATCTCATTGCATAAAGTCACTCTCTCAGGACAAAAGGCTGACTCTTTTTTTTTTTTTTTTGAGTCAGAGTCTCACTTTGTTGCCCAGGCTAGAGTGAGTGCCGTGGCGTCTGCCTAGCTCACAGCAACCTCAAACTCCTGGGCTTAAGCGATCCTACTGCCTCAGCCTCCCCAGTAGCTGGGACTACAGGCATGTGCCACCATGCCCGGCTAATTTTTTTTTTCCTATATATATTTTTAGTTGGCCAGATAATTTCTTTCTATTTTTAGTAGAGACGGGGTCTCGCTCAGGCTGGTCTCGAACTCCTGACCTTGAGCGATCCACCCGCCTCGGCCTCCCAGAGTGCTAGGATTACAGGCGTGAGCCACCGCGCCCGGCCTAAGGCTGACTCTTGATCCTTCAGAAAACTGTCTGTCAGCTCGCTCCTTACTTCTGTGAGTAGTGCAAAGTATCCACATTCATTTATAAACAATGGAAAATGTCATAATTTTTAAGTATAGTGTCAGAAAACTCCTGACCTACACATTGTAAGAGACCGTCTAAAGTTACTTTTTGGACAAATGAAATATCTTTCAGCATTTAATAAATCCACAAATAATTACACTGGATTCCACACTCATGTTAAGTTTGTGGATTTATTTGCAAGCAAGTACAAAAATAAAGCTGACACTGCAGAGATATGTCTTGATAAGGTTCTGGAGGAGAAATTTTATTTCCCACAAAAATAAAGCAAAATAATTGATTTAATAGTTAAGCAACAAAATTTAACTCCCAAATTGAGAACTGACCTTGTAACTGACACAATCTACACAAACAGAAAATGCAAAACAATACCAAACTTAAGCAGGAGAATAAGAACTGAAGTCCTTATTAGCTACTGAATATCTGAAATTGGCATCAGTTAGAAATTATGACCTCCATTTTCTTAAAGATAAAAGAATCATAGAAATAGGCTGATCTCCTATTATACAAACTCCAGATTTTGCTTCTGACAGTGACATCAAGGACAACTGATGGGGGAGGTGGGCTGGCTTCCATGACATCAGTCTCAAATTGCTTCTTCTCCGTATTCACTGTGCATGTCTATAATATACATCTATAAACAGCATTTATCAGGCTGATTTTTAACTGTTGGTTTTTCTAATGTGTTTCCAGATTCAAGAGGGTGCAGTGATTAAAGCTTTTTGTACATCCATCCAAAATACCCTTTCATTAAGTACCAACGGAAGTAGCATGATTCTAGTTGGGGAAGAAAAATAAATATGAGACACCTACTGTGTTTACTCAAAGACATGATTCTATATATAGAAATCCTAAGGAATGCACAACAAAACTTCTAAAGCTAATAAACTAGCTCAGCAAGAATACAAGATCGTTATACAAAAATCAACTGTATTTCTACATACCAGTGATGAACCATCCAAAAATGAAATTAAGAAAACTGCATTCAGGCCGGGCACGGTGGCTCATGCCTGTAATCCTAGCCCTCTGGGAGGCCGAGGTGGGTGGATCTCTTGAGGTCAGGAGTTCGAGACCAGCCTGAGCAAGACCCCGTCTCTACTAAAAATAGAAAGAAATTATCTGGACAACTAAAAATATATATAGAAAAAATTAGCCGGGCATGGTGGCACATGCCTGTAGTCCCAGCTACTCGGGAAGCTGAGGCAGTAGGATCACTTAAGCCCAGGAGTTTGAGGTTGCTGTGAGCTAGGCTGACGCCACGACACTCACTCTAGCCAGGGCAACAAAGTGAGACTCTGTCTCAAAAAAAAGAAAAGAAAAAGAAAACTGCATTCAAAATAGCATCAAACTGGCCGGGTGCGGTGGCTCATGCCTGTAATCCTAGCACTCTGGGAGGCCAAGGCGAGTGGATCATTCGAGGTCAGGAGTTCGAGACCAGCCTGAGCAAGAGTGAGACCCCCCGTCTCCACTAAAAATAGAAAGAAATTATCTGGCCAACTAAAAATATATATAGAAAAAATTAGCCGGGCATGGTGGCACATGCCTGTAATCCCAGCTACTCGGGAGGCTGAGGCAGTAGGATTGCTTAAGCCCAGGAGTTTGAGGTTGCTGTGAGCTAGGCTGACACCACGGCACTCACTCTAGCCTGGGCAACAGAGTGAGACTCTGTCTCAAAAAAAAAAAAATAGCATCAAATGAATAAAACACTTAGGAATACATTTAGCCACAACAGTACAAGACTTGTACACTGAAAACTGTAAGACAATGCTGAGAGGAATGAAAGAAGACCTAAAATAAATGGAGAGATCCTATGCTCATAGGTCGAAAGAGTCAATATCCTTAAGATGTCCATTATACCCAAACAAATCTGTAGATTCAAAGCAATCCTTAGGAGGCACTTTTTTTTTCTTTCTTAGAAATTGACAAGCTGATCCTAACATTTGTATGGGAATGCAAAGGACTCAGAATATCTAAGATGATCTTGAAAAAGAACAAAGTTGGGGGACTCACACTTCCAGATTTCAAAACTTACAAAGCTACAGTAATCAACTCACTATGATATTGGCATAAGGATAGACATATAGGCCAATGGAATAAAACTGAATCTAGAAATAATACACACACACACACACACACACACACACACACACAGACACCCACACATTGCTTCTGAAGCAATTCAATGGGTAAAATGACTATATTTTCAACAAATGGTGCTGGGATATAGACCCTTACCCCACCACATACTATACTAAAAGTTAACTAAAAAGTGGATCATAAATCTAAATGTAAGACTTAAAATTATAAAACTATTAGAAGAAAACATGGGAGAGAATCTCCATGACCTTTGCTTAGGGAAAGATTTCTTAGATGTAATATCAAAAATGTGATGGATTAAAAACATTATTAATATAAGTGTAATTTGGTAAAATTAAAACTTTTGCACTTCAAAAGACACTATTAAGGGCCAGGTGAGGTCACTCATGCCTGTAATTCCAGCATTTTGGAAGGCGGAGGAGGAAGGATCACTTGAGGCCAAGAGGTAGAGACCTGCCTGGGCAGTATGTAAGACCCGATCTCTACAAAAAATTAAAAAAATTAGCCAGGTGAGGTGGTCCACACCTGTAGTCCTAGCTACTCAGGAGGCTTAGGCAGGAGGATCGCCTGAGCCCAGGAGTGAGGCTGTAGTGAGCTATGATCACGCTACTGCACTCTAGCCTGGATGACAGAGTGAGATTCTGTCTCTTATAAAAAACAAAAACAAAAGAACAACAAAAAACAAAAAACACACCAAAACCTCCTTATAATAAAGGCTGGTAGAGCAGAGCACTCCCCAAGCAACTTGGAAGTATGTCCCAGGCAGCTGTCCTTAACTTTTATATTATATTTTGTGCCTCAGCTTCTTCCTTTTAGGTCGACAGCACCTTGAATTGGACCTCCCAGCCTCCAAAACTGTGAGCCAATAAATTTTTGTTGATTGTAAGTTACCCAGTCTGGGGTATTCTGTTATAACAGCACAAACAGACTAAGATACCAAGCCACAGATGTGTAACTGCCCCTCTCTTCCTCTTCCACATTTGCTATATCCACCATGATTAATTTTGAAATTATTTCTTTCTTTTTGACAGCCTCCCTTGCTATGTGGATATTTCTTGAGGTGAGGTAAAGAAAAGAAAAAGGAGGTAATAATAAAGATAAGAGCATTAGATGGATGAAACTTCTCTTCTACTCATCCCGATTAGCGTCCCAGTGGTACCTACAAACATGCACAGGCTGCAACAGCTGTGTGTGAGAAGGATGATCTGTGAGGCTGGAAGCTGGGAGGACACAAGCTTTGGAGTTAAAATCCATCTGGGACTGAATCACACCTCCACCAGCCACTGTTACATGTATCTTTGCACCTGCCCAGACGGTCGCATTCTATCAGCACGAGGAGGCTCCCCTAACTTGCTGGCCCTACCATCTCCAGTTAGCTAGGCTTAAAATCTGAATATTTTGGACTTGTTCTCACCACACTGTCCTTTAATTCCATTCCCTGCATGCTTGATTCCCAGCTCTGACACATACTAGTTGTGTAACTGTGGGTAAGTCACTTAAGCACTGATTTTCAGACTTATCATATGAAAATAGACATGATGATAGTATGTACCTCACAGGTTTGTTGTGAAAATTAAATAATTTATTAAAGGCCGAGCATCATAGCTCACTCCTGTAATCCTAGTACTTTGGGAGGCTAAGGTGGGAAGATTGCTTGAGGCCAGGAGTTTGAGACCAGCCTGGGCAATATAGCAACAAAAAATAGAAAAATTAGCTGGCTGTGGTGGCACATGCCCATAGTCCCAGCTACTTGGGAGGCTGAGGGGCTGAGGCAGGAGGATTGCTTAAGCCCAGAAGTTGAGGTTGCAGTGGACTATGACGCCACTGCTCTCATGCCCAGGCAACAGAGTGACCCTGTCTCCAAAAAATATACATAAATTCATACGTAATTTATTATACATTAGACCAGTATTAATAAATGTTAGCTATCATCATTGTTATCATTCTCCCCTCACCCTTACAATATAGGGCCCTACATGCAATTTAGGACTCTGACGGCCTACCAAACAGAAGTCACATGAAAGGAAGCAGGTTACAACTCTAATTTCAGACATACTAAACTGCAAGAACCTATTGATTCAAAAAGCATAAAAACCAAGACATGTTAAAGCTTTTAGGCAAAAACGTTATTTTTAGTCCAAGAGAAACAAATAAAATTCTCTAATTCTATATTCTGCTTGACGAAACAAAGAAAATTTTAAATTCTTTGAATCAATTTTCTATGAGATCTAATTACTAATTTCCTAACAGAATCAAACAAAAGGCAGCAGAACATTTATAATAGATTAAAGCTTTTAATGTATGTTATACCTTACTCAACTAAGTAAAAATGGCTGTGCACTCTAATTATTTGAGTAAGTTATTTACAAATCTTTATTCTAAAGAAGAAAACACACCTCATTACTGAAGAATTTATCTAACAGTGACAGTACACAATCACTTTGGTCCTCATCCTCAGCAACTTCATATTCTGCCTGATTGGAGAGATGAGAGAAAAGAAAAATGTTAATTAAGCCGGGCGTGGTGGCGTACACCTGTGATCACAGCTACTCAGGAGGCTGAGGCGGGAAGATCGCTTGAGCCCAGGAGTTTGAGGCTGCAGTGAGCTGTGATGACACCACTGCACTCTAGCCAGGACAATAGAGTGAGACTCTATCTCTTAAAAAAAAATTAGTTAAGTTTCTTCACCAATAACATTTCATAATGTTTAAAATTCTATGACTTACGGAATTGACTTATTACCCTCAAAACCAGAGACCTTGGTATATTGATCAAGTATCTATAGCTCTGCTAAGGGCTGGGAAACTAAGGGCTATGAGAGGGTAAAAAAGCAGTAAAGCAATACTTTCCATCATACTCTCCATGTCATATTATATTTTTAGCCATTAAATGTGGCCAAATAAAATGGAATAAAATATATAGTTTGGACTATTCTAGGCAATAGCAATTTAGAAATGTCCAAGAGGTCCTTGGAAAGCTGAGTCCAGAGCTACCAGGGGGAAGTCAGAGTTGGTGATACCAAAGTAGGGTCATCCACACACAGGTGTCAGGTGACTGGCCCTAAGAGTGGGTGATGTTATCCAGGCCATAAAACAGAAAGGTCAGGAGCACAACCTGACCGATATCTGAACATCTGCAGAGGACAGGTCAGGAAGAACTGATAAGAGAAAAAGAAAACCTAAGGAGAGATCACAAAAGCCTACATAAGAGAATTTCAAGAAGCTAGTTAACAATGTCAACAGACATAGAAACTCAAGCATAAAGAGGCCTCAAAGTCTCTTTTGCAAGTAGGGGGCCTTAGAAGAGCAGATGGCAGTTGGAGAGAGAAGTGAGGGAAGCTAATATACTCTGTATCCTTCAGGAGCCCGGCACAGGTTCATGACAATCAGGCTGACATGGTCAGAATGAGCTTCTCCTTCTATGTTCAAGGGCACTGTATTCACCACAGCAAATAACTAGCATACTCTTTACTTAAAGAACCATTAGACTTAAGTTCTGGGACTTCTGGATACTGTGTGGAATGCAGTTAATGGAAAAGACAGCAGCTGGATGCTTTGACGGTCTTTTGACATGCCAACTTGGCAGGCAATGATCCACAGTTACTCAAACACTAGTCCAGCTGTTGCTGTGATGGCATCTTTATATGTGATTAAAGTGTATAATGAGTTGACTTGAAGTAAGGTAGATTATCCTAGAAAATCTGGGTAGGTCTGATCCAATCACTTGAATGGTGTCAAGAGTACAGCTGAGTCTTCCAGAAGAAGAAATTTCACCTGAGAAGAGCAGTGTCAGCCTATTTCTGGAGAGTTCTACCATGCCCTTCCTGAGGGTCCATCCTACGAATTTCAGACTTTCCTAGACAGACACCACAATTATGTAAGCCAATTCCTTGCAATGACTCTCTCCTACTGGTTCTGGCTCTCTGGTTGAACTCTGAACCAGAGAATAAATATATAATATAACATAAATTTATTTTATATTTAAAATATGTATATTTTAAAAGTTTAAAAAATCCATAACAGAGGAAAAAATGACTACAAACTCAATGATTTAAGACAGTCCTTTCCATTTAATAAGTGCTCAATACATATTTGCTGATAGAACTAGGACAGGCCAAAGCAGAGAGAGGAAGGGTCATAACCTTGTTCTGACAGTACAGATAACTAAAAGTAAGAGAGCTTTTCTGCTAAATTCCAATTTCCTATTGGCCACTTGCTTCTGCATTTCACAGTTTTGGAATTCTAGGCGTGCCAGTGGCATCTGCAAAAATTTAGAAATGTAAATTTTCTTTACCTATAGGGCTTAAAACATTTAGTAAACCATGCTGTAAATAGATGGGCTTTCATCTACGCTTTGTTATTCCATTTATAGAACACAAGCAAAGCAAATTTAGCAAAATTCTTAAGAGCTTAGGATTTTTGGAATGGCAAATGAGCATTGGCTTCAATTTAAAGTCACCAGCTACATTAGTCCCTAACAAGAGAGTCAGCCTGTTTTTGAAGCTTTGAAGCTAGGTATTGACTTCTCCTCTCTAGCTATGAAGTCCTAGATGGCATCTTCCTCTCATATAAGGCTGTTTCATCTACACTGAAAATCGGTTGTTTAGTGTAGCCACCTTTATCAATGATCCTAGGTAGATATTTTGGGTAACTTTCTGCAGCTTCTACATTAGCACTTGCTGCTTCACCTTGCCCTTTTATGCTGTGGAGATGACTTCTTTCCCTTAAACCTCATGAATCAACCTCTTCTAGCTTCAAACTTTTCTTCTGCAGCTTCTTCACCTTTCTCATCCTTTGCAGAGAGTTAGGGCCGTGCTCCAGATTAGGCTCTGGCTTAAGGGAATGTTGTGGCTGGTTTGATCTTCTATCCAGACCACCAAAACTTTTTTCACATCAGCAATAAGGCTGTTTCACTTTCTTATCATTCGTGTGTTCACTGGAGTAGCACTTTTAATTTCCTTCAATAATTTTTCCTTTGCATTCACAACTTGGCTAAACTGTTTGATGCAAGAGGCCTAGCCTTGGCCTATGGACATGCCTTCCTCACTAAGCTTAATCATTTCTAGTTTTTGAGTTAAAGTGAGAGACATATGACTCTTCCTTTCACTTGAATACTTAGAGGCCATGGTAGGGTTACTAACTGACCTAATTTCAGTATTGTTACTCAGGGAACTGGGAGGCACAGGAAGAGGGAGAGAGATGGGGAGATGGCTGGTTGGTGGCGCAATCAGAACACATACAACATTTACTGATTAAGTTCTCCATTTTATATGGGTGCAGTTTGTGGCACCCAAAACAACTACAAAGTCACCATAACAGATATAATAATAATGAAAAAGTTTGAAATATTGCAAGAATTACCAAAATGTGACAGAGAGACACAAAGTGAGCATGTGCTTTTGGAAAAATGGCACTAACACTTGCACAAGGCAGGGTTGCCATAAACCTTCAACTTGTAAAAAATGCAGTGCAATAAAAAGAAGTGTGCCTGTAATTATAATACTGTAACACTGTTGCTGGATTTCAATTTTTAGAACAATCTATGGACAAACATACAAGGAAAGGAGTGATTTACCCAACAAGTAGTTCAGAGGGCCTGAAAAAGGGGTCATGGGAGAGCAAATGTGGAGGCAAACAAAGCTTAAAAAGACCGGGGTCAGATTTTCAGAAAGCCCTAATGTTAAACTAAGGAGCTTGTGTCTATCTAAGAAGGAACAGAGATACAAATAATGATTGTAGGTAATATTTCTTCATCTTACAGCGTGCTAGATGCTTTTTATTTAAGTCCTTTCTGTGTATTATTTCATTTAACCTTCACAGTACTTATACATGTTTGGCATTTTAAGAACATCAGAGAACCAGAGACCTGTTGGGAACTGCTCACTTCTGCGGGCCTTCTGATCCTGATCCCAGGGCTACAGAGATGATCCTGGGGGCAGAAGACAGTGACCAACTGGCAGGAAAAGCAGGAGTGAGGCTGAAACCTCGCAGCCCCGCGAGGAAGGAAGCAGTGAGCTCGGTGGCAAGATGAATTATTGGAGGGAATTCATCCACAGAGCTGTGGAGTCTCTCCTTTTGTGGTCAGGCTGTTATAATACAAATGACATGAGCCACATACTCGGGGAACCTACTGAGGGGACCGAGGAGGAACGAGGTGACTAAGTGCAGCTGGTGTGCTAAGGTGGTGGAAGGCAGCGCCACTCTTTGAGGCGAGCACCCAGGGCCAGGGTGTCGCAGGCTCGGCTGACCGCGTGGGAAGACCAAGTGGGAGACAAGACATGCGCTGTGCAGGCAAGGAGGGTCTGGCTTGGCCACCATGGGTAGGGGAAGGGGCTGCAAAAACAGATGGTCAAACATGTTGAGTGGGAGGCAGACACCACTGTGATATCCAGGGTTTAAGCACTGCTTCAGAGCCCAGCGAGAGAACTGGGACGGACACCAGCACAATCCAGGGAGAAGCTAGACTGCACTGGGCAGGGACTGAACAGCCTGGCAAGGAAGCAAAGGTAACATTATAAATCCACCTGGCTTATCTGGTAAAGACAAACATATGTTATTCTTTTTTGTTGTTATTGTTTGTTTGTTTTTTGAGACAAAGTCTCGCTCTGTTGCCCGGGCTAGAGTGCTGTGGCGTCAGCCTAGCTCACAGCAACCTCAGACTCCTGGGCTTAAGCGATCCTCCTGCCTCAGCCTCCCAAGTAGCTGGGACTACAGGCATGCACCACCATGCCCAGATAATTTTTCCTATATATTTTTAGTTGGCCAAATAATTTCTTTCTATTTTTAGTAGAGACGGGGTCTCGCTCTCGTTCAGGCTGGTCTCGAACTCCTGACCTCAAATGATCCTTCCGCCTCGGCCTCCCAGAGTGCTAGGATTACAGGCGTGAGGCACTGCACCCGGCCCTGTTTGTTTGTTTTTTAACACATTGACACACTAGAAAAAAAATTTTTTTCCTTGGAGCCATGGTGTTTTATTACAAAAACAGAATAAAAACTTCTAAAAGAAAACAATCTTTTCTAATTTAATGAAAAATGAAGTTTACTGACTTCTATTCATTTAATCCATGTTTTTAGAACTAATTTGTAAATATTAATTTTAACAATAAGAACATCAACAGGTAAGATTCTCATGAACCAACTGCAGGGTTTTTCCCAGGTTTTGCTTCATGAGGCCCTGAGCTCAAAACTATCGTGAGTTAAATACAACTCACATGGCAGTTAATGTGTTAAAATTCTCCATATATTAGTAAGAGCTAAACATCTGAACAGTTTTTGGGTAATATATTTGTTTGTTTTGTATTTTATTTACATCATCATCAGACAATTAAAAATACTTGTCTATTAGGGATAGATTCTATTTATGCTTTCCAAATTTCTTTTTCTTTCTTTTTTTTTTTTTTTTTTGAGAGAGAGTCTCGCTCTGTTGCCCGGGCTAGAGTGAGTGCCGTGGCGTCAGCCTAGCTCACAGCAACCTCAAACTCCTGGGCTTAAGCGATCCTACTGCCTCAGCCTCCCGAGTAGCTGGGACTACAGGCATGTGCCACCATGCCCGGCTAATTTTTTCTATATATATTTTTAGTTGGCCAGATAATTTGTTTCTATTTTTAGTAGAGACGAGGTCTCGCTCTTGCTCAAGCTGGTCTCGAACTCCTGACCTCGAGCGATCCACCCACCTCGGCCTCCCAGAGTGCTAGGATTACAGGCGTGAGCCACCGCGCTCGGCCTTATTTCTTAATTACCCTTAATTTCATCCAGAATGCTAACTGCTAGATTTGAGTACTTACTTGCAAAGGAAGCTACCTAACTGGTCCTGCAAGTCTTATTTTCAGTACAGAGGAAGAATGTAAGATTATTTGTATTCTTTTAAGTCTAAGCATCCTGGGCTCAAATGCTGTACACATTTCTATCATAACTATAAGTGATCACATGATGTAATGCATATTTTCTGAAAGATCTTCGAAACATAAAAACAGAGGGTAAGAGCCCGGTGGGTTCTTCTGGAGAGAAGCTGAGCATAATCAAAGAGCATAAGTTCTTTCAAATTAGACGAAGCTCCTGCCCAACCACTGAGGCAGTATGAGACTGTGGCCAGGTCACGATCAGGTTATGCGACACAAACCTCACATTCCTTCTCTGGAAAATGAGAACACGTCCCTCTACCCCACAGGACAGGTAAGTGAAGGAACTGAAGGTACACGGGACACAATTGGGCAGAGTAGGTAGGTAACCAATGTTAGTTTCAGATGCTGGGGACAGGAACTGTCCTAAAGCACAATGTGGAGGTAACAGCAATATTTAGACTAGATAGCATTTATATGGATACTTGATAAGAAAATCTCTAATTTTTTATATTGGTTCAGGTATAACAGCAAAAATGATCTGTCATTCAAAAAAACCTTAATCCTAAAGTCTTCTACTTAAATCTGGGTGGTAGGAACACCGGTGATTATTACTTTATTCAATAAAGTCTTTTTTTATATTAATATGTTCAAAATATTTCATCTCTCTCTCTGACTAACACACACACACACACAGTGTCCTTCATCCTGCAGCAACTTACAATTTTCACACTGATGGTTTAACAGAATACTGGAGAAAATAAATGACAGCAACATCACAAAACAAATAGGAACTAATGTAGTCAGGGAATTTAAAAAAATGTTTTTCTAAATCAACCTATAAAAAATTCTGGCATTTATATAAACATAAATATTTTAAATCTGTTTCTTTTTTACCTTATCTGGTTCACAATTCTATTAATGATTTCATTTTCTCATGCATTAAGATTTCACATGCTACCAAAATACCACAAAACACAGAAATGTGTCAAAAATACAACATCTTTGAAACAGTAGACAGTGTCTGTCTGTCCCCCACCAGAGGCCCTGTCCTGCAGGAACCAAAAGACCCAATTCCCGGGCCTTCCTATGGCCCCTCACAGGCCGCTCTGTGTGCCAGGCATGAGTGAGCAGAGAGGGGAGAGCCGGCATTTGGAGAGAGGGCACTGGTCTCCACCAGGAAGACAAGCTCACCAGGAGGGGAGGAGCCCTGGTGCAGGGGACACAGAGGAGTTTCTGGGTCCTGAGTGCACAGTGCCAGAAAGTCAAAAGAAGCACTCCTCCGGATCCACCTGTCCGTAAAAGAACCAGCTAACAAGAGACTACTGGCTTCTCTGACTACCAAATGCTGAGCCGCTTATCTGAAGTGCTCTCTCTCTCTTAATCTCAAAGTAATCTTCCTATAGAAAGAACATACTATTATAATTTGAAATGTTACAGCTTTTGTATTCTGTACCATCTACAAATTCAGAACCAACAGATAAAAATTGGAAAAACCCAAGATATGCTTACTTCCACACTAAATCAAATGCTATATGAACAAATAAAAAAATAAAGTTCTAAATACAAAGTCGAGGGAATTGTTTTATTCAGTGAGAAAGTTCTGCTTGTATATCTTCACTGAAACAATGCCTGCTAAAGTCACCAATTCATTCACTTAACAACACTGTGACCAAGTAGTGTTCTAGGTATGGAAAAAAACAAAGACCCCGAGCTTGTGGCCAAATCCAGTGGATCCTTGACCTCTCTGACATGCTCACCTGCCTAAAACTGTCCCAGCCCCTATTCCCCTACTTCTCTGGAAGCCCCAACTCTCCAGCTGTACACAGATCCATCCAGCTGCTCCTTCTTGGTCCACCTGACCAGCCTGCCCTCTTCCACTGAGTGTTACAGGATGAAGGGTCCTCTGAACACGGGGGTCCAGGGCCCTTCCCCTTCTCATTCTTTGTTGACTCTCTAGGAGGATCTTATCCACTTTGAGTCTCGTGACCTCTAAATGCTACCTATATATAGATATGTCCCAGATTCCTATTCTCAGCCCAGATTTCTATGAGTTCTAAACGTGAACATACACCTTCCATCCAGGCAGGCTGCTGCCCTTGTGTGCCCTATCTCAGTGAACGCACAAGACCTGGAATAAACCTTAATGACTCCCCTTTCTGCACCCCCAAAGTTACTGGAGTCTATTTTCTAAGTGTGATATTGTGAAATATATATTTGATCTTCTATCTTGTTTCTGGTTTCCTGGCATAGGACTGACTCCTAAAATCCTTAGAATCTCCAAAATGATGTCTTTTATATGGTAATGAGTTGACTGATGGCTGGCAGCCCCTGGGTAGCTCCAGGATGGGGCTGGTCACCACAAAGACCAAGGCATGACGGAGGGTTGGGACTTTTAGCCCCACATCCTCCCTCCTAGGACCAGAGAGGAGAGAGGGTAAATCCATCACCAATGGCCAATGATTTAATCAATCAGGCATATGTAATGAAGCTTCCATAAAAACCCAAAAGAACTGGGTTCAGAGAACTTCTGGATAGGTGAACACATGGAGGTGCCTGGAAAGTGGTTCCCCCGGAGAGGGCATGGAAGCTCCACGCCCTGTCCCCCACACCTCACCCTATGTATCTCTTCATTTGTATCCTTTTTAAATAATATCCTTTATAACAAACCAGTAAATGTAAGAAAGTGTTTCCCTGAGTTCTGTGAGCCACTCTTGCAAACTAATCAAACCTGAGGAAGGAGGCAATTTATAGCTAGTTACTCAGGACAGGCCACAACCTGGGGCTTGTGATTGGCATCTGAAGTGGGGACGGTCCTGTGGGACAGGGCCTCAGCCTGTGGGATAGATGCTATATCGGGTAGTGTCAGAACTGAATAGGATTAGAGGACACCCAGCTGGTGTCCATTGCAGAATTGCTTGCTTGCTTGATGGGTGTGGAAAAAAACCCACACATTTGGTCACAGAAGTCTTCTCTGTTGTATAAAAGCAGAGGAGAAATAGTTTTGAGTTTTTCCAGTCTCAGACTAAGTACCTCTCATAGTCATTCAATTTCCAATTCCATCACCTCCATCCCAAACCAAGCTACCATCATCTCTTGCCTGGACAATGACAACAGTTTCCTATGTGGTCTTCTTGTTTCCATTCTGAGCCTCTCTAATCCCAATCCGATTACATCATTCCTCTGCTAAAAATATGGCAATGTCAACTTTTCATAACACTAATGACAAAAACCTCTGCCAAGCCTACCTCCCTCCCTCTCATCCAGTGCCACTCTCTTCCTTCGTCTTTGCTCCAGAAAAACTAGACGTTCTTGAGTTGCTAGAAATTGCCAAGCTCCTTCCCACCCTGGGGCACTTGCTGCCTGGAACATTCTTTTCCCCGCCTTCTTAGTTCATACTCACAGCCCATTTCCTTTCTTAGGAAGCCTTCCCTGACCTTCTCTGCCTTACCTGCAACTAGGTTACGTTCCTCCCACCTGGCTGTCTGTACTTTTTCCTTCAGAACACTTACTACAATTTGTAATTATGTTTATTTTTGTAATTATTTATTTTATTTCAATCTCTGCTAAGAGACTGTAAGCTCCATGAGGGCAAAGATCTTGTCTGTTTTCAACCACTGTATTTCCAGTAGCATGCTCACTGCTTGGTACACGAGGGTAGATAAATGAAGATATTTAAAGGTTAACTAATGGGACATTTAATATAGTTTACTTCACTCCATGTACTGAAAAACTACCACAAAGCATGAGTAATGAGGTAATTTATATGCTAATGTACCTAAATTATAATTCCATGATTCTATAAATATATTTGATAGCATAAATAGTCCCAATGAAAATTTCACAATATCTTAATTACAATGTAAATGCCAAATGATGGAATCAACCTCCATACTAATCTCTGTATACTATATTCAGAAAAAAATACTATTAACACTATGGATCAAATGTCAGTTGCTCCAAAGAAGATATACTCATGGCCAAAAGCACAGAAAAATATATTCAACACCATTAGTCATTAGAGAAAAGCAAACCAAAACACAAGGAGATGCCACTTCTCACCCACTAGGATGGCTGTAATAAAACAAAAAACAAAGAGGAAAATAAAAAGTGTTGGGGGAGGATGTAGAGCAACGGAATATTTGCTAATGGGAATGTAAAATGGTAATGTCACTTTGGAAAACAGTCTGGCAGTTCCTCAAAAAGTTATACATAGAATTACCATATGATTTAGCAATTTTGAGTACATATACAAAAAAAGTGAAAGCAGATATTCAAACAGATATTTGTACACCAATGTTCCTGGCAGCATTATTCACATAGCCAAAAAGTTGTAATAACCTAAATATTCATTGACAGATGGATGGATAAATAAATAAAATATTACCCACATAATATCCAATTTAACACCACTTAATTGTACACTTAAAAATGGTAACTTTTAGGCTGGGCATGGTGGCTCACACCTGTAATCCTACCACTCTGGGAGGCCGAGGCAGGAGGATGGCTTGAGGTCAGGAGTTCAAGACCAACCTGACCAAGAGTGAGACCCTATCTCTACAAAAAATAGAAAAATTAGCTGGGCATGATGGTGCATGCCTGTAGTCCTAGCTACTCAGGAGGCTAAGGCAGGAGGATTGCTTGAACTCAGGAGTTTGAGGATGCACTGAGCTATGATGATGCCTCTGCACTCTAGTCCACTCTAGGCCAATAGAGTGAGACCCTGTCTTACAAAAAAAAAAAAATCAATACAGCAGCTGACTTTTAGGACTTCCTATAAAACCTAGTTTATTCTCAATTCTAGCTATGAACATGAAGGAAAATATTTTGTTGCCAAAAGAGACCTAGTCATGACAGCAAAGGCTCATGCAACAAAATAAAAAACAAAGTAGACTTCATAAAAATTTTAACATTCTATGAATCAAAAGACACTATTGACGGGGTGCAGTGGCTCATGCCTGTAATCCTAGGAATTTGGAACACTGAAACAGGAGGATCCCTTGAGGCCAGAAGTTCAAGACCAGCCTAGGCAATGTAGTGAGACCCAGTCTCTACAAAAAATTTAAAAATTAGCAGGGTGTGGTGGTGGTGTGCGCCTATAGTCCCAGTTACTTAGGAGGCTGAAGAGGGAGGATGCCTTGAGCCCAGGAGTTCAAGACTGCAGTGAGCTATGATACTGCCACTGCACTCCAGCCTGGGTGACAGAGCGAGACTCTGTCTCACAAAAACAAACAAACAAACAAAGAAACAAAAAAGATACTATCAACAGAGTAAAAAGGCAACCCATGGAAGGGGAGAAAAAATATATATGTATATCATATAACTGATAAGGGATTAATAATCAGAATATATAGAGAACTCCTAAAACTCATGACAAAGTTGCTGCTGGGAAGTGGCTGCCCAACAAGGGACCTGCAGTAAGAGGGACGATGGGACTGAGATCGGGACAGCAGAATCCAGGCGGAAGTGATTATGTCATTTCCTGGCCTGGCCTAGAAGAATCGCCCACATGGTTCCCCATGCTCTCTCGCTGTTCTGTCTGGTAGATGGATAGGAATACATAGGAGGACCTTGGAAGTCATGAACTTCTGTCACCCTGGAGCTCTGAATGACTGTATGGAGCATAGACCACCCGCTCACTCCCTCCCTGACCACCCTCACCATGGCCTGTATGGAAATGAAAAATAAACTCTATTCTCATTTATTCATAAATAACAGAAATTTTAGGGTTTATCTGTTATAGCAGCAAGTATTAGTTTAACTGATATAGATACTGGTATCTCGAAACAAAAAACCTTGGTTAAGCAGACCAGTCTAGCAACAGGCTTAGATGTTGGAGCTCCATGTTATTCAACAATAGCAACACATTATTAGTGTGTGCTATTACTGGCCACACCTCAGAAGGTATGAGAGACACACACACACAGGGGAGCTCAAGCAAGAATTGCTTGTTTTGCAAGCAGCAATGAAAAGAAATACAAACAGGGCCAGGCGCAGTGGCTCATGCCTGTAATCCTAGCACTCTGGGAGGCTGAGGCTGAAGGATCGCTCGAGGTCAGGAGTTCAAGATCAGCCTGAGCAAAAGTGAGACCCCATCTCTATTAAAAATAGAAAGAAATTAGCTGGACAACTAAAAAATATATATAGAAAAGATTAGCCAGGCATCGTGGTGCATGCCTGTAGTCCCAGCTACTTGGGAGGCTGAGGCAGAAGGATCGCTTGAGCCCAAGAGTTTGAGGTTGCTGTGAGCTAGGCTGACGCCATGGCACTCTAGCCTGGGCAACAGAGTGAGACTCTGTCTCAAAAAAAAAACAACAAAAAACAGAAATACAAACAGAACAAAAATTTGGGCCTTTACAGGATATGAAAGGCTATCTGGCACTGGACCCCAAGCAGTAGAAAATAAGACTGAAAAAAGCTTTGAAAGACAAAAGCTCATCAAAACTCAGCCCTGTGCAGAGTAGAATAAGGGTGTGGCTTTCCCACAAAAACTGCTGCCTCAAGATAGCCCCCATTAATTTGGGGAGTTAAGAATTAAAAAGAAAAAAAGAAAATTCACACTTGAGAATGTGTCTAGGAAAGACAGGTGGGTGCAACTACTGGCACATGGAACTGACTGGGGGCTAGATCATCAAGACAAAATAACAACAAATTTAGTCTAAAGATCCAGTTGGCTTTTATTTGTGGTTCTAAAATTGGGCAAGACCGCATTCTATAACACAGAACGAGTGTTCCAATAAGCTGAGCAGAGAAGGTTCATTTTATAGGCAGAAAAGGGCTGAACAGGCAGAAACAGAGAACAAAAACTGGATTGGTCCTTTTAAAGTTTATTTCCTTGTAAAGGATAAAGTGGAGGGGACTTCCTTATCATGTTGGCTAAAATTGGCCTGTTTGGGGATCTCTCTGTTTTCTCAGAAGGTCAAACAACTTAGTTTCAGCTTGGTGATATGGAACTTCAGCATGAATGATTCCCTTTTGGTTGGTCTGTTGGGTCTAGTGCAGGAGCTCAGTCTAAATCAATGGCCTCCTACAAACTTCATTCAACAAGATCAAAAGCCCACTGCATTTATGAGAGAATTATGGTGGTAAAGAAACTTAGATCCAGGACTAAGAAGGCCTTGAACTGCGTGAGCCTTCAAACAACCTTCAGGCCCACAAATGTAAATCAGTAGCAGTGGATCTGCAAAGCTCTGCATTGCCTGAGAAGGTTCCACCCATCTGTCCTTCTTAGCTGGTTCACAGAGGAAATGTACCAGGGGCTGGGGCCTAGGGCCACAGTGACCAAAACATAAGGGCAGATCTGGGTGGTAACCAAGAAATGTTCCCCGTCCCCACAGTGGCCCTTTATTGATGGACCAATGTCTACTGAGGGTACCCTAAATCCTTTTTCTAAAAGGGAATTTCTATAATAGTTCTCCTGCCTCTGCTCTCCCACTGTATACTAGGTATGAGGAGGGAAGACCATTTGGTTCTTTATATAGGCTGCTGGGTCCTGGGGAGCCACATCTGGCCCTGATGGAGGAAACAGAGTGTGACCAGTTATTCTAGTCTTTGTAGAGGAATTAAGATGTGTGCGAGGGAAGAAGTTTGTGCATGGATATTTGGTGGCTAGAGGGGCAGACATGGCACAGACAGCCAGGTGTCCTATCATGATTCAAGATACATTCCCATAACGTAGAGTTGGTGCCAGAAGTAGCTGCCCAGCTAGTGACTATGCTGTTCTGCCCCCGTAGCAGTTAAAAGTGGCCATGTGACCAAGCAGTGTACAAAAGTGATGTATCCACTTACAGGGTTGGACCATGAAGCCCTCCTGCATGATCTGCCACATTACCTTAGCTAAATACTTTCCTCCATGACTGTTAGCTCCATGAAGGGAGAGGATAAGTCTGTTTTTACTCACCCCTGTATCCCTAGAGCCAGTCTTAGTGCCTGGTACACAACAGTTTCAAAAAGTTTCTAAATGGCCGGGCGCGGTGGCTCACGCCTGTAATCCTAGCCCTCTGGGAGGCCGAGGCGGCTGGATTGCTTGAGGTCAGGAGTTCGAGACCAGCCTGAGCGAGACCTCGTCTCTACTAAAAATAGAAATAAAAAGTATCTGGACAACTAAAAATATATATAGAAAAAATTAGCCAGGCATGGTGGCGCATGCCTGTAGTCCCAGCTACTGGGGAGGCTGAGGCAGGAGGATCGCTTAAGCCCAGGAGTTTGAGGTTGCTGTGAGCTAGGCTGACGCCACGGCACTCACTCTAGCCTGGGCAACAAAGCGAGACTCTGTCTCAAAAAAAAAAAAAAAAAAAAGTTTCTAAAGTGAGGTTGCACAAAGTCTTACAGAGAGTATAAAGTGAGGGTGTTGAGATAATAATGCCAGTGGCTGGCTCCAAAGCCCATGATCTTAACTGCTATTCACACATTCATTCATTCAATAAATATTTACTGAGCATCTACTATGTTCCAGACAGTGTTCTGGGCACTAAAAATACAACAATGAATAAAGCAGACAAAACTTCCTCTCTTCATAAAGCTTACATTTTAGAGGGGAAGTCCAGTGGACAAAACTTAAACAAAACAAAAAATAAGTAAAATAACATATTAGATAGTAAGTACTCTGGAGAAAAATAAAGAAATGAAGGAAAATAAAGAGTGAATGAGGCTGGGCGCTGTGGATCATGCCTGTAATTCCGGCACTTTGGGAGGCCAAGGCAGGAGGATCACTTGAGGCCAAGAGTTTGAGACCAGCTTGGGCAACATAACAAAACCCCATCTCTTAAAAAAAAAGAAGCAAAGAAAAGAAAACAAAAAAGAAAAGAAAGATTAGCCAGGTGTAGTGGCATGTGCCTGTAGTTCTAGCTAGTCAGGCAGCTGAGGTAGGAGCCCAGGAGTTCCAGGCTGCAATGAGCCATTATCGTGCCACTGCACTCCAGCCTAGGCAACAGAGTGAGACCCTGTCTCTGAAAAATAAATAGATAAATAAATAAATAAATAAATGGTGAATTTTCTAATACATGAACCAGAGAAACTAAACAAGGAGCTACCCATGAACAGACATGTGTCTGAGAAGATACTTCCTGGGAGATGCTCTAAAGTAAATAAACACAGTTATCAATTTGGGAAAACAGCCCCCAAATATAACCAACAGTCAGCATATATCCATATATTTCTGATAATTTCATATCCAACTTCTCTGAACATTAATGAAATTGTACATAATGACTCTTCAAACACAGGAGGAAACACTCCAGCTCATTATGGGTAGACCTAATAAGAATCACAACACCATAGAGTTAACATGAGATACTTAAGGGAACAAAAGTTAAAACTCTCATTTTTGAAACTATCACTGTAGTCCTAGGATTTGTGGCAGAAAATACTGGTTTTACATTATTTAGCATTTATAGAGCACTTCTATTTTCCACATTATCTAATGTCTGCAGCATTTTCTTTATTATACTAATCTTCTCTGTATGGTTCCAATTTTAGTATATGTGCTGCAAGCACTAATCTCTGCCCGCTGTAAGGAAGTCTGCCTGGTATAATATTCCCTTTTTGTACATTATACCCACATATGAAGGTAGAGTGAAAACTAGTTTAGCCTCAACCTGACATCCACTGATGATAATTCACTTCCATGACCAATTTGGAGTTTAGAGTGAGGAACAAGAGGCACAGTCACATGCTCCACTGAAAGAGGTGAAGAGAGTTCATACTGCTCTGGGATGCCCTGTCATAAGGGAAAACCAAACTCTTCCCACTCATCCTCAGTTCTTCTACTCAAAATGTGAATTAGTGCACAAAAATATTGAAAGGGTGAACTCTCTGTTTTCAACTATTTTTTTTCTCGCTCTGTCCCCATGCTAGAGTGCAGTGGCTCGAACATAGCTAAATGTAACCTCCAACTGTTGGGCTCAAGGGATCCTCCCACCTCAGCCTCCTTAGTAGCTGGGACCACAGGTGCACGCCAGATTGTATTTTTTTGTTTGTTTGTTTGCTTTGGTTTTTTTGTTTTTGTTTTTGTTTTTTTTTTGAGACAGAGTCTCGCACTGTCGCCCGGGCTAGAGTGGGTGCTGTGGTGTCAGCCTAGCTCACAGCAACCTCAAACTCCTGGGCTCAAGCGATCCTCCTGCCTCAGCCTCCCGAGTAGCTGGGACTACAGGCATGTGCCACCATGCCCGGCTAATTCTATATATATTTTTAGCTGTCCAGATCATTTCTTTCTATTTTTAGTAGAGACGGGGTCTCGCTCTTGCTCAGGCTGGTTTCAAACTCCTGACCTTGAGCAATCCTCCCGCCTTGGCCTCCCACAGATTGTATTTTAAATATGCAGTGCTGGCCGGTGTGGTACCTTCAGCCGGTATTGATCCTTTTCCGGAGCACAAAGATCAAACAGGGGCTGCATCACGCAACGAAATGGAGGAATAACCACCTTGGTATGAGTCAAGGGACGTGAAGAACTACCGAGGCTGGCATGACAACTTCTAGAGAGACAGGAAAAGGAGACACGCAGTCCGAGACAGAGGACTCCCGGGGTCTCCCCGCAGAAGATGCTTTCTTATTGATAAAAGGGTGAGTTCTTACCAACTGGTCCATGTCACCGCGCCATGCTAAAGCGCACTTTACACACCATAAGCCTCAGATTAAAGCTCAAAACCAAGCAGCTATGTTAAAATAACAGTCTAAAGTCACCACTGGAAGGTTCTTGCCAGGGGTAGTTTCCAGCCAACAGGAGTACTGTTAGCCTTTTAAACACCATAAAGGGGCGAGTCCTTTTTCGGCCCTCCCTCCCCGGGCATGTTGGTTACCCAACACCAACGGGACACTGCCTGCCCCGTGCGGAATCAACATTGTGACCAAGGTCGCACCAAAAAACTGGGCCACACTAAGAGGAGCAGAGGACAGGCTACCTTCACCCGGGCTGGGAGGTGCGGGATGGGGTGGGTGGGATGGCCTGAGCAGCCCGGGCCAGAGAGCGGCCCAAGCTGACCACTCGGGGATCCCCACTCTGCGGGGATCTAGGTTCTCCTGAGCAAGTCAGGGCTTCCGGTGGGGTCGGGGTTCTCTGTGGGTGTCGGGACTCCCAGCGGATCCGGGTTCTTCAGGGGGGCCGGTGTTCCGGGGGTCGGCGGCGCCTGCCGCGCGCTCATGGAGGCGCGCTTTCAGCAGCCGTGTGTTGGCCAAGACGTTCTCCAGCTCCACGCACCGGCACCACCGCCACGGCTGCCGCGGGACTCGACGAGGGGGGGGCGGCGGAAGAAGAAGCGCCGCCGCCGCCACCGCTTCACAGCATCGCTCTCCGGGCGCCACCCGCTCGTCGGGCCCGGAATCGGGCCCTTGGAGGCTGCCCCGCCGCCGCCGCCGCCGCCGCCGCCACCCGCTGCTAGCACACAGGCCGGCTCCGCGCTAACAGCTTTCCAGAAGAGGGCGCCGGAGCTCTCCCCTCGCCGCCACGCCCGAGGTGGCTGTGGCGCCTCGCGGGGCACTACAGTTCCCAGAAGGCTCCGCGCCGGAGGACGCGACGGGCGGTGGGGGCATAGCCTGCTGGGAGCTGTAGTCGCTCAGCCTGCTCCTGAGCGGAAGCCTGGCCATACCGCAATTACCAGACCTGTCTTCTCGCGATCTCCGGGAGCTTGCGCAGCTACCGCGAGACGTGGCTGGGGACTCTCCGCGATTCGGCACGTGTTGCCGAGGAGACGCGCTCTACAGTCGGCAGTCTTCCGCCGCTGAGGTCGCGGTACAGGCTTACCCCCCTGCGTCTCGGAAGCTTGGGAGGCGCCGACGCCTAGGGGTGCGACGGCGTGTGCGCCATGGGGAAGGCGAAGGCGGCCGGGGCGCGGAGGAAGGCCTCGGGGGCGCCGTCGGGGGCGCGGCGAGGCCCGGCGAAGGCCTGCCCTAACCCGTTCGAAGTGAAAGTCAACAGGCAAAAGTTTCAGATCCTAGGCAGGAAGACGCGCCACGACGTGGGGCTGCCCGGCGTGTCCCGCGCGCGCGCCATCAGGAAGGTAAGCGGGACGCGTCCCCTGCCCACCGTGGGCCTCCCTCTCCGCCCCGGCCGCCGCCCCTGTGCTTTGAACTTGCTCCGGGTAGCGCGGACTGCTGGGATCGGGACCCCACGCTGGCTGGCTGCGGCTTTGGGCCGGCTGCATACTTCCTTGTGCCTCAGTTTCCTCGTCTGTAAAGTGGAGACCGTGATAGTTACATAGTACTGACTTTTTAAACTTTGTACCTCAACTTTTCTACGGTCTGGAATGACTTTCTCTTGGAAAACTCTTGTCCATTCTTGAGACCCTGCACACGTGGTTTTTGGTGACTCCTCCAGCTGTCTCAGGCAGAGTTAATCACTTCTGAGTTGCTGTGGCGTCCTGTACTTGCTCTAACCCTTTCTCACTTAGACTGTGAGCACTGCCGACCTAAGGACCATGAATGAGGGCTTACATAGGATGCTTCTGAGATGTTGGGAGAATGAGTGTATCTCCCTGAGGCACATCACCTTATCCCTTGGGAGGTAACTGAAATGGTACATTCTGTGGAAGGTCTCGTTGCTTCCTTCTTTCCTGTGCTTATGGTCCAGTCCCATAGTATTATTTACCTTCATTTCAAACTCAGTTCAGCAACTGCCATCCTGTATGCAAGTTAGGAGACGTGTTTATTTTTTTTAAAAAAAAGAATTTATTGTTACTGGTAAAGATACATTAGTAGGTTAGTGAAAAATTAAGACGCAGAAAGGAGAGGGAATTTCCTTAGGTCACACAACTGGTAAGGGCTGGGGCATGCATTCAGGTCTTTAATGTCTGCAAAGCCTTTGTGCTACACTGCGTGCTTCTATTTAAGCTCTGTTCTAGCTGCTGGGAGATAAAGGTAAATGAGACCTGGCCCCTGCCTTCAAGAGCTGATGTCACACAGTGCAGTCCACATCTTTGCATCAAATCACGTATCATCCTTACTGCAGGGAGATGACAGCATGTGTAATAGGCAAGACACACTTAAAACTGACTTCAGTAAAAGTCCTTCATTACCTACCGCAGGGCTGGGTGAAGGGTAGGCATAGTGGAATAGGATAGTTAGTGTGGCCTGTAGAACAGACACGTGTGCCTTCACCATTTATGCTTCAGTTTTCTGGTTTCTTTCTTTTCTTTTTTTTCAATTTTTTGTTTTATTTCAGCATATTACATGGGTACAAATGTTTAGGTTACATATATTGCCTTTGTTCCACCCGAGTCAGAGCTTCAAGTGTGTCCATCACCCAGATGGTGTGCACTGCACCCATTAGGTGTGAATATACCCATTTCCTCCTCCCCTGCTCCCACCTGCCTGACACCCAATGAATGTTACTACTATATGTGCACATAAGTGTTGGTCAGTTAAGTCAGTTAATGCCAATTTGATGGTGAGTACATATGGTGCTTGTTTGTCCATTCTTGTGATACTTCACTTAGTAGACTGGGCTCAGGCTCTATCCACAATAACACAAGAGGTACTAGATCACTGTTGTTTTTTGTGGCTAAGTAGAACTCTGTGGTGTACATATACCACATTTTATTAATCTACTCATGTATTGATGGGCACTTGGATTGTTTTCTCTCTTTTCTTCTTTTTTATATAAAACTGCACCTTCTTTATTTGCATACTTTAATTTCAGAACGTTTTCTCATTTCTGAAGTAGAAATAATATACATCATACCCTTCACGGTGGTTTATAAGAATGAATGAATGCATATTTAGCACATATGAAGTGTTCTCTAAATACTAGCTATTCTTTTGTTTGTTTGTGTGTTTGACAGAGTTTCTCTCTGTCACTCCAGATAGGTGCAGTGGTGTCATCATAGCTTGCTGCAACCTCAAACTCCTGGGTTCAAGCAGTCCTCCTGCCTCAGCCTCCCTAGTAGCTGGACTACAGGCACGTGCCACCACACCTGGCTAATTTTGTACTTTTTGTAGAGACCAGATCTTGCTTCTGCTCAGGCTGGTCTCAAACTCCTGAGCTCAAGGGATCCTCTCACCTCAGCCTCTCAGAGTGCTTGGATTACAGGCGTGAGCAATACTAGCTATTAAACTTAAACTTCTTGGCTTGTTATTCTCAGACTCCTTCACAACCTGGCTGTTGTCCTTGCTTCACCTCTTGCATACTCTTTCTTTGTCCAAAAAGGCCTGCCTTACCTCCCAAAGTCTATAACAGGCCAGCCAGGTCACCACTTCTGTTACTTTCCCAGGCTTCATAGCTGAGATAGAATAGGTTGCTAAAGCTCTAGGATCTGGCATGTCCACCTCCCTGCTTTGTGCTGAAGGCCTGAGAGGGACATTGCTGCTGCTCTTTGAATGCCTGGTGCTTGGCTCATGGTAGAAACGCACATCAAAAGTAGAACCTGAGTGCCTTAAGATATCACAGACAGGAGATAGTGTAATAGAAAATTCTTCATAGACGAAATCATGTTTGAGTTCTGCAGGGTGAGTGAGCTGTTCATGGGCTGAGGGGAAACACACATGAAGGCACATTGTCCCAGCGTACTGAGGAGCGTGGAACTCAGAACTGTGTGAGGGGCAGCAGAAAGTCCATTTGAATCAAAGCTTGGTGTGCGTGTAGTGGTACAGGGAGCTGGCGCAGTAAGCCTGGAACTTTTCATATGTGCTCCCTTGGCAGTAAATGTGCTGTCCCAATTGTCTTCTCTCCATTGGTCAGTCAGAGCACTTTGGGCACTCAGATAGCAGTAAGAGGGCAGCTTTGTGTCAAGACTGTCAGGTGCCAGTCCCAGTACATCACTTTATAGCATACCAGTAATTAATATATTGATTCCTTACAGTGGGTCGGGCACTGTGCCACAAAATCCACATTTAATCTTCACAGTCAGCCTTATGAAGGGGAAGTGCTGTTATTTTCCCATTTTATACCTGAAGAAACTGAGGCAAGAAGCAGTTATCTCACTTTCTTCAGGTCGGAGGTGGTGGGACTGAGCTGTTAGTAAAGCCAGACTTAGTGCTTGACATTTACATGCTTAGGCAATTACCCTGTGCCCGGCTCTGTCCCAAGCCATCTTCTCCTGTTAACTTGTAATCCTTTTAACAGCTGACCGAGGTCAGTGCTGTGTTCTCTCCCTTTTACAGATGTGGCCCCTGGGGGACAGGGGTTAAGCACCTTCCAAAGTCCTGGCCAGAAGGTTGTGGAGCTGGTAGGATTCTGTGTCCACACTCTCGAGGTCACCTGCTAGGCCTATGTGAGGTGTCCTCCAGAGCTCCTATGGTTGGTGAAGTGTCCTGTTGAGTGAGACACCCTGTTTCTGTCCTAGGTAATTTCTTTGTGCCCCTCAGGTGCTGGTCTAAGGCCTTTGGAGATGTATGTTCAGCGGGCAAGGATTCTCTTCTGCCAGCTGTGGTGCCTCTGTGTTGTAGACTTGAGCCTCTGGACAGTGGGTGTGTGACTTGTTTGTAGAGCTGTGTAAGCAGGATCTGCCATAAATATGGGCCTCCTTTATGTTTTGCTGTCTGTCCTGACTCCTTCCTCTTGAGTTAAATATAGCCTGAAAATGTTTATACCATTTCTTGTCAACTATCAGGTCGTTAAATATGAAATGCCCGATTTGGAATCAAAAGTGTAGTTTATTATATCTCAAGCAAGAAGCAGTATAATTAATCAAAGTATGCGCCTGAACTATCAACATAGTTTTGCCATCTTAACGGTAACTTGTTTATGCCAGCAGTAAAGAAGCCTGGAGAGCGAGTGGTGAAGAAATCACAATAAGTGTGTTCCACAGCTTGTTGAGAGTGGAATATTTTTCCTTGGAAGAAGTGGTCCAAAGCCTGGAAGAAGTGGTAGTCAGTTGGTGCAAGGACTGACGAATATGGTGGATGACAGAGAGTTTCCAAGTCCAGCCTCTGTAATTTGAGCAGCGTTTGTACAACACGTGGTTGAGCATTGTCTTGCTAGAGGATTGGCCTGTCTCTATTGGCCAGTCTCGGCTGCTTAATCACAAGCTTCCTCATCATTTCGACCAATTGGTTGCAGCAGACATCTGCTACAATCGATTGACCAAGTTTCCTGAAGCTGTAGTGGATAATGCCAGCACCTGACACCAAACAGACACCATTAGTTTTTTTGAATAAATACTTGGTTTTGGACTGTGTTTCATTCAGCGCTTCATCTTTATTCAGCCATTGTACCAAACACTTTCAGTTGTCAAAAATAATCCATTTTCATCACACATAACAATATACTGTAGAAATGGTTTGCCTTTATGTCATGACAGCAAAGAAAGGCGAGCTTCGAGATGATTTCTCTTCTGACACTCA
This sequence comes from Lemur catta, assembly GCF_020740605.2. NCBI lineage: Eukaryota > Metazoa > Chordata > Mammalia > Primates > Lemuridae > Lemur > Lemur catta. The sequence continues at coordinate 6,867,043 of NC_059144.1, read as the reverse complement.
TTTAATTCATGTGATACCCATCTATCCTGCTTCTTTACCTTGTCCATTTGGTTCAAATGGTCCAATATTGTTGGAATAGTAACATCAAATCTTGTTGCTAATTCACGGGTATGTTGAGATGGATTTGCTCCAGTACAGCTTTCAGCTTATCATTATCCACCTTGGTCTCAGGTCACCCACATGGCTCATTTTCAAGACTAAAATCACCAGAACAGAACTTCTCAAACCATCCACATACTGTGCATTCATTAGCCACATCCTTCCCAAACACTTCGTTGATATTGTGGGCTGTCTGCGCATTGGTTACGTGACAGAACTATATTTGAAGATAACACAAATTTTTTACTTATCCAGGGTTTCACAAAAATTGCTTTAAAAAAAATCTGAAAGATAATCAGAAGCCAAAATGTGCATCTGAAAGACTGAGGATGTGCCTTCACAATAAAAATAAAATAAAAATGTCATGGTGAAATGTCAGATATCAACTGTCAAATTTAGTACTTAAGGAAATTGGACATTTCATACTTAATAACCTAATATATTTTTTTTTTTTTTTTTTTACTTCTGCCCCATTGAAGGTCACCTGATGGTCCGAGGTGTGCACATGTGAGTCCTGCCTCTTACACACGGGCAGGGCTTGCCTGGCCTGGCAGATGTTTAAAAGCAATATTTATTATTTTTGCCTAATTATAAAAAAAATTACAGGTTTAGCAGTATATCACATTTATAAAGCATACACAGTAGTCCCCCCTTATCCATGGGGGATATGTTCCAAGACCCCCAGTGGATGCCGGAAACCACAGATGGTACTGAGCTGCATATATACTGTTTTTTCCTATATGTACATACCTATGATAAAGTTTGTAAATTAGGCACAGTAAGATTACCAACAATATCTAATAATAAAATAGAATAATTAGAACAATATAGTGTAATGAAAGTTATGTGAATGTGGTCTTTATCTCAAAATATTTCATTCTACTTATTACCCTTCATAGCCCACTGGTGTTTGCCTAATGAGGGAAGAGTAGTTGTCTGGCTGTCACTGTGTCTCAAAAACCTGGGCTTTTCCCTCTACCGTGTGTGAAGAACAAGAAGAGTTCATTAGGAGAGGCCTTTTTCCCCCTACTTACTTCTTCTGGGAGAAGAGAGTGGAACTGAGATTGCTTTCTTCTGGTCTGGAACTCCAGAATGTGTACCTTTCAGTGCCACCTCTGCCTTTTGGTATTTTATCAGCTTACTGGCAGGAAAGACCAGGTGGTATACACATCACTGTATGCGAGATCACAGGAGCACATTGCTTTGGGAGTGTCCCCATTGGTGTGGGGCAACTCAAAATCCATTACAGACAGAATTGCATTCTGAGTATCCCCAAATGTCTGTGAGCCTAGGTTAAATACTTTATTTAGTATGCATAAATCTGGCATACTTATTCATATTATTTAAAGGTAAATAAGTCTTGGTTGCTGGCCCTGAGGCTGATCCTAACCAGAATGGCTAAGGAGAGTTTCCATTAAACTTTGTGTCACTTTGTGTTTGTTAAAATGTAAAAGAGCCTACCTTGGAAATCAACAGGAAGAATCAGTAAGAATTACAAACGGTTAAATTAAAAAGGAAAGAAAAGGATATTATGACGAAAACATGCAGAGTTGTTGAGATGTCCCTCAGAAGTTCATTCGCCTGCCTGGGAGGGTCAGTGGACCTAGGGAAGCTGCTCTAACCTGTTTCCCACACACAACTTTGTTTTCTGTCCTAAAACTCAGACCTGATAATACCAGGTGGTTTGTTATTTCAGTTTATTTCATCAAAAGTCTTAACCTGACTGTTAGGAAGGAGAATGGTTAAGAAATACTCATTTGGGCCGGGCGCGGTGGCTCACGCCTGTAATCCTAGCACTCTGGAAGGCCGAGGCGGGCGGATTGCTTGAGCTCAGGATTTCGAGACCAGCCTGAGCAAGAGCGAGACCCCGTCTCTACTAAAAATAGAAAGAAATTATCTGGCCAACTGCGCGTGCCTGTAGTCCCAGCTACTCGGGAGGCTGAGGCAGTAGGATCGTTTAAGCCCAGGAGGTTGCTGTGAGCTATGCCAACGCCACGGCACTCTAGCCTGGGCAACAAAGCGAGACTCTGTCTCAAAAAAAAAAAAAAAAAGAAATACTCATTTGAAAGTGAGTTTACCTATATGAGTCTTAGACTTACTTAGTAGTTGTAAACACAGTTAGTTCCTAGGTTATCCTGCATTATCGTATTTCTTTGGTTTCCTAAGCTATAATAGGTACTGTGAAATCATACTGAATTTACGTATTTACTTACGACCTAAGGCTGCAGTCCCCAAGCAACCAGTCCCTGGCCTATTAGGACCTGGGCTGCAGAGCTCCACCCTCCTCAATCCTTGGAACAATTGTCTTCTATGAAATCAGTCCCTGGTGCCAAAAAGGTTGGGGACTGCTTGCCTAAGCGATGTTCTTCACTAAAATTTACCCATAGAATCAAATCCCAGATAATGAGAACTAATGTTTTTACAGGCACAGAGATGGCTGATGCCTGCCCCCACCCACCTCCTTCCTGGTGGAAGTGTCTGTCACTATCATTAGCAGCTCCCTTTCTTTGCAGGGACAGGCTGAGGAAGTCTTCCCCATGTAGCGTCTAAGCAGCCTTGTTTATACGGGGTGTTCATCTAGCAGTGTAGGCCAACACGTGATGTTGTTGAGGTCATCTCTAATCTGTGAACAATGAATAGATTCCAGATCTTGTGGTCACTGTAGGTCTGGACTAGAGTCTGTCCACTGTCCTGGTGTTGGGTGTGTGGGTGTGTGTGTGTGTGTGTGTGTGTGCGTGCGTGTGCGTGCGTGCGCGCGCGCGCGCGCGTCCGTGCTCATGTTCATGTTCATGTGTGTTCTCCCATTTAATTGCCAGTCAGACCTTGTGATTATGAGTTATCGCTTTAATTTTTATTCTGCAAATGAGGAACTGCGTAGATTTCAGAGAGCTTAGCCTGATACAGTACTGTGTGTGGCAAATGAAACCTTTATTGCTGGCACCCAACACAACCTTGTTCTTCCTTATTCCTTCCCCACCCCTTACTGAGCTGTACTGCTCATAACAAAAGAAGTGGTAAGAACAGAGTGGCAGCAGTGGAACCCTCTGGTCCACTTTGGGCTCTGGTCCAAAAAGCATCAGGAAGTTGTACCCAGGGTGTTTTTAAGAAATTTTGTTTAGCACCTGAACTAAATACCACAGTAGAAGTTACAAGGGTTTAATAACCCAGGTCGTTTGCAGAGAAACTGGTTCATGAAACGTAATTGAAAAACTGATGGAAATTGCCTTGGAAGTATTTATTGAAATAATTGATGGCTTCCTACTCTTTAGGCAGCAGAGGGGTTTTTGATGCATTTTAATTGAAATACCGTATTCATATTTTGCAGTGAAATAAGAAAGCTATTCTCTTCCTATCACTCTCCTCTTCCACATTGTTAATGCTTTGGTGACCTCCCCAAATGGAATGTGCTCTAAATCTAATCAACAGGCAGCAGCCAGTGCTTGCTTTGTCCTTCACTTAGTGTCTTCTGCTCCTGCCTGGCTGCTGCTTAACCCCTTCCACTCCCACTCTCCTTTCCTCTCCTCTTCTAGCTCTTGTTTTTGACCTTAAATGTGGGTTCCTTAACCTCTAGTTCATCTCTGACCCTGGCAGAGTGACATGGCTGCAGCAAAATCTGGCCTGCCTTCTCCTGAAACAACTTGAACCAGAATGGTGATGAGCGAGTCATCACTCTCTCCTTCCCACCACATGTGTGTGTTCTATCAAAGTGGCTTTTCACAAGTTTGAGGAATCCTGAAGAATGCAAGAGACATTCAATTCTGAGGTTATATCAGAGGTTTCAAATATCTGCCAAGGTGTCTACTTTGTGGTGGGTAAAACTATGGAATTAGATCATTCCAAGTGATCCAATTGTGTCATGATTGGTACCATTTCCTTTTGTCTCTGGTTGCCGCATAAACTCTGGTGAAATGGCAGGCAGTCCCTTAGCAAATATAAGGATTTCTGCAATGGGGAAAAGTTCCTGATATAGCCAACTCAAGTCACCGAGGCCACACTCATTCCCCACCTTCCTCCATCCTCTCGCTATTTTAGGGAATTCAACCTCAAGGGCAGCTAACTTTGGATAATATTGAACTTGTTTGTTATTGCTACTGGGAAAATATCAAATTATTACTATTAGTTGTTGAATTCCCTATTTAAGATATTGCTGCTTTTGATGTTCTGAAGCATAATGTCTAGAGAGACTGTGACCCCACATGATCAACTTGTTTATGGTCTTGTACATCACACAAGAAGGCACAACTGTGCATTTCCTAGAAGTACCTTTGATGGGAAATAACCACCCTCTTCCATGATAGAAGGGATCTAAACCTACTCCACTTTTCCAAATGAATCCAGTCTAAAGTACACACTTGCTTAAACCATAAGGCAGCTGGAAGAACAGTTTGTGTCTTTAGCTTGACTAATGTGCTTTTGCTCTCCTTTTCAGCACTGACAGACAAATTCTAAAGGGGAAAATAAAGTGGTTACCCCATTATCATTGAGAATGAGTTGGTTTTCTCTTCTCAAAATTCTGTTCCTAGTAGGAAAGGTTTACCATGAATGAAAGCAGATTCTGTATGAACTTTGACATCGCAGTGCATAGCTCTGAACTTTAAAACATGCACCATTCTGGCTGGGCACAGTGGCTCACACCTGTAATCCTAGTACCCTGGGAGGCTGAGGTGGGAGGATCACTAGAGCTCAGCAGTTCGAGACCAGCCTGAGTGAGAGTGAGACCCCATCTCTACAAAAAATAGAAAAATTAGCCAGGCATCATGGCATGCGACTACAGTCCCAGCTACTCAGGAGGCTGAGGCAGGAGGATCGCTTGACCCCAGGAATTTGAGTTTGCTGTAAAGTATGATCATGCCACTGCACTCCAGCCCAGGTGGTAGAGTAAGACCCTGTCTCCCCCCACCCCTAAAAAAATGTCCCTTTTGGAGGAAATCACAAGAATTTTTTTGTGAGGTTGTTTTATGATCTGTTTTTCAGCGTACACAGACGTTACTAAAGGAGTACAAAGAAAGAGATAAATCCAATGTATTTAGAGATAAACGCTTTGGGGAGTACAATAGCAACATAAGTGCAGAGGAAAAGATGATGAAGAGGTTTGCTCTGGAGCAACAGGTATGGAAAAAAAAATTGGAGCAGGGTGTTTGCTATACATTTTACACAAAAGTCAAGCCCAAGGTGAAATCTGTTTCTCCCCTTTGTTCATTTATGCGTCCATGGGCACTCACCCACTAGGTACAGGGGATAGCCCTTGAATCGTATACCTTTTCTGGCTAAGCTAAAGGAGAAGCAGCCTTCTGCAAATGTTAGTTGAATGGATAAATATCTTAACCACAGTAAATGGCGGCAGTGTGTACTGGAGTTGAGTGGAGAGCGGGTGGACTGGAACATGGCTGGGGGGTAAGACCGCATGATTTACCAGTGGCTTACCTGGCCTGTTGACATATTTAAGAACTCCCTTCTGTGAGCTCTGTTTATGTCTGACTCATTGCTCAGACGACTTAGAATACTCCTAAGGCTGCTTAGGCTGCATTGTCATATTCACATATAATGGAAAAATAATTGTTTCCTGCTATGAAATGAATGTGGTAATTTAGGAACTGATTTTTTTTCTCTTCTGTCAGCGACATCATGAGAAAAAAAGCATCTACAACCTAAATGAAGATGAAGAATTGACTCATTATGGCCAGTCTTTGGCAGACATTGAGAAACATAATGACATTGTGGACAGCGACAGCGATGTTGAGGAACGAGGAACACTTTCTGGTGAGGCCCGGGTGGGGTCTTAGAGCCGGTGACAGTCTGCTTACTGTGTGACTTTCTCCCCTAGAAAAAGTTGTTGCAAGAAAGTTCACTGATCATTAACTTCTCAATTCATCATGTGACTGTCTTTGGCTTTTTTTTTTTTTTTTAATTTCAGAACTTTTAGGTGCTTTTATAGGATGAGAAAGCACATTAATACCCATTATCTTACTTGAACCTCACAATAGCTTGTATTACTGATGAGCTGAGAGAAAGGTAAGGTGATTTGCCCAACCCAGGAATCAGATAAAACCCACCTAACTGACGCCTAAGAAGGGTCTTCTGCACTAAACTGCACTGCTTTGCTGCCTGCTGCTTTATAGATTGTGACCTAATAACCATACCAGTGGTGTTTTTGTAGTTCTTTTAGTCCTTATTTACTGAGGAACCAGTTATGGCAGTTTTGTGAGGGAGATAATATTGAGCTTCTTATCAGTAAATAATAACATGAAACATTAAGTTTTAGCTTTAAATAGCATTAATATACAACTGAACTGAGTTTAGGACTCAGTTCAAGTCTGACCGTGTTGGGCCCTGTTTATAACGTTGCTGTCATGTCATTAATTAGTTTGCATTCCTTATAAGTTAGAGTAGGTCCCATTTTTCAAAACAAAGCTACACAAAACTAAAACTGATCCTCAACCTTTTGTCTTTTTAGTGTGTGGAAAGCTAAGGAATTAAAGCCTGCACTTACCTTTGGATATTTGGATAATCCAGGGGCAGAAGGTTTAGGAGTTAAGGCAGCCTGTGGTGCAGAACCCATTGTTCCACGTAACAGCACCAGGAGTAGCTCTGCAACTCCGCCAGAAATTCATGGTTGTAAAGGGAATGGCCAGTAGTTTCATCCTCTGTGCCTTTCTCCTTGCACTTTTCATTGTTCAGGAGTTTTGTATACCCTTAACTGTAAAATGCATTCACTTGGGGATCATAATTCACTGTGACGGAAGGTGACTGCCTTGGTTCGTGTTTGGTGAGAAGAGCAGCATCCTCGCCGCCAGGAGGGCCATTATGCCACATGACTAGAGGGAAGTAGGGCTCTGTTTCTTCCAATAACAGAATCCTGGGAGTTCAGCGATTTATTTGAGATTTCCTATCCTTTGATTTTCATTATGAGCTCACCAAAACTCAGGTAATTTATAAAAGAAAAGCCTTTTACATTTGAAAATATATATATTTCCTGTAATTTTTAAAAATGAGTCACGAGGAAACAAAATCCATTTTGTTCAACTACATAACATGTTATGTTCTCTTACTAGGAGAGTTTAATCCCTAAAATAGCCCTGTGAGGTAGATGTTACCCTACTTTACCACTGTAGAAGCTGAGGCTGAGGACAAGTTGGTGACTTGCTCGGGCCTCACAGCCAAGTAGAGCTGGGCTTCCAGTCTCAGTTGGCCTGACTCCCAAACTGCAGCTGCTGTGTGCTGTTCACACTTGGAATACAGATGTTTAGAAAAACACTTAATGGAGAACGTTTTTTAAGAATCCGCTTCTGAATTTTTTACATAATTAATACAACCTTATTAGTTGGTGCTTTGTAAATTTTCCTTTTCAATAATAATTGTGAACAACTTTGACTTACTAGAACACTAAATGAGTAATGTTTTCTGAGACGCTAAATTATCCAGGAAGCACAGGAATCATTCATTCATCCATCTCGCCAGCCATAAAATACTGGTTTATGTGTTAGGCACCATTCTCAGTTCTGGGGAAATGGCAGTGAACGAAACACAAAAAGCTTTGCCTTCCTGCAGCTCATGTTTTATTGGGGAGACTGAGATGGCAAACACAATGCTACAACATGAATGCTGTCCAGTTGAAGGCGAAAGTGCTGTGGAGTAAAAATAAAGCCAGGAGGGGCATGCCATTGCGTGGCCTCAGCTTCACTGAGCGATGGTGTTTGCAGAACCCTGAGGACCATGTGGCGAAGAGTGTCCTGTAGAGGGAACAGCATGTTCAAAGGGCTTGAGATTGGGGTAGTGGAAGGTAGGGGATGGGGGAAGGGGAGGGTTAGTAAGCGGAAGACCAGGGCCTTCTGGGCCACAGGAGAGATTTTGTCTTTTACTTGAGAAAAGGAGTCATTGGAGGCATTTGAACCGTGGAATTACATAGTCTGATGGGACAAGGCCAACTGAACCTCCTAATGAATTGGATATAGGTGTGGGATTGGGTATAAGAACCAAGGATGACTCCGGGGGTTTTGGCCTAAGTGACTGGAAAGATGGAATTGCCATTCGTGGGGCTGGAGAAGACTGGGAGAAACAGGTTTGGGGGCTTGGAAATGCCTGTTAGACATCCAAGGGGCGTTATCAGAAGAACACTTGGAGCCTGGAGTTGAGGGAGGAACGCAGGCCAGAAACAGGAATTGGAAGTTGTCAGCACAGAGACTAAATGAGGCAGCTAAGGGAATAGAGCAGCTAGCAAAGAGGTGGTGGGAGCTGCAGCCCTCGGAGTTGGAGGAGAGGAGACTGAGCCAGGAGCTGCCAGTTAGGCCCTGGGGGGTGCTGGCCGGAAGCAAGTGGAGAAACTTTTTCTAGGAGGGAGTGACGAATGTGTCACGCACTGCTGATGTGGAGAGGAGGACCAAGAACTGAACTGTAAGTCAAGCAAGGCTCCATTTCAGAGGAAGGAGGAGAAGGGAGGGGAGGGGTCGCAGGTGGAATAGAGGCAACCCTGGGGGGCTCTTTGTAAGGGGGCCCGAGAAATGCGAGTGGGGAATGAAAGAATAGTCCAAGAGAACGAGAAAACTTGATGCAGGGAACGAGGGTAGATTTGCTTGCCCAGGGGTGGGATCGAGTATGTGAGACAGAGTTGGCCCTGGATGGGGCAGAGCAGCTGGGGGAGGGCCCAGAGCACTCTGTGGTTCAGCAGTTTCTCTTCTGAGGGCGTCCATTTTCTCTGTGGCCTAGGCAGCGCTGAGTGAGGGGGAGGCAGGACCTGCAGGGGGTATGAAGGGGCAGGAGGTGGACAGCCTGGGATGCACGAGAGTGTAGACTGGAACATGGGCCAGGACTGGCCGGTGGTGACTGGAGCCCACCTGAAGTTTGCAGTTTTGAAGATAATGTGTGTTCTGTCCACCACTTGTCTCCCTGCTCAGGTATGGACAGGGAGCAGGTGGTGTTTTGAGTTAGGCGGACAGCAGCGTTGGCAAGGGAGCACGACAGGAGCAGGCAGGGACAGGGACGGACTAGCCTGCTGGGCCAGGCTCTACTGGTCGGGGGCCTGAGCAGTTTCGTTTCTGTTCTGGTGTGAGACTTCGGGTAAATCACTTCACATCCCAGCCGCTGGTTTTTCATATGAGAATTTGGATTTTTTAAGGTTTCTTTCCGCTCTAAATTTGATGATTCCCACAATGTTTATTTCTCTCCTGCTCTGGCAAATAGGGCAGGATGAAGGTCAGTGACTCTTGGTGATTCCTGCTCCTGCCGTCAGCTCAGGGTGCTAGGTCCCTGTGTCCTGCCTGTGGAGGTGGGAGGATCAGGTGGAACCACGTCACTAATCTGGACCCTGCTCCTTTGCAAGACTCTGGGGCCAGCTTTTCTCCTGGGTTTGCCAATCTTTCTCAAGAACGAACACAATTAGAAAATAGGTGCTTGGTGTTTCCAGTCACTTGGATTATGGCCACTTGGTAATTTAATGGGTCTTGGTTTTCTTGGAGTGGCTCCTCTTGGGTATTTATTAAGTGCCAGTCAGTGTGCCTATGGTCTCAGGCCAGCTGTGTGTGAGAACTTTATTCTTGGATGTGGAATTCTCAAGACTGCTCTTAGGGAAATGTTGGCAGAGTACTACAAAAAGTGCTTCCCAGACAGGGCCTGGACGTCACTGTGGTGTTTTCTGCTTTTTGTCTCCAGCTGAGCTAACTGCTACGCACTTTGGAGGAGGCAGCCGGCTCCTACATCCGAAGACCTTTCAACCGGAAGGTAACGAGGGGGAACAACCAAAGTCACGGAAGGAACTGATCGAAGAGCTCATTGCGAAGTCAAAACAGGAGAAGGTGGGTTAGTTAGTATTCTTCATGTGGGATAGCTCCACCATAAGACACGCTCACCAAAATACACTTGAGCTTTTTGAGCTTGTATTTATTTATTTTATTTTTTGAGACCTAGTCTTGCTCTGTCGCACTGGGTAGAGTGCAGTGGTGTCATCATAGCTCACAGCAACCTCAAACTCCTGGGCTCAAGAAATCCTTGTGCCTCAGCCTCCCGAGTAGCTGGGGGTACAGGCACACACCACTGCGCCTGGCTAGTTTTTTTGTTTTTAGTAGAGGCAGGTTCTCACTCTTGCTCAAGCTGGTCTCGAACTCCTGAGCTCAAGTGATCCTTCTGCCTTGGCTTTCCAGAGTGCTAGGATACAGGTGTGAGCCACTGCACCCGGCCCCTGTATTTAATATTTGAGTTTAATAAAAGTATTCATTTTGGATAGGAATATTTTAAATCTCATCAAGAATATACCTCTGATGTGTTTTTTCTTATTCTGGCTGGTTTTAGTATTTGATGTGTATCAGGGTTTACAAAACATCACTGTTTCTTACTGACTTGTAATGAACTGCTCAGAGTATCTAACAGTTTATAGCAAGAAGTTATTCTGTCTGATGAAATTGTGTAGCTTTGCCTTTAAGATACTCATTTCTCCTGGTCTCTTTTTTCGGTTGAAACGTGGTGTTGGCCAAGTGGTCATTGTGTGTGTCCTTGGCACTGACACCGGTCGTAATGGTGTGTGGTGTGTCTATTGTGTTTTCTCCAGAGGGAGAGACAAGCTCAGCGAGAAGATGCCCTTGAGCTCACAGAGAAGCTGGACCAAGACTGGAAAGAAATCCAGACTCTCCTGTCCCACAAAACTCCCAAGTCGGAGAACAGAGATAAAAAGGAGAAACCCAAGGTGGGAGGCGGGCATTCGAAACAAACTTGACTTTGCTGTGGAGAAAAGGCTAAGGCCGGAACATCTCTTCTGGCCTACTTCCTGTTAGGACAAGGTTTCTCTTGGGCATTTCTGTGTAATTGCCTGATGAGGTATTATGTCAGGGTGGAAGTAGGCTCAAAGTTACTTCAGTTTCTGCCCCAGGTGATTTAAGTTAACGTGGTATTTCTCGGTATAGGTAGTACTTTGGGATGGAGACCATGGGTGTTTGAACTTCCTTGTAACATATTTGTATATTGATGTATATACATTTAATATACATTTACTTATATTTCCCTCTCAACTCTAGTTTTTTCCTACTGCATTCTTTTTAATCTAAGTTGTTGGGAAGTCCTGCATTTGCTTAAGTAGCTGGATTCTAGGAAAGAATCTAGGACTTCACCAGATTACATTGTCTTGTGGCCATCTGGACGTCTTTGTGAGTCACCCTTACTATTGCTGTTGCTGTACCTAACTTCCCATGTTTAGGGTTTGGTGCCTAGGTAAGCAATGTTTATTTTTGTTAAAGCAGATATGTTCTGAGGAGAATTTTCTAGGAGTAAAAAGTTCTGTGTGACCAAAGTATCCACTGATTTCTTAGTCATTTCTCTCGAGAAGAAAAGACGCAGGTGTGGTTTAGCTTCTTCTATAACAGTGTCTGGCCGTTATAAAAGTGGAAAATGTCCTCTTTTCACTTTAGCCCGATGCATATGACATGATGGTTCGTGAGCTTGGCTTTGAAATGAAAGCACAGCCCTCTAACAGGATGAAAACAGAGGAGGAGCTGGCGCACGAGGAGCAGGAGCGGCTCAGGAAACTGGAGGTATGGGTGGCCGGCACCTGCACGGGAGGCTCAGCAGCCACAGCCGGAAGACAGCCGGGAGACGGCCGGGAGGACAGCCGGGAAGCTGTTTTAACACAACCACATCCCAGGCCTCTTCCCATCTCCTGTGTTTTCAAATAGTAGAAAAAGTCGAGCTGGCTGCTTGCTTAGGGTGCCCTCGTGCCTGCTCTCAGAGAAGCGGGTGATGGATTATGGTCAGGGTTGGCCAGCAGAATTCCACCACAAACACCCAATAACAGATTTTCCGTCCTTGTGTATGAGAGTATTTCTGCCACAAAGTGTTTTACAGTTGATTTTGTTACATAAGGACGTCGTCTCTGTAACGTTACCAAGTGTTTGCGTGTCTGAAGACCGCAAGCAGAAAGCAAGCCAGATGGCGTCAGCGCTGGGGGGCTGGGGAGCTGGGCTGTCACGCGTCTGAGGAGCACACACTATGACATCCCTTTCCTTCCTGCGCAGGCTGAAAGACTTCGAAGAATGCTTGGAAAGGATGAGGATGAAAATTTTAAGAAACCAAAACATGTGTCAGCAGATGATTTAAATGATGGCTTTGTACTGGATAAAGATGATAGACGTTTGCTTTCTTACAAAGTAAGATGTTTGGCTTCATTTTCTTTCCTTTTTTTTAAAATTTAAAAACACATTTTCTGGTGTTCATTTAAAGGACCTAGCCACTGTCTCTACAGTTCTTCATCTAGGTGTTGATGGGATCTCGGGCATCAGACTTCATAGAGCAGACTGTGGCAGGGGTGCTTCCCCCTCAGGAGAAGGGACAGAGCTAGCACAGCCACGTCAGCTAGACGCCTTGCTGTTTACTCCGTTGTCGGCATCCCCTGCTTTTGTTTTATGTCTGGGAGACCTCAGCAGATATGGAGGGAGTTAACTGAAGGTTAAAATTCTGAATATTTTTGACCAACATAATTGAGTTTCTCAGGACTGGTACAATTTTTGTTCTGTTTTGTTTTGGGAGTACAATAGCACAATCACAGCTCACTGTAATCTCCAACTCCTGGGCTCTAGCGATCCTCCCACCATAGCCTCCTGAGTATCTGGGACTACAGGTGCATGCCACCACCACACCCGGCTAATTTTTTAAAAATTGGTTTTTCTTAGAGATGGGGTCTCGCTATGTTGTCTGGGCTGGTCTCAACCTCCTGGCCTCAAGCAGTCATCTGGCCTCAGCCTCTCAAAGTGCTGGGATTATAGTCATGAGCCACCGTGCCCAATTCTGGTGTAGTTTTTAATTTGTGAATCTTAAAAGGTCTATACCTTCTCCTTTTAGAGTGTATTAGTCAGGGTTCAGGGAAGAAAAACAGGCCAGGGAGTTCAAGCAGAAAAGTTCTATACCAGGAAACTGGGTATGGCGAAAACACTAGGTTATCTGTCCCCCGGTGCATCCCCCAAACCACTGGTGGGATGCTGTGGACACTCTACTGCTGAAACCCACACACCTTCCAAATCTTAGTCCTGTGCTGCTTGCTTGCAAAATCTAATCTTGCCCAGTGTCCTGGTGCAGGGCTCTCTGGGAACCTCTAGCTCCTGTGGCTCTGGGAATGGCCTAGAAGGGGTGGGTGAGGAGGCCCCAGGGACAAAGGGAGTACACAGCCTGTGGGCAGCACTGACGCTTTGTGCACGCAGGATCCTGGTGCAGTTGTAGGACATCATGATCTCTGCTCTGCCCTGTCTTTGCTCTCTTCCCAGGACGGAAAGATGAATATTGAGGAGGACGTCCAGGAAGAGCAAAGGCAGGAAGCCAGCGGGGATAAAAGTGAGGAGGACGAGAGCGAAGGTTCCAGTGGGGAGGACCCAGAGGAGAGTGATGGCCCACAGAGCCACTCGGACCTGGCATCTGATGTAGAGAGTGAGGAAGAAAATGAGAAGCCAGAGAAAGAGCATCAGAGTCCTGGGAAAGCATCTATAACTCGGGGCCAAAAGGCTCGAAACGGTACCAGCACCGAGCTGCCCTATACGTTTGCAGGTAGATGAGCAGTCGGGCTTTCTTATGTTTCAGGGTAACTCTCGTGACCTGGCCATGCTGTGTGCATGTTTGTCTCCCTTCCTGCGGTGGCATTTGTGGAGTGGGGACCAAGGGTGCACTTGTGAGTGCCTGGACATATTCCCGTGAGTGTATCTTTGCTGTGTGGGCAGGTGCTGTCATCCTTCTCCTCAGTGTCTGTTGATCCAAGTCTCAGTGCGTGACCGTGGGGAGTTGTGTGGGTCAGCTCCCAAGTGAGGCAGGCACACCTTTCCATGGCAGTGTCTTCACACTCCTTTTTGTGTGCTGTGAGCCTTGCATAGTGGGCCAGCAGGGCCGAGAAGATTGGTGACCACCTGTGGGAAGGCTCCCTACGTTCGGACCTGGGCATTCTGGTTTGGCCACGTAACATCTTAGACAGATATGGTGTGTTTGGTATGCAGAGAAAAACTGTCCAGCTCTTGTAAGACACCTGAAGTGTCCTGTGACTGAAGGTTGTTTCCGGAGAGGATAAACTAGCTGCGAGGCAGGCCTCTAGGATATGGCCTCTGATCGGTGAGAGTCTCACAAGGCGATGTTGCTTAGCTCATTCTAAAGCAGTCTGGGCACAAAAACCAGCACCGTGTCCCCAAGGCTCACCGATGCAGCTATTTAAGTGGATTCCTAATGGAGGGAAGGTGGGGATCATGTCTTCCTGGGGTTTTCTGGGCATGGTCCTCCTGGGTGGCCCAGTTGAGTGAAGTCACAGGCTTCTTGACCAATTGGATGCTATTGTGGCGATTGGGAGGTAAAATAAATAACTATAAAATGTTGTGTTTACGTCTCTATTTTGTTAAAGTAAAAGAACTAATCTTACGTTGTGTTTAGTTTTTACCTGTGTGAGCAGAAATGTAAATAATTCGCATTTTAGATGTTACATGTGGAGTGTGTTTTGTGTTTTTGATAGCTCCCGAATCCTATGAGGAACTGAGATCTTTATTGTCAGGAAGATCGATGGAAGAACAGCTTTTGGTGGTGGAAAGAATTCAGAAATGCAACCATCCAAGTCTCGCAGTAGGAAACAAAGCAAAATTAGAAGTATGCTGGAATAAATATTGAATATATGTGCTGAGTATTAGGAGTGTTAGCATAACCCCCTAGTCTCTGTGAGTGTCAGACTTGCTTGAAGTTGCACAGTGACAAAGTGTGCCTCGGGGCCAGCCTGTCAGTTGGTTGTCTGTGTGGTGACAGCTGGGGGACACTCAGTGGGAGCAGGCAGAACCATGCTTGGCCTCCCACCCCTCCTCTCGGCCTTGCAGCAGGCCCGGGCCTTCTTTTCACAGATGAGGAAACCAAGGCTTGCATAGCCAGCAGGCAGCAAAGCCAGACTTTTAGGTAAATTGGTAGCTATTGGAACGTGCTTTTTTCTTTCAGTAAATGTTGCATATTTACTGTAAGCAGGGTGCAGTCCTGGCTGTGTTCCTGATTATGATTTCATAGTCATGTGTTTTCTGTCATTCTAGAGAGGGCACACCTCGTCCTCGGCTTTCTTTTCTTTTCTCTACACCGTCTAGTGTTGAGCAGGTTCTAGCAGTGGCTTTGCTTACGTTTTAGAGTTCTGCTCATGCCTGTGGCCCTGAGGTCCCCCATCCCACCTGGTTGTCGCCAGAGTGCGAGTGACCTGAGAGTTAGATGCTTGTGGTTTTGTTCTTGGTGCCGAGCACCAAGCTCTATTTCCCACTTCATGTTCCTGCAGAAACTGTTCGGCTTCCTCTTGGAGTACGTTGGAGATTTGGCTACAGATGATCCTCCAGACCTCAGAGTAATTGATAAGTTGGTTGTGTAAGTAAAAAAAATGTTGTGTTATCTGGGGTGTGGGGCTGAGCTGAACAATTTTCGTTTTGTTTAGAATCATAAAAATACATTCTAAGGTTATTAATAAGGTAGACAAAATGGTGACATCAACATGCCAGGTGGACAGATGACCTGCAGGCTTTGTTAAACAGGCCGCAGCACGAACCCAGTGTGGGAATTTGATGACTTCTTGCTCTAGCATTTGCTGCTCTGGTCACCTTCAACCACAGACAAGTTGACTTCAAAACAATTGAGCCTCTTCACACTTACTTATACTAGAGTATGGCTCTAGTACTACAGTATGGCTAATTTTTTGTTTCATTCACCAACGAACTTTGAAGCTCTGGATGGGTAGAGAGGTATTTGGAATGTGTGATAGACGCGCCCCTTTGTCACTCCGGGGACCTACCCTCTCAAGTCCACACCCCAGTGGAACCCAGTGGGGCTGGCTGTGCCCCTGGGAGCTCCTGCTAGGGAAGCATGGCCGGCATATCCTGTATAGGGGTGGCGAGGGTGGGCTCTGGCCCTCACTGTACAGAAGTGTGTGACTTACATGGTGACCCCTGGCCTGGGTGCTGGTGGCTGGAAGAGCACTGGAGGGACGGAGGTCTTAGTCGGGAGGCAAGTGCTGGTGTCCAGCATTAGGGTGCTCACCTAGAGGTGCCCCCTGGGGCTGGCCTCCTGGCCTGCACTGTGTGACCAGCCTCTTCTGCATACATGGAGATGCTGCCACAAAAGTACTTGTCAGGGGGAATAGATGAGTTAATGTGGAGAGCCGCTTTGAACTGTCAGCCACAGCTGGCACGCACAGTGTTCTCCCAACGGTAGTGTTGTTACGAACAGAGCTATTTCTACCATCACCTCCAATACTACTAAAAGGGCCAGATTTTTAGGAAATGTCAAAAACGACTGTAAACTATTACAGACACTTTTAGGAAAATTATCTGAGCCCCCAGGAAAGCCAGCCAGATGTCAGTAAGAGGAAAAGTGGATTCATCCAGGGGCTTCCAGTTCTAACTTACTCAGCAGGTGACATCACAGGAAAATGGTTTGGGAGGTTTTTTCCTTGTTTTTGTTATCTGGAATCATTCTCTACTCACTTAACGTTTCTGCTTAACAGGCAGTTGTATAGTCTTTGCCAGATGTTTCCTGAATCTGCAAGTGACTCTGTGAAATTTGTCCTCCGAGATGCCATGCATGAGATGGAAGAAATGATTGAGACCAAAGGCCGGGCGGCATTGCCAGGGTTGGACGTGGTAAGCAGAGGCAGGTTCAGTCTAGCCATTCTCACAGCGACCGTGGGTCAGCTTCTGCTCAGCGTTGCTTGGAGGGCTGATGATGGAGGCTGTGCACGTGGCTATGAGAAGTTGGTGATGCCCACAGTGTCCATGGTGATCTGGAGAGAGAACTACAGCGACATGGTCCTGCCCTTACCAAATCAGTGAAGTGTATATGATGACGAGGTTCTGGTTTGATTCCACGCAGGTGGTGTTTGTGTTTGGTCTTGAAGGCAGAGTCGTTGGAAGGCAGCAGAGGCACGGTATTGTCCCTCAGGCCCCAAGCCTGTGGGCTGGTTTTGCTTGGTCTTGGTTTTTCTGTTTGTTCAAAGGTTGAGAGACATTTGGACTGCTCGGAAATTTTTAAGTTTTTTTTTTTAATTCACTGTATTATTTCCCAACCCAAGAAAATTCTGCTTTATTTTGTACATTCTCATGTTCCTCTTCTCATTTTTAAGTCATTTCATTGCTTAGTTTCATCCTGAAATTAAGGAGTTAAACTAAACAGGAGCTGGGGAAAAAACCCTTGGTAGCCATGGCGGTGGTGGCAGGAGCAAGACCTGTTAGACCCCAGGCCTACCTGCCTACCCCGGGCTGCCAGCCCCTTTAACAGTTGTATAACAGCCTCGTGCTATGTTTTCAACTTAAGTAACTTAAGAAATACTTGCTTAAAAATGCTGTTTATTCCATTTTCTAGTGTTTGTGCTGAAATAGATTAACAATAATTAGTAGAGGTTTAAAAATACAGAATTTGTTAGTGGTTTTAACAGACTGTTCAAATACGATGTGAGGTGGTGTCCATCGACCGTTGCTGGCTCCTGTGATTAGTTCTTTGTGAGCTTCAGCCCAGCGTCCTCGCTGCACATTGGCCTGTCTAACCAGCGATTGCGGGGTGATTGTGACACTGAGGTGAGAGCCTTGGGCTGAGTAGACCAAATCTCTGCCTTCCTGGAGCCCACTTTCCACTGAGGACTGTTAGTCGTGCATGTCGTCAAGGTGTTGGGCTTAAACCCACGTCCTCTCGAGCTCTAGTCCTGGGTGGGTTCTTCAGCCTCTCTGAGCCACGTTCCTCGGCTGTATGAGGGCGATGATTCTAATCTGTAACCTACGAGGTAAGGCTGACATCAAGATGCGTGAGTGAACGCATGTCACATGGTCATGTCACTGCCTCAACACTGCTGTCAGTAAACGACAGTTGTCACCACCAGGATTCTTCCTGTAGGTCACACTGTGGGGTTGTCACTGCCATAGCAAGGGCTGCCTCTCGGCCCTGCCTCCCTGAGCCCCATTTTCCTTAGAGCCCCACATTGGCCTAGGGCCTGGGGGCCCTTTAGAAGGCCCTCCCAGTAGCTCTGTGGTGATCGTAAGAGTCCCTGCCAGGACCAGAAAGAACATGGGACCTACTGGGTGGTGCCTAGCATCTCTTGAGTTCACGTGGATATCACAGTGGCAGGTTCCAGGTGCCATGGAGGATGCATCAGTGCCTGTGGTAAGACCCTGCGGCCAGGCGGTGGGAAAGCCTCACTGTGCTAACCCCCCAGCCCCTCTGGTACAGCCTGTGGGCTCTGCCTTACCCGCAGCGGGTCTCCTCAAAGCGTAGCTTGCTACTGTCATCATCAAAAACAAAACAGCCATGTGTGTGTGTTCAGATGTGATCTTGGGAAGATGTAGTCAGCTCAGCTTTGTGTCATGTCCTACCTCCTCAGGGACATGGCCTTCCTAGACCTCTGCTTTCTTGTTTCTAAACTAATAATGGTAACTGCTAATGTTGAGGTTTTGCCTGGACTGGCCCTGGTCTGAGAGTTTCCGTGTCCCGTCCTGTTGACTCCTCTCAGCACCCCGAGGTAGGCCACAGAGGAGGCCGGCCGCCTGTTGCAGTCACAGCCCAGCAAGGCAGGCTGGGCAGTGCCGGGTGTCTGTTCTCCTGAGCCTTGTTCTGAGCCCCCTTCAGGGTGATGTTGCAGTCCCTGGTTTGGAGGTGTTCCCAGTCTCTTTGTACCTGCATCGAAAAGTGATGTGAAATTGGACCCTGGCAGCTTATGAGAAGTGCTGGCTTTGGAGGTTGGATGATCAGAACCGAGGCCTGTTGAGAGACCAGAATGGAAACCTAGAGCTCTGGTCCACGTGTCCTGTGAGGAGGAGATGTACTCAGCCAAGCAGTGAGACCTCCTGCCCTGGCCCTGTCAGCTCAGCTTCGCACCCCCGGCGCTCAGCTCTGCACCCCCGGCGCCCAGCTGCGCCCCTCCCCTCCCACGGGTCTCTGTGCTAAGCGTCCTCTCAACTGACCTTTTCTGACCCCATTTAGAGTTGCAGCCCTGTCAGCCCCAGCACCCTCATCTCTCCCCTCCTTTTTCCAAGTCACTTGTCACCATCCTCTTGATGATTTATCGTTAATCTCACCTCTGTGGAGTCCAGCGTAGCTGTGCACACTCAGTGTGTGCCATGGAGGGACGGGGTCCGTCCTCTCCTTCTCTTAACGCTGTTGGGCCATGTCCCCGCAGCCTTGCCAGTTGTCTGTCTTTTCTTCACCAATATGAAACATAAGTGATGTACCTTGACATAGTTTTATTTTACATTTCTCTTACTATGAATCAAGCTAAGACCATTTTTACGTGTTTAAGACAAGTGAATTTCTGTGTGCAGGTTTTTCGTGGTTTTTTGCAGGTTCTTCCATTAGGTTGTTGGTCTTTCTTAGTGATTTTTGTGGGAGTTCTGTATAATAGAAACTAATCGTTTGTTTAATGAGTTGCGAACTTTTCCCAAAGTCTATTGACTTTGCTTATAGTGGTTTTTGCCATTATATGTTTTTGTAATAAAAACAAACCAATGAAACATCATTACTTGTGGGGTGGGGAGGACTCCTGTTTGCCAGTACAAGAAGAAAAAGTCTTTCCTTCTGCTGAGTGTGAGGCCATTCTCAAGGCTTCCCTCCATCACTGATAATAACGGTTCTTCTCCAGCACGGTACCTGAACAACTCCCTGGCTCTGGCTTTGGAAACCAGTTCTCGCAGGAACAAGGGCTTCATTTGACAGGCTGCTGCTCAGCCAACCCTAGCATGACAGCTGACAGACAGAACTAGAAGCTATTGGAAACAATTTGTCTCTCATTTGTCCTTTGTGAAAAATTCAACTCTGGTTTGCTAAGGCAGTCTGTAAGATATTTCTGGGTAAATATTTTTTTAATTGTCTAGGTGAAAAAGGAACAGTGATAAGTAGCATGTTTTGCTCACTACAGCTGCAGACGGGGCACACGTGACGTCTTTTCCCATCCTTACCACGACTCCGCAGGCATGAGCTTGGCATACCCATCACACAGAGGAGGAAATTGAGGGCTCAGGCAGTGTGCCCAGGGTCACTTGACTGGTGGGTTGCTGTGCCAGGATTTCACCACCGAGCAGGCTCTCGGGTACTCTGCTGTGCTGCACACAGTTACTGATGTTTTTCTGTAGTTGAGAAAGTTGCTATCTCTATATCCAGCCTCGCCTTGATTTCAGCTTCTAGTGCAGATAAATTGTGCTTTGTTATATGGGAAGATAAAGTTTCTAGCCCAAGATATGAGAGGCTGCCTCCTGCCAAGACAAAGATGGATTCTTGTGGAAATAGCTGTTGCGGCCACTCCAAGGCTGGCACCGCGTCATCTTCACAGTGTCAGGATATGATGCAGAGCCCAGGTCTGTGCCCAGGGCCAAAGCAAACTGAAACGTTTGCCGTTCTTCCTGGTGTGCTTTGTGAAGTGGAATTAGAAAGGCAGGGATTTTTCTTCCCTTTGAACTTACGACCTTAGAGCAGAACTGATGGCGTTGGATGCTGAGACCTCCCAGCTGCCTCCTTCTGAGCTGAGACAGCAGGGCACTGAGCACCCCGCTGGCAGATGCCCTCCCTGGCCTTGTGAGCGCGAAGCGCCAAGACTTGAGGCTGGGCCCCTGCAAATCTCACACGAGAGAGCAGCCCCATCCTGTTTCTAGTTATGAAAGAAAACGTCGCACCTTCCAGAAGAGTCTCGCTGTGTGTGGGGTGTAAGGCAGAGTGTGAGCTGGTGCGTGTCGGGGTGGTGCGGGGGCCTTGCCCTGCAGGGAGGTAGACGCTGAGGTCACCATGAAGACCCGGTGTCTACAGCTGCTCTGCTCTGTATCCCCAGGAGCTTTAGTACTAGTTTTGCTACTGAGCCATTTTGAAAGCATTATTTTAAACTTCACTTTACTTTCTTTAATCTGCACGATATCACTTTCTTTCCAGCTCATTTATTTGAAGATTGTGGGACTGCTGTTTCCGACCTCTGACTTCTGGCACCCAGTCGTGACTCCCGCCCTGGTGTGCATGAGCCAGCTGCTCACTAAGGTGTGTCGTCCTCCACGTGCAGTGGGCCAGCCCTGCTTCGCCAACAGGCCGTCAGACCCACGTCTCCTCGGGGCCTTGCTGAATAAGAGCATGGCAGTTTAAGGGTCTTGGAGATTGACCCCTGAGGTCAGGCATCAGAAAGTTTGTCTGCAGGGGCCTGTTCTGGAGGGAGGAGTTCTGGATCAGAACTGGCCCCAGCCTCCCTCCAGAGCACCCAGCTCCAGCAGCCCCAGGTGGGGTTTGGGAGGACAGTTTAGCAACTCAGGAGTTACAGAGGGTGGGACCCAGAAAACAGCCTTTCAAGTTAGTGGTGAAGGTATCAAGTGAGATAAGGGCTTTTGTTCCCCTTCTGGCTTAAGAAAGTTCAAGTTTTTTTTTCATTCATAGGCATGTGATTGGTGCGTGCTTACTGCACTGATCGTATGGTAGAACTTTATAATCAATATAGCAGTAAGGAACTTTGTAATCAATACAGCAATAAAGAACTTTATAATCAGTACAGCAATAGAGAACTTTATAATCAGTACAGCAGTGAGGGAACTTTATAATCAGTACAGTAGTAAAGCTCTTTGTCTTGTCTTCACCTGACGCCCTCAGCACCTCTGTGAGGTGCAGGGGTTCCCTCTACATAGATGACCTCCCTGTGTGTGCACTTCATCTGGGAATATTCTAGAATGTTATTCCTGAGCAGTGACTATCCACTGTGTTCCTTTGCAGTGCCCTGTCCTGTCCCTCCAAGACGTGGTGAAGGGCCTGTTTGTGTGCTGCTTGTTCCTGGAGTACGTGTCTTTGTCTCAGAGGTTTATACCTGAGCTCGTGAATTATATTCTTGGGATTCTTTATATGGCAACGCCAAACAAACAAAGCCAAGGTGAGTTGATCTGAGGAGCTCTTTTCAAATATTGTGTACTTCAGAATTTTTTTTAAGTGATTCATATTCATCATAGGAAGTTTAGAATACAGAAAAGTAGACAAAAGACCAGAAACTCTTTGGTCCTACCATCCTGAGGAGCATCCTCTTTCTCCCTGTGTGAACGCGTGTGCACACCACATGTGGCGCACAGCAGTGTGGCTTATCTGTCCAGCTGGTGTCTGGTAGCCACAAGTGGCAGGTCTGAACTGAGACGTGCCCCGAATCTGAACTACACCCAGACAGCCAAGACTCAGTGCCACATGTATATATAATATCTTAGTAATTTTTTATGTGTTGAATTAATTTGATATTTTGGGTTAAATGAAATGTTTTATTAAAATTAATCTTACCTTTTTACTTTTTCTTATGTGACAGTAAGAAAATTTAAATCACTTATGTGGCTCCCGTGGACAGCTCTGCTCTATACAGTTTCTGTAATGCTCAGAATTTAGGAAGGAGAGAGTCGAAAGCAACGTTCTAATGAGTTTCCCCATTTGTTGATCTTCTACTTGGCGTCCTCACTTTGGTGCTCCTTCCTTCCAAGGGCTTCCCGTCGTGCCCACCGCCCCTTCTGGACGCGTCCCCAGCACTCGCTGCTTCCTCCTGGGAGTGCTGGGGTAAGGCTGAGGACCCGAGCCCCTGGTTCCAGTGCACGTGCGGTGCTGAGCACTGTGATCCAGCGTGCTCACTTAGGAGCGATGCTGGGGTGTTGCTTCCCACCTTCGGTCGTTGTCCTTTGGAGAGGTGTCTAGGTGGTCCCTCCAGTGCTCCAAGTCTGCTGCCTGTCCTTTGGCTTCCCCTTTCTGGCATGACTTCTCCTGCGTGGCTGTCCCTAGCTCTGACTTGCACTGATTCCCAGGACACCACTTGCTCCTCTGTCGGGCTCAGCGTTGGGCACGAGAGGAGCCCAGTCCTCCAGCCTGCTCCCGCCTGCGGAGACCCAGGCCCAGGTCACTGACATTCAGCATGCACGTGCCGCAGTGGGGAGGGCTGGTCACTGGGCCTGGTGGGAAGGGTGGGACAGGCCGACCCGCCGCCTTCCCCTCCCGCTTTGCTCTGCAGTCTCCCCCACAGGCCATTCCCTCTGCCTTGAGCGCCCTCGCAGGAGAAGCTGGGTTAACTCCTGCACATCCTCCGGGTCTCTGCTGATGTCCACGCCTCAGAGAGGCTGTCTCTGACCTTTACAGTGAACTCCAGCCTCCTGCTCACCGAGCACTCCCACCTCCCCCTTGTCCTGTGCCTGCCTTCTGTCCGTCCGTTTGCTTTGTCATGTTCTGTCTAGTTCGTTTATTTCCATGGGTGCAGTTTCCTGCCTTGTCGCCCACAAGGGCAGGAACTTTGGTTGGTTCTTGGTCATGGCCTTAGCACCGGGGGGTGGGGGGGCCATATGTGATATGCAGTTGGCCCACAGGAAGTCGTGTAGCAAGCAGGCCTCCCAGGCGGGGTCAGGCCTGCCTCCGCCAAAACTTTCACCACCTCAGTATGCGGCGTCTCTGTCCATGGTGAAACTCTGTGTCTGGCACGACCCAGGGAACGTGGTAAAAAATCAGTACGTGTCTGTTAACACGTGAGCTGGCTACAGGCTTGGCACCGCAGAGCCTGCCCTGTGAGCCCAGTAACCTTCAGGCCATCTCTGTCCTGTCGCATTTGGAATTCAGGTTACGCTCTGGTGCACCCTTTCAGAGCACGTGGGAAGAACTCCGAATTGCTCCTGGTCTCTGATAGGGAGGACGTGGCCACGTGGCAGAGAAGCAGCCTCTCCCTGCGCTGGGCAAGTGGACTGAGAACCCAGACAGCCACGGAGGCCAATCACATCAGGTACGGGCGGGGAGCAGGCTCCTGGGGGCACTTGGTGGCCCAGCAGCCCCAAAGGCAGAAGAAACCACTGTCGCTTTTTGTTTTGCCAGAAACGTTCTTATTTTTAGCTAATTTGCCACCCTGGTTGTTTGGATTTATGTTGGGTTAAGAGGCTTTCTGAGGCTTGCTCGTACGATGGCCACTTTTCCCTATGGAAGCAAACCTTTCCTACACTACTTTCAAAATATATCTGTTTGATTTCCCAAATACCAATTTGGAAACTAAAATGAAGCCGCCCACTTCAAGTTGTTACGGTTTCCCACAGCCTTCCCTCCTGTTCAGGGAAGTGTGGTGACATGCCTGTCCAGCGCCCAGCGCTGCGCCCTGTAGGCGTAGATGCTGAACCCTGACCTGAGATGGCCCGTGCTTTTCAGCTTGGCGGGTAGGGGGTCATTTTTGCCAAGGCCATTGGTTTTGTTGGTGACTGAAGTAAGCTGAGCTAGGCCCCTTCTTGCCTCCTGCCCTCCCAGACTTTCCTGTGTGGCCGTGGGTCTGTCCCTGCTGAAGCACTGTGTGCTCATGTACAGCACCCTGCCGGCCTTCCACGCCATCACCAGTCCTCTCCGAGCCCTCCTGACGGAGCACCTGGTGGACTGCAGCCACCCCCATGAGCTCCAGGTGAGGCTTCCTGGCCACCAGGGTGCTCTGCCCAGCTTAGACATGTCCCTGAGCTGGGATCAGGGTAGTTGGCCTTTCTGTCATTGAGGTTGCAGCTCTAAAAGTCAGGGACATCATCTCTGCAAAATCGTAGGCACGAAGGGGAAATAAAATCAAAGCAGTGAGCAGCAGCGCCTGGATGGATCCTGGCGTTACCTGGGAACCATCACACGTCGGGTGCCACCTCCAGGAGGCTGCACGGGAAGTCCATCAACGCCCAGCTGTTGAGGATCCCTTCGGCCCCCCCAGGGTCTGGACAGTTGGCTCCAGGCCACGCGGAGCACCTGAGCTCTGCAGTCACCTGCTGAGTTTGCTGAGGATGGTCCCATGGTCCCACACAAGATGACGGGAAGCCCTGAGAGGCCTCCTCAGCTGGACTTAGGCACTCCTGTGTGTACACAAAAATGAGTTCTGTATTCCAGGCACATCCATTCCAAATCTGCCTGCTTGCCACCTGCCCCTCACGTCAGCGCACGCCAGCCCCCAGGTGCCTTAGAGCAGGAGGTGCCAGTGCTGCACATGCATCTCGCATCTCCAGTGGCATCTCTGAATCGTCTGGAAAGCCCAGACTGCTGTGCACAAAGCCAGTGTGACCTGGCCTCAAGGCCCTGGCGACTTTCCTTGTGCCGCCCCTCAATCAGGGTCTTCACAGTTGCTCTTTTCCTGCTTGGGGCTGTCCTGGGCTGTGTGGCTGGTCCCCTGCCCTTGGGAAGCCAGGCCTTCCCTGGCTGCAGTGCTTGGTGATGCCTAGGCTGCTTTTCCAAGTGCTGACCGCTGTCGGGCACATTGTGCTGTCGTCTCTGCCCCACTAGGATGTGAGCTCCATGAGGACAGCACCTCAGCTGTTCCACTCCTGGCATGTCCCTAGAACATAGAGCAGGTGCCCATTGCCCATGGAGTCACCTCGCCTGATCTGAGGATGAGGATGAGACAGTAGCATCTGTGTTCACTCCTCATAGACATGGCTGTGGCTTGTCTTTCATTTGAAGAACAGAGTGGCTGTCTGGTCCTACAAAATTTGGGCTGGCCAAAGGGACACAACGGGTTTATGGTTTTGGGGTAGACAGAGTTGGCTGTGCCCTTGCACTGAGTCCCCGTGGAGATTAGGCATTTGGGCACTTGGGGGTTACATCCCAACAGGCTGAGGGGTGGCTGTGCCTGCAGGTACAGGCGGCCAGGTAGCCCGAGTTCCGGGACACACCTGTGCACAGGGAAGGTAGGACCAACATTAGTGAACTACTTTCTGGACGATTCCTCAGAAGCCACCAGCCAACCGTTCTGGAAGCTAAGGCCTTAAGTGGGCACCTTACACACCTGGTTCTGGGAGAGGGAAAATAAGGTCAAATCACCAAGACTGGTCAAGACCCCATTCTGCTTGGTCCCATCGTGCTGTTCTGCACACCTGGACTCTGGTGTATACATGTCACCATCACAAAGGTGGTTCTCCTGTGTGCTTCCGTGTGTGCCCTGTCTTGCCAAGTTCCTCTGGATGCAAGCAGCACAGACTGTTGTGACTGCCTGCATAAACCCTCCAGCCCCTCACTTAATGGCTGGGGTGGGGAGCAGTGGAGCCATGGCTGCAGGAGGTGTGACAAGATGCCATCCCACTGCAGGGGCCACAGGCTCTGTGTCCTCTTGTCCTGACACGGAGGGGCCCAGAGGACAAGCCCATGGAGGCACAGGGGGGACAGATCATCATAGTGTCAGCGTGTTCCATGTTTTTAGGAACTGTCGCAGAGCATATTGACAGAAATGGAAAACCAAAAGCAACTCCACCGGCCACTGACCTGTGAGAAGAGCAAGCCTGTCCCGCTGAAGTTGTTCACCCCCCGTCTGGTCAAAGTGTGGGTGTTGGCAGCGTCTCCCCAGGAGGCCAGGCTTGGTTTCAGCGGGAGCTGGGGGGTGTCTGCCTGTTCCGCAGTTGAGTGAAGGGGCGAGGGCAGGGGCACACTTCCGGGCAGGGTCTCGCTGACTCCTGCCTCCTTACTTGGCTTTCTGGTTTTAGCCTCGAGTTTGGAAAGAAACAAGGCAGCAGTAAGGAGGAGCAAGAAAGGAAGAAGCTGATCCATAAACACAAGCGGGAATTTAAGGGTGCCGTCCGGGAAATCCGCAAGGACAATCAGTTCCTGGCTAGGATGCAGCTCTCAGAGATCATGGAGCGGTAAGGGGGCGTGTGGGCACAGCCGTGGTGGGACCGCAGCATTCGCGCCTCGTGCACAGCCTGGGCAGTGGCTGAGTCTGAGGCGGGCGGACTCGTTTCCCCTCCATTTGTCCTGGACGTGGTAGCTTCAGGCTATTGTGGTTCTTGTGTGAAAAGGGGCAAGACACCTTTCAAAAACTAACCTAAAATGGCAATTTGTTTTTGTTTCTTTTAGGGATGCAGAAAGGAAGCGAAAAGTAAGGCAGCTTTTTAACAGCCTGGCCACTCAGGAGGGTGAATGGAAGGCTCTGAAGAGGAAGAAGTTCAAAAAATGAAATTGTTTTGTAAATTAGGCAAGAAACTATTGTACATTAAAAGTTATATTAAAATATAAATAAATAGGCCAGGAGCCTGTGTCACTTTGGGAGGCTGAGGCAGGAGGATCAATTGAGGCCAGGAGTTTCAGACCAGCCTGGGCAACATAGCAAGACCCTGTCTGGACAAAAAATAAAAACATTAAGCTGGGCGTGGTGGCACCTTGTAGTCCCAGCTACTTGGGTGGCTGAGGCAGGAGGATCACTTGAGCCCATGGTTTGTAGCACCTTAGGCAGATAGGGTGTTCAGACTAAGTTCAATATCATTGTGGTGACAGCTCGGGAGTTGGGGCCCCGGGGTTGCCTGAGGAGGGGTGAGCGGGCCCAGGCTCCACGTGGAGCAGGTCAGACTCCTGTGCTCATTGGCAGTGGGGTCGCACTGTGGGCAGCCACTGTACTCCAGCCTGGCAGTGTGGGGAGACCTATCTTCAGAAAAAATGAAAATTTAAAAAAATTTTAAAAGCAGTAAAGGATGCTGTAACGTCAGTGCGATTTTCCCCCCGTGTTTTAGTTCCTATTAAAACATCTCTTCCTGACATAGGATGAATTCTGAGATGTGCTTTTGGAACTGGAAACAGTGAGCGCTGTGGTAGTAAGTTACCGATAACCGGTTTGTGACCAGAGGAGCCTCCGGTCACCACCAGCTTTGGGACTGGGGGTTCTGGCTAACGGAATTTTTGGTCAAGCACAGACACTTGCTTTTGTGTATAGGATTTAGTGTTGTTTAATATTGTTACCCCAAAGATTGGGGTTCGTTCTGGCAAGTGACAAACGGCTCTCCACAAGAACGCAAGTCTCCATTAGTAGGAGTTTCAATCGCAGCAAGTGAGGAGAGCGCCAGGAATATCTTCCAAAACGGCGTATCCCCGAGGGAGAGGGGCCTGGGGTTTTACGGGGTAGGAGAGAAAAAGATGTGTCACCACATGGAGGGGCGTGGTGTCCTTTATACATGCGTGGTTGTGTCACACGGAAGTCGCATGCTATGGTAACAAAGCTGCAGTTCCTGCTGGGCTGGAGACTTGGTCTGGGAATGCAAAGTTCACCCAACTGCTCCCGCAGCTGCCAGGGTCTGCCGGGCACTAGTTCGCACCGGCTGAGTAGCCGCGGGCCTCTAAACAGGCTGCAAACAGGCTGATGGCTCAGGTTGGTTGAATTCCTATATTCTCTGGAGACACTCTTCTTACGTACGTTGTGTAAATTGTATTTTCAATTATAAATGAAACAAGTTTGCAGATAGTTCAGAAATCAAAAAAATCCAGAATCCTCCCCAACCTAACAGCCACACTTGGCCTCCTAATTCAGTCTGTTGATGCTTCTGGGTGCTGGGACCCCCATTCAGGGCACAGCATGGCAGGAGGTAGGATGAAATTGGGCCACTTCTGCACTGACCTGGCCTGCGGTCTGTAAGTTTGGGGTCAGAATAAGTGAGAAGTTGTGGAAGTTATGGCCAAGGCCACCAGCTTGTATGTTAGGCAGCAGTGTTCCCACCCTGCACTAGCTAGGAAGGCAGCACCTGGGTTTGGGCTATGAGCTGGGGGAAGTAAAGGCACCCCTCAAACTTGACAGTGCTCAGCCTGTCCTCAGAGCCAGCAGGGAAGGTGCCCAGTGTCACCAAGTTCACACCACACGTGATCATGCTGTGACCAGCCCTGCTTGCATGAAGAGGCCCATCCCAGAGGTCACACATCCAGCCACAGCAGTGACCATAGATTAACCAGACTGGGCCTGGGGGAGGTGAGGAAGTGATAACGACCCAAGGGCCCACTTTGGGCTTCTCTAATGGGCTATAGGATCTTTCACCAAAGAAGAGGCTGGGGGAAGAATCGGGAGTTTGATCTTAGACACGTTGGGAGGTATTGAGACCACGGCTGGGGCAGAATGAGTGATCACGGATGTGAGAGGCAGAGTCAAGGCCACAGTTGGACCAGCAGGTCTGAATGTGTGGGTCTCCATTTGGAGAGTGGAAGACAGGGACAGAGCACCCCCGGGGCTGAAGCCCAGGCCACACTGGACCAGATACCTTTTTTTTAATAGATACTGGGTCTGACTATATTGCCCAGGCTGACCTCAAACTCCTCTCCTCAGCCTCCCCAGCAGCTGGCACTATAGCTGCACACTGCTTAGATACAGGCCTCAGGATGGTTCCGAGAGGGATGCCATTTTAATTGACCTAGCCAACACTGGCCCAGCTGTCCCAGGAAAGAACCAGACGGGAGGAACGTGGGACGACGTCTGGTGCTGGGCTCAGCTGAGGTCTGGCCATTCAATCCAGAAGGATGGGCTGGATAAACCCCAGCTGTGGGCCAGGTGTCACTGAAGGGGAAGCATAATCTGGCTAGAAAAGAATGATCACCATCCCAGCGTGGATGAAGGGACACATGTCTTTGGGAAAAGAGCTAACACATACTGTCTTTTTGGCTGTGGATGGAATAACCATCTATTAGGAGTGTGACTTTACTATCACCTGTATTTGCAAGTTGTGTATGGTTTAACAAGGGTGTATGAGTGCCACGTTATTCCCTTCCCTGTGTTTGTGGTTAGAATTGGCTACAAAAAAGATGAGCTCACATTTTAGAAGGTGGAAGGGACGAGAGAGGTGGCCGAAGGCAGGCGTTGGCGCACGGTTCTGTGGGTCTGCTAGCCCACCTGGGCTCGGGCCGCAGCCGGGGCAGCGGGGCTGGAGGCCGTGTCACAGGAGACCGGCGAGGTGCCTTTCAGTGGTCTCTGCCCACCCAACTCCCGTTCCCTTTCCCCCTCAGCCCTGCCTGGGACTCCAGGGCCGGCAGCAGCCGCAGAAAAGCAGCTGAACAGAGACCGTGCGGCCGACCCCGGGGGCCCACGGGCCCCGCGAGCTGCCCGGCTGGATCTGTGCGTGACGGCGGGCGGGAGGTGCCCGCTGCGAGGGGCAGCCCGGGGCACAGAGGCTGGGGCGCGCGAGGCCGTGGCCCGTCGCTCCCGCCAGGCTCCTGGCCCCCAGGGCCGGGATCTGCGTGGGTCCCGGCTCCGGCCCGCAGCGTCGGGCTGTGCGCGGCGACGCTGGCGACCGCCCAGACCCCGGAAGAGCCCCCCAGCCGAGCCGCACGTCCGGGCGCGGCGCCGTCCGCCGGTGGAGGACGCGCTGGTGATGTCACTTCCGGGGCGGGCGTGGCAGCGCGCCCGGGTGCGTCCGTCCGTCGGTCCGACCCTCCGTCCGTCCGGAGCGCGCGGCTGCGGCAGGTGCGGGGCAGGGGGGCGGTCCCGACGGGGGCGCGGCGTGGGGTGAGCGCCCTCGGGGCGGTGCGTGCCCCGCGACCCCGCCAGGGACGCTGAGCCAGGGGCGGGGGCCGGCTCCCCGCGGCGCAGGTGGGCGCGCGCGCCCGCGCAGGTCCCGCCCCCCGCCTCAGTTTCCCTGCTCTGCTGGTTACAAGGACGTGGGCCGCGATGGCCCAGGGGGGCGGCGTTTGTTGCTGCGGTTTCTTTGAGCAACCCCGGAAGCATGAGTGTCCTGCTGGCCGGGGCGGGGCGGGGCAGTTGGGGAGATGGGCGCCCCCCAGCAGGGCTGGGCAGGCATCCCCTTTAGGGCGCTCGCCGGCTGTTGGCGGGTCGGGGGCATGGCGGGAGCTGGGTGCTGGAGTGTCCAGACGTGTGTCCTCACTGGACCTGCCACACCCATGGCCAGACCGGGTCGGAGCAGCGCACCATGGGATGGGGAGGCGGTGGAAGCTGCACCCCGCGCCCACCCATCCGCCAGCAGCCAGCGCCAGAACGCCGCGTGGTCACCGTGGTCTTCCTGGGTCTCCTGCTGGACCTCCTGGCCTTCACTCTGCTGCTGCCCCTGCTGCCCGGGCTGTTGGAGAGCCAGGGCCGTGCCAACGTGAGCCTACCGCCCTCGGCCCGAGTTCCCCCCTCCCCAAGCCCGACACGGACCTGCCCAGCCCCTGTTGCCTCCTTATTTCCCAGGACCCCCTCTATGGCTCCTGGCAGCGTGGGGTGGACTGGTTTGCCACAGCCATTGGAATGCCAGTGGAGAAGAGATACAACAGCGTCCTGTTTGGAGGTATGGCCCCTGACCCAAGCTGGGGTCTCTCTAGGGTCCTACTGTGGTGGATGTTGTCCTTCCCTCCTCACTCCCTGGGCTCCCATCAACCTGGCAACTTTGCCCACACATTCTGGCTCCGGGGCATGATCTGCCACTTCCTTGTGTCTTCTCTTGTTTCTCCATTGGGTCCACTGTGGTTCAAGGTCTGTGGCCTGTGAAGGCAGGGCCCATTGTGATCGGACCCTCAGAGACTGAGCTGGAAGCTAGCCCTGGGGGCCCTGGGACCACAGCTTGTGGCCCAAGGCAACCCCATGACAGTAACCTCTGTCTCTCAGGTCTCATTGGCTCGGTCTTCTCCATCCTGCAGTTCCTCTCGGCACCGATCACTGGGGCCGTCTCTGACTCCCTGGGGAGGCGTCCGGTGATGCTGCTGTCCCTGGTACATCTCTGGAGCTGGGTGCCCAAGGGTGGGAGCATGTAGCCTCCCCATACCCAGCATCCCTGTGGGGCTGGGCTGGGGAAAGGGGTGACTGTGGGCTGCTCATGGCCACTGGTTGGCCCTTGTCACTTCCCAGAGGGGGTACTTGAGCGAGCAGTGGCTCCTGTTGCTGTGCCAGGCTGTCTAGGAGCGGATCCTGGCCTCCTAGGGGGGCATCAGGAACACAAGTGGCCCTTGGACTCTTCAGAACAGGGCAGGGTTCAAGAGAGATTGCCTGGGTTTGCCAAGCCCCACTCTGGGCCCCTCCTGGCCTCAAGTGACCTGCCCCTTGGCCCCTGCCCCTGGGCAGACGGGTCTGGCCGCCTCGTATGCTGTGTGGGCCACCTCTCGGAGCTTCGCGGCCTTCCTGGCCTCTAGGGTGATCGGGGGCATCAGCAAGGGGAACGTGAGCCTCTCCACAGCCATCATCGCTGACCTGGGCTCCCCTCCAGCCCGCAGCCAAGGCATGGTGAGTTCAGGCCGGGGGACAGGGGGTCTGGGTGGGGACTTCTGGGCCTGTTCTGCCTGCCCAACTCAGACAGCCTTCTCCCCAGGCAGCCATCGGGGTGGCCTTCTCACTGGGCTTCACACTGGGCCCCATGCTCGGTGCCTCCGTGTCCGTGGAGGCAGCACCCTGGTTCGCCCTGCTTTTCGCAGTCTCGGACCTGCTGTTCATCTTCTGCTTCCTGCCGGAGACGCTGCCCCCAGAGAAGCGGGTAGGGCCAGGGCCTAGAACTGACAGGCCTAGGGGATGGGGATTGGTCCATGGGTCTGTAGAATGTCCCCACGTGCCGATCCCAGATGCCAGGGGAGGCTGGGCTGGGCTGCCCTTTCCTGGGGCTACACTGTGTCTTGGGGGCCCTGCAAGGTGCAGAGGTCTTGCCTGCTCATAGGCTGCCAGGCCAGAAGCCGTCCCCGCCTCCTGGCAGGCCTCTCCAATTGGTCCCCGCAGGCACCTTCCGTCGCCCTGGGATTCCGAGATGCCGCTGATCTGCTCAGCCCTGTGGCCCTACTGCATTTCTCAGCTGTCGCCCGTGGCCAGGACCCACCCACTGGAGACAGTAAGGAGCTGGTGCCCTCCCCAGTGTGCAGGTTTCACTCCCTTGGGCTGTCTGGCTCCCTTCCCTGTGGCGGTCGCCCTCACAGCGCCCTCCCACCTGCTCCCCAGGGCTCAGCCGCCTGCGCCAACTAGGCCTGGTTTATTTCCTCTATCTCTTCCTGTTCTCGGGCCTGGAGTACTCACTGAGCTTCCTTGCACACCAGCGCTTCCAGTTCAGCAGGTGGGTCCCTGTCTGGGGATGCCCTGTTGTCTCCCCATCCTAACGCCCCACCCCAGGAAGCCTCTGGGCTGCCCCACCCTGCTGTGGGGGCATCTGTCAGCCCACAGTGCTGGGGCACTGACACCCCCGCTCCCAGCCTGCAGCAGGGGAAGATGTTTTTCTTCATCGGCCTCACCATGGCCACCATCCAGGGCATCTACACCCGGCGGATCAGCCCTGGCAGGGAAGTTGCAGCCGTGAAGCGGGTAGGGAAGCTCCCCCTGACGTGGGTGGCAGGTGGTACTCTGCGCTTTCGGAAGCAGGGGTGGTCCTGAGGCCTCTGTGCCCCGCCCTGCAGGCCATCCTGCTGCTGGTGCCTGCCTTCCTCCTCATCGGCTGGGGACACACGCTACCCGTGCTGGGCCTGGGGCTGCTGCTCTACTCCTTCGGTGAGTGGGGGGGAACCCGATGGGGGAGTGGGTCACGCCCTTTCTCTGGGCTGACCGGTGCCTCCCCAATGTCCCCCCAATGTCCCCCCGCCACCAGCTGCCGCAATCGTGGTGCCCTGCCTGTCCTCTGTGGTCTCTGGCTATGGTGAGAACCCTTCCCTTAACCACGGATGCCCATGGTGGGAGGAATAACGCAGGCACCTGACAGCCTCTCCCCACAGGGTCACCAGCACAGAAGGGCACTGTCATGGGCACGCTGCGGAGCCTGGGCGCTCTGGCCAGGGCTGTGGGTCCCGTGGTGGCAGCCTCAGGTGAGGGTGTGGGACAGCACTCAGGGGCATGCTTTGTCCCCCAGGGACCCACGGCCCTGGCTCCCCTCAAGCCCCTCAGCTCTCCGTGCTGCCCTCACCTCCCCAGTTCCAGCCCCGCTAAGGCCACTGCTCAGTCCTGCCATCTGCAGGCCGGACAGGCTGTGCGTGTGAGCGCCCCTTGTCTCTCCACAGCGTACTGGCTGGCCGGGGCCCAGATCTGCTTCTCCGTGTGCTCGGGGCTCTTCCTGCTCCCCTTCCTCCTCCTGTGGAAGCTGGGGTGTCCAGCGCAGATGCTCAAGGCCGAATAGCTGAGCTGCTGTGTGTGGGCCGTGGGGCGCAGGAAGTGGGAGCCTGGGCCCGGCCCCTGCCTGCCATCACCCCGCAGCCCCGCAGCTCCCCAGGTGGCCGCTCCCCTGCCTTGTCACTCCAAGCACTGACTCTAAGGCCTTCAAGGTTTCTGTCCGTTTGTTTTTTAATCAGCAGCACGGGCTGTCCAGGTTTCTGAACGACAAAATAAAGCAGCTATTTTATACCATGTGCCTTTCTCCAGTGTAGTCTCTGCCTTGCCACCCACCCCCAGGAGAGGCAGCCACAGCTGCGGCCTCTATTCCACCGGCCAGAAGGGTCTCCCCTCTGCCCATTGAGTGGGGACCAGATGCAGGGCCCTCCTAGGCTGGCGTCAGCTCTTGCAAGTGATGTTTGGGCGTGTGTCCCGCACCTTGGCAGGCTGGGAGGAGGGACCCTCAGGCCGTCCCTATCACACATGGGTACCCTGCTGTCTGCTGAGCCACAGTGAGGATGAGATCTGGGGTCTGCTCAAGTTGTGGGGAACAAGGAGCGTCAGCACAGCTTTCTGTGCTCTTCAGGCCCAGCCCGGCAGCTCCTGGACATGCTCGGGAGGACAACAGGAGCACTAGGCTAGACCGTCCTCCCTACCTCACATTGACAAACCACATTACGTTCGATCTCTAAGCATTTTGGGGATCTCTTTTTGGAACATGAGACAAACTTCTAGAAAGCCTATTAAAAGTGAGCAAAGAAATTAAAACTGCTTCCCAGATTTAGACAAGGAAATTGTTTAAAGAATTTTATTAGTGAGTAAAACATGTTACAATGAAGAAAGGACATTTAGGACCTGCCCTCCCAAGTCTGTGTCCATATATGCAACTATATTTCATGTGGTAATACAAAGAATTAAACTACAAAAGTGAAAATTAAAAGTCATTGCATATGTGGGATACAAGGAAGGGGTGAAAGGGGAGGATGGGGGAGGAGCCCACGACTAAGTGAAGTATGTTAATCCCACCTTGGCAACGAACAGCACGCAGAGGAAAGCAGGTGCTCACTTGCCCGTGCGGGCCCTGCGGGGTCAGAGGAAGCTCAAAGCAATGGTCAGTGCCACACGGCCAGCCCTAGCTCCTGCTTGGGGGCCAAGTCAGTGGGACCCAAAGTGGCTCAGCCCACGATGCCCAAGACCAGAGCCCATGTCTGGCACCAGCTCCACCAGGGACCCCTCGCTGGGTGGGGGGCCTGTCTGGGGCCCCTGCACACTTGTCCACACCCTGCTAGGCTGGCCCCGGGCAGCTCCTAGGATGGGTCACCCTTTGAGGACTCCATCTGGCCACCTGTCAGTTCCCACTAAGCTCCAAGCCCTTTTCCAGGGAGTTAAGTGAAAACTCAAAACGGTCTTGATCAAGGAGGCTCCACATCTGATGCAAAGTGCTACTAGGCAGGACTATCAAGCTCCTGCCTTGACTCACTTTTTATCAAAACCAGGGTACCTTTCAGGCTACGGAGAAAATAGATCCCCTGAAACTTTCCCCAAAATGTGACAAGTGCTCTGCTGCAGACTGCCGCAGGCTCTAGGAAGAGAAGAAAACAAAAGCAAAAAGCGGCCTGTTCATGTTCACAGTCAAAAATGTAGGCTGAATTGTAAATCTGCTGAAAGAAAATTCTAGAAAGGACTCTTCCCCCTCCTGATACACCTTCCCACTAGGACAGGAATCCAGAGACCCGAGTGAATAGGAAACTATGAGCTCCTGAATCCGTTTTTGGTCGGGGTAATCAGTCAGACCATGCATAGCGTCGTGTTAGGTGTACACAGGCCCGCGTGCCCCTGGGGTTTCTGCCCAGCATCAGCCCAAACCCACCTCTCAAGGCAGCCACGGTGCCCTGGGCCAATGGCAGGCACACGAGTGTTTTCACGGGACCAAGGCTTTGTGTATAAGAATAAAGTGAGACCACTGAGCAGATGAGGCCAGCAGGAAGCCATGAGTCTGATTCAGGCACCTGAGACACTGCGGCAGGAAGCTGAGCGGAGACAGAATGTGCCGTTTCACAGCAGAAAGGGGAGGAGAGAAGGTCGAGGCTCAGGAGGGTGAAGCCCACAACCAGAGCTGGCAGGAGCCTCCACTACCTTCCGGCTAGGACCACGATTGAGTGCCCCCCGCCCACGGGGAGAGCACGTCTCAGAGAAGCAGGCAGAGGCCAAGCCTCCCCCAGAACCTGAGGCCGAGGCCCGCAGCGGCAGGCCGGGCCTGCTGAGCACAGTCGGCTAGCACCGGTCTGTACGGGGCTGTCACGCGAGAGGGGAGCGCTAGCTAGGTGGAGGGCTTGGCTTTTTGCATTCCATTACACAAGAGGACAGAGCACGAGACGCAATCAGGGACTCTGGCGGAGCCAGGGTCACTTCAGATACGACAGTGCAGGGCAGGCCTTCAGGAGTCACTCTTCTTCTTGCTCTTCTTCAAAAAGGAAGGGGTGCGGAACTTCTTCTTCTTTTTGGATGGGGACTTGCCTGGAGACCCATCACTGCCAGGGTCTACGGCAGCCCCCTCCTCAGCAGCCGGGGAGGCAGCCTCTTCAGCCGCTGGGGCTGGGGCTGGGGAGGCCACGGTGGGGGGCTTGGTGGGGCTTGGGAGTCCACAGGCTTCCTCCTCCTCCTCCTCCTCCTCCTCCAATGTTGGGAAGCCAAGCACTTCTGAAGGCTCATCAGGGGACAGGTCAGGGAGAGTCGGCTTGAAGGTGGCAGCATCACTGTCGTCTCCAGAAGTTGGCTCCTGTGGAAGGTCTGGTGGGTGGGGCGAGAGACAGGGTTAAGGGCTCCTGCCCAGATTGCAAGGGGCAGCGTGAGACCCGAGTGCCCAGCACAGGGAACTGCCATTTATCTTACATTGTGGATTTTTACCATGACAAGAAACTAAAGATGGTCTACTCTACTTTAAGGCTGGATGGAACTAATGTTACAAAATGTAGGTACAGTCTCAGGGCGGTTTTTAGCTGCTTCTCATGGATAGCATGCTGACAAAACCAGACTCAGTCACAGGGCCTTGTCCCCCAGCCATAAAGACAGATGGCATTGAAGCAAGCAGTGTTAGGGAGTTCAGTGTTCTGCACTGAACACTTGAAATGGGGTAGAAGAGTTTGCTCTATACCCCTAAGGGCATGTATTAGTAGTCCTGAAATTAAGCGTAAATTTGGGTCCACAATACCTGGTCTCCCCCAAAACGGCCAGTAGAAAACCCTGAGTTTTCTCCAGACCCCACGTGTGACATCAACATCCAACAGAATAAAGCAATTTAGGCAGGACAGTTAATTAAGAGAAAAGAGATGGACTCTAAGGCAAGGACTAGGGCAAAAGAATCAAGCCATCTTACATCTGGAATAGCTAAGGGTGGGGAGCAAAATGTCATGTCTTTTAAAGAAACCACCTGGGGGCTGGTGCCACTGTGTGCTTTCTACACTGACCCAAGGGACACCAGTTTTGTGGTCTTTAATAGCCTACGAAGTTATAAGCGAGTGGCGTGTTAGGCAGCACCAAACCATTTAGTACTTAAACTTCCAACCGAACATCAGGACAGCAGGGAGGAGCCCAGCCGAGCTCAGGTAAGGAGTGGCGCAGAAGGCTCTGGGCCGCTGGCACTTGGGAGGCTGAAAGCACCCCGGGCCCCACCCACCAGCTGCCTTCTGCCCCAGAATTCAAGGCCACACTCCACCGGGGCGGGAGTGGGGCTGCGGCACACAGTGGTGGGCTTGCTCTGCCGAGTGCTGCAGTTAATGCTCCAAGAAAGACGCTTCCTGGGGGGTACTCAGGAGAACTTTCATCATTTGACCAAATGTCACATTTTTAAGAAAGTGCTAAATACCACTTTTCTGTCCCAGCTTAAGCAAAGGTCCAACCAAACCCGACTCCATGCACCAGGTGGCAGAATCCCACCCTGTGTGAACCTACTCTGGATTTATGTCTGATCCAAAATCTTCCCACTAAGCAATCAAAAGAGATTCTCAAAGGCTGAACACGAGACTCCCTGAGGCCTGGACTGCTCAGAGTGGCAGGAGCCCGTGGTTATGCCCAGGCAGGCTGTCCAGCACAGTGCTCAGGTGACCGAGCCACTTCCAGGAAGGCCACTGAGGGACCAGATACAAAAAACAGGGCCTCTGTTTTTATTTTTAATGAACAGAAAACAAAATTTAATAAACAACAAAGAAGCAAGAGAATGAGGCAAAGCACAGGGCATCCTGGTTGAAGAGCAGGGCCAGGCGCGGGTACTTACTACGGCAACAGGTACTCTTTAGCACATCCATCTCCTGTGTGTGAGGCAGCCACGAGAAGAGAAAAGCACAAGTAGAGAATCTCTGCATTCAGTCACAGCCATTGGGTTACACAAGAAGAAAGGCCGAGCCATTCTTACAGAACACAGGACGGGGACAGGGGTGAGCCACAGGCTTCACGGGAGACACGATGTACGAGACTGAGGGACAAACGTCTGGGATCACACCACAGACATGCGGGGGTCTGAGAGGTGACTGGAGTAGAGCACTCTCAGTGGACTGATTGATACAGCAAAGTCCTGTAGCTCAAACACAATGTAAGGCATTTCCAGAGGTGTTATCTAAACACAATACAATATGAGAAGTGTGCAAGCAATGGGCAAAATTGACATCAGAAATGACAGTGGCCCCAATCCCTGCAGTTTGCCTTCCTACCTGGTTATAACAGCTCGCTAATGAATCTGTTTTTGCCTCAAGTTACTCAGGACATAACCAACACAGGAGGAGAAAAGGCCAGGGGACTTCAGAACCATGTCATGTACTGGTTTCAATCCAAATGCACACTTCTTCGTTAGTGTGAGCAGAACTACTGCCACACTCAGGCACAGAGCACACGAGGCCATGCACCCTCCCGCAGCAGGGCAGCCCGGCGCCTGCCTCCACCCCAGCACTCACCTTCTTCAAGCTTGATGGGAGTGCTGGGAGGGGTGTGGGGGGCGGCAGGCTGGTCTGGAGGACTCTTCTCTTTCTCTGCTCTAGTCTCGTCCAGATTCTCTGCAGACGGGCATGACACAAGAAGAAGGTGGTACAGAGCTTCCGACGCCATGAGCCTTCCCTTCCTGGACGGCAGCCTGGTCAGCCTTCCCACCGGCTGCCCCCAAAAGGCTGCAGGGGCTTCTCAGGGCACTCTCCAAGAAAGCAGGAAGGGCTCATGACCACATGTGTCTTCATCCTTGTCCACAATCCTCTCCAAAAGAGGACGAAGGGAGGTGACTATGACCGGGGCTGATCACAGGCCCAGGTTTAACATGTTTGAATTTCAGAATAATTTAACCAATTTTGGATGCAAAATTAATTTCTATTCTTATTCCAAAGAGAATCTGCCAGAGATGACCCTGCGACAGACTGTGACTGGTGAGCCCGGGCCTGGCCCGTCCTCTGCGAGGGAGCAGTGCCTCCCTCACTGCCTGGCCTCTCCCTGCTGAGCAAGTGCCAGTGTCCTGAGGGCCTCGTCCTACTCATACCTTAGGGGACGTGATCTTACCGTTATGCTGGTTTTAATCTCTGAGGTAGGGAATTTTCTACTAATAATTTAAACTTAGCAACTCTAACATTTATTTTTCTTTTCTAAAATGAAATATGCTGATAAGGACCAGTGGAAAAAATGCAGGAACTAGGACCTTGGATCCAGAAAATTCCAAATCTACTTCTTCCCTCCCTCCCCCCACAGAATAAGCCTTTTAATTTTTATTACTCAAAAAGCTTCATTTCTTATTTAGCTTTCTGACTCTGTGCTTGTGCCTTCAACACCTTCACAATGATTTTCTGCTCCTCGATAAGGAAAGCACACTCGATCCTGTCAGGAACACATTTAGCACACACGGAACCCCCATAGGCCCCGCTGACATGTCTCTTTGTTTTAGACAACCTCGTAAGAACTTTTAGGTCTCACAGCGCAAACCCCTCGAAGTCTGCCTGGGCACACGCCACGTGCAGATTTTGGTGCTTTCCCAACCTTCTTGGTATAAAGGTACACAATTCTATTACCAGGGGTTCGGGACAGCCTAGTTTTGTTAGAGGTAGTACTGTAGGAAAGCCTACGATGATACGTCAAACGCTGGACCATCCTGAGTGTCTGCAGATAGCGTCCCCAGAAGAGGCCAAATCTACTTCTCATTTAGGAAAAAATATGGATCAATATTATCCCAATTCCTTAAATATCCTTCTTTCTTTAAAACTTTTGTATTAATAGCTTAGGATCACTAGATCCCATATTTTGAACAACCAGCTATAATTAAACTCACCACAGCCTCTCATCTCCCAGAGATTCAATTCTAATAGGTGACCTGCCTTCTGAACACCCCTGAGTTGGATGGTACCTGCCAGAAGCCAAGTGTTTATAAAAAAAGGCTGTCTTGTCTACCTGGATAAACAAATGGCCTCAGCAGGAAAAGGTGCTGACCTTAAACAGACTGCCTGAAATTTACCTGTGACATCCCCCTGCCCCAACATCAAGGGCCAGATCAGTGACAGGAAGGAGTCTGTGACCACAGAGCATGGTCAGAGCAGTCCCATCCACGCACATGCCATAACATTCCTGTTATGTAGGGGAAACACTATGTGACTTGTTTGACTTTTAAAAAATAATCCAGGTTACCCAGATCCTGGAAGAACCCAAAGGCCAGACACCTCTCCGTGTACATGTGCACGGGGACGGGGACCGGACCACATGATCAACAGCTCAGGCTGACACACAACCTCCAGTTGGGACACAGCTCTCTGCAGACACAGCTGCCTGTGCCATATAACCACAGACAAGAGAATCAGAGCTCTAGCTGAGGTGAAAACTGGAACAGAAGTGACAGTGGAACTCATACTGAAAAACGATTGAGCAACTGTTTTATGCACAACTCAAATTTCAACAGTAGTTATATAATGCAGTAGTCTGGCCTAAGACGAGACTAAAAAAGAGTTGAATTGGGGTGAATTAGAGGTTGTCTTAGGAGCAGGGCATAGTTCCCAGGATGACCCCTCTGACCAGGAGGGTGACAATCAGTTCCCCAGACTGAGACCACCCCAGCAAGGTGACCCCAGAGGACACACTGAGGAGCAAATGGAGGTTCCAGTAAAAGGCCAGGGCTAGAGCGTAAGGCCCCGATGATGCTGGTGTGAAGTCCTGGTGGGGGCCTCTGTGCCCCACGGTCTTCCTGGTGCCAGTGCCCAGTGGACAAGAGGGCTGGCGGCAGAGGGGAGAGAGCAGCTCTACCCCATGAGAGCCTTCACAGTAGAGGAATTGGGCGGCCTGCTTCTCTTGTTGGTTCTCAAAATGTCTGGATTTATATCTCAAAACCTAAAGTTTGAAACCACCTGCTTCCTGAGGTTCTGACACATAGAGCTATTTATTTCATTTGTTGTAAAATTGTCTCATTGAGAGAAATACAGGCTGTGCCAGCATTCGGCCATTCCCAACATGGCCTGGGAATGTGCCAGAGTGGTCAACCCATCGACCCTAGAGCCTGTGATCACCACTGCATGGGAGACCCTTGGGGTTTATGGAAAAGTGAATTTCTATGTCAGGAACTCCTGCCATAAACACAATTGTCATACGACATTCAAAGCAGCCGCCTGCTGACTGAGAGACTGACACTCAGTGGGGAAGGTAACATGCTCCTGTCCAAGCCGGGGCTCTGCCATGCACAGTCTCATTCCTGGGAAGCCGCTTAGTCTCTGAGCCCTGTCCAACTGGTGGGTACAGGCCTGTCCCTCAGGGTTGCTTTGAGAACTGGATGAGATGTGTGCACACACAGCCTGCACCATGCAACCTAACCGCTCAGCAATGATTAGTCAGTGTTAATAACTGCATGAATCAACGGAGGCCTCTTCTCAGTGAAACTTTAACAGAAATACTGAATATGTAAGAGAGATAAATGTCTCTTAAAAATAATAGGGCCAGGTGCGGTGGACTCACGCCTGTAATCCCAACACTCTGAGAGGCCGAGGCAGGAGGATCACTTAAGGCCAGGAGTTTGAGACCAGCCTGAGCAAAAGCAAGACCCTCATCTCTACAAAAAATAGAAAAGTTATCTGGGCATGGTGGCAAGTGCCTGTAGTCCTAGCTACTCAGGAGGCTGAGGCAGAAAGATCACTTGAGCCCAGGAATTTAAGTTTGCTGTAAACTATGATCATGCCACTGCACTCCAGCCCAGGCAACAGAGTGAGACTGTCTCAAAAAATAAACACCGCCGCCCCCCCGGCCCCCACCACCAAATTCAAGCTAGGTTTCCCAGTAACTAATCCAGATTTGTGAATTCTTCTTTGAATGTTCTGATCACTCCATGTAGACAGAGGCCTGGCAGAAGGACCAGTGCCCTCATAGCCTAAGCCCTGTGGGCACCACCACAGCCCATGTTGCCTTCTCTCTTCTCACCCCCTCCTGCGTTGCAGCTGCTGGATGGGATCCCCGCAGGGCATCTTCAAGTTCAGCCTCAACTGGGCAGAGGGTTCCTGTCCCCTCCCAATCTTAATACAGTACACAGATGCCTAGGAGCCCTGATGTTGTCTCTCACACATGTGTCCCTCCTAACTGGGACCATTCACAAGTGTGTTCAACTTTTCAATTCCTGCAGCTCCTGCCTGCATGACTAGGTTGGAATTGTATACTGAGTAATGCTCTGGTTTGTCTCTGATGCATGCGACTATTCTCATCACCACCCACAGCCAGAACTTGGACCACAGAGAAGTTTCCAGACCATTTTCTCTCACCTTCTAGAGTTGGCCCATGCCCAGGACCCTGGAGCACTCACCTTCGGAGCCCT
Source organism: Lemur catta (assembly GCF_020740605.2). NCBI lineage: Eukaryota > Metazoa > Chordata > Mammalia > Primates > Lemuridae > Lemur > Lemur catta. The sequence goes on along the minus strand of NC_059144.1, from coordinate 6,824,444 downwards.
TCTGCTTCCTCTCCACCTCCCTGCGGTACTCCTCCAGCTCACGGTCTGTGAGCGTGTTGAAGGGGTTGGGGCCCGTGGTGCTCACAATGGCGTGGGGCTGGTACTCCTTCTCAATGATGGCCTTGGAGGCCGTCACCAGCTCCCCCTGTGGACAAAAGGGATGCACAGTCCACAGGAGTCCTGCCCAGCGGGGACTCTCCCTCCTCCCAGGCAGGCTGCAGGAAGGGGGGCGGGAGGCTTTCCAGGAGCGCACAGAGGCCGCTGAGACTGCACCACCATGGGCCAAGGCCTGGGCTGAGCAGCAGCCGTCAGAGGTAGATGTGGAAACATGGCTAGATGCTACAAAACAAATGTAACAAAAGAAGTCCTACAAAAATCCTTCAGGTTCCAGAAACAAAGGCCCCAAGCGCAGACTCAGAAGCACAGAGCACCTCAGGGGGATTCCCTCTCCTCATTGCCAGATTAGGACAGAAGAGGCCCTTCATGTTAGTGCCGAGAAGTCACTTTCCCTCATGACATGAGTAAATGTCACAAGTCACAACATTCACAGTAGAGCATGCATGGAGATTTACTTATATTCTAAGGGCACAGGTAAGTTCTGTTCTTTTGACTATGCATTTAGTTTATAACTAGCTCCTGGAACTTATACCAAAACATTCGGAGATGATAAAATGTCCCAAGACACCAGTATGTGTCTGAGGAATTTGGAAAATGGTGAGAATTTATATCAAAGAAAAACGAGGAAGGAAAGACAGCAAAGCAAAAGCACACAGGTGGCCCCCGGTCCACATCCAATCTTACAGGAAGAGGCAGGACAGCGGGCACTGTGGCAGCGGGCACAGCAGCTGGGCTGGCCTCAGAGAGAAGGAGGTGGGCAGGCAGCCCTGGGGTGCGGGTCACACACACTCACCTGTCCCAGCACAGCTCTATGCCCCATAGCTTGGCCAGGTTGGGGCTGGGGGCAGGAAAAGTCCCCCAAATGTTCTGAGGTCCACTTCTGAGGAAGTTAACCAGAACTCATGCACATGCACGTTACTTAATTACACCTTCCAAAAACAAACAAAAGCAGGAGAATCCAAAATCACTGACACTAGGCCTGGTCCTTCAGTGCTCACTTCAGTAAGGGGCAAACACCAGAGGTGGCGAGTGTCCCAGATGGGCTGATTCCTGGGGAAATCAGCTCACACAGGCGATGCTCCTCAGGCAGAGGTGGGGAAGCCTGGGCTGGCTGCCTGGGCTGAGAGGTCACTGCCCAGCACACTGGATATAGGGTGTCTGGTGCACTCCATGACTGACCAGTGACACAGAACCGCAGACAGGAAGCAAGTATCTATGTACTTGCCTCATTGGGAAGAGGAATTTTTAGGACACAGACCTTTTTACTTGGTCAAGGAGAAATTCAACTTGCCAATAAGGAGCACCATGTTTCAAAAGGAGCACCACTGTCTGCATTCTGAGGTCCACATAAAAGGAAGTAGAATAACAGCCCCAGTAAAGGACATCCCTAAAGTCAAAGCACATTCTCACCATGAAAATGAAATATGCATAGTCAGGGTGGGATAAAGATGAAGAGTGTAAATATGAACTTCAGAAATAGAAAGGCAGAGAAAAACAAAAGGCTGGAACAAGAATTTATGTACTGGGGGCAAGGAGGCCAACATCTCTTCATCTATGGTCAGAGTATAGTGGTTACTCAGCTACCTGCATGTGTCACTCACAGAGAACAAAGTGTTGATCATGGGGGCCTACATCTGTCCCTCAAGAACCACCCCAGGTGACTGTGACATACATCCATGTCTGAACACCACTGGGACAGAGCAGGCAAAGGTGTAACTGGATCATTTAACACAGATAACCAGGCTGCTTTCTGGATAGCCCTTTAAAAAATACAAATAAAATCCATTAAATGTACTACAACCCCAGAGACACAGCATGGCAATGACTCTGTCTGTGACTCTGCTCCAGCCCCACAAAGCTAGAGGGCTGCACCCGCTCTGGCTTGCATGACCAGCCAGCAGCGGGTCATGGACTCCACATGCCTTCGCACACCTGAGACAGTGAGTGATTAACTAACAGGTCTCCATGGCCTATGGCCCAAAGCACCAAAAGATGAAAAACAAGCTGACAGGGAAAGGAGCATATCTTTCTCCTTTGCTCTGAGAAGTTCCTCCAAGAATGGTAGTTGGAGGTAAATTCTAAGTACAGGTAAAAAGGGACCTGTGGAATTAATACATAAATATGCAAAATAATGTTATTAGTAGGGATTCCAGACAATATAGAATTTTTGGTAGAAATCTGCTTCTGTCAATTGGAACAACACTAAAATGATACTTGCATCTCACTGAAGGTGTATTAAGTGAAAAAGCCAGCCCCTAGAATTTTCCTTTGAACAGAGGAATATCACAGCTAAGACTCTAAATGCAGTCTGTCACTTTCTGCCCTGGGCACCAAGTTCTGCACACTAGCAGCCTAAATGCTCAGGGAAGGTTTCTTTCTAGTTGGGTGAGTTAGACCAGACAGATCATCCACCTACTGTGCATGATAGGTATGAATGCCCAAAAAGAAAGCCTTTCTCTTCTGCAACATTAAAAAAAATTATCTAGGGTCTTTTTGTAAGCCCTTTATCAACAAGGGCTGAAAAAGACTGTCTTACTTCCCATTCCTCTGAAATGACATCTTTCAATGACATGACCTCCGATGGCTATATTCATTACATTTTCAGTCAAAGCTGCACAAGCGGGGGTAGCAGGGCACGATGGGGAGGGCCGCTGCCTGCAGCCTGCATTGCATAAAAGGCAAATGCCAAAACTCAAAACATGCACCAATCAGAGCCACAAGCAGAACTGCAGAAATGCACCACATCGTTCAGATTGGCCATTTCTCAGCAACTAAGGATGCTGAAAATTATTAAAATGCCTCACACCAAATTTTTAATTAAAGAATAGACTAGGCAGAACAGAACCTTCTGTACAATCTTACAAACAATTTAAAGATCCATTTCAAGCTACTTCGGTAACTAACACAATGCCTGAAGAGAGGAGACGGGAGGGGCAGGGAGGGGGGAGAGTGACGCGGACCGACAGGGAGTCAAGGACAAGGCAGTGAGTACCTTTCTAAAAGAGAGAGATCTAGCGGGACTAAAGGTCTGCTCTGTAAGCTCGAGCCCTTCGATAGTTTCCGTACAGTCAGAGAGGGGTGCGTCCTGCAACAGTAAACTGAGTCATCAGAGCAACCAGGCCTAGAGCACAGAATGGAGCCAGCTAAGAGCATGCAGCGGGGACAGTGGTGAATAAAACAGTGATGACAGTGGTACATGCAGACACTGAACACAAAACCAGGACCACAGCTGGCCAAATCCAGAAAATGCAACAATAATCACCTACCCTGCAGTGAGGTTGTGAAGCATTAGGTGGCATATTAACCTTCAGAGATAACTACTTACACAATTATCCTCAGTGTGCCACGAGGTACGGTATTTTATACAAATGCATGTAAATGTGCACCACATTTACAGCATCTACCCTTCTGCAACCCAAGCGGCACTTTGATGCAGACAGCAATATGTACCAGAACAAAAGTCCCTCAAGCCCACCCTCTTCCAGCATCTCACACAGTACACTACCAAACCCAGGCAAATCCAGGTCCCCAAGCTGGTGGCATGTGTGCCACCCTCACATATGCATGCACTACAGGGAGCGGGGACTAGAGGGATGGACATGGCCCTTGGCATGCTTATGTTTGGTCTAGAACTCAAGGAAAAATGCCTGGGTTGTTTCTTATCATGAAGATTTTAACAAAGATAACTAGTTGCCTAGAATACTTACCTCATAAGTCATTCTCTCTCAGTTTAAGAATAATTTGGGAGCAGACAGCCATACAGCCACCACCCACTCATGTCAGAGACACTGTGAGCTCTCACCTGGACGAGGCTCCTGTCCATCACTACACCACACAGAACCTGGGACTGAGGGCCAGCCGTCTTAATGTCCTGTAAGTTCTGCTCTCGGATCTGAGGACGGGAAGGACAAACACACATCAGCATCCTGAGAGGCCACACTGTGTCTGGGAGTCGTGCCGATTGTGCATCTGGCCCACCACGCGGAAGCCACATTGCTGCTCTGCCCTACCCCGTGTAGGCAGGACAGCCTGGCACACCCGAGCGACCATGCCTACTTGATGGCACTGTCCAGTCTGCTTAGGAGGGCATAGGTCTGAGGGACAGAGGGGACTATTCCCGACTTTCCACACCTTCCAGACGGCTCTGGCAGGGCACAGATCTCTCACTGCACTCATTAACGTGGGGGGTTCCCTATGTGCCTGTCTTCTAGTGACACTGTGAACACTGACGGATCTCATGTTCTGATATACCAAACACTGTCCACAACTCTTTGAATGAATCCTGAAAGGCAGGGGCAGTTGTCTATTCTTGCTAGGAACAGGCTTTGCAGCTTCCAGTTCTGACCTGTAAGCCAACATTAGTTCAAGAATCAATGGGGCCAAAAAAATGTCTGCTGCTCACACTTTCACTAATGGTGGAACAGCAGCAGTGCAACAGTGGTGATGGCACATGTCCTCTGCTAGAAGCAAGCACACCCTCTGCCCCTGAAGCGGCTAGCATCCCTTTCCCACCCCACACCCAAGCTCCCACCGAGTGCGGATGGCAGGACGTACCTTGTTCCTCATCTCCTGGACCTCTTTGGGGTTAGTGTTCAATGGAACAAACAGGTTAGGGACAGCAGAGGTGGAAGTTCTATGTCCATCCTCTTTAGTCCACTGTAATATCAAGAACAGTTGAAAAGTCAGGATTATGACAACAATAAATGATACCATAGCATCCAATCTGTCCAATTTATCTCACATCTGGTCATGCACTGAACATCACAGAGAGGACTGAACCAATGCCCCTATCTCCTGGGTCACTCAGCAGAGTTGCCATGGGAGCAGGATGTGGCCATATAAAAACCAGTTAATGGTGTAAGTCAGAGTCATGAGTGGTGAAAAAGGACCATCTAGAAAGCCCAGTTGAAATATGAGCCACAGTGTGGGCTGACGACAGAGCTGAGCCCATAACCCCTCAGACCAGCAGGGAGGTCCTCAGAGACCATTGGTTCACTGCTCTGAGAGTCATCCAACACCAAAGCCAACTGGAAGCATGAGATGACAGGGTCATGAAAAGCAATGTGATGCTGCTACCCAGGGGTAGGGAAGAGTCTGTACTGGGAGGCAAGAGTGGGCATCACCAAAGTTCTGCATTAAAATAAATGACAGCATCAGAATGCACTGCTTGCATAACTATTTCAACCCAAAAGAAAATAACTGTATGAACACTTATACAGTAGCTACCTGGAAGAAGAGTTTGGTGATGTCGAATATTTTATATAACTTAATATTTTTGAGTGTTACAAAAATATCCCAACCAAACTTGAAGCGCTTCATGAGTCCTTAATTAAGGGCTGTTTTAGGTATCAGTGCATCTCATCAACATACTATGCCTTCCACTTATAAATTTTTTTGGATCTCCAATCAAATATGAGATTTTTAATCAAATTCTAATTCTTAGGCATGAATAGGCACTGAACATTAAAACAAGTCCATCTATGAGAGCAAATGTTAAGCCTTTCAGAATATTTTTGAGAGGCAATAAGATAGTTATAAACCATACAACTTTAAAGAAAGCAACAAAAGCGTCAAATGCTTGGCCACTGTGAACAGGAGGCTGTGGGATGAGCGTGGAGCTGTGGGGTACTCACTGGGGGTATCTTCTCAGATAAAAACAATTCCAGCGTCTTATTAAAAATAATTTTTAGTCAAAACATGAAAACAACAACCTCAGAAGCTTAAACACATTTGACAATTTAACAATCATTATAAATTTAAACATACCAACCTGGGAACACTGCATGGAAATTTGTATTACTCCAGAACAATACGAAACAAACTTAAATGTTGAACAAGTTCTCCCCTTCAACGTATACATTGTCAAAAATGCCTAAAGCGATTTAGTTATTTTTCCAGCTATTAGTAAATAAAGCTTAAAGTAGCCATTGCATAGGCACTTTGGAAAAATTCATCACAGCAATTCAGCACTACGGATTAACATCATCAGCAGAAAGGTGTTTTTTTGTTTTAAGGCCCACTCCCTTTAACAAGTAAAACAAATAAAAAATAAACAAATGGAATAGGAAAAAAAAAAAAGGGACGTAGAGAGGGGGAAAAGGAGACAGGGAGGGCAGGAGGAGGGAAGAGGAGAGATACACTCCAACCCTCTGAGCCCCACAGCCACGCAGGGTCCCTGCCCACGTGACACAGCTGCTCAGGAGCACGGAGGCTTCCCACCAACTGTGCCTCAGGAAAACACCAGGACCACCTGGGGAAGACAAAACTTTTTTTAAAAAAAATAAATCTAAAAAGTAAAAGCACTGCTATAAGCAGAAAAGAAAGCTCTACTTTGCTTATTTAGCTGCCCCATGGTTTTAGGAATATCTAACCTAATTTCCAATGAACTCATACAGAACTAGCCATGCATAGATGAGTGTGGCTCAGCCAGTCTCCTCATAAAAGACTCCAATTCAGGGGCTTTTCAAAATGGACTTCTCCTACATCTTAAAGCAGGATCTGGGCAGATGGTCAAAGGCTAGGTTACAGAAGCAGTAAAGATCAATCTTCAGAGGAATGTTTCAGCACCAGGACCTCGGAGCAGTTTTCAGGTCAAATGGTAACTCTGAGCAGCGTTAAAACTGAAACGAAGCACCCCTTGCAGCGTCTGTCGCTGGTGCCTGCAGATGGCCTGCGCTGCACTTGGGTCATGCCGCACCCAGCAGGAGTCAGAAGACTCACCACTATGGCCGTCTACTCACATGCAACAGTCCATGCAGAGGGCAGCTGGCTATGTGCATTCGGAGGCTTTGGGATAGAAAGCAGGGGAACAAAGCTAAGAAGAGGGGACAAGGGTCAGTGGAGAACACACTAGTGAGCAAACAGGGAAAACTGCTTAAGAAAACACTACAGACTTTTAAAGAAGAGACTTTAGTGACTTGATGTTAAACCACTGGAGTTTATGACACTAAAACATCAGGTTTATGACAGAACTATCTTTTTGTGCACTGAGTATAAAGAGTCCTTGAATATAATTTGAATTAAAGGAAATCTCCTACTTTTAGGTTAATACATGTAAATTATTTAGTATTTTGTTATGTATGGAGTCAGGTTACATTGGAATTACCAAAGAGGTACGTTATATCTTAAGCAGTTTCAAGCAGACAGTATTACTCGAATTTTAGCTAGTACATGAAGTAGATTTTGGTCCCAACTAAAAGACAGTGAATGAGGAAGGTTCGCTTTATGTCTAGGTTAGAAGAGCTGGATTCCCAAAGCCTCCGAAGCCCCAGCTACCCAACTTGCTCTACATCATCTAACTATGAACAGTAAGGTAGGCACAGACCAAGCAGTTGGTAATACAGCTTGGCACGCAGACACCGGACGAGAGAGACTGCAGCAAGGGTTTCACGTGATCGTGTGTAATGCTCGTCCACACCTTAGTCTTCGACTTGGGACTGCTTCCATCCTGCCCTTCCTCGGAAGCTTCGTCGCCCCGGCCAGAGTTCAGCCATCTTGTCTTCTCTCGCTGCTGCTTCTGAAAACTGTGTCTGAGAGGGGAGCAAGTGCCCGAATCACCGTCACTAGCAAAGGAGTAACCTGTGACACTAGCAGGAACCTCCACATCGCTGTATTTTTTAGATTTCTCTCTCAGAGCAGGGTATCGATAAGGGTAGCCAGTTCTGTAGCCCTAGGGTCCAAGGAGAGTGAAAGACAATCAATATTCCAGATCTCAAAATAGAGTTCCCCTTGGAAGTAGCTACAAAAGCTGAATATACAAATACCCTACGACCCAGCAATTCCACTCTTAATTTTATGCCCAAGAGAAAGACACATGTTCACAAAAAAACAGGTACTAAAATGTTAATAGCAGCACTAGTCCTAATAGACCAAAACTGGATACAACCAAAAGTCCTTCCATAGTAGAATGAATAAACTGTGGTATATGAATATAATGGCCTATGATACAACAAGAATAAACACTCTACTATTAAATCCAACAATGTGGATTTGTGATAACTGTCACAAATATGATGTCAAGTGAAATACGCCAACTAGAAAAGAATACACACTGTGATTCCATTTATAAAAAGGAAGAGGTAAAGCCATTCTTTGTTGTTAGAGGCAGGGTAGTGGTCACCCTTGGGATGGGGTAAGTGATGGAAGGGCTCCTAGGGGCATTCTGAGGCACTGCTATTGTTATTCTCTGAGTGCTGGTTATATAGAAGGTTTGGTTTTAAAAATATAACAAACTGAACACCTACAATATGTGCACACTCCTGTTTATATATTGTATTTCAACAGAAAGTTAAAATTGAAAACACAAATGGGGCTTACTTGCTGCTGGCTACTGTGTAGGTTATATTCATCAACCTACTTAGTATTTTCTTACCTTTTAAACCAGTTTAAATACTGTGATAATCTTCAGGTAAACAAGTATACCTCATGACAACCGGTTCTCAGCAAAATTACTTTACATTTGAATGTAACAACATTCAACTTCAAGCTTCAACTCTGCCTCCCGACCATCTGCTATGCTTTAAAAGACGGGCCCCACTTAATTCACACTTCTGTGGGTCGACTCATTCGCTGAGTCCCCCACAGACAGTATCTCCAAGGGCAAAGATGGTGTCTTACTCGCCTCTCCTATCTAGTGCTTGGTGTTTGGTAGGTGTGACAGATAGACTTTATAGTGGCCCCAGGTCCCCAATTCCTGGAATCCCCTCCCCCTTGGGCACAGGTGGGACCTCTGACTTGCTTCTAACCAGTGGAATTCACAAACGGTGACGGGCTGTGTTACATAAGAGTGTAGCACTTATCTTTCCAGAGTCTCTCTCCACAGCTGGCTCTGAAGAAGCAAGCTGCCATGGATGCCACAGCCATAAAAAAATTCTGTCCCCCGCCTAAGGGAGCTTGGAAGTGGGTCCTTCCTCCCCAAGTCAAGCCTTCTGATGAGAACCCAGCCCTGACCAACACCCTGACTGGAGCTTTAATGACACCCTAAGGCCTAAACTGAGTTCAGCTGTGCCTCAATTTCTGACCCACAGAAACTATGAAACAATAAATGTGTGTTGTTTTAAGTCACTAAGTTTGTGGTAATTTGTGACACAGCACAGAGAGGTACTACACTGGATGTAAGACAGGTGTCTGCTAAATTATCTGACAGATTCATGCCTGGACCAAGTCACTCACAGCACCTTCACAATAAATGACAAGAGAACTAAGACTTGAAAGGACTGTGCTGAGCTAGACTTGTAAGATGATCAGTGGCCTCCCCCTGCCTGCAAGTGTCCCAGAAACATTCCTCTCAATTCAGGAATTCTGACTTCTAGGTTCTGCTCCTCTTTGGAGGCCACCATCATTACCAACCACGCCTTTAATGTGTGTGTTTTTTTTTAAAGGTAACAACAATCATTAATAGGTCATTTTCATTTTTATTTTCCTAAATATCCTCAAAAGATAGGTAAAAGCCTGCACTGGCAATTTTCTCATTTATGAGCACTGGCAATTTTTCCATATACTTTGTTGAAGAATAATAAAAGATACTGTTTCAGCCACAAAAAGACTATCTTCAGAAAAATGTAGTTCTTATTATTTTAAGTTTCCTTTAAAAAAAAAAAAAAGAAGCCTGTTTTAAAGTATGATCAAGTTTCCTCTTGCTGGCCAGGTGCAGTGGCTCACGCCTATAATCCTAGCACTCTGGGAGGCCGAGACGGGCAGATCGTTTGAGCTCAGGAGTTTGAGACCAGCTTGAGCAAGAGCGAGACCCTGTCTCTACTAAAAAGAGAGAGAAATTGGCTGGACAACTAAAAATATATATAGAAAAAATTAACCGGGCATGGTGGTGCATGCCTGTAGTCCCAGCTACTCAGGAGGCTGAGGCAGAAGGATCGCTTGAGCCTGGGAGTTTGAGGTTGCTGTGAGCCAGGCTAATGCCACGGCTATGCCCAGGCAACAGTGTGAGACTCTGTCTCAAAAAAAAAAAAAGTTTCCTCTTGCTTAGAGAGCCAGGACTCTGAGTAATCTCCATGCCTGCAGAATAAACCATCCAGGACTCACAAACACCATTTTATCCCGACAGGGTATGGATTTTTCTTTACTCTTTCCCTCTAAGTGCTATCACACCAAAATTAGAGGTAATACTCAGACCTCAGAACAACTATCTGGCTTATAGTTAAAAACATGGATTTGTTCCTTCTTTGAGAAACTGAAGTTATATCTTGATTTTGGGGGAAATAATTTAGCATTTTTTTCTAACTGTAAATGTTAAAATGAAATATTTCTTATAGTGTGGAAATTATCAACAATTCCTGAGCCTACTCAATTATTAGCAAACAACATCTGTGGCTAATGAGATATTAAATTAAAACATAAACTATGATCAATGATTGTTATCCAGTTATTTCTTATAAACTACATGGCTTTCTAATATTAAAAATGATAAAATATACTTTTTGTAATGAACATTTCACTTACTAATCATTCATCTTTTATGTTCCTCCCCTATCAAATCAGAATTACTGGCTAATTTTGATTTCCCTCTCTCCACCTTCTAAAATGTGCTAAAGGCAGAAGATATGGCAGGATGGTGTGGATTCCTACCTCTTCTCTCTCCTTCACTTGAATTTTAGATAGAAGAGCAGTGAAATGACAAGGTGTTTACCAGGAGGAAAGGTCTGTACCTTGCCTTGCTGGCCTGGTTGAAGGCTCTGGCTCCTGACACACATGCCTGGGCCACAGTCACCCCACTACCAAAGCTTTTCCAGTTGTGACCTCCTGCAGCTATACTCTCCTGGGCACCTAACTACAACTGCTTCTCCCACCTTCTTTGTGACCTTTTCTCCTCTTCCTGCTTCTCTGACCAACTGGGCCATCTCTGCCCTGAAGCTCTCATCATGCCTGCCACCTCACAAACCACAGGGGCAGGGCTGCATTTGGGATTTGTTTGTCCATTTCCCTTACTAGGTCATGAACTCCTGAGGGCAAAGAACTGTGTCCTGTTCATGACTCAACAGCAGATGGTCAGTTAATATAATCAATCTTTATTGATTAAATGAACTCAAAAGTTACACAAGACTCTGCTCTCTCTGTTGGTTCCTCTGTCACTGATCAAGTATGCTCCTGTGACTACCTATCACTTCCAGCAGAAAACTCTCAGTTCTCTCTTTCCAGCAGCCAGCATTTTCCAGAGTGCAAGGAATTTCAGTGAGAAGAGGATGCTTAGCATACCCCAAATCAGATCCATGAATTCCTTTTGTTCCAAAATCTTCAGGAAAGTTAAAACTTCCTGCCTCCTAAAGCCATCTATCTCCTCAGCAACTGGGCCCAATGGCCGGGACTTTCTTCTATTAAGCTGGCCTGTGCCCCACTTGCTCTAGGACTGGTGTGGCAATACAGGAGGACACTAGCCCTTTGGAAGGCTCTCTTTCCCACACTGACATGGTATTTCCTTGCATCTGCACTTCTTAATGTCATGCAGCATTAAGAGGGACCCTCTTGAATGCCATCTCAGAAGGCTGACTTATAGCACATGGAAAGGGCCTGACTGCAGAGCTCTGGCTCTGATCCTGTGGCTGCAGGGCTGAGACCCCAAGGACAGTTCTGTAATATAGTTCTGGGAATTGAGTATTTGATTAACCTAGTAAAATCAGATGAACCTGAAAGGTACACCTTACAGCGCAGTTCTCATCTCCCCATTGCTCATCTCCCTATTTAGTTATGCTGTAGCCTTATCCACAGATACCTTCCTTCTCTCGACTCAGCCTGTGTGATCCTAACTATTCTTTCAGGTCATTTCCAAGGGTCATCTTCCACATTAAATTTTCTCTCCAATCCTTGCAAAAGAATGAAATCCCTTACTGAAACCCCCCAACACAGAACACACCTTGTGTGTAGTCTTATCACTGTGTGGCCTCACTCCCTCCCCCGTAATTATGCTGCAAGCCGCACAATCCCAGCTTCCGGACCATGCTGGACTCTGTCCCTGCAGTAAGCAGCACAGGGTCTCCCACATGTGGACAGGCAGCAGATATAAAAGTAACAAGTAATCAGGCCCCAAATAGCTAAAACTTACATTAAAAACCCAAACACGGGACTGACTGATTTAGAAAGTATCTCCCTCCCCTTGCTTGTGAGATGGCAGTTACTGAGCTGGTTCTGCTAGCCATCCAGCAGCCTACTGCAGAGTATTCTCTGCACTCCTGTACCCACTAAGTGCAAACACGGGTTACCATTAAAAAATACAATAATACAACAAAGCTCCACCTCAATATTTTCTCATGATTTAGCTCAGAAGTTAAATAACTCTGGTGCTTCTTCATGATTGTTGAGGGTAAAAGCATTTGCATAGCAATTTCATTTTCTATAAAAACAACAACATTAGTGCTTTTAGAACAAAAGCTTTATCATCGAGTGGTGGCACCATTCTTACCAGATTATCGAGCATCCGCATGAGGGCTTCGAATTCCTGCTCACCAATCTGCCACTTGGGAGGCAATCCAGTGCCTTCCCCTTCCGGAGACCCAGGGGAACGGGATTTGGCTTTGTATTTCCCAGGATCCAGCAGGACTAAGTTGTCAGGTCCTCCAGCGCTGGCCAGAGTTCGAACCTTTTCCAAAACAAGCAAACACCATGGCTTGAGTTCCTTAGTGAGAGAGATCACTTGAACAAAAATGAAGGTTTCAACAGAAACCAAATCACTAGAGTAATAAGATAAAAAAAAAAAACACAGGATGAACAGTGATAGACTGATCACAAGATTATTTTCAGAAATTTTTCTTTAGCATGACAAAAATACTGGGCATTCAAAGTTGGAAGAGAAATGGGAAAACAAAGTACCTTTAGGATCCTGTGAAGGACTTGGCATCTCATTATCCCACAGACATAAGCCAGAGAGCAGTGGGGAGAATGCGAACTTGGGGCTCAACAGACTGACATAGGGAGTGCTCGCAGCTGTGAGACAGTGGGCGAGTCTACCTGTCTGCATCTGCTTTCAAAAGGAGCACTGTGAGGGTCACGTGAAATCATGTATGGGATGACAAAGCACCTGATCCGGGCCTGGCACACACCAGTACTCCAGAAATGGTAGGGACTCATATATTTGAAAAATTTTAAGTTAGAAATGAAAAGCCTAGTAATCTTTTGCCAACTTAAACCAGTGAAATGGCACTTGTCAATCTGATCAATTTCCAAATCCATGAGCTCATCTTTGGCAAAGAGATTGCTCAAAGACTCATTCCTACAAGACCAATATCAAGTGAACCCCAGAAACACTTAAATAAGCTGACAGATTGGAATGGCCATCCCCTACCTGGATCTCACATGCAACCACAAGGTTATGGATGTAATAGAAGGCCTCCTCGACGCTCTCTCCCACTGATACAAGCCCATGATTCCGGAGAATAAGAACCTGAGGGGAAAGCAGGAAGGCTCTAAGGAGTGAGACAAGACTGACACTTTTCCTTTTTCCTTCTCCCCACTATAATTTAAAGACAAGATTAGATGCCTACTGACCTTGCTTTTAGGCCCCAAATTTTTCTGAATCAAAACTTTTTCCTCCTCATCAACCAGAATGCCATGATAGTCATGATAAGCCACTTCTCCAAGGGAAAGTGCCTCTGGGGAGATTGGCAAGAGGCCACATTTCATCGCAGAGACCTAGAAGACCATGAAAGAAGGAAAAACCAGAGTTACAAAGTGACTGATTACATGGTAAATGCTTTCCTCACAGGAACAGAAAAGGGTTCGGGGAAATGTTTTATTTTGTTCTATTCTTGAAAATAAATGAACTCAAGAACTTAAGATAAACTTGACTTCTGGAGCTCACTGATAATCCACATTTAAAAATAAAAGCTATCACTAAGCTGGGAGAGCCTCGAAAGAAAATCCATATCTTTCTGGATTTTTTTCCCCACTGATTATAAATGCTGTGTAAGCTTGGATTTAATGACACAATGAGCACTGGGTCTAGCACAGGAGTAGACAACAGGCTCCTCTGAGGAGTCAATGCATTACACAAGGAGGTTTTCCAGCCCACACCAGTAGTTCCAGCTACTCAGGAGGCTGAAGAGGGAGGATTGCTTGAGCCCAGGCGTTCTAGGCCAGCCTGGGCAACATAGTGAGACCCTGTCTCAAAAACAAAAACAATAACATAGGTGGTTTTCCAAATCCTGTAAGGTTTTTGTGTACCTTTCATCTTAGGTTGCAGGTAAGATTGAAACACTTGAAAATTAGATAAAAGAAAACTTATGGCCTGGTGCAGTGGCTCACGCCTATAGTCCCAACTACATGGGAGGCTGAGAGAGGAAGATCGCCTGAGCCCAGGAGTTTGAGGTTACAGTGAGCTATGATGATGCCACTCACTCTAGCATGAGCAACAGAGCAAGACTCTGTCTCAAAAAACAATTTATAAAAGTTTACAATAATTATACTGTACAATTTCTCTACATTTAATTAAGTAAAATTGAGTCCCAATGTAAAAAATCTAAGTGTTCATTTAGCCCTTAAATTTCCTAAAATTCCCCAAAGTGGCCTTAGAATATGCTAATTTTGAAGGTCTTCTACAGACAGCAGCATTATGACCCTAGATGAACAGGCTCCCAAGATTCAAATACTATCTATAGGCAGAACAGTTCCATAGGAAAAAAGTTAATCTAAAAAGACAATACCAAATTAACTCCTTTCATAGTTTCAGCACTCATATAAGAAGAAAGTTCCTTACTAAACAAAGTTATTTGAATCATTTTTAAAACATTTTTCGTGGTAGCTGTTCATGACTATATTCTCAAAGGTGACTCTAATGGTTCTTAAAAACCCATGGACATTTTAGTGGTTGGAAGGAACAGCATGCATTCTTTTAGGAAAAAAGTACATCATTCAGAGAATGATACATCTAATAAAAACTCTGATGTTCACATTAAGAACCATATGTTCAAAGTGAAATAAACCAGGGCTATTATTCATCCAAATAATCCAATAAGCATGACATTAAAACATTAAGATAGATTATATACAGTATTGCTAAATCAATGAGGTCATTTGTTATATGGTAAGTCCAAAAAGCCCTTGATATAAAATTGGTTATTATAAAGCCTAGTTCTAGAGTATCTCGTTTTCACATGACTTTGCACCGACAACTGGAATGTGCATCTTCATACTGAGGGGCTCTGTGTGGGTGGCCCATTCACCCAAGAAGGAACCAGGCTTGGTGAGTGGCCTGGGCGGGCTTCTGGAAAGCTCTGAGCTTGAAGGCCAGGCCTCCGAACAGCCTGCAGTCTGTGCTTCTTCTCCCTAGTCACAATCCAGGTCGGGTCCCAAAGGCTCCAGACAGGACATCTGTGGGGAAGCTGGGCAGGTTGGTTTCCTGGCCTCTCCCTCTCCCCTGGCTCCTTCCCCACAGCCTACCAAACGTGCTCAAGTCTCTCACATCCTAAGAACCCTTCCCTTCGCACAGTACCCTCCATCACCTACCCTGGCTTGCCCGCCCCCTTTTCCCATTCTTCTTTTCAAAATGAGGCATCTGCTTCCTGCTGTCATCTTGCACGTCCCCCTTAGTCTTCAACACACTGAAACCTGACCTCCCCTCCGCCATGATTTTCTAATTGTTACATCTAATAGACATTTCCAGGATATTACAGGTTTTCAAAATTAGATAGTATATGGATCCCTTAAAAGGAAAAAAAAATTCTTTTAAGAAAGTCAAGTATAGTTGTAAAACTTTTTAATCCAACAAAATTAGGTTTATTGACTTGTTACAACAAAGGAGGGCAATTCAGAGGAAATGAGAAATGCCTCTTACTAAACAGCTTTAAAAGCTAAGGCACTCCAGGACGGCACACTCACCGCAGCCCCTGCTGGAGTGTGAATGTGCACAATACACTTCACATCTGGTCGTGCAGCATAAATTGCAGAATGCAATGTGAAGCCAGCTTGATTTACTCCGAGATTAGTGCTTCCACGATCTACTATATCTCCTTGTAGATTGATTTTAACCTGAAAATAAAAAAAACAAAAATTTAGAATGTCAAGACTTCAAATTACCCTAACTAGAAACTATTTAAAATCAAGTTTCAAGTGTTTATAACTTATTTCAAAGGTTTTTCTCAAACTGGACTAATCACATAAAACATGAGCTCTTTCCTATTTCTTGGGTATTATATGTTTAGCTGGATTTGAAGGTGTTTAATGACCTAATATGACCCACATGTACATGATGCCAAAGAGGAGGACATTCTTACCAAACTGGATGCAGTCACTTCACTGTAAAGCAGCCCAAAAGGTACAATGAGAAAGTGTTCCAGCTCGGAGCTCACTCTGGACTGTGGGGAAAATGACTGAGTTAGCTCAAAAATCCAACCAAAAGTATCTCCATCTCTTTTAGGCCACAAACTTATGGATTTGTTGAGAGCATTAGGCGAGCTACGTAGGGAAGGAAGTACTTAAGCATAGTGCCTGTCACATAGCTGGGAGGTACTGGAAGCTTTCTATTATTATGTTGTAATAACTTTATTTATCAAGTACATAAAGTGCTTCTTTGTCACACTCATGATAACTGACTTTACAAAGGAAAAAACAGTTCTACAACTAGCTAACAAGTCAGTAAGTTCCTGCTAGGTTACTCTACTGCACCTTCTGGTGGCTACCAAATAGCACCACAGGCAAAAAGGGGTCACTCCTCAGGAGCATAATAATAAAAACCAAAACTTACTTTTAAAAAGTCAGTTTTTTAAGTCTCTACAACCCCATAGCCTCATCCCCCACCCCCATTTGTCTGCTCCTTCCACGATGTATCTTTTCCTGAGCAATAATTCACTCGATAAAGACTTGGTATACATTGTGCACCATATGCTCTATGCTAGGAACAGAGCAGTAGAAAAGAGTACTGCCTTCAAAAATGTTCAATCTTGTTTTTATAATGATCTTGGGATAGACTCAAGAGACTTCCCAAAGATTAAGTTGGAGTACACATACTACAGGGTTGAGAAACCCAGAATCCTGATTAGGGTCAGGTAGGTACAACTTAGTGTTTGTTAGAAAGGACTTAAGGTGTTTAGTCCAACCTCCTAAAGACTGTAGTGATTTCTTCTCTGGTGGCGCAAACAGAAACACATCCTGGGTCTGCTTGTTCTAATTTTAGTGATGGGGCCTTATTTCTTCATGCAGCAACTACCTGCTGAGAACCTACCATGTTACGGGCACTGTGGTACTGTGATAAATAAATAGAAGCTGGAAAGCTAATAATTAAAACATTCTTTTTCATACTGAGCAGAAGTCTGTCTTCCTGTGTTTATTACCACTGCTTCTAGTACACAACACAGAACAAGTTCTATCTCTTCTGCGATTCAGTTCTCAGATATCTAAAACTATCCTATCTCCCCTTATGTCATCTTTCTGCTAAACTCACCTGATTCCTCCAGTATTGTATAACGGGGTTAAGAATATAAAATCCAAAGTCAAGTTCAGATCCTAGCTCTGCCAAGAATTCACTGTGCTGCTTTGGGCACCCCGAGCTCCCATTCTCCTTATCCATTAAGCAAGGGTGACAAGGGCCTATGCTCACAATAAAGCTCTCGATAAATGGCATCTCCCATTATTACTGTCGTTAGTGATGGCCGGAGTAGCAATAGTAAATCACCATTAATGAACTTATCCTCTGTAAATTCATCTCTATAATATCCAGTCTCTATAAACCCCTATTACCCACTTCTCTATTCTCTTTTAGGTGTTTCCAAAATGTACATGTGGTCTCTGTTTTCCCCCAATACATCTTCCCATCAATGCTGACTTAGCTGTGTTTTTTATTCCCTAAAGTCAGCTCGTTTATCTTAAAAAGCATGCTGACCTTTTTAATTATCAAAGCAAAACTAGGCAATTGCTCTAATCTCCAAGTTGGGTCAAAACAAAATATAAAAAATAAGGAATCTGTGTATATACTGGTTGGAATGAAGAAAAATAAGGATGGAAATAAGAAAAAATTAAATGTCAGATTTTTGTGCTTATTTTAAAAGTTTTTATTTTGAAAACATACATACGAAAGAGTATTTAGAAGGTATATGACAATAAGTGTAACAAATCAAACACCCATGTGCTATCAATCAGCTTAAGAAATAGAATAATTCTTAATATCTCAGAAGGTCTGTTTCTCTTTCCCTATATCCCAGAAGTAACCACTATCCTGAATTACATATTAAGCATTCACTTTCTTTTGACAATTTTACCTTATATCTTCATCCATAAGCAATATATTGTTTAATTTTTATCTGTTTATAAACTTGATATAATTAGAATTGTACTCTATTTTGGGGGGGGATGGCTGTCACTATGCTGCCCTGGCTGGTCTCAAACTCCTAGGCTCAAATGATCCTGGCCATCAAAGCCTCCCAAGTAGCTGGGACTACAGGCACAGACCACTGTGCCCAGCTCAATCTGTATTTTTCAGTGACTTTTTTTCTCAACATTAATTTTGTGATTATGACATACATGGTTATAATTTATTTATTTTCACTGCTGTACAGTATCCACTGAATGATTATACTACAATTTATTTATCTATTCTCCTATCAATGGACATGGTTTTGTTTTTGCCATTAAAAACTATGCTGCTATGAATACGTACAACTTTCTCCAGGGTCATAAACTAGGAGGTGAGGGCAAGTTATTTTAAAAAGGGTCTAATTAAACATACAGCCCTTCCAGTAGTATATGATAGTTCTGTGCTTCTACAATCATCTTGTTGTTGTTGTTATTGACAGAGTCTCGCTGTCACCCTGGCTAGAGTGCAGTGGCGTGATCACAGCTCACTGCAACCTCAAAATCCTAGACTCAAGCGATCCTCTTCCCTCAGCCTCTTGAGCAGATGGGACTATAGGCGCAGGTCACCACGCCCAGTTAATTTCTCTATTTTAGTAGAGATGGGGGGTTCGCTCTTGCTCAGGCTGGTCTCAAACTCCTATGCTCAAGTAATCCTCTTGCCTCGGCCTACCAGAACACTAGGATTATAGGAGGGAGCCACCACACCCAGCCTACAATCATCTTTTTAAAAAATTAAAATCTGGTGCTTATGAAATGGTATTTCTTTCATTCTTTTTTTTTTTTTTTTTTTTGATAGGGTCTCCCTCTGTCACCCGGGTTAGAGTGCAGTGGCATCATCATAGCTCACTGCAACCTCAGACTCCTGACCTTAAGTGATCCTCCTGCCTCAGCCTCCTTACTAGCTGGGATATAGGCACACACAACCACAACCAAATGACTTTTCTACTTTTTGTAGAAAGGGGGTCTCACCCTTGCTCAGTCTAGTCTTGAACTTCTGGCCTCAAGAAATCCTCATGCCTCGGCCTCCCAAAGTGCAGGGTTACAGGCATGAGCCACTACACCCAGCTTTCATTGTGGTTTTAATTTACAATTTCCTGGTTACTAATGAGTTAAACAACTTTTCATATTTTTACAAGGCATTCTTACCTCCCCTTCTATGAAATTCCTTGCTTGATTTTTGTCCATTTTATACTAGTTTGTCCTTTTCTTATTGATAGTTCTTTATTCTGGATATTAATTTCTGTTGGCTACATTGTGGGGCAACTTATTCCAGGTTATGGCTTTTATTTTTACTGTCCTTATGTTATCTTTTAATAATGAGAAATTTATTCATTTTAAATGTAGTCAAATTTATCCATCTTTTCTTTAATGATAGGTAATTTTTATGTCTTAGGATACCATTCATTAGGTCAAAGGTTAAAGAGATTTTCATCTATATTGGTCCTAACATTTTTAAAGTATTCTAGCACCAACCATTGCCTAACCTGCCCCTCCCCTACTGATCTGCAACACAGACTCTTCTGCATATCTAATTTTGATGCGTGCAGAGCTGGTCTTGGGCTTTCTATTCTGTCCCACTGGTCTAACAATCTCTTCCTTTGATTAAAGCACACTATGTTAATTATCATCATTTTATATTAAATTTGATATCTGATAGGAAAAATCTCCATGCCTAGTTCTTCAGGAGTATCTCACCTATTCTTGGCCTTTTGCTTCTTCACGTAAATTTTAGAAGCATGCTGTCAGGTTCCATGTTAAAAAAATTATATAGCCATTTTTAATCAATCATTTCTTTTTTCTTTATATAACATATTTCATACAGCTATAAACAACTATACATTTCGGGCCAGGCTTGGTGGTTCATGCCTGTAATCTCAGTGCTCTGGGAGGCCAAGGTAGGAGGGATTGCTTGAGGCCAGGAGTTCAAGACCAGCCTAGGCAACACAGCAAGACCCCATCTCTTAAAAAAAAAAAAAAAAAAACTTTTTAAAGAATTAGCTGGGCTTGCATGCCTATAGTCCCAGCTGCTTGGGAGACTGAGGTGGGAGGATCACTTGAGACCAGGAGTTCAAGGTTACAGTGAGCTATGATCACACCATTGCACTCTAGCCCAGGCAACAGAGTGAGACCCATCTCCAAAAAAAGAAAAAAAAAGTATACATTTAATATTTTGTCATTTCTAAAAATGAGTTTATTTTTCATTAGTATTTTTATTTAGTTTCTTTTTTATTTAGTTATTAATATTTTCATTCGTATTTTTAGTTATTTTAATTGATATTTTAGTTTTCCTATTTTTTGCCCCTCCCTCGAGTTTACATGTTTTACATGGTCTTCATAATTATTTTTCATAGTATACAACATTCCCTCAAATTAATGTTGAATAACTGAGCCATTTCCTACCCACTACTAGATATTTAGACTCTTAAAATATTTCATTATTATAAATAATGCTGTAATTAATATATTTGTACATAATGTTTTCTTCTTTGACTTATTTTCTTAAGATACATTTCAATTGTGAGCTTCACAGATCTACACATTTTAATTTTAAAAAGCTTAAAATATTAAATTCTGAGTCAAAAGGAAAAAGTTCAAAAATATGGATATCAAGTTAAAGGAGGACATTTCAAAGTAAGTTTCCTCAGCAGTGGTGCCTCTCCAGCAGACTAGTACTGCTCTCACTGTGTCTCTTCCCACACTATTGCTGCCCCTTCTCTCTGTACGAGGAATGAGACTCTCCTCTCGCGGATCTTCAGATCACTTACTGAAAACCAAACACATGCCAACTCAGTACCTCTAGCAGATACCAACATCAAGTCCCTGAACACAGCACACTGGTCAGTCACAAGGACAGGCTCCACACACCAACTCAGATGACTAGCATTCTTTGGAGTCCAAAATGGAGTGGAACCAAGCACCTGCCAGGTTCTGCAGGTGTTAAGCGTTGACAGTGGTCCGCTGACATCAGGATGGAAACACCCAGCCATCAGCTATGCAAGACCAGGAGAGGAAGCCCCCAGTGCTAACTGGGCCACCCAGTCTTGTGCCTCCGCCCCACAAAGCCTTCTCTAAATCCAATGCAATCTTAAAGATCTAATTCAGACAATCATCTGCAATACTCTTAACACCTGTTAGCACTTTTAAATCCCTTTAGCAGAAAATCTCTATGACCCTCCTTCAAAGAAAGGGCAGAATGACCTGTTAGCACTTTTTTGTTGCACTGATACTGTTAATATTTAGTTTTCTGTTAAATGTCTACAGATAACATCTAAATTGTAAACAAAAAATGGATGCCATAATAGTTAAAAAATAAGCAAACAAAACAAAATAAAACAAAACCTTCCTTCGTCAAAGATTCTCTCATTTCAGCTTATAAGATATAAAAAATATGCTTGGTAACTTGCATTTCTTTTTACTCAATATTAAGCAGATCACTTACAGAAGAGTAAACTATTTTTAATTCTGCCAATTCCTAAACAATTAAAGGGTGAAAAACAAGCAATTCAAACTTATTTAAAAAGCATTCATAATAGGACTAGTAGTAAATAGCATTTTAAAACCTACAAAGAATGTGAAGTTGTTATTAAAGCCAGGGATTTCATTTCCTATTATAGCTGTAACATTTTCGTGGAACTAATTTTTAGGTAACCATTTAGCATTAAATCTCCACTAGAGCACTCTGTCAAGTATAATTAGCCAAGAAGCCAGTAATTTTCCTGCAGACACCAGGAACAGAGCTGGCATATGTGCTAGGCTAACTGGACCGACAGATCAAATATCAAAAGGAGGCCAGGAGCAGTGGCTCAGGCCTGTAATCCCAGCACTCTGGGAGGCCAAAGGCACAGGATCACTTAAGGCCAGGAGTTCAAGTCCAGCCTGGGCAACATGGTGAAATCTCGTGTTTACAAAAAAAATTTTTTAAATGCTGGGCATGGTGGTATGTGCCTGTAGGCCCAGCTACTTGGGAAGCTGAGGCAGGAGGATCACTTGAGCCCAGGAATTAGAGGCTGCGTGAGCTATTATTGCCCCACTCCAGCCTGGGTGAGAGAATGAGGCTCTATTTCAAAAAGAAAAAACAAAAATATCAAAAGGCCCCAGCGAGTTCTTGTTCACAATTTTCCAGAGGTAATTTCAGCTCAGCTGGGGATTTCATTCAGCCATTTACCCGACATGAGTTTATTACAGGCCTACTATATGCCAGGCACAGTTCCTGGTCCTGGGGCCACAGCAGGGACCACAATAGAGACTCTCCTCATGGAGCTTATATTCTTGTGGGCAGAGATGGAGTCAAGATTCAGAATGGATGACCCTAACTGCCACAGGGGAACAAAGCAGGGGTAACATTCTACACAGCATGACAGTGGGCAGCATGCACAAGCATGACACGGTAAGACTCACATATTGAAAAGTGCTCTGATGTGGAAACATGGAGAACGGATAGAGGGAAAGCAACTCAGTATCCCTGACACAGATATCAATGCCCAGAAGTACAACACATTGATCCAGGGTGGGCTCTGACCATCACCTCAGAAGCTCTAGCATTCCTTTAAGTCCAGAATGCAGCCTAATTAAGCACCGTTGGTTATGAGCCCACATATGGAAAAACTTAAATATGTGGGCATGGAGAAAGGTTTCAACAATCTAAACACTGTTAATACTGGATGCCTCAACCCAGAGATAGGAGTATTGGTAAGACGATAACTTTTTCTTTAGATATCAGCATAAGGTACACTTCATCCAATAGGCGGGCACTATATTAATAATTTAAAAATATCCATGAAAAGAAATTAAATGAAAAAAATAGGAGATTGGAACAAGTTTTAAAACCAAAGAAAGAAGCAGTTCAAAGAAAGAAGTTATCTCTACAAAAGAGTGAATAAAAAAAAGAAACCTGCGATGCATTAGGTTTCCTAAGAAGGCAGGAAGGGATGGAATTCCAAGCCAGGAGAGCAAAGTTCAGCCATAGGTAGGAGGCAGGAAATTGTAATCAGTGGCCAGGAGTACAAAATGGCTGCAGGTGTAAGAGTTCCCATCTTTTCTGTGATGCAATGAGGTCATTTGCGGCGAGGAGAGCAGGAGTTTGGAACACAGTACAAAGGCTTAAATATTAGTGAGCTTGTAAGAGAGATGACCGCTTAGTGCTGTGGGCCCATCTGAGACTGGGGTTATAAGTCTATGGGGAAAGCCAAGGGCTCTGTGGTGAAGCTTTCTGCAGCAGGATCTGGTGGCTCAGAAGCAGGGAAGGCTAGTGCAGGATCAGCACAGGATGTTACTGAAACAACAGACCATGAAATACAAGCTGGGCAAAACCCGGAGTGAATAATGGGCTAATGGACTGGAATGAAGAAGAGACCATCCACAAGAGAAGGACTCATGTCATTCACTGATACAACCCCAGAGTTAGAACAATGCTTGATACAGAGGAGGCAGAGACCCAGCAATATTGTTATCAGGATGAACTGAAGAAAAGAGAGGTCCTGATCATGTTGAAAAATGGTTAAAACTAGAGCAGCTGAAGAAACAAGTGGTCAGAGTTGGAAAGAAAACATCTTCATTCTTAGGTATTTATTTATTTATTTATTTGAGACAGAGTCTCACTCTGTTGCCTGGGCTAGAGTGCCATGACATCAGCCTAACTCACAGCAACCTCAAACTCCTGGGCTCAAGCAATCCTTCTGCCTCAGCCTCCCAAGTAGCTGCGATTACAGGTATGCGCCACCATGCCCAACTAATTTTTTCTACATATATATTTAGTTGGCCAGATAATTTCTTCCTATTTTTTAGTAGAGACGGGGTCTCGCTCTTGCTCAGGCTGGTCTCGAACTCCTGACCTCGAGCAATCCTCCCGCCTCAGCCTCCCAGAGTGCTAGGATTACAGGTGTGAGCCACCACGCCTGGCCCCATTCTTAGGTTTTTAAACCTAAAAAGAATTTTAGAAACTGCCTATAATTTGATAAACACTCATTTATCACATTAGCACGCAAAAAAGAAGTTTTAAAGAACTACTGTTCTCATAACTTCTAACCCAAACTGGCTAATTCTCAGATTATTATACTCTGTAGACAGGAATCAGAAGAGGTTTCCCAAGGTTTACAGAAGCTCAGCCTGCTAAATGGAAAGAGGTGGTGCCAGACACAAAATGTTTCATATCATCCAGCTATCACCTCATTTAATACTCACTGTGATATGATTGTAGATAAGCTGAGACCACCCAAAGAGATCTGCTAGTCTGTAAAACGCTGCCAATTTACATCGCAGTAACTTCTCCCCTTTGTCATATGCAATCGAATCAGATCCTCTAAGGTCGTTCACGGGAGTCACCATACCAAGACCTGAAACAAAGAAAAACAAAACTCAGCTGGGAATAGTGGCGTGTGTCTATAGTCCCAGCTACCCAGGACGCTGAGGTGGGAGGATCACTTCAAGCCAGGAGTTCAAGGCTGGGTGTGCCATGATTGCACCTGTGAATCTCTGCACTCTAGCATGGGCAACATAGCAAGATCCCATTCTCTATTTAAAAAAAAAGCCTCAAGCTGGCACAGTGGCTCTTGCCTGTAATCCCAGCCACTTGGGAGGCTGAGGCTGGAAGACTGCTTCAGCCCAGGAGTTCAAGGTTACAGTGAGCTATGATCATTCCACTGCACTCCAACCTGGGCAACAGAGCAAGACCCTATCTCAAAAAAAAAAAAGCCTCAAATATTAATATTTCTCATCAAATGTAAAACAAATAATAATGGTTCTGAGATATTCATCTTCCACATTAGGCCATAAATTCTTGAAAACTTCAAAGATGATTTCATAAAGACCATGTTCTCCAATGTTAATATAATTAACTTAGAAATCAATAATAAAAATGTAGCCAAATTTGTGGGATGCAGTAGAGCATGCTTAAAAGAAAATTTACAGTAATAAACATATATATTTGGAAAGGAGAAAAGATTTCTTAAAGGTTTTTTGATTAAAACAAAAGCTGGTTCTCTGAGAAGATTAAAAATAAATAAAAATAATAAAATAAACCTTTATCCAGAGACTTATCAACAAAAGAGAGGAGACAGAAATAATCCATATGGAGAGGTGGAGAGAGGACATCACTACATATCCTACAGACATTATAAGAATAAAGGGGCTGCTCTCTGTGCCACCTTTGGCGGTGCAGAGGGTAGTCGCTGAAAAAAAAAAAAAAAAGAAATAATAAAGGGATAATGTGAACAACTTTGCCAGCCAGTTTTTTTAACTTAGATGCAACAGACAAATCCTTCGAAAGATAACAAGCTACCAAAGTTCACTCCAGAAGAAATAGATACCCTGAATCGCCCTATTTCTATTAAGCTAAAATTACAGTTAAAACCATTCCCACAAAGAAAACTCTAGGCCCAGATGACTTAACTGTAAAATATTTAAGGAAGAAATAATACCAATTTTATATAAACTCTTCCAGAAAATTCCATATACTCTGTCAGGACACTTTCTAACTCATTCTGTGAGGCCTAGGACTACCTTGATACCAAAACCACACAAAGATAGATATTACAGTACAAGACATTACAAGAAAAAAACGGACCGATATCTCTCATGAATATAGACTAAAAAGTAATTTATGAAATTTTAGCAAATAATCCAGCAATATATATATTAAAAAAATACATCATAACAAAAGGATTTATCTCAAGAATGAAAGGTTAGTTCAGCATTCGAAAACCAATCAACATAATTCACCATATCAAACTAAAGAAAAAAATGTGATCATTTTAATAGAGAAGAAGCATTTCACAAAATTCAACATCCATTCAGAAGAAAGCTCTCAACAAATTAGGAATAGACGAGAACATCTCAACTTGATAAAGGGTATCTTAAAAAATCTACCACTGACATCAAGCATAATGATGAAAGACTGAATGTTTTCCTCCTAAGACTGAGAACAATGTAAGGATGTAAATTCTTGCACTCTTACTGAATATTGCACTGAGGGTTCTAGCCAATGCAATAAGGCAAGGAAAAAAACATTGGAAAGGAAGAAAAAGTGTTTAACTGAATGACCCCACTTGATCATGACATATTATCCTCTTTCTATATTGCTATATTTGACTCATTCATTTTAGAAATAGAGTCTCGCTCTGCTGCCCAGCTGGAGTGCAGTGGCATGATCATAGCTCACTGTAACCTTGAACTCCTGGGCTCAGGCAATTCTCCCAAGCAGCTATGACTACAGATGTGTGCTACCATACTCAGCTAATTTAAAAAAAAAATTTTTTTTTGTAGAGACAGAGTCTCACTATGTTGACCAGGCTGGTCTCTAACTCCTGGCTTCAAATGATCCTCCTGGCTCAGCCTCCAAGTGCTGGGATTACAGGTGTGAGCCACCATCATTGGCCCAGATTTTTAATTTTTAAAAATTGTTTTTTAGAAGATTTTCAGAAGACAGTGGGTGTGACAACATAGTTTTTAGATCTTCCTAAATCCTTCTCCCAACCTTGACAAAAAGTAACTAGAAGCAGGCCGAGGTGGTTTGTGCCCGTAGTCCCAGCTACTTGGAAGGCTGAGGTGGGCAGATCGCTTGAGTCCAGGAGTTCAAGGTTATAGTATGCTATAATCAGCATGTGAATAGCCAGTGCACTCCAGCCTGAGGGACATAGCAAGACTCCATCTCTTTAAAAAATATATACATATTATTATTATTTTTTTTTACAAAACATTTTTAAAAGTTAACTAGAGTAACTAGGGTCTAGTTGTGGCTTTAGCTAAACCAAAAACCCAAGGATGATATCCACAACAACACTAACAAGGTGGACCCACAAAACTGAAAATATAAGTGGGTAGGGATAACAAAGGCAGAGTGAGTAGTATCATCATCTGTGTAGGAAGACACTAAGAAAAGCCACAGATCATTTCAGACTTGAGATTCCCCAAAGAACCAACAAGAACTCACTGGAAAGCTCAAAGGGTCAACCTGAGAACAGGAGCCGAAACCAAGAAGAGTTCTGCACACTTTAATCCCTACAAATTTTCCAAACTAACCAACCAAAATTTGCTTCAGGTCAAAGTCTCACACTGAGAAATTTGTGGAAATTAGAATCCAAACAGTAGCACAGGACTAACAAGAAAAGGAAACAAGAGGTTCAGATAACAGCAAAGGAAAAGAACAGAACCAGATTTCATTTAAAAAGCTGCCATACTTGTTAAGACTTTGCAAAAACAACAGAAGAGGGGACCCTAAAGCAATTACATTAGAAAAGTTTTCCCAAAAAAGAAAAGAAAAGTTTTCCTGAACTAGCCTCCTTCATGAAAACTAATTTCATATAAAAATGAACAGGAAAATATCATTATCAAATACCATACAAAAGTTATTATAAGAAAATAATGAGCAGAATAACATCCCTACAGATAACAAAAGCAGAAAAGACATCTACAAAATAGATGAAAACTATAACCTATTATTTCACAATTTTTTCCTTTTTTTTACAAAGTAGTTACGTTTATTAGTCACATTTCACAATAATTTAAAAGCATTAACAAAATAAGATATGAAAAAACATTATATAGAATTAGAAAAATTCAGAAATGAGGTATTAGAACATAAAAGTAATTAGAGGCTGGGTGTGGTGCACACCTGTATTTCTAGCACTTTGGGAAGCTGAGGCAGGAGGATTGCTTGAGGCCAGGAGTTTGAGGTTGCAGTGAGCTGTGATCAGGTCACTGTACCCCAGCCTGGGTTGACAGAGTGAGACCCTGTCTCTAAAAAAAATTAAAAATACTAAACTAGAAGTTATATAAGAAGATAAAAAACACACAGATAACATCTAGGAGAAAAGAAAGTGAAAAGAAAATTTTTTTAAATCATAAAGAAATGAAGAGAGAGATAAAGAAAGACTTGAGAAAAAGTGACAGCTATAGAAGACAGGCAAAGAAAATCCAATGTGCGTATAACAGGAATCCCTGAAGAAGAAAACAAAAGCAAAGAAAGAAAAAAATACCAAAAATCAAATCAAGAAAATCTGAAATTAACCTAGAATGACCAAAACTAAGCCATATTCTGGTAAAATTACTGGATTCTAAAGAAAAAGAAAAATATTTTTGAGTATCCAGGAAAAGAGACCAAGTCACTTATATGGGAAGATTGTCTTCAAATTTTAATAGCAATGCTTTGGGCCAGAGAGAAATGAATTATGTATTTAAGATACATAAAAAAGGAAAATATGAGCCAAGGATTTTATACTCAAACTAACCAAACCAAATTAAATGACATATAAAAGCCACAGCACGCAAGAACTCAGAGAATACCATTCCCACAAGTGTTTTCTGAGAAATCTACTATAAAAAACTTCAGACAGGCTGGGCACGGTGGCTCATGCCTATAATCCTAGCACTCTGGGAGGCCGAGGCGGGAGGATTGCTTGAGCTCAGCAGTTCGAGACCAGCCTGAGCAAGAGCGAGATCCCGTCTCTACTAAAAATAGAAAGAAATTAGTGAAAAAAAAAATTAATTAAAAAAAACAAACAAACTTCAGACAACTAAAATGACTTGGAAAACACTGACATAAGGACTGGTGGTAAGCATTAAGTATATATTAAAGAATCAAGCTACTAATGATAGCACTAAATGAGTGTTGTAAGGGGGGAAATAATACCATGTGACAGTATGCGCTCTGGTGACATAAGTGCACAACAATTTTAAAACAGGAGAGAATGGAGAAATAATATAGTATTGGTAAATTATTAGTATTGTGCGTAGTAATTTGGGAAAAAACAAATGAATAACTAACTATGTAGTATTATGGTTTTGTCATTGAGTATCCTTGAGAAACAGAATTTGGTGTGAAAGGAAGGAGAACAAACATTAGACAGATATGGTTTAGTAAAAAACCCTTAGTACAAAATTTTAATTGGAAGTATCAGTATAAACTCATGAGGTAATATATATTTCCTAATTCCATCCACAAAAAAGATCTAGAAAGAATGACCAACCCAGCAGCAACGAGCATTCCCAGTACCCAAAATAAAATTGCATTTCCCACAAAAAGAAATCAAGGTTTCTTAGAGAAATGGCTGATTCCAGATCTGAAGAGGGAAATGTACAAAATGAGTCTAGAACATTTCTCCATGGGAGATAGCAAGGAGGCTACAAAAACTTCAAGGCTCTGGAGTTAACCTCAAGACGCTCCCACTTGTCAAAAATGGAAAAATTTGAGCAGCAAAACGGATAGTAACTGCAATGATTTGAAACATATTAACTAAATCTATGAAATCAAATGATACTAAAAAATACAAACTAATTGGCCACCTTTGAAGAACAGTTGGAAACCAATTTATTATTTTGAAAAAGAATGCTGCCTTTCCTGTACCACTGGGTAACCAAAGGATTTGAGGGGAAGTTTCCCCTTATGGAAATATTTTAGCTAATAAATATAGAAGGAATGATAGAATTAAAATATCATCATCTTGGAATCCTTATTAAGTTACTAAATCTAGACATTGAGCATCAGTGGCTCCTAACACCACAAAGCGAAGCAACCAGCTTATGTGCCTCCTGACAGAACACAGTATTGCCTATGAAGTAGTCTTGCCAAAAAACTGAACCAAAGGACAGTCAAGCTTCTACATCCAAGTGCCAATTTACTGTAAATACAGAAGACAAAAGAACATGCTAGCAGCACCATGCAAATGGAATCAGCAAAATTCAGACTGTAGGAAACTCTGTAAGTCAACAAACCCATTTTCTTCACATTCAAAATGTAAGAGGAAAAAAGAACAATGGGGGGTAACTTCTGGTTTAGAAAAGGTTTAAGAGATGTTAAGTAAAAATAGACAAAAACTAAGCCATAATATTTAGGGATGATTATTTTGGTAATAAAACTATAAAGAAAAGCAGGGAATGAATACTATGTAAGTCAAGACAGTGGTTCTAAGCCTGAGCAAGAGTGAGAGCCTTCTGAACTAAAAATGGAAAAATTAGCTGGGTGTCATCATACATGCCTGTAGTCCCAGCTACTTGGGAGGCCAAGGAGGGAAGACAGCTTGAGCCCAGGCGTTTGAGGTTGCAGTGCTACTATGATGCCCCCGCACTCTACCCAGGACCACAGAGCAAGACCTTGTCTCCAAAAAAAAGGCAATGGCGGCAGCGGCGGGGGATAGGACAACGGACTGATAAACCTTTTCTTTCTTTCTTTCTTTCTTTTTTTTTTTTTTTTGAGACAGGGTGTCACTCTGTCGCCCTGGGCATCATCAGAGCTCACTGCAACCTCAAACTTTTGGGTTCAAGTGATGCTCCTGCCTCAGACTCCTCAGTATGGACTAGAGACACACACCACTATGCCCAGCTAATTTTTCTATTTTTTGTAGAGACAGGTAAAACCTTTATTTCTTGATGTGGGTGGTGATTATAATTGTATTCATTGTAAAATTATTCATAAGCTATACATCATTTGTTCCATGCCGTTTTCTGTAAGTTATATTTTACAAAAAAGGTTAAAAATTCATTTTTAAATTCTTACTTTTAGGAAATAAACTATTAGATACAACTAAGACTAATTAGATTTCTTCCTTCCATCTCTTCTTTCTTCCTTTTTTCATGTGTGGCCTTACTGAAATAAAATTTCCTTATCTCTGATTAAAAGACAATGTACAAGTAAAATGTATTCTTTTATTATCTAATTCCTATCAAATGTCACTGAAATCCATTAAGAATCCACATGAAAACCTTACTGGCAGCCATTTGATTTCAGGATGGAGGTTTGAGTTAGTAAATTGAACGTGATTCTTAATACTCTGTAGACATTAATTATATATCACACATCTGGTGAATGTCAGTTAATGTCTAAGGAAGAGAGAGGAAAATGGCAAATGTCAAATGATCTAATGGAAACCAACTCTGACTATCCAACCAGACCCATCAGAGACTGATCCAGGACACAACACAACAGGTCAGATTAGATGATGCTCAAGTCACCCTGGGCTCCACCTTGTCATGTTAACACAAATTCAACAGACACAGCAAACCTCCACCCTTGCACAGCTAAACGTTCTTTGCTCACATTCACTCATCCAACATTTTCCTCTGGCTTTTCTTTCAGAATGTTTCTGTTTCTCACTAGTTTTCAAGCAGCCGTGAGGATGGTAGGTAAGAAATGCTGGTGGGGGCCGGGCACGGTGGCCCACGTCTGTAATCCTAGCACTCTGGGAGGCCGAGGTGGGTGGATCACTTGAGGTCAGGAGTTCGAGACCAGCCTGAGCAAGAGTGAGACCCCGTCTCTACTAAAAATAGAAAGAAATTAGCTGGACAACTAAAAATATATAGAAAAAAAATTAGCCGGACATGGTGGAGCATGCCTGTAGTGCCAGCTACTTAGGAGGCTGAGGCAGGAGAATTGCTTGAACCCAGGAGTTTGAGGTTGCTGTGAGCTAGGCTGAGGCCATGGCACTCTAGCCCGGGCAACAAAGCAAGACTCTGTCTCAAAAAAAAAAAAAGAAAAAGAAAGAAAGAAATGCTGGTGGGTATAAAACATTGGCTTGGCTGAAATGAATTCAGGCAAAAGTGATGTGCTACTCCCAAGCATTATTTCTGATTAGTTTATTTTAATTCACAAAAGGTCTGAGAAGCCACATAAAAAGTCATCTGCCAGGCCGGGCATGGTGGCTCATGCCTGTATTCCTAGCACTCTAGGAGGCCAAGGCGGGTGGATTGTTTGAGCTCAGGAGTTCGAGACCAACCTGAGCAAGAGCGAGACCCTGTCTCTACTAAAAATAGAAAGAAATTATATGGACAGCTAAAAATATATATAGAAAAATTAGCCGGGCATGGTGGCGCATGCCTGTAGTCCCAGCTACTCGGGAGGCTAAGGCAGGAGGACGGCTTGAGCCCAAGAGTTTGAGGTTGCTGTGAGCTAGGCTGACGCCATGGTACTCTAGCCCGGGTAACAGAGTGAGACTCTGTCTCAAAAAAAAAAAAAAGAAGTCATCCACCTTGGAAATAACAGAGTCTCACTGACTTATAAGTGACTCACTGACATTCAAGACATTTTTAGATTTACAGCCTATCTTTTACTATAACTAAAGCACATTAACTTTCAAAATACTCAACTCTGTGTAATAGACAGTTGCATGCCTATCTATTTCACATGAGCATTCTTCAAGAAATTTTACCTGGGAAATTGCAGAGCATATATAAAAAGTCAAGAACTACTCACTCATGTTTAAGGCAGCCATCCCTCCTTGTGGAGCTGCTGGGTAGACATTCGGTACATTCGTGGTCATAAAATCTGCAATCTGCTGTAATGCCAACAGACCTGTGGGATTCTTCCCCTTCTTAAATTGTTCCTGTATCATTGATTCCAGTTCTTCACAGAAAGCCTAATAAAAGGCATATTAAAACAGTGAGAAACCATTTCTTTTCTATTCCTTGGGGTGTTGGAAGATAGAAGAAGCTATTGCAAAGACCAATTTTTTGTTTTCATTCAGTGTTGAACAGGCAAGTGGATATTCTCATACATTAGTGTTGGAAGTATAAACTCATACATTCTTTTCTGGAAAGTAATTTAACAATATACACACTTAAAACTGTTAAGAGGAATTCTATTCCTAGGAATTTATTTTAAGGAAATAACCAGAATGTGCTAAAAGATTTATTCATTAGGATGTTCATTCCAGAATTACTGATAAAAGGAAAAAATATCCTACATTTCACACAACAGAGGACTGATTAAATACACTGGGCATTCTATGCATGCATTCAACAGGAAAACCCCCCAAAAATTAAATGGCATAAGATTGCTCTTGATATATTCTTGAGTAAAAAATGTTATAAAGCAATATAAAGTTTTTTATAAGAGTGAATACATATCTAAGAATAGAAAAAGATTAAAAGTAAATACATCAAGATATTAATTATAATTCTCTTAGTGACAGAAATACTTTCATATTCGAATTTGTGCTTTTCAGTATTTTCTTCAAAATATGTTTCAAATTACTTTTTAAAAGTGAAAAAAGGAACCCTAAAACATCCATCTTTTATCAAATAATCCTAAATTAGGCAAAAGAAGTCCAATTAGATTGATGGAGATTTTAATATAAAGTCACTATTGTGACAATAAAGATAATTTATAGTTTCCCCAAACTGTCCTAAAATAATTTTTTCACATATCCAACAAAGAAATATACATCTCCTTGTCAAATAGTTATGAGTGATCTCTTAATATGAAAATACGGGTTCACTGGATGATGATCCATGTCTGATTATACGTGCTCCAGGACTCTGGATGATTCCATATTAAACTTATTCCTAGTTTTCCATTGGTTGAGTTGAAAAGATATTGCAGGATATTGCCAAGGGACAGTCTAAGTATACCTATCACTTGGGAAAGGCATACAACAAACAAATATATTGCTGTTAACTCAATCGTAGAAAAGAATGTCAGTCAAGAGCCCTCTGAGGAGCCTGTGTCTACCAAATCATGATAAATAATGCCACAAATCATATTCTGTGGTAGTCTATGAAGAAAGGAAAAGCTGGGAGATGCTTTGACTGTAAGCCAGAAATAAAAAAAAATTACCAAAACGTGATTATTTAGCCATCTTTGTTATCAATGCACAATGCACTGATACATAGATTTTTTGTTTTTCTATTTTTCTATTTTACTTTTTTGAGACAGGGTCTTGCCTTATCACCCAGGCTAGAATGCGGTGGCCCAATCATATCTCACTGCAACTTCGAGCTCCTGGGCTCAAGTGATCCTCCCAGCTCAGCCTCCTGAGTAGTTGAGACTACAGGTATGCACCACCACACCCAGCTGCATATATGCACAGATAAAGATAAATATAGATAAAGAGATAGACGGTGTCTACTAAACATCACAGACAATGCTGGTCACAGGGGATGTAAAAGCTGAATTAAACAAGCTTCCTGCCCTCACCCGTTCTCAGTCTGAAAATTCAAGCAATCTATTTCAATGGTTTTCAAATCCACATACATATCTATGGAAAGCCTAATTCAACACACACTACTAAGTACCAGGGACTGTTTTAGGCACTAAGAATGTGTAAATGATAAGACGGAACTTAAAGCTTAGCAAGGAAATCACTAAAAGAAACCACAGTACAGGAGCCTTATGAATCAACAGCATTCCAGATGACCTCTATATGCAGTAAGGATGCACAGCACAGAACTGAGCTCAGCAGTGATGAGTGAGAGCCTAGGGCCACCCATCTGGACCCCAGCATCTGGCTCTACCCACTAGCCTAACAACCATGCGTGCTACTTTGATCATAACTCCTGATGTTGAACATCCACGTCCTTACCTCTCAGCTTCCAGACTTCCTCTCCTCTGATGACTCTGCTGTCTATCCAACTTACCTCAGTCTCCCACTTCCATGGTCAAGCCCTAGACCTATTCATTCCTAGTAACTGTGCCCCTCTTCAATCTCAAAGCCAAGTACGTGCTCTCCAACCACCCCAACCTGGCGTCCAGCTCACTCTATTTGCCGTCTATTCGTGACCCTTTAAAAACCCTTCTGACCACCCCCCTTACCTGCTCTGTCCTGACCTCTTTCATCTGGCTTAGATCCACTGCAATGATAACACTGTAACCATTCCCTTGCTTATACCTTCAACTCTACCACTTCACCTGGCAAAACCCTGGTTAAATTCAACTCTTCCTCCCTTCTACTCATGCTATACCAAGTGGCTGGAAGGGAAAAACAAAGACCAGCCCACACAACGCGCTGCCTGCCTCACTGTAACTTCATGACCACAGACCTCAAGTGTACCCTTCACCTGAACCCAAAGACCATACTACACTTTCCTTGCCCGTTCCCTCTCCTACTCTTCACACGTCTCTCTCCTCCAACCTGCTATACTACTCCCTGTGCCCATTCTCAATGGATGACTCCCCTTGCCATTTCACTGTGAATAGAGAACCTGTCAGAAAAAAACTTTCCCAAGTTTGAGAGTCTTCTACACTCTACCTTCTATTGGGTCCCCAAAATGAGAACATGAGCTAATCAAGTTTCACAAGGCCCTCTCTGCTCTCCCCGGAGTAGGCTGGCCAGTAGGAGAGAAGGCAGCCGTTGGAACATGACCTTGAGCAGGGCTTTACATCAGGCTATGTCGAAGTCAAAGGCTGTGCCCTCACCAGCAGAAGGGAGGAATCCACTCCCAGTCACACCACCTTGTTTTCTTTCATTCAGCCTTGTCACACCATTCTTGAAACTGCTTGTGTCCTTAGATCAAACTGAGGAGCCTTCAGGACTCAAAACTTTCAGTCCACAACACATTCCAAGCAACGCCCAGTGCTAGGTCCTGAGGTGGATGCAAGGGACACAGAGATAGATGACATGCTAGCTAGCCTGGAAGGTCTACTCAGACCAGATGGTAGGTGGCAGGTTTACGTGAAACTAATGGATCTTAAGCTTCAGGGCCCCTCACTTGCATGGGCTCCTGGGAGAGCAGGGAGCTGCTGAGAGGTATGGAGTGTTCCAGGTGGAGAGGGGAAGCCACCTTGAGATAAGGAAATAATTCTGCGTGTTTCTAACAAATTGCCTAAAAAAAAAAAAGAAGAAGAAGAGAACTTTCCCAAGTTCCCTCTCAAATTTACCCAACTATTGGCATCTGTGCCCACAGAGTCTGCCTTCCTATCTCCAAAATCAACCCCTCCACCTGTGTGTTGGATCTTACCCCATCGCCACCCCCTTGCCTACTCAGGAACCTCGTGTCATCTCCTGGGTCATCAGATTTTCTCTCTCTATTGGATATTCCCATCAGCATGCAAATACATTATCATTTCATCCATCTTACAGGAAAAATTATGTTTTCAATCTTACATCCCCCTCCAACTATTGCCTCTTTGCACAGAAATAAGCAAAAGGCCTCAAAAGAACAGCCTATTTTTGTTGTCTCCTCATATTTTCTTTTGAGTCCACTGAATCTGCCTTTTACTCCCATCTGCCATGTTCCTCAAGATCACCAAAAACCCACCCACTGTTAAATCCAACAAACTAGTCTTCACTTTCCTGGCCTGTCGTTAAACACTTGACACAGCTGGCCTCTTCCTCCTGTGGAATGACTTTCTTTACTTGGCTTCTCCTGATTTTCTTCTGACGTCATTATCTGCTCCTTCTCAAGCTTTTGCTAGTTCTTCCTCCTCTCTCAAAATATAAATGTCTCATTGTCCAAGAGTACAGTCCTCTTCTATACCAACACTCACTCCCTTGGTGAGCTCATCTACACACACTGATGTACTGAGGATTCCCAAGTTGGGATCTTTGCCTAGATAGATCTCTCCCTAAATTCCAAACAAAGAAATCCAACTTCTGTTGGAGATTGCTAAAACTGGAACTCCTGAGTTTCCCTCCCACCACACCTGCTCCTCCCCTAGTCTTCCACATCTCAGTTAATGCTAACTTGTTTCCAATAGCTCAGGCCTAAAACCTTGCAGTCTTCTCTAAGAACCCTCTCTTTCTCCACTCCACCATTAACCTAAAGTAAAAAGAATTAAAGTTAACACTGCATTGTACTATGCTCTAGATGCTATTCTTTTTTCTTTCTTTTTTATTGTTTGTTTGTTTGTATAGACAGGGTCTCCATCTGTCACTGAGGCTGGAGTGCAGTGCCATGATCATAGCTCACTAACCTCAAACTCCTGGCCTCAAGCAATCCTCCTACCTTGGTCTCCCAATGTTGCTGGGATTATAGGTGTAAGCCGCTGTGCCCAGCCCAGATGCTATGCAAAGAGCTTTACATATATTCATTCACTTGATCTTCATAGCAACGCTAAGAGGTAAGCAGTACTATTACCATTCCTATGTTTTAGGTGGAAAAACTGAGGTATGGAGAAGTTTGGAAACTTGACCAAAGTCACAAAGCTGTTAAATGATGGAGCCAAGACTGAAACCCAGGCAGTCTGGCTCTAGGCACTAAAAACTATGCCATCTATCTTTCTCCTGATCTATCAACAAAATCAGATGGCAGAAAATCCAACACCTGTGCTTTAAAAATGTTTCTCGGTCTTGTTTAATGCTTTATCTCTAGTGTTTAGGACAGGTGCTTGATATGTATAAGGAACTTAATTATTTGATAAGTGAATGGATAAAAGTTCACCTCTCTGAGCCTCACATTCTTTATCTATAAAATAGTGTCACACCACCCATGTATAGAGCAAAATAAAATAAAGAAGGTCAATAAATCACTTAGCAAATGTTTGGTATACAGCAAGTCCTGCAATCGTCCCATTATGTACAAATGATATACACAGTGCACAGAAGGAAGGATTACTTCCACTCAGGGATGACTTCAAGGAAATGTCGAAGGGCTCTGAGGGATGAACAAGAATGTACCCAGGGATGGGGACAGGACTGAAGGTTAGTGAGACACAGGCAAAGGAAGGGCACTGTGAGGGGAGATGCTACAAACTACAGTGCAGGCAAGTGAGCTAAAAGTACTTGGTATTACTAGCAGTGAAGTACAAGGAGGAAACAGAAGGATTCATTACAGAGGCAAACAAAACACATTTTTAGTATATCCCATTGTGCTGCCAATTTTATGCTGTTAAAAGTGATGTTCAAAAACAGATTCTGGTAAGCATAAAATATTTTTGTATGTATGTATGAATTGTTTTTAAAGAGATGGGGTCTCATTCTGTCACCTAGGCAGAAGCACAATAACGTGCTCATAGCTCATAACCCTGAATCCCTGGGCTCAAGTGATCCTCCTGCTCAGCCTGCCAAGTAGCTGGGACTACAGATGCACACAACCTCACCTGGCTAATTTTTAGTTCTCAAAACAGAATTGCCTTTAAGGCAAAATTTTAATTTCCAATTTAAGGATGGTAATGGAAGTAGTGGACTTGACATTTAGGAGCTGGGTAAGTACTTACTCTGAGCACTGTTTCCCCATTTGAAAACCAAGTAAATAACAATCCTCCCTAACTTCTGTAATGATTACCTAAGCATCACCTGCTCCATGACGTTGCTATGGAAACACTCTGGGTCCTGAACTGACCCACGTGATGTTGGTATATACTTCCTTTGCAGCACCAGCAACTTTTTTCAAATAAACTTTGTATTTTGGAATAATTTTAGATGTACAGAAAAGTTGCATTTGAATGGAGACTTCCCAGTTTCCTTCACTGTTAACATCTTACATTACCATGGTATATCTGCCAAGTGGTACATTACTATTAATGAAATCCCAGACATTACTTGGATTGTGTCAGTCTATGTCCTTTCTCCGTTCCAGGATCCCATGCTGCACTTAGACCAGTAACATTTAGGTGCTCATTTGCTTATTATGTTCTAAACATCATGTAGGCAGAGGCTTTACTCACTCTTTGTATCCTCAGTGCCCAGCACAGTGCCTGGCACACACTAGGTGCTATAAGTTTAGTTTCTTAACTCTATCCCTAGTCATTTTTACTTAGTTTCTTATTGCTTTTATGTAGGAAAACTGTTCAAGCCAAAAGTCTGGATGTCAGCCTGATTCTTTTTTTTCCTCTCATTTCTTCCATCCCATGCATCAGCAAGTCCTATTCACGTGACCTACAAAATGAAAATCAAGGGAGCACTCACCTCTCCCCTCTCAACTCCCACCACCCTGGCCAAGCTGCCACTATCTCATGTTTGGAAGACAGTTTTCCCTCTTGCCCCAGCCAATGCTCTCTCTATAACAAACCAGAGCGATTTCCTTAAAACTCTGTCATGTCCTTCCCCTGTCTGCAATGACTCTATTACCTGCAGAATGCAATACAAACTCCTGATCTCAGCTTACACAGCCTTCAGGGTTTACTCCTTCCTCCCTCTCCAACCTCCATGCACCTCTCTCTCTGCCATCTCCGAGGCTCAACCACACTGGCTGCTTTTTGACTCTTCAGGCCCATCAATCTCATCCCTACCCTTGGAATTTCATATTAGCTGGTCCCTACAACTGGAATGCTTTTCTTCTTGATCCCTGCATGGCTAGCTCCTTCCTGTCATTCAGAGTTCAGATTAAATCTTCCCTCCTCAGAGAGGCCTTTTCTGACCACTGTTACACTCAATCATCCCGCTGCTTTCTGCATTGCACTTCTGTTGATTGTTTATTGTTTATCTCCTTCAACTTGAATGTAATGAGACTTGATCTGGGTGGTTACAGAGGTGTCACATATATGTCAAAATTCATCCACCTATACACTTCAGATGTGTGTACTTTACTGCATATAATAAGCTATACCTTAAAAATAATAACAACAAAACAAAATCTATTAGAGTTAGGGCCTTATATATCTTGTTTACTGCTAAATCCCCAGTTCCTTGAATAGCACATAAGAGGCAGTCAACATCACTTTAAAAAAAAAATCAATAAATACCTGCCAAGTGACCCCCCCAAAAAACATAAAGGAGAAAAGCAAGAACAGATTAGAAAAGAGAAAAAAAAAGCAGTCAAGAAAATACAAGAGGTTGGCCGTGGTGGCTCACGCCTATAATCCGAGCACTCTGCGAGGCCGAGGCGGGAGGATCGCTCAAGGTCAGGAGTTCAAGACCAGCCTAAGCAAGAGCAAGACCCCCGTCTCTACTAAAAATAGAAAGAAATTATCTGGACAGCTAAAAATATATATAGAAAAAAATTAGCTGGGCATGGTGGTGCATGTCTGTACCCCCAGCTCTCGGGAGGCTGAGACAGAAGGATTGCTTGAGCCCAGGAGTTTGAGGTTGCTGTGAGATAGGCTGATGCCATGGCACTCTAGCCTGGGCAACAGAGCGAGACTCTGTCTCAAAAAAAAAAAAACAAGAATATACAAGGGCAACAGCATCAATAGGAGAAAACTGCACAGACAAAATGATTCTACCTAAAGATGCAATTCAAAAGGCACTCAGTTGGACATGACCATAGCCCAAAATGCTGACTGTAACTAAAGGTAGCAATCAATAATCAGGTCCTGTTAAGGCCTACTATATGCCCAGGACTGAGCTAAGTATTTTGGAGGAAAATAGTAATTTTGAAATTGTCCCAATATATAAAGACCCTCTGGAGAATTAGTAAGTGTAAAAACAAAAAATAAACACCTCCTAACTTTTATAACATTGAAGATTTCCCATGTATTATGTCTGATATCTGATAATATGAACTAAACTGAATTCTTTCAACAACCGTATACATATATACAAGGCATCAATTTGCTGTGTTAAGATAAACTGACTATGCCACTCATGCAACAGGGCATAAGACCTCAAGTATCAGAAAAGGGATGATGACATCTGGTCGGAAAAAAAGCATCTCTTCTTACAGGACTTTGCAGAATCATGGATACCCTCTTCTTCTGCTCCATCATATTGAAGTCCTGACGAAGGTCTGGTGCCATGTTCCTCTCCCGCAAGTATTCTGGATTGTTCTCATCCACCCTGTCGAAGTACCTCTCCTTATGAGGGGCTGTGGTCGGGGGTGGTGAGGTCACCACTGCAGCCCGAGTATCACCATTCATTGTACAATCTTTCTAAGTACCTATAGATACAAAATAAAAGAAATTGTTTACAAATCAATGTCCAACAGTGTTTCAAAATGAGCGCATCCCCCTGGCAAATACCATCTTCTCAGGAGGACAGTCTGATAGACAGTAGGAGCCATGACCTGTAAGGCTTCTTTGTGGCCTCAGAAGCACATGGCTGATAAGCTATCTCCTGCCCTTCCATCAACCAATGGCATATTTTGTCCTGGCCATTTTTCTTCAGAACACAACAAGAGAACAATGTAACAAAGCAATTATGTCCTCTGCTAACTTCAAGAACTAAATATTAAACTTGTAACCACATGATACTTGAAAGTCATGATTTGTTCCACACAGGATCTGCTAACAGCAGCACAGTTTGTTTTGGAAGACATTTGATTTCTGATATTTTTCCCAAAAAGTATCAGCAGTAGTCTTACAAAGGATTCCTCAAACAGATCAACAGAAGAGAAGCTGTTCACACATCTGTACTCATACAAATGGGAAATACCACATTAACATCCCCTTTTTGGTTCAAAGAACAATAGTAGGTACTAGAAATGTTAAAATGCCCCAGTTTACAAATAACTTAAAAAGATGCCAAGATGGCTCAAATTTAAAAGTCTGCTAATATGGCAACTGACTTTACATTCTTTTTAATCCCAGTCTTTTATACAAAACAATGTTCAAACGCACTAAATTATGTTCATCTTTAACTACTAAATCTCTAGGCAGCACCTTTACTAACCACACAAACAGTGTGAATTTCTAAGCCGGTTCCATAAAGCATGACAGCAGTGTTTACTGAGAATCTATTATGTCCAGGTATTTTGTACTGGGCACAAAAATTAATTGGACATGGTCTACACTTCAAGATAAACTTTCTGTGAAAGGCAGAGGTGTTCATTTGGGAGTAATTAGCATACAGATGATAGTTAAAAGGACTAGAGGAGAAGAAAATGGCCAAGAGAAGATTATAAATTGAGAAGAGGGAGCAGAACCAACACCTACAACAGTTTCCTGCATATTGTGGGTTTCTAAATAAAAAATGTTCTAATATATGAAGAACAAGAAGGAAAGGATGAAGAGTCAAGATGAGAAATAGCCTCAGAAGCCACAGGCAGAGTTTCAATGGTGTGTGAGTGACAGTTCCTCAAGCAACAGAGATAAACAAGGTAGGCATTTCGAAGGGTTGATTAAATTAGCAGCTAAAAAAACAACTGGTGCCCCTTCCTTACATCATACACAAAAATTGATTCCAAATGGATCACAGCAAAAACTATACAATACTGTAAAATGGGAATCAAAGTCTCAGAGCCACCCCAACTAGACTCCTCATGCAAAAGAGAAGGTAAAGGCCTCAGGCACCTGTGGAAGAACTGGCCCCAGATCATTCATTAAGGAAATTCCTTGCTGGCCTCTCATAAGGGCATACAAATTGTAACTATGTCTGGCACCTAAAACTAGAGCATGTTCAATTTACACACTAATAATGAATTACAAGTTTATCTTTACAGGGAACAGAACTGAAATAAGACAGAATCAGACATTCTTCCACCTACCTGGGGACATCT
This sequence comes from Lemur catta, assembly GCF_020740605.2. Classification (NCBI taxonomy): domain Eukaryota; kingdom Metazoa; phylum Chordata; class Mammalia; order Primates; family Lemuridae; genus Lemur; species Lemur catta. Next base: position 6,782,024 of record NC_059144.1, on the reverse strand, counting down.
ACATAATTGATGCTTCCTTTACTCCCTTTTTCTCTTCTTTGTCCTCATTTTATGTAAAATGTAGAATTCCCGGGCCTCAAAAGAATATAACCACTTTGCCTCATCAGCCCCATGCCCTGTCTATTTTCTTTCTCTTTGTATCCCTTCAAAATGGTAAAGGTTCCAACTTCTTCGGAAAGACAGCCACAGCTTGTCTGCAGTTCATGTTTTTCCAGGGTGCATCCTCAACGTTGGCTTAATAAACCTCCATTGACTGAGATTTTTTGCCTCAGTCATTTACTTGGGTCAACAAATGGCAAACACAAAGGGACCTCTGAGAAGAGTTTGGCCTTCTTAACCTGTAGCAATTTTCCAATTGGTCCCTTGGTACCAGCTAGAGCTCCTACCCGCTCTGACCCATTGGGCAATTCACTGAGGTTTTGGGCTCCTCCCTCCAGAGATCCAGGGATCTCTGCTGGACTTTGCAGTTGAGATCTGAGATTTACTCTGCCATGCAACTCCTTTAGGAGTTTTGCTAGCTTCTGGTAAGGAAGGCAAGTTTCCTGCTTCCATGAGAATGGAGAGCAGGCTCAGCTTGGGCCCCATCTCCAGGGAAGGAGCTGGTCTGGGATTTCATTTTAGAATTTGATAGCTGAGAATTAAGGCTTATTTTCAGGTGGCTATAACTTTACACCAGCCAGTAAAAAAAAAAAAAAAAAATCAAAATAGCTTACCACAAAATATATTTCTTTGACATATTTTAAGATGCATGCTATAAGCTGTCTTTGTACACATCTCTACAGATGTCTTTTCACACTTGTAGAGGAATATCCATTAATATCGCCAAGACTTTCCTTTACCTAAACTAAAAAAGATTAACTGACAGTCCCATACCATTAAAGTTTTAAAAGGAAACATTTACTTTACTCTTCCTGAGGACTATTAACTATGGGACTTTATCTGCATAACAAGGCTCCCTTTGCTAACCTCTTTCTCTTCTCCCTCTCAATCCTGTTTTGCTAGGTTTTCATTCTAAAGGCTCCCATGTATACACGTTAAAAATTGATTCAAATGTCTTTTTCTCCAAGCTTACAGAAATCTTACCTTTATGGTCAGACCGATTAAGATTAAACAGATTTGTTTGTAAGGTTTTTTACTAAAATTAAGTTTAACATTTAATACACTAATGCAAAGATTTAAAAATTGGTTTACTCTTTTAAACAAAATTTTCATGTAATATTAATAAAAACAAATTTTTTTCCACTTTTTGAGTAAACTACAAAAAAAAAAGAGGGGGGAGAGAGAGAGAAAGAAACAGATTCAGTTTACCTTCTTTATTACCTTGCTTTTCAGTTTGTCTTTATTAGGTGTATTTGTTTGGGAAATTAAGTCTCCTGTCTACTAAAGAGTAAAGTTTTCGCCTTTAAAATCTTTGAATTATCACTTTGGCTGAACACATGACTATTATCTTATAGGAATCTGTAATTCTGCTTTATGACAAGTGTTTTAATCTTTTGATATTTGACAAATTTGTCAAAATCAAAATTTTAAATTCAATCTTTTTGACCTCAAACTAGTTTTTTTGAATAACATCTAAGAAAGACACATTCAGCTTATTTGGTATGCCAAAACTACACAGAAAGCACTGTCAAATATAAAACAGTATTTAACTTTCTTTGGCTTATATTTGTATAAACATGTTATTAATATGTGTTCCAAAACTGTAGAGATTCCTAAAATTCTGATATGTCTTGGTGTATGAGAAATAATTGAAAAGTGGCTTTGTTAATCAAGTAGTTAACAACGGAAAATAAACTATCAAACAGAAAGAGAAATAAACTAACAGCACATAATTGCCCCTTTGAAGAGAAAACTCATAGCACAACTGCCCTTTGTTTTCTTTGATTAAACACCTGGGGCTCAACTTGTTATCTCCAAGAGTTTCGTTTTTCACAGCCTTGAAGAGCTCTAAACCAATAACAGGGGTGTGAGCTCCCACTCCAGCCCTTTGTCTCAGTTCCTGCCAAAACCAGATGTCAAGGACTTTGATAAAGTTCAGCCTTACAGAGAAAAGAAAAAAACAAAAATTAAAAAGCACATGCAGGCCGGCGCGGTGGCTCACGCCTGTAATCCTAGCACTCTGCGAGGCCGAGGCGGGTGGATCGCTCAAGGTCAGGAGTTCAAGACCAGCCTGAGCAAGAGCAAGACCTGTCTCTACTAAAAATAGAAAGAAATTATCTGGCCAACTAAAATACGTATATATAGAAAAAATTAGCCGGCCATGGTGGCGCATGCCTGTAGTCCCAACTACTCGGGAGGCTGAGGCAGGAGGATCGCTTAAGCCCAGGAGTTTGAGGTTGCTGTGAGCTAGGCTGACGCCACGGTACTCATTCTAGCCCTGGCAACAAAGTGAGACTCTGTCTCAAAAAAAAAAAAAAAAAAGCACATGCAGCAGTTTCACAGCCATTTTGCCATCAGTTGACTGCAATCACTTTTTTTCTTTCTCTTTGCCCCCAAATAAAACCCCCAAGCCTCCTATCCTCTGTGCTGACACTTTCTTTTCCTTCTTTCCTGTCGTGTCTTTCCCACTTTTGGGGAGTAAAATAAACTTTCTTTTTATTTCTTTAAAATGTGTTTCTTCAAAATTATTCTACTCCTGGTGTGAGAATTCTTTCTCCAACCTGTACCCCATGAGCTCCTAGTGAGTCCCCACTCTAATTATCATTATTATGTTAAACTGTTATGTGCCAAAGAAATAGCAAATTTCCCTGTCAATTGTCTCTTTAACCATGGCTATTCTAAGACTTTTTGTTACAATTATTTTAATTCTTCTCTAAAAATAGTTTTTAACTGACTACAGTCCAGAATTTTCTTCTTCAAGAAAATTCATAAGAAGGACTCTGACAAGTGCTCTTACATACAGGTTTCTGATAACATTAAAGATCATACAATTTAGACTAAATCCTGAATTCTTTCCTGGCTACAAGTCTCCAAATGTTTTCAAACTCTTCTTCCATTTTTCTGACTGGAACTCACTGAAATTTGCTACCACCTTTTTCCTGAGGCCCTGCAAGCACACCTTGTGATATACAAACTCCAGCATAAACTATTCCAAATACTAACATTTGTTTTTTGTTTAAAAGCTACTTCCACTTTAACTGAAGATGCTTCAAGTTTAATATCTAGACACCTCATCTAGATACCCTAAGGACTCTAAAGAAATTGGCTTAATTAAAAAAAAAAAAAAAAAACTGGTATGTTCGTGAGGATTGCTAGCCCAACCTCAAATAGAACAAAAATTAATTACATAAAACTGAACTAAATTTTTTGTCTTTTGTTTAAAACACTGCTGTTTCTTTTGTGTGTGTGTGCTTTGTTTTCCAGAAATTAAGAACCTTTTCCTTCTTTGAGCTATTTATAGCTTACAACAAATTGATAAAGTATTTTTGTAAACAATTTTAAACATTATTTTCTACTTGATTTCTCCAAATTTTAAAACTATTTATAAATGTTCACATTTATTGGCAATATAGTTATTTGCATAAGTTCAATAAGAATCTGTTTTCTCTTATAACAGCAGAGAATTAGAAATTCTGGTTACTTTACCAAGGCTTTGACTGCAATGGCATATTTTCAGATATGCCCAGAATGCTTTAAGAAATTAGGCTGACTTTATAAGGCCACTAGGAAGCACTTGGAAGACTGGCCTGCTACTTCATCTATGACTGCGGCCCTATACCGGTTGTGGCCAGTTAAGAACCAGGCCACACAGCAGGAGGTGAGTGGTGCAAGCAAAGCTGCATCTGTATTTACAGCTGCTCCCCATCGCTAGCATCACTGCCTGAGCTCCAGCTCCCTGCTCCTGCCCCCCACAATCCATGGGAAAACTGTTCCATAAAACAGGTCCCTGGTGCCACAAAGGTTGGGGACCACTGATCTATGACATTTCCAGATCTGTGATAAGTAAAGAATGTCACTTTCTGACAAGTCCAAGAACCCCAAGTTATGCTGAGACCTCAAAAAGAGGAATTTACCCAATGCATACAGGTATTTACAGGCACAGTTAAATCCTTGGCTTGGCTCAGCACAAGAGGCTTTTAAGTCTAACCTTAAATTCCTTACAAAAAAGTTCCAGCAAAGCCAATGAAAATATGAACAAAGAAAAGGCCTATATGGCCAATAATTATTCTTACTGTACTTTCTGCAAATAATCAGGCTAAATATAATGAGGCTAAAATTTATTTTGCAAATAAATTGGTCCTACATGATTTGTCTTTAGTAAAAATGATAAACTAAAGAGAAAAAATTATATTTCAGAAAAAATATAGTGAACTCATTATTAGATTCTAGACTTGTCCATCATTTTTGAGTTTTATTATTTACCTATAATTTTTTGACATTGGTCCTTCTTGACTTAATTTTTCTCCCCTGAGGGACATGATCTCCTAAAAATGAAACTTCCTGGTGATTTGGGATTAGATTAAAAGATACAATCACAAACTCATATCTTCTACAATACTTTCTCCAAAAGATTTTAAAGAACAGATGGGAATAAAAAAAGGAAATCAAAGTCTCAGGGCCTCCAGCTCCTTATGCAAAAAAGAAGGTGAAGGCCTCAGGTACCTATGAAGAACTGGTCCCACAGAGCATTTATTAAGGAAATTCTTTGCTGGCCTCCTGTAAGCAAGGACATGCAAATTGTAACTACACCTAAAAGTAAACCATGCTTATTCTTTACAGGTAACAACTGGAGACAAGACAGAATCAGACATTCTTCCACCTACCCAGGGACATCTACATATTGATGCTTCCTTCACTCCTTTTTTCTCTTTTAACATTCACCTTATTTTATGTAAAATGTAGATTTTCTGGGGCTCACAAGAATGTAACATGCTCACCCTGCCTTTTTCCTTCTCTCTGTATGCCTTCAAAATGCTGAAGGTTCCAACTCACCCTTAGGAAAAACAGCAGAAGCTTGTCTGTGGTTCCTGTTTTTCCCCATTTTTTTCCCCAGGTGTGTCTTCAACTTTGGCTTAATAAACCTCTATAGATTGAGATTTTTGTCTCATTCATTTACTTGAGTCAACAATACTGAAACTGTCTATATTAAAATAATGTAGAGCCATAAGGCATAAATAGTAATCAAAGTCTGATTTTTATGAAAGTATAGATAGAGCCAGAAGTTAACCAGACATTGTTCCCCATCTTCCTTACTACTGTGACTGGTTACTGCTTAATGGCACAATCCTCCCTAATAGGTGCAAGATTGTGACTTCTCCCACTACTTGTCTAGATAACATTGCCACTATAAAGCCCAAAGTGATTCTATAGATAACATCACTATCATAAAGCTGAGACTTGTGCTTCTCTAGATAACATAAAGCCTAAGACTGGGCTTTGAAGTATTAATATTTTTCAGACTGTGCATTCCGGCAGAGACTCACTGACGCCAGCCAGACCGTGAATAGGCACGGGAACAGATCCAACAGCCTTGAGACCCCACCCCCCAACCCAGAAAATCTCCCAACTGAGAAGATAATCTCTGCTTCCCAACCCTATGAGTTCATCCTCCACCAATCAGCAGACCCAATTCCCTAGCCCTTTGCCCGTCAAACTATCTTTAAAAATCCCTTCTCCCAAATTCTCGAGGAAATGGATTTGAGAAATTCCTCCCATCTCCTTCCATGGTGTCTGCTGTAACCCCTGCTGTCTCACTGTATTGGCTTCCTCTTGAGCAGCGGCAATGAACTTAGTTGGGCTATAACAATACTTAGAAGAAAACAAAGGCGTATATTTTCATGACCCTGATTTAGGCAAAGTCTTCTTATATGACACCAAAAGGACAAACAAAAAAGAAAAAAAGAGAGAGAAAGTGGACTTCCTCAAAATTAAAAATGTTTGTGCTTCAATGGATACCATCAAAAAAGTGAAAAGACAACTCCCAGAATGGAAGAAAATATTTGCAAATCACATGTCTCTAAGAAGAGACTTGCATTCAAAATATACAAACTCTTACAACTCAATAATTAAAATCATCTTTAATCTTTAAAAACCCTGAAAACCATCAAATGGATGTGAGGCAGAGCACAATAACTGCCTAGTAGAGCTCTGCCTAAATTCATGTTCCACAAAATCATGATATATAATAATTATTTTAAGCTGCAAAGTCCTAGGATGGTTTGTTATGCTACAAAAGATAACTAAAACAATGCTAACAACAAGGGAAAAGAGGAGAATGACAGCAGCCAGAATTGTATGTAATTGGTCCTCTCAATTTCCCTATTTGTTGATATATTGATAATTATTTTCCTCACTTTAAAGATGAAGAACCTTAGGTCACTCAGCTAAGAAACAACAGGGCTGGAATTCAAACCAAGGCCATCTGACTTCAGAGCTTTTGTTCTTAACCTGTAAGCCATATTGTGAATGATAATGATGACAGTGGTGGTGGCAGAGGCAAAATCCATGAAATGCAAGTGAACAATGTCCCTGAAGGGATGGATCAATGGCATAGATGCAGACTGGCCTTGAACAGGCCCCAATTTTGTGAGTCTGGGAATTACCTGGGAATCAAGTTAATACACAAATTCAGATTCATTCAGTCTGAGATAGCACCTGAAATTCTGCATATCTACGAAGTTCCCAATTGATAGCAATGCTGCTGAACCTGGACCACACTTTAGATAGCAAGGCTTTAAAGAATAGTTTGTTTATGCAAAAATTATTTCTATTGTGGTACCAACAGCCAAAGGATCAGTGGAAGAAATAAGTTTTCTTTTTTCTAAGAAAAAGATCAATTAGGATATTGCTCTTCTAAACCTAAAGACAAGATAGAAATAACAGCATGCTTAAAGTGGCACTATTTCAAAGACTTAAAGTATGAAAACAATGGGGACCAAATATCAACATATAATAAATGAACTAATGACCTAAGTGGAATCTTTAAAATTTACTCTTTTCTAAATATATCCTTTAAAATTTATTTAATCCGTTTACTCAATCTATTTATTTTAACATAGTCTGTTCCAAAAGAATGACCCAAAGAACAAAATAATGTTTGTCTGACAAAATTTCCTCATTAGATGTAAATGAAGCTGAACATTCTGAGCGAATAATAAGAATTCTACTTCAGTGTTTCAAAAAAAAAAAAAAGACAAAAGGATATACAGCATTGTAAGATCCAATTTTAAGCCATTTCATCTGTAAAGACATGGGCGTGCGGCCGGGCGCGGTGGCTCACGCCTGTAATCCTAGCCCTCTGGGAGGCCGAGGCGGGTGGATTGCTGGAGGTCAGGAGTTCGAGACCAGCCTGAACCAGACCCCGTCTCTACTAAAAATAGAAATAAAAATTATCTGGACAACCAAAAATATATATAGAAAAAATTAGTCGGGCATGGTGGCGCATGCCTGTAGTCCCAGCTACTCGGGAGGCTGAGGCAGGTGGATCGCTTAAGCCCAGGCGTCTGAGGTTGCTGTGAGCTAGGCTGACGCCACGGCACTCACTCTAGCCAGGGCAACAAAGTGAGACTCTGTCTCATAAAAAAAAAAAAAAAAAAAAAAAAAGACATGGGCGTGCACTTCAGAGGCATCCGTAGCTATTTCCTGGTTCCCAGAACATACAGAAAGAAAAGAATCTTTGTAAAACCAACATGTTTAAAATAAGGCAGGACTGCTTTCCTCTTATTACAAATTGTCTTGTGAATGGGATAAGATAAAGACTGCAGACCAGGTACCTACGCATTCCATTCCTTCAACAAGGAACTCTATAAACTTAAATCAAAATTGAAGTATAAATATTCTGAGCTCAATAATCAAGATTAAACAGAATTCTTTTTTTTTTTTTTTTTACAGAGACCAGGTCTTGCTCTGTCGCCTAGTGCAGTAGCCTCATCATAGCTCACTGCTGCCTTGAATTCCTGGACTCAAGCAATCCTCCTGCCTCAGCCTCCTGAGTAGTTGGGACTACAGGGGTGTGCCACCACACTCGACTAATTTTTTATTTTTTGTAGAGATAGGGTCTCATCATGTTGCCCACACTGGTCTTGAATTCCTGACTTAAGGGCCTTGGCCTCCTAATGTCTGGATTACAAATGTGAGCAAATGTGACTGGCCTATGATTCTACTTTTTAAGTACAAAGCTGTAACTAGTTTTTGTCAATTATGCCTTCAGGTTTCATTAACTTTGTGTGTAAGATAGCAAACTTTTCTAAGATCTCTACAAAGAAGTTAATGCTTAATCCAAAAACTTTTTTTAAAGTGAAAAGTATACGTGCAAAAAAATTTCTGACATTATTTAGATTACCTTAAAACAAATTTAAAATAATTTAAAAGTAGGAACAATCTTATGTTCAACAATAAATGTAACACAAACATAAAGCATAAATCTGCTCAATATTATGAAACCTATGGAGCTTCTTCAGCATAATATATGTAAGATCAAAACATATTAAGTAAAAAACTATAATATTTCTTATTCTATAATATAATGTTGTAATTATACACAGACAAGATGGTATAATGGCAAATAAGTTGGATTAAAGTTGAATAAATTAATAAAAATATAGATTAATATTTATCTCAATAGTCGATAACCTTGCTACAATTTTACTTGTGTAATAAATTTTAAGATTTCACTGTGAACTAAGCCCTCTGCTAACTGAACAGACCCCTCTCGGCTAAGAGGACCCCAGAAACACCTAAACACTGAGTTCCCAGCCATGTGGGGATGGGAAAAATAAAGCACAATTGCAAATGTGCATGATTTCTCTTTTTCATAAGCATTCATGACTTAGCTTGTTGCTTATGTATATTTGACCACCCTGCTCAGTATAAAATCTTGTTCTTTTTGCCTGCCCTTTGAAGCACATGTGCATGGCTTCTGGCCCGGGTTCTGCTTTCCACCCTGTAAGAGTGGCTGCCCCACAGGCTGCTATGCTACCCTTTATGACAAAATATAAACTTCGCTCATTTTTTTAGTTAACATCACCATTTGCAATACACTGACAGCTAAATTAACAAAAACAAAGGGAATAATATTTTCAAATAAACAAACATACACAACAGAAAACAAAAGTCTGGATGAACCTTAACAAACAAGCATGGTCTGCCCATGTCACCTCTCATTTTCTCCATGTCTTCCCAACCCAACAGTTATCACTCAAATCTAGAACATCATCGTAAACCTTGTAGACACACAATAGCCTCCTAATTAATCGGTTTCTTTACTTCTCCTAACAACCCTTACAGCAATCCATTCTCCAAAACTTGGCCCAAGAGTTTTAAACTATAAATCAGGGCCAGGCACTGTGGCTCATGCTTTGTAATACTAGCACTTTTGGAGGCCAAGGTGAGAGGATCGCTTGAGGCCAGGAGTTAGAGACCATCCTGAGCAAGACCCCGTCTCTACAACAAGCAGAAAAATTACCTAGGCATGTTAGCACACACCTGTAGTCCCAGCTACTCAGGAGGCTGAGGCAGAAGGGTTGCTTGAGCCTAAGAGTTTGAGGTTACAGTGAGCTATAATGATGCCACTGCACTCTAGCCAGGGTAACAGAGCGAGAACCTGTCTCAAAAACAAATAAATAAATAAAATATAAGTCAGATCATGTCACTCACTCCTCTGTTTAAAACCTGACAGCTAGCTGTTCTCTGTGCTGCAGGCTTTGGCATTGCAGAGGGTAGACACACACACACACACACACACACACACACACACACACACACACACACACACACATACACACACACACACACACACAAAAACCTGACAGCTAATATGTGGACCTTAGTTGGATCTTAACCGAAACTGTAAAATAAAAATCTAACAATGACAGTTGAGACCACTAGAAATCTGAACACTAACTGGATTTTGATGGTATTAAGAAATTACTATTTAAAATTATAGGTGTGCTATTATTATGATTATATTAGATACATACAGAACATTTATAGATGAAATGATAAGATATCTGAAATTTGCCTTAAACTTATATGGGGATAAGGGAAGCAAGGGTTACACAAAAGAAACAAGACTAGCCATGAGTTGAAGACAGTTGAAGCTGGAGGAAGGATAGCAGGGTTTATTATATCATGCTGTCTATTTTGTATGTGTTTAAATGCGCCACGATTCTCCTTGCTTGCAGAATAAAGTACCTCCAGATCTTACATAAGCTAGTCTCTGCCTGCCTTCACATGGACATATTTCAGCATGTTTTTTCAGGTTGATATTACTGATACTAGGATGAAATGCTGTCTTAAGATTAACATCCAGGGCCAGGCACAGTGGCTCACACCTGTAATCCTAGCATTCTGGAAGGCCGAGGTGGGAGGATCACTCGAGGTCAGGAGTTTGAGACCAGCCTGAGCAAGAGCGAGACCCCATCTCTACTAAAAATAGAAATAAATCAGCTGGACAACTAAAAACATATAGAAAAAATTAGGTAGGCATGGTGGCACATGCCTGTAATCCCAGCTATTGGGGAGGCTGAGGCAAAAGGATCCCCTGAGCCCAGGAGTTTGAGGTTGCTGTGAGCTAGGCTAATGCCACGGCACTCTAGCCCGGGCAACAGAGAGAGACTCTGTCTCAAAAAAAAAAAAAAAAGATTAACATCTAGGCTGGGCCAGTGGCTCATGCCTGTATGCCAGCACTTTGGGAGGCCAAGAGAATTGCTGGAGGCCCAGAGCTCAAAACTAGCCTGGGCAACATGGTGAGATCTCATCTCCACAAAAAATAAAAAAATAAAAATAAAAAAATTAGCCAGGTATAGTGACGTTCACCTATAGTCCTCAGCTACTCAGGAGGCTGAGGCAGGAGGATCACTTGAGGCCAAGAGTTCGAGGCTGTAGTGAGCTATGATTGCACCACTGCACTCCAGCCTAGATGACAAAGCAAGACCCTATCTCTTTAAAAAAAAAAAAATTAAGATTATTTTTCTGATGTCCCAATAAACATCATTCTGCCTAGTATATTATTTATTGACTCAGAAATAACAAAGGGTGCACTATTCTTTCTTAACAAAGGTATTCTAGCCCCAGAATGATCCATCCTCGTTAAGTAAACCTCAATCAGAAACCAGACAAATTTATGCTTCTCTAAAATATCTAATGAGCTAATTCCAAAGCTTTTGGAAAGATTCAATTATTTCTTGGCATCTCCCTTTTGGCACAGACATTTTTGCTAATGGGTAACTATTCCAAATGTTCACATAACTTACTTCTGAATCCCTGAAGCCAGAACACTCAAACCAAAGATTGAAACAAGTAAGAAGGTGGCCATTAAAGAAATCCTCTGGGTAAAATGTCTGCTAGAAGACCCAGGAAGTCTTGTCAGTTTTTAAATGTTCTTAACACATTTCTCAGAAAGCATGATGACTGTCAGGCAACAATGAATTATTGCTCAAAGGAAAAGTCAGGAGGTATCAAGTATGCTTCACGTGGTAATAAAAGCGGTATCCTTCGCTGGTGTCCTTGGCCTTTGGAGTTGTCAACAGGAAAACAAGGAGAGGTAAACTCTCCAATATCTTCCCCTATTTCTATTAATTTCTGATGCTTAATATATCTCCACTGGAGATACTTTCCACATTATGTGCAAAGCACTGGAGATAAAAAGATACAAATGAGTAGGCGATGATAGACAAAATACTCTTGGTGCGATGACAGAAATCTACTCACAGTGCATCAGCAAGGAGAAAGTGTCCAATGATGAGAGGTAGAAAGAATAGAATGTTATGGGTTGTATTATGCTCCTCCAAAACCCATATGTTGAAGTCCTAACCTCCAGTGCCTCAGAATGTGACTTTATTGGGATAAAAGGCCATTGCAGATGAAATTAGCTATGGGGTTACACTGGAGTAGGGTGGGCCCCTAATCCAACATGACTGGTGTCCTAATAAAAAGGGAAAATCTGGACACAGACCTGCAGAGGGAGAACGCTGTGTGAAGATGAAGGCAGAGATTGGGTGATGCATCTACAAACCAAGGATTGCCAGCAACCACCAGGAGCTGGAAGAGAGACCTGGAATAGATTCTCCTTCACAGCCTCAAAAGGAACCAGCCCTCCCAACATCCTGATTTCAGACTTCTGGCCTCCAGAACTGTGAGACAATACATCTCTGTTTAAGCCATCCAGTTTGTGGTACTTTGTTATGGTAGCCCTAGGAAACTAATACAGACAGCTGTTGGGGAAGCCTCAAAGAGATGCTTTTACAGTTAAAAAGGTGTTTGCCAGGTGGCTTGGGGAAGGCAGTAGTCACCTGGTAAATGAACATCTACTGAAGTTTTTTGGGTTTTTTTTTTTAGACAGAGTCTCACTCTGTTGCCCGGGCTAGAGTGCCATGGCATCAGCCTAGCTCACAGCAATCTCAAATTCCTGGGTTCAAGCAATCCTGCTGCCTCAGCCTCCCAAGTAGCTGGGACTACAGGCATGCACCACCATGCCCGGATAACTTTTTCTACATATATATTTTTAGTTGTCCATATAATTTCTTTCTATTTTTTTTTTTTTTTTTTAGTAGAGATGGGGTCTCGCTCTTGCTCAGGCTGGTCTCAAACTCCTGAGCTCAAGTGATCCTCCTGCCTCAGCCTTCCAGAGTGCTAGGATTACAGGTGTGAGCCACCGCACCCCGCCACATCTACTGAGTTTTACAGAGGAGCAGCACAGAACAGACAGCATAGTCCTTTGACTTTATATTTAGTGCCTGGCACCCAGCAGGTGCTCAATGAGTTTTTAATGACTTCACTGAACTATTCTCTTTCAAACCTTTCAGCCCTCACTCATCCTTAAGACCCAACTCAAATATTTCCTGCTCTGTGAAGGTCTCCCCAAGCCCACAAGCCTGGCAATTGGCCTCCTGTGTGCCAGGATACTTCATTCTCCCCTCTTTTATAGCCATTTTCAAAGAGAATCCAATTATTTGTGCATATGCTTCCTCCATCACCAGCCTGTGGGTGATGTACTGTTCGTGTCCATGAAGAACAGGAGATATTTCCAACTCATTTCTGTATATGAGCCCTGGGAGAGTGTTTCATACATAGTAGGGACTTTGTCCTTGAAGCAGGGTATACGCTACAAGGGATATCCTAACATCTCTGGGACGAAGGGCTCCATGAGGTTTACATCCAAGATGAAACAGCATCATCAGGACATACTCAATGAAACAGAAGGTGGAACCTTTGCTCAAAAGAGTAACAACATTTTAAACAGACTTAGGGGATCCAACACTGATGGCTGAGCTAGACAAAGGGACGAGGAGGAGTGCAGCACAGTCAGCACATACCCTGGCCGGCACCTTGAGCAGAAGAGACATGGAAGCCCGGCCAGAAGTTACTTACAACTCTCAGAAAGCTGCAATCCTGGAAGGGGTGCTGCGCTAGCCAATGAAACGGGAATCCCTAATATCTACTGGCAGGAGGAAGCCCAACATCTGGCACTGTCTCCCAAATAAAGTGGAGCACAACATAATAACCCGTCACAGTTTCCCAGCCTAACGATGCACTTTTCCACTTCCCCTAAAAAGAGAAAAACACACACCTTATGTTGAAGGTCCTTCTTCACAGCCTCAGGCTGACTGAATGTGCCCTGTTTGGGACCTCAGAGCTCAGTAAAAGCCTTTAATTACTCTGATCGGATCATTTCTATTTCTGTGTCTCCAGATGTTCTCTTGCAGATGAAACTGTTCAAAAGACCCCTTTAAAATAATCATACCTAAAATTATCACTGCTTACCAGGTGCCATTTTAAACTCATTTTTACATGTATTAACTCATTATTTTTTCCATGGATAAGGCACAAAGCAGCCAGCAGCGGGGTTGCTGAGTCTGAACTCAGGCTGCCTGGCTCCAGAGTCACTGTTCTCAACTCCACTCCAGGACACAGTGCCTCTCCGCATCACAAAGTCTCTGCATAGCTCCAATTAGAAAAGAAAGCAAAGATTAAAGAGTAAAAATGAACCACAGTAACACATCTCAGTGTTGCCTCCCACGCTTATACTCCTTCGAATCAGGAACTGACTGAGTGGGTCCTCCTGCTTCCTCTCTCCTTCATGATGGGCAGTTAACAGCTTTCCAACCTAAATCTTCCACATTTTATTAAGTTTTTGTATACAGTTATATAGCTGGTGTTGTTTTTCTTTTAACTATAGCATTAGTCAATCTTATGCCGTATTATTAGAGATATCTCAATTATTTGCTTAAGGTTGAATAGGCAGAGTGGAGAAGAATTTGAAATTAAGAGTACGGTTTAGAGATTACACTCTTTTTTTCTTTACTTTTTTTATTCAGTCCTCATAGAGACAATCAAAAATTGCCAATCCTGACTATATTGCAAGTCGTCATGGAGGGGTATTAGGAAAAGTTCTCAATCAGCAACAATCACGCCTCGGATAAACCTCATCGGCCATGATACTGCCACTGCGCAAAGCTAGAGATTGCACTCTTAACTGCCGCTCATTAAACTGTCTTCTTGTTCCTGATGACAGGACTCTCCAGTTCAAGGGTCAGTACTAGGCCAGCAATCAGTGGTTAGTTCCACTCATGCCACTTATGTATAAAGTTTACTCACCTGTGAAGTAAAAAATATCTCCCCAACCTAATGATCAAATGAGACAATGCAGCTGAGAATACCTTGGAAAAAGATGATAAAATAGGATAGAGGCATAATCATCATCTTTATGACTCCCAAACTACAGACCTAATTTTTCCCAATCCAGTTGAGGAGAATGGAACTAGAAAATGCAAGGGATCCAGAACTTGCACTGCGCAACAACAGTGCAAAGACCACTGTAGAGAACAATGTTCTCACATACTAATTAATTCTAACAACCCTGCAGGATTCGTCTATTTGCAGATGAAATGAGTTTTAAGTCCCAGAGGCCTCACAATAAATAATGGTTGACTCAGAACCTTAACCCAAGACCCCTCATCATGGGGGAAGGGCAGCAGGTACACTGATACTCTTCTGTGTAGTTCAGCGTATCTGTTAAATGAACGGTAAAGGAATACAAAATCATTCTGCATTACTGATTTTCATAAAACTGCTTTCATTAAAAAAAAAAAAAAACACCTATTTAAAGTGATATCCAGTACCTTCAGATGGCCCAAATACAAGTATCAATCAGTGTATTTTTTTTTTTTTTTTTTGGAGACAGAGTCTTACTCTGTTGCCCTGGGTAGAGTACAGTGGCATCATTGTAGCACCCTGCAACCTCAAACTCCTGGGCTTAAGTGATCCTCCTGCCTGGGCCTCCTGAGTAGCTGGGACTACAAGCTCACACCACCATGTCCAGCTAATTTTTCTATTTTTATTAATGGTAGAGATAAGGTCTCGCTCTTGTTCGGGCTGGTCTTGAAATCCTGAGCTCAAGTGATCCTCCTCCTGCCTCTGCCTCCCAGAGTGCTAGGACTACAGGCGTGAGCCACTGTGCCCGGGTCCAGTGTACCCTTAAACAAGTGCTTTCAAGAAGGAATTCCACAAAGGAGAACACAATTAAGATTTCAGGAGAAGAATCTGGGAGAAGTAATTTTATATATGGTTACAGTTAGCAAATAACTAACACAGCACAAGAGGGTCTTTGTGGCCTTTTTAACAGTATTTTTGATTAAGTTATGCAGTCTTTCAAAATTTACTGTTTACTGAAAAAAAACTTTTCCTGAATTTCATTCCATGAAATGGCTTGCTAAGTAATGGTTTGAGATGGATTTTTATTTATTTTTCTGAGGGGAAGGGGAAGGTGAGGAAGGTTGACAGGATTGCAGGTAAGGAAGATTAAAATACTGACCACAAAAAACAAAGAGGCAGTTTTTGTAGAATTTAACGGTCAGCAACTAAATGTCCTAGTTGTGAAGTAATTGGCTCCTGTGGAAGACAAATGATAAAAGGAAGTTTTGAAGAGAACAGTCAGCGAGGGCTAATGCACTGAGAACACCACAACAGTTGAGTGTGCTAAGAAGAATATATATGTATTCTGTACACGCAAAGGCTGAAACATGAGCTACTTTATTAACTCTGAAACGTCTGAAGATGGTGCCAGGTTTTCCTTTTTAGAGCTAGGCAGGAAACATTTCAAATCACAAAAATAAGCCTAAGTAAGACTCTGCCAAAGAGGTATGTTTACTGAAAAGTAATTATGTCGGCTGATGGGAGGTTTAAAAGGCTTTTACGCTAGCAAGTAATCATGACTACAGGAAAAATTCTAGATGGTCTGGTTTTCATAAAAACCAGGAGATACTGTCAAGAAAAAAAAAGAGAGAACAGTGTATATATGGTATCTTTTAGGGGGGAAAGAAGAGGAATAAGAAAAATATTCATATTTACTTGTATTTGCATAAAGAAATGCAGGAAGAATATACAAGAAACTTAACATGGTGGTTTACTTGTAAGAAGTAAGAGGGAGCTGGGTGGATAGAGGACAAAGAAGACCAGGAGATCCTTTACAGTTCAAATATATATACATTTTTAAAGCTTAATTTATAAAAAGTAATTTTCTAAAAAAATTTTTTAAATAAAACACCATTAAGAACATAATAAGAGGCCAGGCGCGGTGGCTCACGCCTGTAATCCTAGCACTCTGGGAAGCCAAGGCGGGAGGATTGCTCGAGGTCAGGAGTTCGAGACCAGCCTGAGCAAGAGCAAGACCCTGTCTCTACTAAAATTAGAAAAAAAAATAGCTGCTCAACTAAAAATATATAGAAAAAATTAGTTGGGCATGGTGGCGCATACCTGTAATTGCAGCTACTTGGGAGGCTGAGGCAGAAGGATTGCTTGTGCCCAGGAATTTGAGGTTGCTGTGAGCTAGGCTGATGCCACAGCACTCTAGCCCAGGCAACAGAGTGAGACTCTGTCTCCCCCCCAAAAAAAAAAAGAACATAATAAGAGCATCTCTGAAGGTATAAATCAGCAGAGTACACACTACATTGTATTTCCAGCAGCATGATGATACTGAGCATTTGCTTAAAGTTTTATAGTTTACAATTAGTAGGATGACCTTATCCTCATTTCACAGATGATAAAATGTAGGTTCTAAGAGATTGTGTTTTACGCTAGGGTAGAGAGAGTAACTTATTAAACTCTTTTTTTTGTTTTTACCCCAACCTTCTTCAGAGGTAATAACCAAACTTTCAAGTTGAGAATGCCCCTCACAGGCTCTGCTCCAGAATGATTCTGTTCATATTTCTGTATATTTCTTTAAATGTGTATTGGCTCCATTTTGCAGGCGTCATTTCCATCTCACCAAAAGCACTGGGGTCCCTAACCCCAAAGCACAAACGGATAGTTCCATCTAGAAGGAATCAAATACTTATGGTGCACCTCTGTCTGGTGTTAGGGAATCAGAGTCAAAGTTTAACACTGAAGAATAGGGCACTTATCATAACTGGCCTTGAAGTATGCAGCTATTAGGTGAACACAGCCCACCTTCCTAACCAGACAGACAAAGCAGGTGCATACATTCCTAGGTCTAACAGCATCTTACACTATGTCTGTTGCACAGTAGTGCTCAATACAAACTTGTAGACTGAAAATTAAACTGAAGAGTTAGTAGACCTTCTACACCCTTTCTAATTCAATGTTGTCAAGATCTCAGTTTAAATATGTCCTCCAAAAATCATGTGTTGGAAACTTAACCCCAATGCAAGTGTTGGGAGGTGGGGCCTAATGAAAGGTGACTAGGCCATGAGGGATCTGCCCTCATGAATGGATTAATGCCATTATAGGGGATTGTGCTCATTTTAGAAGAGTGAGTTCAGTCTCCCCCGCCACACCCTCTTCCTCCCCTTCTCGCCTTTCCCCATGGGATGATGAAGCAAGAAGGCCATCACCAGCTGCCAGTGCCTTGATCTTGAACTTCCCAGCTTCCAGAACCATAAGCCAATAAACATCTATTCATTATAAAGTATGAAGTCTCAGGTATTCTGTTACAGCAGCACAAAATGGACTAACATATAGAATAAGACTAAACCCTTCATTTTAAAAGCATGAAAAGTGGCTTAGAGATAAAGAGAACTGCCTTGGACACACAGCGACTCACTGGCAGAGAGCAGCACCATGGTGTGTGGTGGCAGGCTCAACGTGTGTGCTTGGAGTCAGACCAAGGCCAAGTCTGAAGTCTACTGCACTGCTTAGGAGTTGTGTGATCCTGGACAAGGTGCTTAACTTCTCTCTGGCACTTAGTTTCCTCATCTGTGAAGCAGAGTGCAGTAGCCTGCTGCAGTGGCACGTGCCTGTAGTCCCAGCTACTCCGGAGGCTAAGGCAGGAAGATCGCTTGAGCTCAGGAGTTTAAGACAAGCCTGGGCAACATGGTAAGACCTTGTTTCTACCAAAAAAAAAAAAAAAATTAGCCGGGCATGGTGGCATGCACCTGTAGTCCTAGGTACTCACGGGGCTGAGGCAGGAAGATCATTTGAGGCCAAGAGTTCAAGACCGCAGTGAGCTATGATGACACCACTGTACTCCAGCCTGAGTGACAGAGCAAGACCCTGTCTCAAAAAAATAAAAGAGCTGGGGTATAAGTAATAGCAACCTTGAGGGATATTATAAGAATCAAAAATTTAGCAGAGTATTTGGCAGACCGTGGACAATCATTAAGAGGTGGCTAAGATTACTGGACAAACCTAGGACCCAGACATCCTGGCTTCTAAACCTATGTATTTTCCACAGTGCCAAATTGCTTCTTGCTAACATGACTTTTACTGTCATTGACAAATAAATGAAAATTTCTGATCCCTGTCAAAACTACAATTGGTTTTGAAAATATAGTTTCTCACATATATATATATATATATATATATATATATATATATATATATATATATATATATAATTTGTTTCTAATTATCACCACCACTTCCCTACATTAACATCCAAAATAATTTCTAAGGTCTTTAAAAATTCCAAATGATATTTGAAGGGGAAAATCATTAAAGTCTTAATAGTCACAAATGGGGGGAAAAATGGCCAAAAACAAGCTAGGTGTGGTGGCACACACTTGTATTCCCAGCTACTCAGGAGGCTGAGGCAGGAGGATCACTTGAGCCCAAGAATTTGAGTCTGCAGTTAATTATGATCATGCCACTACACTTAAGCCTGGACAGCAGAGCAAGACGCCATTTCTTTGAAGAAGAAAAAAAAATGGCCAAAACCAAATTTAGACAAAGGAAAATTATGACTCAAACTGTATATATTATTAGTTTTCCCTTATATGGCACCAAAATGGTGCCATTTCACTAGACATGCCACTACTAAAGGAGAGAGGAGAATCCAAACTCTGGCAGTCTCCAATTAGGCCATGGGGAAAACTGACAGATCCCATGCAAATTTCAAATGCAACTGAAGTATAGCCAAAAGATAATTATCACTATTTTCACTGAATCAACAATCATTTAGTCATCAAATATTTACTGAGCACCTAACTATGAGGCTACTATAGGCCAGGCATTGTTGAGCAATTTAGATGCCTAGGAGACATCAATCAACAAAACAAAGATTTCTTATATTCTAGCAGAGGGACAAGGCAATAAGCACAATAAGTGAGCCAATCCCACAGTATGCTAAGGTAACAGGGGTATGGGTAGGCAATGGGAGTCCAGGGGCGTGGGGAGGAGAGTCATATCATTAAGTAGGAAGCACAGAGGAAGGCTCCTGGAAAAAGTGACAGGTGAGGAACAACTCACGGACTCACAGGTGGTGGGGGCATTAGGCCGAGTGGACATATATCCAGAAAGGTGTTCTAGGCAGAGGGACAGTTAGAACCAAGGAGAACTGGCTGTTGTTTGGAAGGGGGGGAGGGGAATAAAGCTAAGTCTATTTATCATCTTCTTTAAGCATTGAGATATTTCATTTACATTTTGATAAATAAGCAAAGATACAAATAGGCTATGCCAGAGGTAGGACTAGAAGCCACAGCTCCTACTGACCCTGGTCTGAAACTCTGAGACTCACCGCCTCAGTCAAAGCTAGTGTCAACCCTCCAGCCATGTCCACCGCGCCAGGCTCTCAGTAGCACCTGGCACAGCCACTCTGTCCTCAGGAGGCACTGTCCTCTTCCGGCTTTCAGACACCAGTTTCTGGTTTTCCTCCTACCTCTCTAGCTACTCCTGTGAGTCTCCCTTGCTGTTCCCCCTCTTCTAACCAACCTCTAAGTGTTGAGGTGCCCCAGGACTCTGAGCTGCTCCTCTTCCCTAGCTATATTGTTGCCCTAAACAATCGAATTCCGGCCTTTCGAGGCTTTAAATCCCACTCTACCAGTGTTGTATTTTAGAGTCCTAGGTGTATTTTAGAGTTACCTGGACAGCTTTAAAACAAACTGTGACTAGACTCCAGTCAAGACCAACAGGACCTGAATCTCTGGGAGTGATGCCTGGGGGTCAGCATTTTTAAAGGTGCTTCAAATGTGCACTCAGAATTGAGCACCACTAGTTTATATACACTAATGGACCACAAATTTTTATCTCCAGCCCTAAACTCTTTCCTGTGCCCAAACTTGTACATCCAAATGCTGATAAAACATCTTTTTGAATGTTCAAAGTCCACTTAAACCCTAACTTATTCAAAACATAAGTGTTTTGTTTTTCTTTTCTTTTCTTTTTTTTTTGGAGACAGAGTCTTGCTCTATCACCTGGGGTAGAGTATAGTGGCGTCATAGTACCTCACTACAACCTCAAAGTCCTGGGCTCAAGCAATCCTCCTGCCTCAGCCTCCCAAGTAGCTGGGTCTACAAACATGCACCACAACACCCAGCTAATTTTTCTATTTTTAGTAGAGACCTCACTCTTGCTCAGGCTGATCTCGAACTCCTGACCTCGAGCAATCCTCCCACCTTGGCCTCCCAGAGTGCTAGGATTACAGACGTGAGTCACTGTGCCCAGCCTACTCTTAAACTTTTATAATTCATTTTCCATGAAAATGTATTCCAATGTCATACCCCTGCTTAATTCCCACCAGCGGCTTCTCACAGTCCCTAGATAAATCTGGAATCTTGATTTATCAAGATTCAAGCCTGCAGGGACCTTCCTAGTTGGCCCCCAGCCCAGCCTCCCCCTGCTCATCATGTCCCAAACACACTGGCCTCCCCTCCCCCCTCAAACACACCCAGATCCTTCCTGCCTCTCAGCCTTTGTACCTGCTGTTCTCTCTGCCTAGAATAAACTTATTCCAGCCACTTCGAATGCCTTAGTCCTTATCAGTTAGGTTGCAGGTCAAATTTCACCTCCAAAATCTGAAATTAATTTCTCTGCCCACCCTATTTAGAGTAGCCCCCACTTCCAGCTCTCTCAAATCACTCTGGGCTCTTCTGTTTTCTTTCCCTTCAAAGCACTTATCACTACTGTCAGAGCACAGACTCTAGAGCTAGACTGCCTGAGTTCAAATTCCAGCTCAGACACTTACAGACTTGGGAAGATTTAACTTCTCTGGTCACAGTTTCCACATTTGAAATGAGGTTAATAATGGTACCTACCTCATATAGTTAATGCAGTGCCTGACTCATAGGAAGCACTTGAGTGCTAGCAATTAGGATTACTGTCAGAAATTCCCTATCTCCCCTTCTAGAATGCAACCCCCAAGAGGGCAAGAAACTTGTCTATTTCATTCACTAGCATATTCACATGGCTATCACATTATACGTCCTCAATTAATATAACATATAATATTAGTATATATTAGAGAACAAATACACATCCAGGTCTAGCATTTTGGACTAACAATGCTAATCTAAGTTTGGATTTCAGAGGCTTCTGATCATAAGAAAAAACATCACTTTGCTCCATTCAATCACAACTGACGTATGACTGAAGAGACTCTGGGGATATAGCAGCAAACTAAAAGAGTCCAAATTTCAGTTCACCACAATCAAGGAAATTCCAGACTGCAAATGGACAATCTGTATATCAAATTGTGTTATCTGAGTTAAGCAGGTTCTATGTTTCTAAGAATTACGTCAATTCTCAAATTTGATATGCAAAGAAAAAGAGGCTAAATCTGCCTCTAGCTGACTAGATTTGGAGACTCAAGCACTTATAACTCCCAGAGGCAGGACAATAAGAAAAGTAAGAAAAAGAGACTTCTAGACTTCCCATGCACGGCACTACAGAGTAGCCCATAAAGACTGCAAGAAGACCCAGCTAAGTCAGGAAGCACAGGTCAACCAGACACGTTAGAAAATTCTATTTAGATTTGAGAAGGAAGAAAAAAGCCACTATATTGTAATCAAACACATTAGGAGGGACTAACAGCACTAGCCTAAGATGGGAATGTTTCCCTGAAAAAAAAATGGAGCACTATCAGGGAATTAGTTTAATAATTATAAAATAATAAGAGGGGCTGGGCACAGTGGCTCATGTCTATAACCCTAGCACTTTGGGGGGCCAAGATGGGAGGATCACTTGAGCCCAGGAGTTCAAGAGCAGCCTGGGCAATACAGCGAGACCCTGTCTCAACGAAAACAAATTTTTTTTAATTAGCTGGGTGTGGTGGCATGCCCCTGTAGTCCCAGCTACTCAGGAGACTGCGGTGGGGGAATCACGTGAGCCCAGGAGTTCAAGGTTATAGTGAGCTATGATTTTGCCACTACACTCCAGCCTGGGAGACAGAGGGAGTGCCATCTCTAAGAAAACCAAAATAGTAAGATAGGAAAGTATTTTGTCATAAAAATGATCTTACGAATAATATGTAGGACATGTCCCATAATTTGTTAAAATAGCATATACAAAATTATATTACAGCCACACAACAAGGTGAACAAATAGTGATAGAGGCCAACATCTGCTAAGAAGCAGCTTCTGTCAACCTCCCCTTCACCCTGCAACCCCTAGTATCCACTGGCTGAAATAAGAGTATATGCTGCCTGCTTGGCTATTTCTGGGTGGTCCTGACAGCTCTGTTCTCCACCTATAATCTGACTAAAATCGATCTCCTATGGAATGGCCAGTAGATGGTAGGAAAATATGTGAGTGGACAACCCTGAGGTCCTACAACTGCTGAAAGGCATGATATGTGATGGGATGGAGGGCTTTGGAGTGACTCAGGTTCAAACCCCAGCTCAGATACTCATTAGCAGCATTTTCTGGGTAAGGTCACTATTTGTACCTTGGTTTCTTCATCAGTATAAGGGGAACAATAATATCTAGCTATAAGATTGCTGAAGATTGAACATGATATTCTCAATACGATGTCTGTTGTTGTTATTGTAATTAGCAATCAAGTTCTATTCACCGAAACTCCTTCCGTTGGTCGTGGAAGGCTACTATTGTTGCCCTACCCATCAAATCAGCTCTATATTTTAACAGAGGAATACCAGAGGAAGTCCTGGAAGTTACTGGGCAAACAGATAAAAAATAAAATAAAACAAGAAGTGTCAAAGTGAAATGTCAGAGATATCAACTGTCAAACTTAGTTCTTAAGGAATCAGACGTTTCATACTTAATAACCTAATAAAAAAGTGTTAATCTTTTTGGGATTGAGGGAAACTATCATTTTTGTGTTCCCTTTTTGTTAAGAAATAGCTAAAAGCAAGAAATATCTAACAGTATATATGCATAGGTACCTTTGAAACATTAAAATTATGAGGCCATATATTAAAATTTTAGAAATAAAATATTTTCTATTTAGGACAGAAGAAATAATTTGGAGGACAGGAATAGGAAAGATTCACATCATGTAAACCACTGACAAGTTGGTTACTTAGACACACTAAGCAGTAATTATGTGACTGGAATTGTGGAAGTAAATCCACAAGGTTCATGGATAAGATGTTAATTAGCATGTCCATGAAAAAGACACTGTTAAAGCCCAATGGAGGTTAAGTACTCATTTCAAAGGAAAAAAGAAGTTTATTCCTTCCATTCTGACATTTAATACTTAGCTAAGCAATACTGGCATTTTTAATCTGAACTTAACCTGACTTTGAAATAAGCAAACAGTTCATTCTTTCCCAAGTATGTTATACTGTGTCCCTGGGGAAATCTTGTATCCTGACCTTACAGCCTGACCTTCTCTGAGGTAACATAAGACAGAAATGATCCACCTACTCAAGTGTTCAGCACCAAGCCTCAAATGAATAAGAACTTTCCCTTTACTTCAGGGAGGCAATTCTACTCAGCTACCGAGAGTATGACATACTTTAAAATGATTTCCATACAACTTCTGAAAAACTACAGCATATTTTAACAAGACAATAAATACGCAAAGCACTCTCAACTAATTGTAACACAGCAAATAAAATAAACATCCTAGAAAATATGACCTCATTTGAAAATCCTAGTTCCAGGGCCCTGTCCAGAGTGAAAGCACAAGCAGCAGCTGCTGAATGAAACAGGGGCACACAATGTCTCTAAAGTGACAACTGCTTGAAGTGGTAAGTCTGACATGAGAAAGGAAAAACTACAGTAAAGGAAACTTCCAAACTGGGTTAGGATCAAATATAAAGTTTCACTTCCTTTTTGGCTCACATACTCTGAAAAGGAAGCAGAGGATATCACTATGTTTCCCTGCTTTGGTAGATGAAAAATGCCTGTTCTATTTGGCTTTTCTCTGATTAGTACATGAGGTTGAATTTTTTTCATGTTTTTATTTACATCTCAAATTTCCCACAAGGTCTATTAATTTCCTTTGTTCATCTATCTGTTGAGATTTTGACATATTTATTTCCATAAATCTGAAAAATGGTAAAACTACTGACCTTCATCCTCAGACTACCTTCTAATAAAATTATTAAAAATAAATTTAATTTTTAATAAGCATATATTAACATTTTGCATATTTAGGTCTGCAAACCTTTTCCTTTGTGATTTCTTCTGCTTTTGAAGAGAACGTTATAGAACTACCATGTGACCCAGCAATCCTACTGCAGGGTATATATCCAAAGGAGGGGAATTCAGTATATGGAAAAGATATCTGCACATTCATGTTTACTACAGCAACTATTCACAATAGCCAAGATTTGGAATCAACCTAAGTGTCCACCAATGGCTGAATAGATAAAGAAATCATAGTACATATACACAATGGAATATTATATAGCCATAAAAAAGAATGAAATCCTATCATTTGCAACAAGTATGGATGGAACTGGAGAACATTAACTGAAACAAGCCAAGCACAGAAAAACAAATCTCACATGCTCTCGCTCTTATGTGAAAGCTAAATATTAAAACAATGGAGACACTGAATGATGGTTACCAGAGACTAAGAAGGTTAGCGGGGAAGAAGGGAATAAAGTGGGGATGGTTAATGGTACAAAAGTATAGTTAGATAGAATGAACAATATTTGATAGCACAGCAAAGTGACTACAATCAACAGTGTTAGGATATACTTTAACTAAAACACTGGATTTGGAATGTTCCTAATACAAACAAATGATAAATGCTTGAGGTAACAGATACCACAATTACCCTGACTCGATTAATACACATTGTATGTCTGTATCAAAATATCACATGTACCCTGCAAATATATACAACTATTATGTACCCATAATAACCAAAAATAAATTTTTTTTCAAAAAGTTATCATTCATTCACAGGCATGTCTAATAAAATGTTCCAAGAAAGCTTATCATCTCTGATAAGCATTTTATTTTGCCTTTTCTCCACAGCGTCTCTATAATCCTAAACATTTCTCTTTAATCCACTTGAGATTTATCATGATGAATAATGTTTTCCAGTTATCTCATCACCAACACGCCTCTCCCCAAAGAGGCGTGTTTCTTCGCTCTCACCAGGGTCCCCTGACACGCATTTTGACTTCACACCAGCAGCACCCACTTCAGAGTCTACAACTGTCTGGCCTTGGAAGGTGTATCATCTTTTGCACCTCAGTTTCCTCATTTGTAATAAAATACACTTAGTCATAAGTTTTACATAATAAATGTAAAATATCTAGCACAATATCTGGCACATAGTAGATGATCTCTGAATAGTAAATATTTTAATTATTCTAATATCTGATGAGAATGTAAAAGTAACATGCTAAAAGTTCACTCCAAAAACCTCAAGAACATGAAGTTTAACCAATTAAAAGTTAATATCCATTATTTTAATTAAAAATAACATCTATTATAAACTCATTTTATCTTTTCATATTTTAACTAAAACTATTGTGGCATATCGCAACACAGGCAGCACTAATTATTTAGTGAGATTTCTCACTTTAATTGAATCCATAAACCAATATGCTTGAAACAGACTTGGGTGTGGTTTTACAAACAACTCTGTGTGAGGCAACTAAAGATAAGCCAAACATCTGTTTAACTAAATAAATTCAAGTGAATTTTAATGCACCCTATCCTGTTTATATTTCCAAAATCTGTTTGATATCATTGATGCAGAAAAGCATCTGGCTTGGGTCTTCAACAAAATTCCATTAGTCTCTCACTGATTAATACATGTGCTTGACTCATGTCTGGAGTTTAGACATGGGGGCCAGACCACCTGGCTTCTGATCCCAGTTCACCATTTAGTAGCTGTGTAACCTTAGGCACATTTCTTCATCTCTCTATGCTTCCATTTCTTCATCTGTAACATGAGAATGATGTCATTATCTATTTCCTAGGTTTAAGATTAAATGAGTTAATTTATGTCAAGTGTTTAGTAAACATTCAACAAGTGGTAGCTGTCACTATTATTACTATTAGCAGCAGCAACAGTGTCATCTTTAAAGACTGATGGAATCTCTTAAAAAAAGACACTGGAAGAAGATTCTATAATAGACACTAATTATCTGTCTTGGTATGTGCACAGGGACACATCACCATCACTTTAATAATTAGAGTTCCCTCTTACAGACTGTTTCACTGTTCTGTATCATCAATTTTTAATTATTTTTAGAGACAGGGTTTCTCGCTCTATTGCCCAGGCTGAAGTACAGTAGCATGATCACAGCACACTGCAGCCTCAAGCACTTGAACTCAAGTGATCCTCCTGTCTCAGCCTCCCAAGTAGCTGGAACTCTAGGCACCTGCCACCATGTCCAGGTAATTATTATTATTTCTCTCTTTTTTTTTTTTAGAGACAGGGTCTCACTATGTTGCCCAGGCTGGTCTCAAACTCCAATCAAATCACTGTAACATAGATATTTCCATGTGTGGAAAATGTTGCAACTCTGTTAAATTTTTCCATTTCTGCCTGTATAAGTGAAACCTTAACTTCCCCACTTTGGAGCACTGAGTCCATTCTTACAGAGTCTGTGTTTACCTGGGTGGCCATCCTCAAGATTTCTGCTAAAATAAACTCTATACTTAATCCCGTTTTCTGAATCTCATTATTTAGGGTTGACAAATTCAACAGGAAGATGAAAATTATAAAGTTATATGTACCTAATAAAATAGTGCCAACGTATATGAAACAAAAATTGCTAGAACTCACAGAGAAACTGAAAAATCTACCATAATAATGGGAGATTACCACAGTACTCAATTATTTATAGGCAAAACAGCTAAAAAATTAGTAGACAGTAAATAGAAAATAAGAACTATACAATCAGCAAGTTAAGATCATTAGATGTATACAGAATCTTGCACTACTGCTTTCTAAAACAAATTAAATACATATTCTTTAGAATACAGGCAATGATTATGAACATTCACCTCATATCTGGCAATAAAGAAAATCTCAACAAATTGCAGGAAAGCAACACACAAGCCATTCCTACAGTCACAATACAATTAAAACATAAGCTGGTAACAGAAAAAATAATTTTTAAACCATACATTTGGAAATTTGAAAGCATACTTTTAAATAATTTATGAGCCAAAAAAGAAATCATAATAAAAATTTAAACATAAATAATACAACTACTACACTTGAACACTCTTGGTTTTCAAGATACTTTCAAACAGATACTTCTAGAGAAACACACAGCCTTAAATACTTAGATTAAAAAAAGAATAAGTAGGCCAGCAAGATGGCTCATGTCTGTAATCCTAGCACTCTGGGAGGCTGAGGGGAGAGGATCACTTGAGGGCAGGAGTTAGAGACCAGCCTGAGCAGAGTGAGACCCCCGTCACTACAAAAAATACAAAATTAGCCAGGCGTCGTGGCACATGCCTATAGTCCCAGCTACTTGGGAGGTTGAGGCAGAAGGATCACTGGAGCCCAGGAGTCTGAGGCTGCAGTGAGCTACAATGATGAAGAATGAGACTCCATCTCAAAAAAAAAAAAAAGTGACCAACTTCTAAGAAGTTAGAAAAAACAGAATAAATCCCAACCATTTAGCAATCTGTACACTCATTATGATTTATATACCGTATATAATTTCTAGCCCTTAAAATAACTCTGAAGGATAGATTACAGCTGTTTCCCACAGCTACAAATCTCCTGGTTACCTGAGTTTAAAGGCACCTTGGTAGCGGAGGGGAGGGGGAGTGTCTATCAAATAAGATATAACTCCTATATCCACTCTTGCAAATGTCATGAAGCCTCAATTTTTTCTGAGAATAAAGGTAATTTTTTTTTTTTACAGCACAATGAAATGTGGGATCAATGGCTTCAAAGGATGAAATAATGTACAAATAACTCATTTTATGAAAAAGGTACTGGCAACCTTCCGTAGCTGTAGTCAGCAAAATCGGCACTATTTTCATGAGAATTCTATTTCACCCTAGTGCATATGAAGCAATCAAAACAAATTATCCACCAAGAAAAATTAAAATATACTTTAAAAGAGAATCACTAGCTTGATTTTTGTAAAATAGAAATAATAAAAATAGCTATATATGAGTAATATGCAACATCTCAGTGACCTCATAGTTCTCACAGGGATCCACCCAGTTTCCCTATAGAGAAAGCCCCAGCAGGAGCTCCTCTGCCCTCTCAGCCTCAAGGCTTCCTGTATGTTTAATCTCATCAGTCAGGAGCCCTGCAAGTACAGACTCTCCATTTTTGCTATCTTTGATTCCTCAATGCACAGTGCAGTGTCTGGTACATTGAAGGCTTTTTAAAAAGTTCAGTGAATTAGTATGTCTCCTAAGTGGTACTATTTCCACTTAGAAACTAGAGAGAGATAATACCCTTGTCACTTGACTAAAAGCTGGAAAAGAAATGTTTCCCTGAAGATATTTCCTGCTTTACAAAACTATCATATTTTCTGCTTTACAAATCAATCACTTAAATACTTAGTACAGAAAACAGAACACATTCAATGCTGCAGATACCCTAGGTCAGTGACGTTCTTGGTGGTTCTGCTGTCAAAGTATGCTGTGCTTCAGCCCCGATGACGATACTCAGAACAAACTGAGATAAAGGTACCTGGATGGTGGTAGTCATCTAGTTCTTCTAAAGCTGGGCAGATTAACATCACATCCCTTCCTACTGAAGTAGATGCTCAGTCCAAAAGGAAGTTCATTCCATAAGACTCAAGAACCATTCCTAACTCTCCTTCCTGCCTGAAGCCCTATGCAACAATACCTTGATTAATGGTATCATCTGGGAAAGGGGTTAGGCTGTTAATGAAAATCTTCTTGGAAAGCATGTCTTAACCATAGTTTCTGCTAAACTGCAAACATGCACAGCTCTATCAGACAGAAGTACCTCTGCACAGAGCTTTGATTTATTTTGAGAGGGAGAGAGATACAGAGAGAGAAGTTAGTAAACAGGGCTCTCTATTGCCTTTCCCTCTTCATGTCTGCTTCTCTCTCCTCTGTATAGTGGAAAAGAAGGAAAGGAAAGGAAACACACGCTGACAGCATCCCTACGTATTGCAAGCATTCGAAAGCTCACTCACCATGGCCCCACAACACTTCCAGTTAGACATGATTGTTATTATTATTACATCTATTTCTACAGATGAGAAAAATTAGTTTGAAGAATTTCACCAACTTGATCAAGGGCCAGCCACATACTTTGAGTGACAAAATTGGGACTTGCATCCCTAACACCAGCACTATACCAATGACAACTGACTGTCTTCAGTGAGAACTAAACTCCTAATCCTGCATTTTTTTACCTTTATTAAGACATATTCTGTGAAAGTTGATCATATGAATTGGGTCATTCTAGTCATACCTAACTAAAACAGAGTCGAGAGGCGAGAGCACTCAACATTGCTCAAAACATTGCTCCAAGAATGTAATTATCTGCAAGCCTGCCTGATGAAACTGCCTGCTGTAACCTGGAACCAGTTTATCTAAGAGCTGCTGAACCAATCTCCTGTAACTCTAAAAACAGTTTTACCCATTTCTGTCACTTACAGTCAAAACTTGTCAGCTCCCCAAAACCTTATTAGTGCCAATAAACTTTCTCAAAGAACAATATGTAACATTTCTGTACTTTTATAAAACCTCTACTCTTCTCTGTTGTTCAGACATACCTAAGACAACTCTCATCTACATGTATGTCCTGAATTAGTTTTCTTCCCAAATAAGATGTTTTGATTTCTGAAATTCCTATCTCTACATTTTATTTGACTTTGACAATTCACATACCATAAAATTCACCCATTTAAAGGGTACAGTTTAATAGTTTTTAGTATATTCAGAATTGTGCAACCGTCATGATAATCTAATTTTATAACATTTTCAACACCCAAAAAGAAACCCTGTACACATTAGCAGTCACTTCTCATTCCTACTCTCCCCAGCTCCAGCCCCAGGCAACCACTAATCTTTCCATCTCTATGGATTTGCCTATTGTGGACACTTCACATAAGTAAAATCATACAACACATGATCTTCTGTGTCTGCCTTCTTTCACTTAGCATAATGTTTTCAAAGTTCATCCATGTTGTAGCCTGTGTCAGTGCTTCAGTCCTTTTTATTGCGGACTATTATTCCATTGTTTGGACAGACAACATTTTGGTTACCCACTCATCAGCTGACAGACATTTGGGGTGTTTCCACTTTTGGGCTATTAAAAATAACGTTGCTATGAACACTTATGTAAAAATTTTTGTATGGATGTATGTTTTCCTTAGGCGTTTGCATTTTCAAAGTGCTTTTACAACATTCTCTCCTTTGTGTCTTATATAACTAAGTTTTTATGTTGGAGAAAACTGAGGCTCGGAGCAAATAAGTGGCTTTATCACCCACTGCTAGCTAACCCTCATTGCTTTGATAAAAGCTGGAAAAGGAGTGTTTCCCTGAAGATACTTCCTACTTTACAAAACCTACACCTTCTGAAGAGCTGGTGTTCATTCAGTAACACCACACTGTTTATGGTTATGGCTTTGTTTCCTCTAAAATAAATTTCAAGCAACAGTGTGCAGATGAGGAAAATCATTCTTTAGGTAAGGGGCTCCCTAAATCACTCTCAATACATAAGGCTCCCAAAGTCAATACATAAGCCAAATTTAAATTAAGCCTTTTAGAATAAGTGAAGGGGATAATAAAGTGTCTGGGACAGGATATTCTAAAGGACCCTCCCAAGTGATGACCTTCTGCTCCCCCCGGAAACAGCCAAAGCTGCTATTCCAGGAGCAGAGACACACGTTACACCTACTATGCCCTGTCTGAGAGCAGCTCTTCCTATCACAAGTCAGATGTGCCTGTGGGCTCTGCCTGCTAACATCAGCCCCAGTTAGAAGACTCCCTGGCCCCCAAGGCCTCAGTGCACAGTGTATTTGTTCTGATACAGGTAACAGTAATTTGGAGGCATACATTGCTATAGTCAGCTGCATAAACCCCCTTCCCCAACCTCCTGAAACTCTGCCTAGGCCTATAATATTTCTGGTAATAAAGTTCAGAAGAAATGATTAATAATTATTAGTAATATACAAAAGTTGGCTGGGCACAGTGGCTCACACATGTAATCCTAGCACTCTGGAGGCCAAGGTAGGACAGCTTGAGCTCAGGGGTTTGAGACCAGCCTGAACAAGAGTGAGACCCCATCTCTACTATTAATAAAAATACAAAAATTAGCCATGCATGGTGGCATGCGCCTGTAGTCCCAGCTACTTGGGAGGCTAAGGCAGGAGGATCACTTGAGCCCAGAAGTGTGAGGTTGCAATGAGCTACGATGATGCCACAACACTCTACACAGGGTGACAGAGCCAGTCTCTGTCTCCAAAAAAAAAAAAAAAAAGGAACACATAACAGTCATTTACTGACAGCTTACTAGATATCTTTTTGCATTTATTTCATTTAATCCTCACAATAACTGTGTACTATTATGGCCTTACCGTTACATGTAAACGCTTTGTTATATAGGGAAAATATACAGTTGGTGAGAGTATACATTGGTATAACTTCTTAGGAGGATAATGTGGAAACTAAAAGTGTAAACAATCTTTGACATGACAATTTCACTTCTGAGACTGTATCTATAGATATACTTCAGAAGTGCCCAAAGATGAAGATGTAAGAATAATAACTGGAGCACTATTTATGACAGTAAAAACCTGGAAACAAATATCTATCAATACAGCAGTGACTAAATAAATTATAGTATATCTGTAAAATGGAATACCTTGAGGCTATCAAAGAAAAATAGATTTATTTATGTATGCTGACACTGAGCATTCTCCAAGATACGTTAAATGGGGGGTAGAAGGGCCAAGATAAATATCATTATGTACAATAATTTATTTTTTAAAGGAGGTATATGTACACACCACCATTCTGGCTGTGTACTCTTGGGCAAATTATTTAACCTGTCTCACAACATCCTATTCTACAAAATGGGGATAACAACAATACTTCCCACATAGTGCTCAATAAAAATTGCCTGAGGCCATTATTATAATTTAATGATTATATAATTATGATACTACTAACATTAATGATTTTGTTGCTGTTGTTAGATGGGTTCAACACCCCCCCCCCCCCGGCTGAAAAAAAGAAAACAATTTAACACATACATCAGCCATTCAGACATTAGGCAGACACAGGGAGAGTGAGGTAAACAGCATCTGCTCTGCTTCCTCATCCAGCTCCCAGCCTATGAGGGTTTACACTGCCTGTCCCCTTCAGCACTCACCACCAACAGGCAACAGGCTCTCTGCTTTAGTAGTTTCCAGGGAGGAGGAAATAGCCGCTCAATAAACCCTGAGCAGTGAAATAGGTTTCCACTGCCCAAACAACTGCCTCAGATGCACACAGACTTCCCTTCCTCACTTACCGCAGATCTATGACCAAATGTCACCTCCTCAGACATACCTGTCTTGGCTATCCCATCCTTGCTGCGATCATTCTGTAACCTGCCTCCACTGCCTGCACAGTAGTTATTGCTACCTGACATTACAGTATTTCTTTATTACCTCTTTCTCTCTTTCTGAACATAAGTTCCCAAGAAAGGGAGAAAAACGTCACATTCCCAGTGTATCTCATCCCCAGCTCTGTGCACAGTGCCTAGAACAGCACCCAGCATAAAACAAGTGCTCAATAAACAAAAATGAAGAGATGGGATTGACATGCAAGTTAAAAGCTATAGGGTGGAAAATATGCTAGCAAAAAATAATATTTTAAAAATTGCTGCTGTCATTTTGTATTGGCAAAGTAGGTTCTCAAGACATTGTTCAGTTAAAAGTTAAGTATCCTATAGACTGTAGTCCTACCATGTTTACTACATAATTTTTTTCCTATATAGCATAAATTCATGTAAAGCCTTATCAAAATATGTTCAACACATTTAAGCTAACAGTTACCAGAAACAATGTTATATGTTAGTCATAACAATTGTTTAAAAAGGTACTTCCAGAAAAATAAAGTTCAAAGGGCAAACTGAATTAAACTTGCTTCTCTTCATTCCTTCCAACGCAAGTTTCCTGAACACAGGCCAGAACAAGCATTAATCATTAAACAATTCTGTTAAAGTTTAATATTATGCTATTAAGATTCATAACTATTTTAAGGAAACAGAGACAGCCAGTAGACACTGACCAAACTAAAAAGGTATTAGCATATTTAATCGTAAGATTCGCGGGCGGGTATTGTTATGTTTTTGGGGTTTTTTTTGTTGTTTTTTTTTTTTGAGACAGAGTCTCGCTTTGTTGCCCGGGCTAGAGTGAGTGCCGTAGCATCAGCCTAGCTCACAGCAACCTCAGACTCCTCGGCTTAAGCGATCCTACTGCCTCAGCCTCCCGAGTAGCTGGGACTACAGGCATGCGCCACTATGCCTGGCTAATTTTTTCTATATAGATTTTTAGTTGTCCATATAATTTCTATCTATTTTTAGTAGAGACGGGGATCAGTGTTTTTTATGCGTTAGTTTTTTGATTCTCAAGGAGTCTAAGAATTCAATATAAGAAGAAAAGAGAAGATGCTGACACTCATCATCTGCAACACAAAAAAAATGTAAAGTCCTGTTGCTAATGTAACCAGAGAGGAGAACTGGAAAAAAAAATTTTAAAAACCACACAAGCTTTATACAAAAGGCATATGTTGATAAATATACCACCAGACTCACTGAGTCTGGATGATTTCTGCTAGGCAAACAGAAACATGAAATTTAATAAGGGTAAAAAATCTCAAATTTAAAAAAAATCACTAGTTTCTGTTTTTAAACTTGATGTTTGCCACACACTCTGCTTATCAGACTCTGTATCCACAAATCCCATATAGGGAATAAGCTTTAAAATAAAGGTATGGAGACTCATTATATATAAATAAATAAATAAATAAAATAAAGGTGTGAACAGCTCTACCACCAAATCACTCTACAAACTCAAAACTTAGGCCTCTAACCTATAGTAAGCATTGAACTTTCAAGTTATATAAATTATATTCTAAGAAAATATTAAATGAGTGACAACATAAGCAAATAAATTGGGCCAGAATTTATTCCTTTGGAAATATGATTTAAAATTTAAATATTTTAAATTATATTTTATTGTATATGAATTATATCAACTTTAAAAGTACATTTTATTATGTTTTTCTTTTAAAATTCTCATTCTGAGAAAAGACATTACTATAAAATAACTGAAATTGGTCTAAATTAAAACTAGTCCCTCCACCCAAAAAATACATACACTATGCTCCACCCAGTGCTCTGTAGGTCTTCACTGCTTGATTCCACAAGGCAGGGAGTTCTGCAATCAGAGTCCATGCCCTGTCCAATAAAATGAGAACTGAGATGTCAAAACCAGGTTATACTGTCACTTCACTCACTCTTAGCTTACATAATTGCCTGCGCTTATTTTATAATAGGTCTTCCCTCCTTCCTGCACCTCCCTCCAGTAACCACATAAAATTTAACTCTGCTCTCCCTAACTTATGATTAATATATAAGATTTCACCATATTTTCAAAAAGTGAAGAAGACAGAAAAGTAACAAAATTGTAATTAATAAAAATATATATAAGCCAGGAGTGGTGGCTCACGCCTGTAATCCCAGCACTTTGGGAGGCTGATACAGAAGGGTCACTTGAAGGCCAGGAGTTTGAGACCAGCCTGGGCAACATAGCAAGACCCCATCTCTACGAAAAAATTTAAAAATTAGCAGGTGTGCTGGTACATGCCTATAGTCCCAGCTACTTGGGAAGGCTGAGGCGAGAGGATTGCTTGAACCTCGGAGTTCGAAGTTGCAGCAAGCTATGATTACACCACTGCACTCCAGTCTGGGTGACAGTGAGACTTTGTCTCTTTAAAAATAAATAAATAAATACACGCACACCCAGTAGTTCCCCCCACTCCACAGTTTTGCTTTCTGTGGTTTCAGTACCCACAGTCAATTACAGTCTGAAAATATCATATACAATAAGGTATTTTGAGGGAGAGAGAGACCACATTCATACTTTTATTACAGCATATTTTATAATTGTTCTATTTTATTATTAATTATTATTAATTTCTTATTGTGCCTAATTTATAAATTAAACTTTACCATAGAAATGTATGTCTAGGAAAAAGCATAGTATATAGGATTTGGTAATATCCCCAGTTTCAGGCAGCCACAGAGGGCACATGGAACATAAAGCCCAAGGATAAGGAGGGACTACTGTATATATAAAAACATTTAGAGCATATTCAAAAAGTACGAAGGACATTTGATTTGGGATTACATGAATTATGGACATTTTCTAATTTTTGTTTCATTTTGTCTTGCTCATATCTTCTGATTTTCCTGTAACATAAGCTTTAGCCCCTCAACCTCCTAAAAAAGAAAAAAACAATGCGAATTTCACTCTTGATTTTGACTTAAGTGGGGAATTAGATAATGTTCACATACACAAAAGGTCAAAATGGAAGAAAAAGCAACAATTGGCTAAACAGGTCATAAGTAGATAGGTAAGGAAAAATTTCAGGGAACATTTACAAATTGTTTAAAACCCATTTTCACAAGATAGTATTTATTTCCTAGCCATAAGTTTCCACAGTTCTTGTCTGGAAACTTTAGATTCCCTCATTGGTAAGCATTTATACAACCAGTATTTTCTGAGTGTCTTTTGTGCCAGGCCCTGGGACTACAGCTTTTCCGAAGATAGACAGACGGATGAAGTAAGGCAGACAAAGAATGAGAAGCCCCAAGCAAGGTAAATATCCATACAAGGTAAGTAAGGAAAGCTGTGGAGCACAGAACCTCAAAGGGAGACCCAGAGAAGGTTTGCCTAAGGAAGTAAAATTCAGAGTTAATGAAGTCTAAGAAATGGTTACCTGCCAGTTCCTAGACACCATCACACTCTTGCCTCGGGGCTTTATAACTGCTGTTCCTGTTCCCTGACACCATTTTGTAAAACTCTGCTTGTGTTCAGGACCCTGTGTTCTCCACAGTGCATCAGTAGACATGGTACCACTTCTCTCCAAGGCCAGTCTCTAGCAGTGCTCTGAACCAGGCCCTCTTCCCATCTCCAGGACTTTGATTCTAGATGTATCTGACTCCCAAGGCTGCACCTCAATGTTCTTTTGGGCTATAATTAAGTTACTTGGATGTAATTAGTTATCTATTAGTTTGATAATTTGGGGTCTTGCTTTTAAGATGATAGGCAGGAAGGGAGCAGTGCTCAGTATAGGGAATACCTTTCTATGTGCTCTATCCAATGCCCCGTAAGTCTTGAGGTTTTCCAGTGGCTGGTGGTAACAGCCTCTTATACCCAGCTCTGTGTCAGTGCCAACCATTCATCCTTCACACACATAGAGAACAAAGCTCAGGAATATTTTAAGAATAAATCACTACTCAGAACACAACAATGTAAAATTTACAGTGCATAGCATCCAATAAAAAAGTACCCAACATGCAAAGCAGCAGAAAAATTATGACCCATATCAAGATGAATCAATCAAAACTAACCCAGAACTGAAAGAGATGCTAAAATTAACAAACAATGTCATTAAAAGTTTGTACAACTATATTCCATATGTTCAAAATCTTAGAGAGATGTAAGATATTAAAAATACAAATGGAGCTTCTGAAGATGAAAGCTACAACGTATAACACAAAAAATTACACCAAATGAGATTAATGGTAGGTTAAACATTGCCAAAGAAAGATAAGTGAATATGAAGATACAGCAATAAAAACTATCCAGAACAGAATACACAAAGAAAAGAGAATCAAAGAATGGCTCACACTTGTAATCCTAGCACTTTGGGAGGCTGAGGCAGGAGGATTGCTTGAGGCTAGGAGTTCAAGACCAGCCTGAGCAACATAGCAAGCCTCTATCTACAAAAAACAGAAACATTGCTGGGCATGGTGGTTTGCACCTGTAGTCCCAGGTACTTGGGAGACTAAGGCAGGAGGATCACTTGAGCCCAGAAGTTTGAGGTTGTAGTGAGCTATGATCATATCACTGCAGTCTAGCCTGGGTGACAGTGTGAGACCTATCTCAAAAAAAAAAAAAAAAAGAAAAGAGAATCAAAGAAATGAACAGAGAACAGAGCATCAGTCAGCTGTGGGACAACTTCAAATAGTCTAACATGCACGGAATTGGAGTCCCCAAAGGAAAGGATATGAAGGTGGAACAGAATAAACATATGAGAAAAAATGGGAAAAACATTTCCAAATTTGACAAAAACTATAAACCCACAACTCAAGAAAGAAACTCAATGAATCCCATGCACAAGAAACATGAATAAAACCACTGTACACCAAGGCATATCAAAATTAAATTGCCTAAAACCAGTGATAGCAAAAATCTTAAAAGCAGCCAGAGAAAAAGGACCATGTTATGTACAGAGGAACAAAGATAAAGATGCGAGCAGATTTCTTGTAGGAAACAATGCAAGTAAGACAGTAAAGCAAAATCTTTTCTTTTCTTTCTTTCTTTCTTTCTTTTTTTTTTTGAGACAAAGTCTGGCTCTGTCGCCCAGGCTGGAGTACAGAAGCATCATCATAGCTCACTGCAGCCTCAAACTCCTGGGCTCAAGTGATCCTCCTGTCTCAGCCTCCCAAGTAGCTGGGATTAAACGCGCATGCCACCATGCTCAGGGAATTTTTTTTTTTTTTTTGTAAAGACAAAGTCTCACTATGTTACCCAGGCTGGCAACATCTCTAAAGTACAATAACTACCAAAATATTTCAGCCCAAAGGTCTTGAGTTCCAAAACTCTTCTGACTCAAATAGACAAGCTTCTCTGGCAATGACACCTCTGAACTATAAGCATTACATTTTCTCAAACACTATCATTTCTTTTGGCTAGATTAGATATATTTAGCATCTGCTTTTTTAATACAATGTTTTACAAAGGTATGAGATAAATAATAATTGTGGATGAATTATGAGAATTTAATTTAACACTAGCAAGGGTTCCTCTTTTTTGTGCCAAGTATATTCTAAATATGTGATAACAAATAACATATTTGAGCAGCATCAATTGCCTACAAAGTACTTTTTAATTGAATCTTCACACAAACCCACTGTTTAAATGGGAAAGCTGAAGTTCAAAAAAAGGGAAGTGATTTCCCTAAGGATGTAAAGTGGAGGAAGTGAGAGTAGGAAAGGGGTCTGGCATTTCTTAGGTTCTTCCTATCGGCCAGGTATAACGCTAGCCAGTTCACTTACATTATACCTAATCCCCATAAATGCCAGAAGAAGTAGGAAATACCTCCTCCCATTTTTCAATATAGGAACAAGATTAAGTAATTTGCAGAAAAAAGTTACCTAGCTAGGTATTACCAGGTCCAAGTAGCTCTTTTTATTAAATTACTAATGAAATATGTTAAACTAAAGGGAAAACATAAAATGTAAAAATATATGAGATAGAATTCTACTCAAAGAGAAGTAAAGCAGAGTTCTTAATGAAAAGGATAGACTTTATTTTATTCATTTACTATAATGGACAATGCCCCCAACAATCCCCTTACAATCAATACAATATGGAGTTTCAGAGCAATATTTCTTCCACAAGTCCTTAAAGTAGACCCAAGTACGATGCAACAAAAGAAAGCACTGGCAGACAAAACAATTCAATCCAGGAGTCAGATATCTAATTTAATCTAATGATAAAAT
Source organism: Lemur catta (assembly GCF_020740605.2). NCBI lineage: Eukaryota > Metazoa > Chordata > Mammalia > Primates > Lemuridae > Lemur > Lemur catta. The sequence goes on along the minus strand of NC_059144.1, from coordinate 6,742,744 downwards.
CTAGACTATTTCAACAGGAATCAACAAAAAATGCTCCTCCATGCCAAGGCCAAATCAGCCTACCTCCTGTTCTTATAAGGCCCACAGCTAAGAATGATTTTTTTAAATTCTTAAAGGCTAAGGTTGAGCACAGTGGCTCACGCCTGCAATTCTAGCACTCTAGGAGACTGAGGCAGGAGGATCACTTGAGCTCAGGAGTTTGAGACCAGCCTGAGCCAGAGCGAGACCCCATCTCTACAAAAAATAGAAAAATTAGCCAGGTATGGTGGCATGCGCCTGCAGTCCCAGCTACTCGGGAAGCTGAGACAGAAAGATCACTTGAGTCTGGGAGTCTGAGGTTGCAGTGAGCTATCATGACACCACTGTACTGCAGCCTGGGCAACAGAGTGAGACCCTGTCTCAAAAATAAAATTGTAAAGGTTGAAAACAATCAAAAGAATAATAATATATGAAATATAAATGATAAAAATGACATACATGCAAATCAATTCAAATTTCAGTGTTCATAAATAAGGTTTTATTAGGACAGTCATGCTTATTCATTTACATATCATCCATAGAAGCTTTTATACAAGACTAGAGCTAGACAGCTGAAATTAAGATCATCTAACCCTCAAAGCCTAAGATATGTACTATATGGCCCTTTACAAAAGGCTTGCCAACCCCCACTTTAAGGGAATAGATGCCTCACCAACGTTAATAATCTTCTGTGAACATTATTCCTCACAGCCAAGCTTTTAAAAAATAACTGAAGATCATTAATTCAATAAATATTTCTTTAGGACCTATTCCAGGCATTATGCTAGACTATGGAAATACAGTAGTAAACGAGATAAGCAGAGCCCTGCCCTCATCGGGGAGACCAGGACCAACGTCATAATCAAGTGCCTAAAGTGTTAGGACTGAGGACGTCTACACAAGGAACACAGCACAACCTGGTGGTTTAAAGCATCATCTCTAGATTCAGATTCTCTTGGTTTGAATTCCAACTTCACCACAACCTAGCTGTGTAACCTTGACAAGTACTTAAAACTCTTGTTTTTTTCCATCTGAAAAAGAAGATAATGGTATCTACCCAATAGGATTGTTGTGCAGAACATACGAGATAATACATAAAATGCCTACACACACAGGTTGAATATCCCTAATCCGCAAATGAAAAATCCAAAACTTTTTGAGCACCAACATGACGTTCAAATGAAGTATTCAGTGGAGCAGTTCAGATTTCAGATTTTTGGATTAGGGATACTCAGCTGGTAACTAAAATGCAAATATTCCAAAATCCAAAAAAGTTCAAAATCTGAAACACTTCTAGTCCCAAATTGGGACTACAATGAAGGACATTCAACTTGTAATAAGTGCTTAAAAAGATGAAAATTTAAATTTACAACCTAGATTTTAGTAATTCTATGTTGCCAATTAAAAGCATATCCCTATTTTTCAACAACCATTTAAACAGAAAAAGGGACAAATATCAAAGGAAAGGCCAGAGGCAATTAATCATGACACATGTACCCAATGTGGATAGCAACCCCTCCTCCACAGAATGGTAATCCTGGGTCCACTGCAACACTGGTAAAGTGGAGGACCATTGTTCTAAGAGCAAGGGCAGAGAACAGTGGTTCTTAATCAGGGGATGCATTTGAATCACCTGCCCAAGGCTGGTACTCAACAGGTCTAGGTGGAATTCCTGGGCATAAGTGCACATGTATGGGTTTCAACCACTACCATAAAACATGGGTACCAACAACAAAAAAAAACTTTCATTTCTTCTTCACATAAGGAAGAATGACATCTTTCCTTTGCCCACTGTACCCATCTTCTGAGAGTAAGTTTAAATTCTACCCTCTTTATGTAGCCTTCCCTGAAATTTTATAACCTTAATGTTGTTAGTTATCATTATCTATGAAGGTTTATGACCTTATTTTTTAACTATCATATTCCCAAGAGTATGACTTAAATTTCCCAAAAAGACTTAATAAGACTGAATCTTAAATCATTCATTTATTCTACAAATACTGGGTACCTACTTACTATATGCTAGGTAACCGTGCTCAGAACACAACAGGAAGCAGAACTAACGTGTTAATAAGAGATAGGACTAGAGATACAGGAAGAGGTCAAACCTTGAAAGTTTGGTCCAGGTGTTCAGGATTTATGGGCCATGGAGAATCACTAAAAGTCTCTAAGAAGAGAAGTGACATGGTCTCATCTATCTCAGAGAATTCATTCTAGAATGAACACAGAAGGGCCAGCTTCTGGGTCTCTTTAAAGTACATTTAAGCAGAAGGTTAAAAACTGAGAAGGAGCTGGCTGGCCATGCAAAATGCCATAAGATCATTCTAGGCAGAGGGTTCAACATGCAATTTCCTGAGGCAGACAAGAGCTAGAGAGTGCTCCAGGAAGACCACTACAAATGCAGCATAAATGAGCAAGCAGAAGAACGTGAGTTTCAAAAGCATGGTAAGAAATTTGGATTTTGTTCTAAGTATGTGTGAAAGTTGTCAGAATCAAAATGGAGTCACTAATGTTTAAAACACAAAATAAAACCTGTTCAGCGCTAAGACAGGCCATGACGTGAGGGTTCTCATGCTTGTATTCTTGATAACAAAAACTACTACAACAGACTCTGCAAAAACCACAACCTTGCACAAAGGCCACTGCAACCATACTCAAAAAATAGTTCTGCAAGGCCCAGTGTGCTAGAGCTCACCCTACAGTCCCAAATACTTGGGGAGACTAAGGTGGGAGGACCATTTGAGGCCAGGAGTTAGAGGCTGCAGTAAGTTATGACTGTGCCTGTGAAAAGCCACTGCACTCCAGCCTAGGCAACACAGTGAGACTCTAGCTCTAAAAAAAAAGTAAAAATTAAAAAACAACTTTTTTTAATACTTCTGCAAGGGCCGGTCGCAGTGGCTCACGCCTGTAATCCTAGCACTCTGGGAGGCCAAGGCGGGAGGATCACTCGAGGTCAGGAGTTCAAGACCAGCCTGAGCAAGAGTGAGACCCCGTCTCTACTAAAAATAGAAAGAAATTATATGGACAACTAAAAATATATATAGAAAACATCAGCCGGGCATGGTGGCACATGCCTGTAGTCCCAGCTACTCGGGAGGCTGAGGCAGGAGGATTGCTTGAGCCCAGGAGTTTGAGGTTGCTGTGAGTTAGGTTGACACCATGGCACTCTAGCCTGGGCAACAGAGTGAGACTGTGTCTCAAAAAAAAAAAAAAAAAACTTCTGCAAGGACACCTGCCCAGCAACTGCCTGCCCAACCTCATACTGGCATCATCCTTGTTGTTGATCTTTGAAGCCAAGGATAATTATTTCAAAACAATTATGTAATCCTTATTTTTTTCCTTTAAAAATTTTTGTCTTCCTTTACCTCCCTAAACACATAGTTTACTATGGCATGTGTATTCCCACTGCAATGCTCTATTCCCAAATAAATACCATTTCTTATAGAGAGCCTCGCTCTGTTTGTTATTTAGGTTGACAAACAGGAAGTCACTGGAGAGTCTGTTTCGGTTTTGTAAAATTTCTTATTTTACTCTGCATACATAATCCAAGTACATGAATCAAAATTTCAAAGGCATATAAGGTCATACAGAGAAACAGTCTCCCCCCTACCCTGTCCATAAGCCACAGAGTTCCCTGTCCCTAGACACAACCACTGTATCAGTATTTGAAGAGTTTTAAGCAGAGTAGAACATAAGAACATGGTCTGATAATGTTACATACGTCACCCTGGCTGACAAGTGGAGGATGAGTAGGAAGGACAAACTCAGGGACCAGCTCAAGGCTGCTATGGTGTCCAGGGATCAAATGATGGCTGCTGGGACCCAGGCAGTAATAGTGGAGACGAGGGTAGAATTGACAAAACTGATGTTAGCAAGACAGCATTAATGACTATGGCTATAGGCATTGTTATTAATACACTTAGAATCTACAGGTCTAGTATCTCAGAGCTCAAGGAATATGTATACAGATAATGGGTAAAAGAACAATGGATAACAATAGAAAATAAATTACTAAAATGTCATGTTAACAATTTAATAATAATGAACTTACTGTGTCACTATGAAATAGATTTTTCTTTTTTTTTCTTGAGACAGAGTCTCGCTCTGTTGCCTGGGCTAGAGTGCCACGGTGTCAAGCTCACAGCAAATGCAAACTCCTGGGCTTAAGCAATCCTTCTGCCTCAGCCTCCTGAGTAGCTGGGACTACAGGCATGCACCACCATGCCCAGCTAATTTTTTTTATACATATACAATTTTAGCTGTCCAGATCATTTCTTTCTATTTTTAGTAGAGATGGGGTCTCGCTCTTGCTCAGAGCTGGTCTCGAACTCCTGACCTTGAGCGATCCTCCCGCCTCAGCCTCCCAGAGTGCTAGGATTACAGGCATGAGCCACCGCGCCCGGCCTATGAAACAGATTTTATCTCAGAAATGGCATATCTGAAACCAACCCAAAACTGTATTACCGCAGCTAAGGGGCTGAAATGGCAGCTATTTAAAAAAGAAAAATGCAAAACTGAGGTCTTTAACCTATTGCTGTTCATCACCACGTAACAGAAAAGAAGGCTAAAGTCTTCTCGATAGAAGTCTGGAGTATAACATCACACCTACGCAAAGTATTTCCTTCTATTCTGATAACTTAAAATGTATCAGAAAACTCTCACCAAATCATAGTATAAGAAAAAAATATCATTAATGGACAAAATTTTTCTGCTGAATGTTCATTAAAAAGCAGTCACATCTTGTTGAATAAACTATAGTATATCCACAAAAAGGAGCACTATGCAACTATAAGAAGGAATGAGAACCATCTATATTATACTATGGAGTAAATGTGAAAGTTAAGTGAAAAAACCATGGTAGAAAACGATGTATAGCAAGCTACCATCTATCTAATAAAGAGAAGGTATGACTATAACCACAAAATTAAAAATTAAAAAGGTTATCTATGGGAAAGGGAGGGAGCAAGGTGAAGGGGACAGGGATAGAAAGAAACAAGACTTCTTTGAATTTACTGTACCTTGGTTTTTATAGGTTTGACTTTGAAAGTCTTTTAATATTTTATATAATTATAAAATTAAATTAAATTTTTAAAAAGTAATCCCTAAATACTGCAACCAAAGAACAAAGGAACCAAACTATACATCCAGTGGTGGCAAAAACATACAGTAACTATTCTAAGTGACTTTAAAACACAGTAATGTGATTACATATCCCTAATAAGGATGCAAAAAAAAAGACTCAAATAATTTTCATTAGTAGTAGTTTTCATCTTTTTCTGAGACTGAAAAGCATACAGTGTGGGATGAAATAATGAGTAATTAGAACCAATATGTTCGGCTTAGGAGAAAAAAAGATACAGGTATAAGATTGACAAGGTTAAGTAGTCTAGTCTTGCTTTTGAACTGGAAGTACCAGTAACCCATCATCTGTGCACTAAAAAGACCCAGAAACAATGATCAACCTAGTAGCAATGAGCAACCCCAAGGCCCAGATTGTGTTTTCCAAATAATACTATTTTTCATTAGAAGAAACCAAGGTCCCTTAGGGGAATGGATGCTTCCAGGGCTGGGACAGAAAACATACAAGATAAGTCTGGTGCAGTTTATCACACTAGAAAGAAGAGCAACCAAAGTATTAAGAATTGTGTTTAATGGATTTAGGAACCAATATGAACATATTCCTATTGGACAAAGATGAGGCAATCTGAGCATCAATAAAGATAACAACTGTAATTGAGTGAAACATCAAATATGTTTAAGTCCATGAGTTCACAAGGACATAAATACATACACACAATTCATTGGTTATTTTTGAAGGATGCTAGGGAACCAATCCATTATTTTGAAACCTAGTAAATAATGAACAGAAGTTAAGCATTTATCCTGCCCTTTCTATAAAAACAACACAATACTTCAAGGTAACCAAATAGTGGATGAAGGGAAAATTCTCTTTGCAGAAGTAGTCCATCTAATAAATGGTGAAGTTATAGAATTAAAATATCAACATTTTTAAAGGCTAATGAAATGACTCTCTAGGCATTGAGCATCAAGGGCTGCTAACAAGAAAAGACTAGTAATCATCATCTACCTACTTACCTATGAAGTCTTCTTGCCAAAAATAAATCAAACCTGAATCTGATCCCACCTTTAGATTTAACCACCAGTTTACAGTATATTCTGTATTGTTAACTGTATTGTTAAACTACAATACCGAATAAAATTCAAACTGCATAACTTCACAGAACAGACTACCAGGTTTCATCAACAAATAAATTAGAAAACAAAACATGGAGGGGGAACCTATAGATTAAAACTAGTCACAGTGTACAAACAGCATTTGGATCCTAACTCAAACTGTTTTAAAAAAATTCTGAGACAAGAATTTTTTTTTCCTAAGAGACAAGGTCTTGCTATGTTGTCCAGGTTAGACTTGAACTCCTGGGCCCAAGCAATACAATCAAGAAAATTTTAACACTGGCTTGGTATCATTCACTTTTTGTGACAATGGTATTCATGTTTACCTTTTTAAAAAGGCTTTAAGATATACATACTGAAATATTTAATGGTTAAAATGATATGACATCTGGGATTGGGGGGTACAGATAAAGCAAAATTGGCTATGAATTAGTAACTGCTAAAACTGGATGAGGGTAAATAGGGGTTTATTATACTATTCCTTCTACACATGTGTGTGTATGTGAAGAGTTGAACATGGAAGGTAGGAAGAGAAGGGCAGTCAACTCTAATTTTCATGTAATAAAAATACCTTGTTATCTTTCATTTCAGTATTTACTTTTCTGATTCAATACATGAAAGAACTAAAAACTAATAAATGATCTAAAAAACAGGTTTTATGGTAAAATCAATAACACAGAACTGAACATGAAATAAAACCTTATCAGCATCAGATAACATCAAAAGAATTAAAGGAGAAAATGATCAGCTTATATTAATATAGATTATATTTTAATAATAGAAGGGAAACTATCCCACAGTTGGCGGAGACTGGCTAGAATTTAGATTTCACATCATTCCCTGAGTCTCTGTAAGTCTAAAACCTAAACACACAAGTAGTAAACAAATCATACCAGCTGCATCGCTGTAAACCACATCAAAATTGTAAAAGGCAGGCAGTTCTGACTGCTAAAACCATACACTTCCTTAAAAAACAACTTTCCTATTCTACTTCCTCACAGTCAGAATCAGAGGAGTACTTTATAATTTATATAGCACAGACATTTGTCCATTAAAGACTCCAATTTTTACAATGCCACCTTCATACAATTCACCCCCTGCCTGAAATGCCCTCCCCTCTCTGATGCCTGTTGAACTCATCCAGTCCCGGCTTGTTTTCATTGAGGGCCTCAACTCATATATGTTTTGCAAAAGAGAAAGAGTGAACCTTTTAGCACTGTATTTCCTATCCTCATTAAAAATCATTTTTCACACAAAAAAATCGTTCTGTAACTTACCAGCAACGCATACAGCTGGCAGCTATATTTTTGGTCCTTGGGGATATGATAAGTGCTTTTAGTCATTTTAGGCATAAAATTATACGGTCAAACCAATAGCAGTTTCAGATGAAACAAAATATTACTTCAAGGTGGTTATGCCTAAAGTGGACACAAACCATCCACCAAGTATCTTGAGCCATGAATTACGAGACCAAAAATACAAGTAATTGTTTTAGGGAGAGGCCCTCTGACATCTCCCAAAAAAAGAAAAAAAAATCAAGAAAAGAGAGGGAGGACAAAGTGATCAACAGCACCCTCTCTAATAAAGTTCCAGGACTATCTCATCACCATCCGCAGGCAGATTCGGCTTTTCTCTTTTGGCAGCTGTCGTTCTTAAGAACAAGAGCCATCAAGCAGGATCCAGATGCATCTGTACACAAACCCTGGAGCCGCCAGCGTTCCGGGCCACAGACGGGGCCACCGCCACCACAATGCTGATCCAACGTCTGGCCGGGATCCTCCGTTTCCACACGGACCCCTGAAGCCCACCGGCCCGCCCAGAAACAAGCAGCCCGGGCCGCTTCCACAGAGAAGCCCACGACCGCGGGGCCCGGGCCCGGGCCCGACAGAGGGTGTGCAGCGCCTTCGGCCCGTCTGCACACGGTGCGGGCCGACGGCGACCGCGGGGACCCCTCCCAGACGCCCTCCGAGCCGCAGCGGCCTCCCCGCGCCACCCCCGCCCTCCGCGCTGCCGGGGCGCGCAGCAGGCCCCGCCGCCCACGCCCGCCCGCAGCCTCCGCCCAGCTCCCCGCGCCGCTCGCCCCGCGGCCCGGCCACCGCGACCCCAGCCCGACCCGGAGCCCCTGGCCGCCACGCGAGACGCCCGCTCCCGCCCCGCACCCCTGCCGCCGCCCTCGCCCGCCGGCCTCACCTCAGAGACTAATCGTGCGCAGCGCACGGGGTCCCCGGGTCCGAGTGAGGCCGCCGCCCGTCAGCTCGGGCTCGGACTCCAGCTCCGGCTCCGCCCCCTGTCCGCCGCGCGCTCCCGGCCCGCAGTCCCCGCCCGCTTGGCCTCTCCGCCCCCTCAGCCCTCGGCGCTCACCCCCGCCGCCAGAGCTGGGTGCGGCCTACGGCGCCGCAGCTCAACAGCGCGCCATCCCATAGGACTGGCGCACGCCGCCGCGCCGAGCAACGATCCCTGCGATTGGCCAGATCTGAGTGGCGGGGCTCTGACGGAGGGGCGGGGCCTACTACCTCCTCGGTCCACTGGACCCGCCTAGGTGTTCCGGAGACGTACAGACGGCGGAGGGTCTGGCGTGACAGGCCCACCGGGCCGCAGCCTTGGCCTCGTCGCCGACAGAGGCCTGGGCTGCTGAGCCGGCCCCGCCTTCCTGTCGCCGGAACCGCCCGATACTCTGGTTGTGGCTGGTGGCACGTCTGTCGAGGCCCACTGCGGCCAGGCGCCGGGATGCGCAGGAAGGCGTACCAAACGGCCCCGTTCTAGGCCAGTTCTCGGCCACAGAGGCTGTCCGAGCCGGGGTCAGTAGGGAGGCAAGGGCATGCAGGTCCGGAGCCCAGAAGCAGAGCCCGGACTGCCCGCCTCGCCCACTCCTCCAGCGAACGAACCCTGACCCCCGTGTGGGTTCAAGATCCCCAGGCAGAGTTTTGGGGCCGGGATGGCAGCCAGGGTGGGATCAGAACAGCGGGGCCTCTGGGCCCTGATAAGGCTCCACAGACAGGAAACTACCTGGCACCTGGGGCTCGGCCTGCTGAATGCTGAATGAACCAGCACCAGGCACCTCCGCAGAACCAGGGAATGTCTAGATTGGGGCGCTGGCAGGAGCAGGCCACCTACCAGTGACCTGGAGGGTAGCCTAAGAGACAGACCAGCGCTGTCCTGCACGTTGTTCCTCCTGTTGTCTCATCTGAGACCCAAAAGGACCAGGCGAGACAGACGGGCAAGGCCGCTTGTTCTCTTCATATCCATACACAGCTGAGGTCTAGAGTTGGGCCAGGGCACAAGTGTGGAATCCAGGCCTCCCTCCCAGCAGGAGCCTCTTTGACATTGCTCCCAGAAGGGTCAGAAATATATTGTCAGTCGATGAGAGTCAGTGACCCCTCTTCTAAGGACACTTCTGAATGTTGGCTTTTTTCAGATGACTTTCTGACAAGACCACAATTCTGTCTCATTCACTTGTTTCCCATCGTTAATCTCTAGAAAAATGCAAATCAAAGCCACTAGGAGGGCTATTGTTGGAGGAGGGGGAGGAGGAAGAAAATAAGGGTTGGCAAGCAAGGATAAACTGGAGCCCTTGTGCACTGCTGGTGGTAATGCAAAATGGTGAAGCAGCTATGGAAAACAGTATGGTGGTCCCTCAAAAAGTTAAACGTAATTACCACATGATCCAGCAATTCTACTGGGTATATACCCAAAAGAAATGAAAACAGGGACTCAGATAGGTATTTGTAACATATGTGTTCATAGCAACATTATTCACAATAGCCAAAAGGTGGAAGCAAACCTACTGTCCATCGATGGATGAACTGATAAACAAAATGTGGTACAGTATATACATACAATGGAACAGTATTCAGCCTTAAAAAGGAAGGAAATTCTGACACATGCTACAACATGGATGAACACTGAAGACATTATGCTACATGAAATAAGCCACAAAAGGGTAAATGTTCCACTTTTTTATGAGGTGCCTAAAATGGTCAAATTCATAGAGACAGAAGGTAGAATGGTGTATGTCAAGGGCTGAAGGAAGTGGGGAATGGGGAGCTAAGGTTTAGTGCATACAGAGTTTCAGTTTGGGATGAGGAAAAAAGTTCTGGAAATGGATGGTGATGATGGTTGCACATCAATGTGAATGTATATAAAGCCACAGAACTGTACACTTTAAAATAAAATGTATAAATTGGTAAATGTATAAAATGGTAATTTCATATTATATAGACTTTACCATAATTAAAAATTATAATGCTGGCCAGGCGGGGTGGCTCACACCTGTAATCCTAGCACTCAGAGGCCGAGGTGGGTGGATTGCTTGAGCTCAGGAGTTCGAGACCAGCCTGAGCAAAAGCAAGACCCCATCTCTACTAAAAATAGAAAGAAATTATCTGGCCAACTAAAATATATATATAGAAAAAATTAGCCGGGCATGGTGGCGCATGCCTGTAGTCCCAGCTACTCGGGAGGCAGAGGCAGTAGGATCGTTAAGCCCAGGAGTCTGAGGTTGCCATGAGCTAGGCTGACGCCACGGCACTCACTCTAGCCCGGGCAACCAAAAAAAAAAAAAATTATAATGCTATTAAAATATATGTGCCCATCAATACATGAGTGGATTAATAAAATGTGGTATATGTATACCATGGAGTACTACTCAGCTATAAGAAACAATGGTGATATAGCAGCTCTTGTATTTTCCTGGAAAGAGTTGGAACCCATTCTACTAAGTGAAGTATCCTAAGAATGGAAAAATAAGCACCACATGTACTCACCATCAAATTGGTTTCACTGATCATCACCTAAGAGCACATTTAGGAATGACATTGATAGGGTGTCGGGCAGAGGTGGGTGGGGGAGGGGATGGGTGTATACATACATAATGAGTGCGATGCGCACTGTCTAGGGGATGGACATGTTTGAAGCTCTGACTTGGGGGGGGTAAGGGCAATATACATAAATACCCCCACAATATGCTGAAATAAGAATTAAAAAAAATAAACATTCACTTTCCAACTACAAAAAAGAAGAAAATACTGTCTTGGGTGGGGGTTAAAAAAAAGAAAAAGTTTGAGACCATCCTGGGCAACATGGCAAGACCTCATCTCTACAAAAGAATTTTTAATTAGCCAGGCCTGATGGTGGGTGCCTGTAGTACCAGCTACTCAGGAAGCGGAGGTGAGAGGATTGCCTGACCCCAGGAGTTCAAGGTTGCAGTGATCACACCACTGCACTCCAGCCTGGGCAACAGAGGAAGACCTGTCTCTTAAAAAAAAAAACTGGAATTAGATATATACATCAAGCAATGAGAAAGATAAATGAAGTTAAAGTCATCGGAGGTACTATGTTGTCCAGGAGGACAGTAACAGTATTTCTTAGCCAACTCTAGGCTTAGATAAAAATGGAAATAGAGTATATAACTTTCAAACTAGGAGAAGGGGGAAAATTGAATGACTTTTTTTAAAGTTGCTCAGTCCAAAAGAAGGAAAAAAAGGAGAGAAAAAAGAAAAAGAAACAAACATAGGTGAAACAATACAAAGCATAAGATGGTAAATTTAGTCACATTAAATACAAATGGGCAACATGCTTCAGTTAAAAGACAACGTATGTTTTTATCTGCTATTAACAAAAAAATGGAAAATTTATTTGTTTATTTATTTTTTAGAGATGGGGTCTCACTCTGTCACCAAGGCTGGAGCACAGTGGCTTGATGATAGCTCACTGCAGCCTTGAACTCCTGGCCTCAAGTGATCCTCCTGCCTCAGCCTCCCATGTAGCTGAGACTACAGGCTTGAGCTACCAAGCACAGCAAATTTTCTTATTTTTTTAGAGATAAGTCACGCTATGTTGCTCAGGCTGGTCTCCAACTCCTGGCCTAAGTGATTCTCCCACGTTGGCCTCCCAAGTCACTGGAATTACAGGTATGACCCACTGAGCCCCGCTCAAAAAAATGAAATTAAGAAAATATGCAGTTTGCAATAGAATAAAAGAAACATGAAGTATGTACAAATCAAACTTAACAAAGCCAGGTGCAGTGGCTCATGTCTATAATCCCAGCACTTTGGGAGGCCAAGCAGGAAGATCACTTGAGGCCAGGAGTTGGAGACCAGCCTGGGCAAGATATTGAGACCCCCGTATCTACAAAAAAAATTTTTAAAAATTAGCTGGGCATGCTGGCACGTACCTGTAGTCCTAACTACTTGGAAGGCTGAAGAGGGAGGGTCGCTTGAACCGAGGAGTTCGAGGTTACAGTGAGCTATGATTACACCACTGCAATCCAGCCTGGATGACAAAGAGAGACCTTGTCTCTAAAAAAAAATTTTTGTAATAAAAAAAGTAAAAACTTAACAAAAGCTGAGCAAGACCACAATGGACAAAATTATAAAATCCTACTAGCAAACCTTAAAGAAGACCCAAATGAATAGAGAGGTAGACAATGTTCATGAATCAGAAAACTCAATATTGTAAATGTCAATTTTCCCCAAACTGATTTATAGCTATAATGAATTCCCAATCAAAATACCAGCTGAGTGATTGTTATTGGCACTGACCAGCCAATTTTAAAATTTATATGGGAGAAAAAACTTACATAGAAATACAAAGAGCCACAATAGCTAGGACACTTTCAAAAAGAAAAATAAGATAAAAGGATCAGATATCAATACTTAATTGATAATAATGAAGATAGCTTTGTATTGGCACAGGACAGACTGACCAATGGAAAAGAACAAGGAATTTAGCAACAAACCTACAGATATGACAAGGGGGGTAACATTGCAGATGGGCAGGAAAAGGACAGCTTATAAACAAATGATGCTAAGATACATGGGCAACCCTACAGGGAGAAAAAAAATGAAACTGAATCCTTATCTCATGCCAGATGCATAAAACAATTCCAGGTGAATTAAAGGCCTAAATATAAAATAAAAGAGTATAAAGATTTCAGGATATAATCTAAGAGAATATCTTCATGACCTTGGAGTTGAATTTCTCAAACAAGTCACAAAGAACACTAGCCAAAATGAAAACACTGATCAATACAACTGTATTAAAAATAAGAACTGATCATCAGAAGATGCCAAAAATAAGTTAAGCCAGATTTAGAGAAGATATTTGCAACACACATTACAATAATATCAGAACTATATAAAGAATTCTTATAGATTAATAAGAAAAAGAGAAACAACACGTTTAAAAAATGGGCAAAAGACTTGAATAGAAACAGGAGACAAAATCAAAATGGTTAATAAATGTGAAAATGCACAATCTCATTAGCAAAATGCAAATTAAGGCTATATACACCCACCAGATTGGCAAAAAAATGAAAAGTTTGACAATACCAAGTGTTGACAAGGATGTGAAGACAAAGGAATTCTGTTTTACTGCTGGTGAGCATGTAAACTAGAACAATATTTTTGGAAAATAGTGAAAGATCCTCATGCCAGGCTCCTGGGTCCATATCCTAGAAAAACTCCTTCATACATGCATCAGAGACACGGATAGGAATGCTGCCAGCAGCATGGTCTGTAACTGCCCCTAACTGGAAACAAATCAAATGTCCATCTACAGTAAAATGCATCTGGGAACTATGACATAGCCATACAATGTAACAGTTTTCAGCAGTGAACTTGAACAAACTAAGCTATGAACAGCAACACGAATAAATCTCACCAACAAAAAGAAGCCGGATGCCAAAGCTTACATCTGTATGATTCCACTGATATAAAATACAAAACCAGAAAACAGCTGTGATGGATGCATAATTGGGTAGTGAAGGCTTTTTAGAAAAACAGGAGACTCACCAAAGCCAGGGCAGAGAAGGAGGGAGTGGTGCCATGATGGGGAGGGTGTGTGCATGCTGGCAAGCCTATTTCTTGATGGAGGTTGCACAGATGTTCATAACAATCTGTTAGGTTGTACGTTTATATTTTTTTCACTTTTCTGCATGTGTTTTATTCCTCAGGAAATGAAGGGGAAAAGGAGGTGCCTCAGCTCTGAGCAGCTCAGGGCACGGCCAGGGATGAAGCCTGACAGTGACACAAGGGCAACTGTCAGACAACCTCGAGTGGGTCTGAAGGAGGGTAGATGGGTTGGGGGTCTGCTCGTTGCCCATGGAATCTCCCTCCAGTGAGTGGCCAGAAGATAGCTTGAAGGGGATCACACACTTCCGTCAAATACCTGCAGGTCACTGTGCCCTCTCCCCCAAGGACAGGAGCCCTCTGTGGACTGCTCCCTCATCAGGCAGTCTTTTCCAGGTGGGGGAACAGGACTTATAGGCAGAGACAGGGCAGGATATGTGTGAGGGTCCGATGTGCTATATCATAGCCAGAGAGAGAGGCTGTGGCCCTCCCCTCACTTCCCTCCTCTAGAGACACATGGATTTGGTTCAAGTTCCAACTCTGCCTCATACTCCCTATGTGACCATGGTGTCCTCTAGGTCTGCGGTCCCCAGCCTGTGGGCCACGGACCGGGATCCATCCATGGCCTGTTAGGAACCAGGCCACACAGCAGGAGGTGAGCCAGGGAAGCCTCATCTGTATTTACAGCCTATTTACAGCTGCTCCCCATTGCTGGCATCACCGCATAAGCTCTGCCTCCTGTCAGATCAGCAGAGGAGCCCAAACCCTACTGTAAACTGCGCATATGAGGAATCTAGGTTGTCCATTCCTTATGAGAATGTAATGCCTGATGACTAACTAAGGTGGAGCTGAAGCAGTGATGCTGAGGTGGTGATGCCAGTGCTGGGGAGCAGCTGCAAATAGATTATCATTAGCAGAGAAGTTTGACTGCACAATAAATGTAATGCACTTGAATCATCCCGAAACAACCCCTACCCCACACCCCACTCCCATGGAAAAACTGTCTTCCATGAAACCGGTCCCTGGTGCCAAAAAGGTTGGGGACTGCTGCTCTAGGACATCCCTCTCCAGGGCCTGAGTCACTCTCAAAAGCCTCTTTCTGTCTGTAAAATGGGGATGGCCAGAGGCCTGCCCCAGCAGGCACTGAGCCTGAGCCCCAGCCTGGGAGGCAGGAAGCACCTCCCTGGAGTGCATCCTGGCTTGGCCAGCAGGGGGCGGGCCACACAATGGCGCCCAGAGTCCCAGGTGGGAACTGGGAGCTGCTTGGATCTTGTGAGGTTTCTTCTAGTTCCGGGGTTGGGGGACGGGACCTCTTTTGCCAAGTATGGTGGCTTACGCCTGTCATCCTAGCACTTTGGGGGCGTTGAGGGCGGGAGGACTGCTTGAGCCAGGAGTTTGAGGTTGCAGTGATAACACCACTACACTGCACTCTAGCCTGGGCGACAGTGAGACTGTCTTAAAAAAAAAAAAAAGACGTCTTTTCATGATAAAAATCTCTATTAACGGAAGGCATACGGGCTCACCACACTTTTTCAGATCAACTGTAGCAAAGGGAAGACCGTGTTTCATCCTTGGCTTGGAGAGGCTTCCCAAAGTGTCTGGGGTCCTTTTCCCAAAGCCCTGGAACCAAACCTGCCTCTGGTGGGCGGGTCAGGGAACCCTCTCTGAGGCCCAGCTTCCCTACCTGTAAATGAGGAAGCAGGACTGTCCCCAGGGTAGGGACAGGCCTCCAGTCCACCTGCCCTCAACACAGTGAGGCAGGGCAGTTCTGTTCCCCCAGAGCTGCAGCCCCCTGGCTGTGGGAGGACTCTCAAAATGCCTGAGACTGTGAGGGCTGGTGGGAAAATAGGCAGGGGCCAGGGTCTGGGGATCAGAGCAGTGAAGGACATGCCAGTGAGTGATAGAACTGGGACTTGAACCCAGGCCTCCAAGCCTCAGCTCTCTCACATGTAAACTGGGACTAAGCAGCTGTTTCTCCAAGCAAATTATGTCAAGTATCCAGCTTAACACCTGGAATGCAGGAAGTGCTCAGTAATGATAACTGCAACCCCAAGCCCTCTATGTAGAATGGAACATACACAGCAGGTCTCAGGAGGCAGTGGGAGCCCCTCTTTAATGCTGCAGGACCATGGCCTGGGACCCCACTCACCACCCTGAAAACACACATTCTTACAAATGAGGCCCTGGCCCTACAGTGGTTCACAAACAGGTGGCAGCTGTGCCTGCAGGCCCAGGCTCTAGGTGGGGGAAGGGAGGGTAGGCCAGACCCTGGGATGGGCCTTTGGGCAACCACAGACCTCGGCTGTCCAGTTGGCCAGGAGGACCTTACAGCTGGCTCTGGGCCTCAGGACCCCCAAACCTTCACACTGAGGGGTCTTAAAAAATGCTTTAGCCACTGAGCTGGTTCCAGATCACTGTGCAGTTTAGATAAAAGCAATAGTGTCCTTGTATCACCAGCTCAGCAGACACCCAGGTACTGGCTGGAAACCACTTCTCTGATCCAACCCCTCATTTTACAATTCTACAGAAAAGGAAACCACAGCCACAGTGGGGAACAGTATGCCTCCCCGAGGGTCCCCAAGCAACTTCAGGTCAGACTGGCCAAAGAATTCCAGCCACGGGGAGGAGAAATGGCTGGCTTTCCAGAGATAGTTCAGAACCCCAGAAGCTCCCTGTGTCCCAAACTCAACCATGGTGCACTGACCCCTCTCCCTGGGCAGGCTGAAGAGGAAACTCCCCTGCAGTGATGGTCTTGGACACCTGGTTCCTGGAAGCAGATGGCTGTTGTCGTCCACAGGGCCTATAGTCCCACGGCACCCTACAGCCCCGTGGGGCCATGGCCACCCACATCCATTGATTCACCTTTTCACCCACCTTCCTCCCACAAACCACAGGCCCCCAGAAGACACCCTGGGGAAGAGGGTCCAAACAGAAGGCCCTCTCCCAGGGGCAGTCAGTCACTAGCTGATGGGCACAAGTACTGTCCTCAGTTTGGGTTTCCCCAACATAAAATGCCATGAAAATCACAATAATCCTGGTGTTCCTGCCACCTGACCCCCAGCTGAGTCTGTTTTCATGAAAAATCCAGCCTGGATGGCTGTGCCAGGAAGAGTGACCAGATGGAATTACATACCAGAAAGTGAGGAGTCCAATCAGGGCTGGGCCTGAGCCAGGTATCGCCCGGAGGACTTGGGCATCTGGGTACCATCATCCCTACCCACCCTTGGCCTGCTCGGGACCCACTCTTTCTGCCCCCACCACAGCAGTCACCTCCTCCAAGAAGTCTTTCTGGAACCCCCAACTAGGTCCAGCTCCTAGCCCCTGCACACTCAGCTGTTCCCACACTGGGCTGTGAGCTTGGCCAGGCCAAGGGCCTGCTCACAGCACATGCGCAGCCCTGGCACCAGACCAGACACACAGGAAGTGCTCAATAATCGTTTGTTAATGCTGTGAACAAACCAATTGTGGTCCCAGAGACTTCAGCTCTGCAGCCCCACTGCCCTCGCCTGACCTGTGGCAGTAGAACTGGAGCTTGGGAGCGTGGGCTCTGAGCCCAGACTGCCCAAGCTTGGATCCTAACCTGTGACTCACTGAGCACCCTGGACAAGTCAGTCAGCCACCTGTGCCCTGGCAGACAAGACAACCACCTCTTAGGGTTCCTGTGAGCTGCTGCAGTCACCATCTGAACGTCGGTGTGGGCGCTCAGTAAAGCCAGTTCCCCTCTCCTTCCCAGTCAAGCCCTGGACACCAAGGCAGAGATCACCTCTGCTTTATTGGGAAGCAGCAGCCCCTACTGGAGCCTGCATCTTAGCATTCCTGTGGGGTCCCGGCCCCCACCCAACTGCCTCAGCCCACATCAGGGTGGGTGTGCCAGGGGGACCAAACTCCTGTCCTCAAAGCCCAGGCTGGGTCCTGGGTTCCTGGGGGTGGGACAGGGCAAGGCTCAGTGTGGCCAGAGAGCCCACCAGCCCCCTGGAACGTGGGGCCTGGTCCAGCTGTGGGGACCCAGCCTGCTACATGAGGCCCAGCAGATTCCATAAGGTGTCTGTTGCAGAGGCCCTGGGGCAAGCCCGGCCCCTGCTCCAGCTCATCCTCCCACGCAGGCCGGTCTCCATCTGTGTGGCCTGGGGTCATGGCCCCTGTGACTGCCTCTGCCTGACAGCCATACGGGGCAGGTGTCACCTGGGCCCGGTGTAGCCATAGGGGTGCCGCAGCAGCAGGCTCTGGTGGCTGGGCAGCACGTGGGTGTGGTAGTGCTCCACCATGCTGCCCACACTCACAAACAGGACCTCGCCCTCCAGGTAGAACTTGGAGTCCTGCAGGGGCAGGAGGGCGTGGGTCAGTGGGGCCAGGCCAGTCCTCTGTGCCAAGCCTCTGTCTCCCTGCCCCATGCCCTGTCTGTAAAATGGGCAGTCAGCAGTAACGATGACACAGTCAGGCCTTCTTCTGGCTGCCAGGTGTCGCCCTGCATCTGCCTCCACATCGTGCCTGTGCTCTCCACGTTCCCCCCACATCCCCTCCATCTCCAAGTGCCCGGCACACGGCCTGCACCCAGGGTACTGCAGGCAAGGTCTGTGCATAAACCCAGAGTCTAAGGCTGACCCTCATCTCCTCTAGGGTCAGCTCAGAACAAGGCTAGGCAAGGAGAGGAAAAGAAGAGGGAGGTTGAGGCAGGAGGAGGTGGGGGGCAAGCCAGGGTGAGGGAGGGGTAGGGGAGGGTAGGACTGTAGCCCACCTCTACCTACACCTTATCAAGGCAATTCTGCCCTGCCCCTTGTCAAGCCCCAGGCCCAGGGTCCCTGTCCTACCCTGAGCCCCAAGACCAGGCCCAGACCTCTCACCTTCTCAAAGATGCGGTAGTTCCTCACTTTGTTGGAGGTTTCATCCCACACGACCAGAACCTACAGGGAGTGAAGCAGGAAGCTGATGGCTCAGCTGAGAGGACAGGCCACGGGGGAGATCGACCTCAGGAGAGACCAAGGGAGGTGGGCAGCAGCATCTAGGCTGTGTCCTGTGGCCCCCAAGGGTAAGGTGAGAGGGTCTCCAGGCCACCTGCACGGGAACAGCAGGGACTAGATGGGCAGCCCCTCACCCCTAGGGATCCTTCTGCCCTCAGAGAGCCTCTGATGAGCCTTGAGTAACAGCAGCAGATGCCTGGTCCACCTGTAACCATCTCTGCTCCACATGGGGAAAGTGAAGCTCAGTGAGGTCACACACTTCATGCTCACAGGGACCCGTGCAGACCTCCTGCCATTGCCACTGCTCACGTGCTCTCCCCTGCATGAGCCACATCCCACCCCAGAGTCCGGAGCCCCAGCCCTTCCCTCCCCCACTCTCGCACCCCTGCTGGGAGTGCTACCAGGCAGGACAGAACTCAGCTGAGATGCCAAGCCAGAAACTGCATATGGCACTGATCCATGAACTAAAGCCCTGGGCCCACTGTCACTTGGGTGTGGGGAGAGCCCGAGGGCCCACCACGACGGAGCCGTCACCAGCACATCTTCCCGGGTGCCTACCTTCCCTGACTTGGTGGAGGAGTTCCGGATGCAGTAGAGTCCATCCTGGGGCTCTCCCTGCGGGCTTGTAGCTTTGAATAGCCTAAAATAAGACAGTTGACAGTAAGTCCTCCTCAGGCGGCTCTCACAGGGACCCTCCAGCCCCACTCCCATAGCTCACTCCCACAGTCACCCCAGGGTGACGTGGGAGCAGGACAGAGCTGACGGTTTCCCCTGCACTCAGGGCCATGTACTTGTGCCAGCAACTACCCAACACCAAAGCAAGTAAGGGGACAGAGAAGCAGGAAGATGGGGTACAGCAGGGGACCCAGCAATTCAAGGGCTCTGTGCCGACCTTTCCACTTCGCAGGATTCTGTGGTGTTGACAAAGACTGAGCTGGGCAGCGGCACCTGTAAGAGGCTGACAGTGGTCAGTGTCAAGGTCTGAGTGACCCACCCCATACCGCCACTCCCTGACAGCTGCCCCCTGCACCAGGATCCAGGGCTGTGCACGGTGTTCCCTGGCCCTTGGCTCCAGGGTTCTGGGCTCTGTGTTCAGGATGGGCCGCCCTGGCCTACAGCCCCCCTACCACCGCCCACCCTCTGGCTGGGTGGGATCTGAGCTTGCCTTCTCATAGTCCTCATCTGAGTCCTCCTGGCCCAGGTCGGCCTGCGAGGGGTGCCGGGGTTTTTCGAAGGAAAAGCTCCTGAAACTCTGCCCATCTGGGGGTGATCGCCTGGGTGGGGAGAGAGGAAGACGAGACCACACCACTGTCAGACACGGGATGGGCCACCCTCTGCTGCCCTCCACGTGACCGCGCCAAGCTCAGTATCATAATCCACGGGGTCTGCCTGCTACAGCCCCAGCGACTATAGAAGCCGGGGACAACAGGCTCCAAGAGGCCTGTGCTGACTGTCCTAAGCTAGCCAGACTGGCCCAAGGCCTGAAGTCCAAGTCAGGGGTCAGGGCTGCCATGGATGCTGGTGAGGAGGGTCCACACTCAGGAGTCATCACATGCTAGACAAGTGCTCTGTGTGCTCTTGGGAAAGGGGGTCTCAGCCCAGGCTCTGCCGCTGACTGGCCTTAAGACCTTGGCCAAATTACACCCCTCTCAGAGCCACAGGCAAGTGGATGAAGTGAATAGGGTGGACAATGCGATCTGACCCAAGGGACACCTGCAAGACAGCCCTGCACACCTCACACACGTGGCCAGGAGATCCTGCCCAGCCAAACTTTCAGGGCTTCAAGGAGGACTAAAGGAGGCCACACATGGCACAAGCCCACACTGGGATGGGCGGCTGGCCTGTGGGTAAGGCTGGGCCCTGGACCACAGCCCCTGCACACATGACTCTGCAACTCGCAGATCCACGTCACAGGAAAACAACCAACTACCGAGTATCTGCACCTTTGTGGCCCCTTGTCAACTAGAACTACGAGTGTAGCCAGGGGTTCTCCCAGGGACTTCTCCATAGGCAGCAGGGGGCTCAGAGATGTTAACAGAGCCCTGGGGAGAAGGGTGCCATGGTCAAGGGCATTTGGGGAACGCCTGGTCAGCATAAGCATGAGAAACCTGCCCCTGGGGCTCCCAGGGCCTTCACCTGCCAAGAGAGGCACGAAGCCCACCTCCTGTCCCAGACCCTTTGACCACAGGCCACTGGTATGGGCAACTGTGGGAGTAGGGGACACACTGCTTTCCTGGCACTTCCCAGCAATAAAGCAGAAAGCATTTCAAAGTGGCCTCAGGGCCTAGTCCCGGACATGCTCTGCATCCCCAGTCAGGAAAGGCACAAAGACAACTTGGGTGGCTCTGGGAAGAACCTGCACTGGGTCCTTGGTCAGGAGGGCTTGCAGAGGCAAGCTGGCTCAGGGCAGCCAGCTCCCAGGGCAGGCGGTCAGCCCTGCAGGCCCCTCACCTGACCCCAGAGCACCCTCACACTGCATAGCAGTAGCTCTGGGAGGCCTGCATCCCCAAGGCCACACTGACCACTGCCCCCGAGGTGGCCACTGGCTCCAAGCCCACCGCCCACAGGCTGGACATTTCTTAAGGGCAGGGTTGGACGCTATCTGCACCCTTGGAAGGGGCCTGCTGACTGGCTCTATTGACCAGGTATGGAGGTGGCCATTCCACCTAGGCAGGCTAGGGAGATCAGGAAACCTTCCTACCCCTGTATCAGCCACCCCATCATGGGCTCAGAGTGCCAGGGGCAAGGGGAGACAGGGTGCCAGCTGGAGGCCAGGCTAGGTCAGCAAGGGCTCCCGGTGGCTGGGAGGCAGGGGCGCTGGCTGCAGCACAGACTCACTGGAGGTGGGGGAGCGGAGGCTTCTCTGGCCTGGGTAGCACTGAGGGACGAGCTGTGGCCTCAGGCATGGGCAGCTTCAGTACAGGAAGCCTGGGGGCCACGGGGGGCAGAAAGAGTCCAGGCCTTGCTGCCTCCCTTGGGGGGTCCTCTTCAGCTGGCTTCAAGAACTTGGGCTTGTTGGCCGGCACAGGTGGGGGCTCAGACGTGGGTGGCCCCCGGGGGGACAGGTGAAAGGACTTGAGTTTGTCACAGTTCCTGGAGGTGGCAGCAGCCATGGTGGCAGAACTAGAGGCAGAGCTAGCCCCATGGCCAGGGGTCCAGGGCTCCTGGCTGGGGCTAGCACTCTCTCGGAAGCAAGGGGGCTTCCGAAGGCCGGGAACAGCAGGCACACTGCCCAGTGGGGGGTCGCTCATCCTTCGGGAAGTAGCGGGCACCCTGAGAGCAGGCTCTGCCCGCCTCAGGCCCATCGGGTCCCTCTTGGAGTCCTCAGGGACCAGGCTTGAATCTGGGAGGCCATGCTTGGGGGGCACAGGGGGCAGCAGGGGGCTGGGGCCCTTGGAGATGAAGGAGTGGGCTCGGGGCATGTCGGAGAAGGCTGGCTTCCTCAGCACAGGCACTGGGGGTGGTGGGTAGGCCGGCGGATGGGTCAGGGCGTCTGCAGAGCAAAGAGATCCGTGTTGGAACCACTCGATGGAGACTGGACCCAGTCCACCCCTGTCAGCAGCTAGCCCACCAGGTGTGCAACCCCTCGCAGCCCCCTGGGTCCCAGACTGCCTACCACCACCTGGCCCTCCCCTCCATCCTCCACACAGCAGTCCACAGAACCTTCCTGAAGCCTAGACGTCACACAAGGAGCCACAGGGTTACCAGAGGTGGAAGTGGAAGAGACGACAGAGTCAGGGACGCCCAGGCCTGGCCGCACAAGGGGAAGGGAGGAACTCTCGAGGGAAGGGGAGGAGATGGGCCAGTCGGGAGGAAGATGAACATCTGTGTTTGTTCATAACAAGTTTAAAATGCTGTGAGACGCCCAGGGGATGCCACGTGGAAAGTCAGGGGTGTGAGTTCAGGGTTTAGAGGTCCCGGCTGGATGTCTGAGTCAGTTGGCAGCCGGCAGATGACCCCAACTGTTAGCCAGGGAGTGAGGGAGGGGAGGCCTGAGCTCTGGGACGGCCCTGGTCCTGGGGTGGGCATCCCTCAAGGGGCCAGCACAGGGGTGCAGGAGGCGGGGGCACAGGATGCCTGGAGCGGGGTGGGTGAGGAGCGGATGGCCACCAGGCCAGGGGCAGCTCAGGTCCTGTGCTCGGGATCTGGAAGTGGGGAGGCCACTGGGGCCGTGGATGAGAGACGTTTAGGGGAGGGGAGGAGATGGGAAGGCCGGACTGCAGGGGTCCAGAGGGAGAGTCGAGCTCACCAGGGCCGGGTGGGCCAAGCTCAGGTGTGAGGTGGGAACCTGTGCAGGCCATGGGCAGGGGCAGATGTGGCGATCACTGGCAAGACGGGGCTCTGCATGAGAGAGAAACTGAGGCAAATGGCCCACATGTCCTGGTGGGCTGAAGGCCTGTTGGCGCTGGGGCCTCAGATGGAAAGAGCAGCAGCAGAGGGCTGGACACGGGGCCTGCAACTAGGAGGGAACAGGTAGTAGAGAGCAGGATATGGGGTGGGGGCCAAGGCGGGCAGAGGCCAGGTCAGTGGGGACAAGAGGCCAAGGACCGGGAGGCCGGGCGGAGGATGAAGGGAAGCCTGACTGCAGATCATCCAAGACACAGTGAAACAGACATGAGAAGACGAGAGAGACGGGGGCAGGGAGGAGACAGAGGGGGACAGCGACATACCCTCCTCGCCTAGCCCTGTAGTCCTCTGTCATCCTGTGTGACTGCCATGTTGCAGGAGTTGGGGCGGACACTGGGGCCTTGATGGCAGCCTGGGCTGCGGCTGTCTCCATGGAGAGGTGGTGGCCAAGGGACAAGGACTGGCCCTGGACCCACCCACTTCTCGATACCCCTACTTCCCCACTCTCAGCCCCAGGGCCACCCTGGCTCCACCTGCCACTATCTCCACCTCTCCCCCTCCACCCTGGGGGTGGGGGCGCAGATGAGCAGAGCCGGCCAGCACCTGCCTCTTCTGCTCCGATCCACCAGGCCACAGCAGGGAAACTGAGGCTACCCAGACAGTGATTGGGTGGGCAACCCAAACCTGGGAGGGGCTCTCCACCTACCAAGAGCTCCCGGGTCCCCGCCCACCTACCCTCGGGCTTCATGGGCTCAGGGGAGTCAGGCTCCATGTACGAGTCGTCCTCATCATCGTGCTCATAGTCTGCATGGGAGGGACAGAGGTGAGACTCAAGGTAGCCCAGGGCCAGCTGCACACAGGGTGGGACAGCGGGGCTGGGCCGTGGAACAATGCTCTGATCAGGGGGCTGAGGGTCCGGGAGGCATGAGCCAAAGACAACGTGGGCAGGATGTGAACCCAAAACCAAGCTGCCAGAGGCCGGAGGCTGGAGAAGCCACCATCACTCTACCAAAGGGACAGAGCAAGGGCACAGCTAAACATGCCTCCCTCTCCTCTGCAGCAGCCCACAAGGAGCACTGGGCCCGTCACTGTCGGCAGCCTGGTGTGGAGAGGCGGAGGAGCAGTGGACGTGGAGAAAGGCCTCACCTTCGTTGTCCGTGGGGTATGGAGAGAGGCTGATGTCCACAGGCCGCTCAACTGCACCGTAGAAGCTGTCTGTGTCAGAGCTGGAGTCGCTGCAATGCAGGGAGTGGGCAGGGGGCAGGCAGTGAGCACCAAGCCTGGGACGTCCCTTGGCACTGACACACTGACGCACGTGCACACACGTGTGCTCTGACACACAGATGTGCACGTGCACACAGAGATACACAAGCACACATGGTGACACACAGATGTGGACACACACAGACATGGACACAGACACATAAACATAGAAACACAAAGACACACACAGTCATACAAACACACAGACATACAGATATACAGATAAAACAGAGAAAAGGACAAGCACACACATGAACACAGACATACATAGAACAACACATGGACACACACACACACACACACACACTGTTACAAACACAGACGCAGGCACTGGAGGCTGTGGTGCCTCCACCGAGTGCTTCCTTCCCTCCTGGCTGTGGTTCTGGCCACAAGTCTGGCCCTGGACTGGCCAGAGGCCTCACGGCTGGGCCCACATCTTCACCTGCTCCTGCCTGAAAGGGCTTAGTCAACTGGGCCGGCCTGTGGGAGCCCGGCTAGAACCGAGGGCCAGGAGCTCTGGGGCTCAGGGAGGGCCCTGCAGGGCAGCCTTGGGTGCGCCCAGCCCTCTCTGGGCCTCGGGCTCCTCGTCTATGAAAGAACAGGATAGTTTGTTCCTGTCCAAATGGTCTCTGAGATGGACAGTTCCAGCTCAGAGAGCCCTGCTGCTTGCTGGGCTACCTCATGGATGAGGTTGCCGAGACACGGATTGACTGAGCTGGCTTCCTGGGAGATTTCGGCCTCACCCCAGAGTGAGCCCAGTGGACATCAGGGGCAGGGGAAGCCAAAAACTCTGAGCTGCTGCAAATGCTGGGCCTCCTGGGTGGGGGAGGTAAAGACACATGACCCCCAAACAGGAACTACCAATCCCTGCGACAGAAATAGACGGCAAGGCGGAGCTGGAGAGGACAGATGGGAACAGAGAAGGATGGTACACATGCAAACCTCACATACACGGAGCACGCCTGGCACCTCCAGAAAACTCCAAGGAGGGGGATCTGGGCCAAGCCCCAGGGGCTGGGAGGAGGATACCTGTGTCAAGCTAAGGAGCTCTAGGGCCCCCCCACCCCATCTGCCATACCCCAGGGCCCACCTGGTGTCCAGGGACAGCTCCTTCTTCTCGTGGAAGTGGCCGATCTCCCTGCGCAGCAAGGCCATCCAGCTCTGTGGGACAGCCGGGGCAGCCGTGGACATGGTGCCGCCAGGGTGGCCCCATCATACCTCCCCCTTCGCTGTCCCAGCTACTCTGCAGTGACCGCCAAGGCTGGGGATGCTGACTGGGTCAGCTCGCGTGGTATGACTCAGCACAGCCTGGCCCTCCTGGGCCTGTGGCTGCACCTGAACCACTCGGGGCCCCCCAGGTCAGCACATTCTGTGTGGCACTGGTCCCAGGCCCTGGGCATGGGGATGAGGGCTGCGGGCCGGCATCCACCCAGCTGCCCACACCCAGCCACGTCTCCCCAGCCCCACTCACCTTGCGCTCATCCTCAGAGGAGGCTGAGAAGAACCACGTGCGGTGCTTCTTGCTGATGTGGACGATCTTGAAGGGAAAAACATTGCTGGATGTCGTCTCCTCAGCTGCCCGCATCACCCTGAAGGCACAGCACCAGCGGTCAGCACTTGGTCCACAGCCGTAGGGATAGCCTCACCTGGTCCCCTGCCTGGACGGGTCTGGGTATACAGCACCACGCCCCAAAGAACATGGCACATCTGGATGGCCCCTGCTTACATGTCCTGGGTGGAGGGCCTCATGCCCAGGCAGATGGGAGAATGTGGGTGCAGGCAGGGGGCTGACAGAGGGGTGCTGGGCGCTGGGAGGGCCTCCTGGGAGCAGCAAGGCATGGGAGATGAGGACATCACCCTCAATGCCCACCAGTGCCACAGTGCCACTTTACATGGACACTACCCTCCCACCCCCGGCCTCACGTGGCCCCTGGCCTGCCTGTGGGGGGCCACTCCAGGGGTCTGGGCCCTCACTATGCAGCAGCAGCCCTGTGTGCATTTCAGGGAATGACTTGTGACTGCTCTGTGGCCTGCTCATCTGGCCAGGATGTGGGGTTTGTACAGAGACCACAAAGTTTACCGTGGAGGGATCGCTGCCTGCCCGGCACCTAGGCAGGTGTGCCCATCCCAGGCCCAGCTGGCCCTGATGGGCTAGACAATTACCCAGGGCACAGCTGCATCTACCACTGGGCCCAGTGCTCACGCCATGGCTGGCACACGCTGGAGGCTGGAGGGCAGTGTCTGGGGAAATGGAATAACCCTCCCCAAGGGACCCCAGAGCTTTGATCAACCAGTGCCTGCCTGCCACCCACAGGGCCCTCAGGACTCCTCCCTGCCTTGGCCAGTGCTCTGGGCCAGCTGGGAGTTTTGGCAAGGCTGCCCTACTAAGGCTGTGGCCAGAGTGCAAGCCAGGTCCTAAAGTACATGTGAGGGTCCCGGTCCCACTGCCAATACCATGTGACCCTTGGTTCCTCATGGGCAGGAGGGGCTGGGCCCGTAAGGGGTGTAAGAGATGCAGACTAATGCTGCAGCGTGCAGGGTCCAGGTGGTACAACCCCTAGAACCATAGCCAGGAGCCAGCACTTAAACCCTGCTCCGTGGGCCCCAAGGGGCTCATAGGCCCACCTGCGCCAGCATGCCCCATTCCATCCAGAGGGCTCGGGCCACTGCCCACCTGCCATTAGTCCAGAAGGCCTCAAGGGCAGACTCGTGGCCCCTCACTGGATGGAGGGCAGCCCATGGCATGTGTGAAGCAGGCAACTGGCCCCCAGCCTGGGAGGTCCCTGGAGCCAGGGGCAGGGCCAAGTTTAGGACAGGGCCTAGGTTGGCTGGGCTGTTGGTTCCCTGGAAAGAGGCTACAGTGAGTGAAGGGGCAGGGCAGGGCAGGGAGGAGGGACACAGAAGTCACTGGGCCATGGCTGAGTGGAGACTCCGGAGATCAGGCCCTCAGGACTTGTCCATGAAGCCACAGGAAGCCCCCAGCCTCACCCCCAGGTCCTCAGCAAAAGCCTGAGGGCAGAATGTGAGAAGACGGAGAGGTATCATGGACGTTGGGCCATCGGCGTGGCAGAGGCTGCGCACAGCCCGGGGGTGGTTTTCAAAGGCCATCTCAAAAAGCCTGGACTATCCTTGGGTGAGATTGAGGGGTGGGCCCAGCCAGAACTGTCAGGGGGGCTGACAGGACAGCCGGCTGGCTGTAGGGTCAGGTCAGCAGGCAGGATGGGCACTCACCGGTTATAGCCACTCAATGAGAAGGCGCCCTGTGGGGAGGCTGACGTGCTGCTCTTGAAGTAGTAGATGCATCGCTTGTGGATGATGACAAAGCGCAGGGGCCCTGCGGGAGCATGGCAAGACAGGGCTAAGCTGCCAGGGGCCAGTGGGCAGATCCCATCCTAAGGACCTTCCCCAGAGGCCCTGGGCAACCCTGCCTCTGAGCCCTGCTGAACGGAAGAACAGGGGCTGGGCTGGCTGCCCCTCCCCAGGAATCTACTCTGGGGGCAAATACAGACAAGTTCATGAGCATGCTGGCCAACCCCAGAGCACCACTTCAGGGCAGGCCTGGCCACCCACAAGTTTGGGGGGCTGTGTGGAGGAAGGACAGAGCCAGAGCCAGAGCCAGGGAGGCCACAGCTGCCTTGCTGGGTGCCATGGGAAGCTGGGGACTCCCTGGACCCCAGAGCTAGAGAGGGAGGCTAAGGAGCCCAGAGAGCTTACCAATGAGAACCACTGATATAGAGCCCCCCCTAGGTGGAGAGTTACACTGAGAGCCCCTCACTCTACTGCCCAGCCCCAAGCAGCCCCTCCAGGTCTTGTGGGCAGGTCAGTTGTAGCCTTCCATGGAGGCTCCCAGCACAAAGAGACCAGCCTACTCAGTGCCCATACAGAAACTGAACACCTCAACCAGGAAGTCCAGGGAATCCCTGGCAGAGAGCACTGCCAGGGCAAAGGCATGCAGCACCCGCTGCCCAGGCCCTGATGCTCTTTGGCCATCAGTGTCTCCACACTTGGGCATCTCCCAGGCTTGGGAGCTCCCCCTCTCTCCCAGACTGCTGTCCTAGGGGCCAGAGCCCAGGTCTCACACAGCCCCAGAGGCCCAGCACTCAGCCAGGTCTCAACTTGGCATATGGGTTCACTGTGGGCCGAATGTCCAAGCAACTCTCTGAACACCCACAGATGAGGCGACAGCAGCACCAAGGGCCAGACCTAGCAAGCCACCCAAGGTACCCTGGTCCTGGCTGGAGGCTGAAGACCCTCTGGCCAGCTGGCCAACACCTTGCACTAAACGCCTTTCCTGTCTCTTTGCCAGCTGCACCACCTGTACTCTGCCAGTCCTGGGGGCTGGGGAGGCCAATCTCAAGTCCCCCTGGGGGGCCAGCTGCCAAACAGGGAAAGGAAAGTCCAGAGGCCCACTGTGTGAGGAAGGAGAGGCTCAGACAGACTGCTTGCCCAAGGAGCAATCAGGGCTCAGCTCCACCCCATGTCCTCCCACTGTGCCCCCCGCCACCCAGGGGACTCACATTTGAGCAGCTGCAGCTGGGTACCACCCTTCTTGTGCAGGTATCCAGCTTTGGCCACACCCCCAGGCATGGTTAGCAGATTCTGGGCACCAATGGCCTTCATGGGGACAGGCCAGTGCATCTCCTCAGCCGCCATGAAGCTGTGATAAAAGAGGAAGGGACATGGCTCAGCCAGAGCTGGGGGACAGGAGACAGCTTAGCTGGGGCACTTGGGGGAACACTGCCAAGATCCAGGAGACAGCATGGAGGGTAAGGCAATGAAGGACGAGGAAACCCCTTTTCTGAAGGCCTCAGGCTTCCAAGTGGGCCCTGGGGAAGACAGGGCCACCTGGTCTACTCGGTCAGCCCCTGGTCCACAAAGCCACACACCTGGCCTTCATGGAACCTGAGGGCTAAGCATGTCTTTTATCCTCCCTGGTTCATTCAGCACACACCTACTGAGCGCAAGGCCTGGTCGGGGCTGAGGTGCAGGGATGAATGAACCCAGGAACCCAGCCCAGTAAGGTAGGCCTTAGGCCATAACCACCCCAAGCCCCAGTGTTAGGCGAGCCTATAATGGAGCCTGCCCTAGACAGGAAGCAGGAAAGTAGATAGCCAAGAGCCTCCAGTTTCCTGGTCAAACAACCTGGGCTCACCTGGCTCGGCTTTCTGGACGATCCCTAGGCCTTAGTTGCTGGAGGACAGAGTGGACCCAGCCTGGCACAAAGCACACCCTCCTCAGCAGAGGCTGGGACCACCATTTGGTGGATGGGCTGGTGTCCACCTCATCTGCCTGGAGCATCACTCACCTATCCTGCCTGAGCCCCCGCAGGAACCACATAGCCCATGGTCACTGGTGACTGCCTTGGGGCTGACCCAAGCCCACAGGATGCAACATCCCAAGCCCTGGCATCAGGCCCTGCCCCCTACTCATGCTCCAGCTGTCTGTCTTGAAATTGGCCAGGCTGTTTCACACTTTCACCGATCCCTGGAACAACCTCCACCTCTCCCCAGGCAGAGAACCCCTACTCATCCTTCAAGACCCACATTAAGAATTCCCTCTTCTGTGAGGCGCTCCAAGTGCCCAGTTACACTGTCTGCCAGCTGTGGTCCCGCTAAATGGTACCCCCCGCACACACACACCCTGTACTGTTTTGTCTGTACTTGCCCCACCCTGGGCAGGTCCTGCCTGGGGCCCTAGGGGAGTTGGATGACAGTAGGCATGGAGCAGCTAGGACCAGACCCAGAGGACCAGTCCGGCTGGGACTTGTTCCACTACAGCTCCAACCCTAAAACACATGTAAGGAAAACCACTCCCTGCTCTTAGCAAACCAGCAGCTTCCATGAAATGTCCAAGAGGGAGGTCACTGCCTCGGAAGACCAAGGCTGCCTTCTGCCCACTCTACCTGGGTCACTCCCCAGCGGCCCATCTGCACATAAATCCAACCCTCCTGGGACGGCCTCCCGGTACAGGGTGCCCAACAATAGGGCTTGGAACAAAGGCACGGGCACACCCCTGCCTGCGCCTGCCCACCCGGCCCAGCCCCCGAAAGAGCCCCGCAGTGGGAGGAGAGGGTGCCGGGTGCCCACGCCCAGACACGGAGAGGTGCTGGTAGAAGGACGAGCCCCGCGCCCGGCCAGGAGCCCCAAGACCCGCCCGCCTTTGTTCCCGCAGGAAGCGCGCGATTGTCGCCCGGGGTTCCCGGTCCGGGTCCAGTGGTTTACGGCCCAGGTCTGAGCCCCGGACCGGGGCCGGGGGTCCGGGCGGTACTCACGGCGTCCACGTCGGCTTCCCGGGGGCGGCCCGCGCCCGCCTCCCCTGCGCGCACCGACACAGCCCCGGGCCGGTTCCTCCGGCCGCCGCCTCGTCCTCCGCGCCCGCCTCCCGCCGGCCCCAGCAGCGCGGTCGGGGCCCGGAGCCCGCCATGCTCGCCGCGCCCTCGCCCCGGGCCCGCGCCCCAGGCCGGGCTGCCGCCGGCTCCGCCCCTCGTGGGCGGGGACGGGCAGGTGAGGACTCCGGGACCCGTCTTCCCGCCCCGCGCCGCGTCAGCCTGCGCCGGGCGCCTCAGTGTCCCCACCTGCTACACCGAGGGTGGTGGGGGCCGCTGGGCACGGAAGCTGCCGAATATGAGCGCAGCCCGGAATCAAGAAGCCTTCCATGCAGAGGAGGGTCCAGGCGTCACCCCCCAACACCTGTGAGTCCAGATCCCAATCCCACCAGCCACCCTGCAGGGAGCTCCCGTGGAAAAGTTGCTTTTCCACCAGGTCTCAGTATGTACCTCTATAAAACGGCACCCTGCCTCTGAGGGCTGTGTGGGGTTGACAGAGGTCTGGCTGGCCCAATGCCCCCACCTCTTCTTACCCACCCACCCCGACTCCCCTTTGCCTGTGTGACTCAGTGCGCCTTCAACCCGGGATTCTCCAAGGAGCAGGGGGTCTGGTCCTGGAAACTCCCACCTGCTTGCCCATGTGCAGGCACCTCTCCCAGAAGAGTCCCCAGGCTGCCCAAAGGCTGGTGAAGGCCCTTGCTGGCCTCCCAGGCACCTGCCTCCTCCATCTCCCACCTGCATACGGGCTACTACTGAGATGAGCCACCTGCCGCAGAAGGCAGCAGGAACGCCCATGGGCCCTGAGGTGGTAGCACTAACGCACACACCCAGCTGTCCATACTGGGTACCCAGCTCTGTGCTTCAAGTCCTCCTCCACCTCAGGCCAGCTCTCTGAGACTCTTCCGACATCCACCCTTCAAATCTCACTGCAGCTTCCATCCCACCTTTGTGCCTTTGTCCCCAGCACACTTGCCCCTCCCTCCACTGCACTGTCGTACCCAGCCCTCCTCCTTCCGGCCACCCTGCCTGTCCTCTTCCACAGTGCTTCTTGGCAGCCCCACCATCTCTCCTCCTCAGGTCTCCCCTGCCTCCAGGGTCTTTCCTCCAGGACACCCCCAACATGCACACCATTCCCATCACTGCTCTGTGCTGAGCCTCTGGGGCCACCTCATGCCCACCTGACCCTTCCTGATGCAGCCCCTGTGGACCCTTCTCACACCCTCTCCTCCTGCCCTTGAACTTCTGTGCACCTGTGCCAGCCAGGCCTCATGGCTCCATTACCCAAATCCATGACACAACCACCTCGAGGTCGAAGTCCACGCTGTGTCCACTGTCTACAGCTGTGACTGAACTAACTCAGCCTTCAAGAGTTGGTTTGAAAGAACAATCCTTCACAAACTCTTCCAGCAAATAAAAGAGGAGGAAACTCATTCTGTAAGGCCAGGTATTATCCCAATACCAAAACCACACAAAGACATCACAAGAAAAGAAAAATACCAATATCCCTTATGGATATAGACATAAACATCCTCAACAAAATACTAACAAACTGAATCTGAATCCAGCAACATATAAAAAGGATTCTACACCAAGACCAAGTGGGATTTATCCAGGAATGCAAAGTTGGTTTAATATTCAAAACTAAATTAATGTAAAACACCATATCATGAGCCATCACATCTGTAATCCCAGAACTTTGGGAGGCTCAGGTGGGAGAATTGCTTGAGGCCAGGAGTTCAAGACCAGCGGGAGGAAGAGCAAGATCCTGTCTCTATAAAAAATAGAAAAATTAGCCAGGCGTGGTGGTACGTGCCTGTAGTCCCAGGTACTCAGGAAACTAAGGTAGGAGGATGGCTTGAGCCCAGGAATTTGAGGTTTCAGTGAGCTACGACACCACTGCACTTTAGCCCAGGTAACAGAGCGAGACCCTGGCCCCCCAACAAAAAAGCCCCAACATATCAATAGAATAAAGGACAAAACAACATGATCATCTCAATAGATGAAGAAAAAGCACTTGACAAAATTCAACAATCCTTCATGATAAGAAAACCACTCAACAAACCAGAAATAAAAAGAAACTTCCTCAACCTGATAAAGGGCATCTATGAAAAGCCCGCAGTTCACAGTTAACATCATACCTAGTGGTAAAAGACTGAAAGCTGTTCCCCCAAGAACAGAAACAAGGTAAAGATGTTTGCCCTCCCCACTTCTATTCAACATTGTACTGGAGATTCTGGCCAGAGTAATTAGGCAATAAAAACAAATAAAAGTTATCCATATTGGAAAAAAAGAAGTAAAACTATTCACTGATTAGATGATTTTTTTTTTTTTTTTTTTTTGGAGACAGAGTCTCGCTGTGTTGCCCGGGCTAGAGTGAGTGCCGTGGTGTCAGCCTAGCTCACAGCAACCTCAAACTCCTGGGCTTAAGCGATCCTACTGCCTCAGCCTCCCCAGTAGCTGGGACTACAGGCATGCGCCACCATGCCCGGCTAATTTTTTCTATATATATATTTTTTTAGTTGGCCAGATAATTTCTTTCTATTTTTTAGTAGAGAATGGGTCTCGCTCTTGCTGAGGCTGGTCTCGAACTCCTGACCTCGAGCAATCCACCCGCCTCAGCCTCCCAGAGTGCTAGGATTACAGGCGTGAGCCACCGCGCCCGGCCTAGATGATTTTATATATAGAAAATTCCAAAGAGTCCACTAAAAAGGTATTAGAATAAACAAGGTCAGCAAGGTGGCAGGATACAAGATCAACACACAAAAATCAATTGTATTTCTATATGCCAGCAACAATCCAAAGATGAAGGTAAGAGTTGCTTCAAGTGTTCCTTCTTCTGGGCTCCATACCTGGGCAAGGTTCAGCAGGAGGAGTTAGGGCAGGTTACAGCCCTACCTATTTCAGCTCAGTGGCCAGGCAGAGGGAGGCCTATGAGCAGGGCTCATTCCCACCTGCCTGCATTCCCACTGTGGGTATAATGAAGGCTCCTAGGAGGCCACTGACTGACCTTGGGTGGGGAGGGCAGGTGGTGACAAGGCCAGCCAGGTTGTGCTCCACCTTTACCTCCTCTGGGAATGTCCTCACTTCAGGGACAGACACTGACACTCCCAGCCCATCTCCAGAGGATGGGCTGTCCAAGGGGAAGCTGCCCCAACCTCGTTCACCCAACCTGGCCCTGCCTTGCACCAGTGGGTGGCACCTGTCCAGAAGCCCAGCGCCAGGCCAGTCTGAGAGCAGAAAGGGGAAGTGGCAGCAGAGGGTGAGGGTGAGGACAGCCATAGTGGCCATGGTGACCATGCAGCTCTTGGGGAATTTCAGCCCAGCTTGTGGACTGTAACCCCACCTGTGCCTGGGAAAGCCGAGGGGCATCCCTGAGGGGGACCCACACATGTGGCTGGCCTGGCCTCCACATTTACTCCCTGGCTGTCCCCGTCGGTGCCCACAGTACTGCCTCAACCATAGCACCAGGTACCTGATGGTCAAATTCTATTTGTTCATCCCAGGGGGCTCCACAGCCCTTCCTGTCAGCTCGCTGGGAGATCTCAGCGAGATGTGTGGCTGTGAGGGAGAGTGCCGAACACTTAGGTTCAAATCCCACTCGGGGCACTCTAGGAGGCTGAGGCAGGAGGATTGCCAGAGATCAGGAGTTCGAGACCAGCATGAGCACGTGCAAGACCCTGTCTCTACTAAAAACAGGAAAAATTAGCCAGGCAGACAACTAAAAATAGAAACAAAAAATTAGCCGGGTGTGGTGGTGTGTGCCTGTAGTCCCAGCTACTCAGGAGGCTGGCAGGAGGATCACTTGATCCCAGGAGTTGGAGGTTGCTGTGAGCTAGGCTGATGCCACAGCACTCTAGCCTGGGCAACAGAGCAAGACTCTGTCTCAAAAAATAAATAAATAAATAAATAAATAAATATTTAAAAACCAAATCCCACTCGGGGCCCTTCCTCAGCTGAGCCCCACTTCCTCCAGCATCCACTCCTCAGAGGCCCCTGACACCCCGGCACTGCCAGGGCAGCTGCCGTCTGGGCGAGACTCTGGAGACACAGGTCAATGTTGGGGCAGAGCTGGTGGTGGCTGCCGGGCTCTGTGAGCCCTTCCAGAAGGTGTGTGAGCCTTATGTGTGTGCACAGGTGTGGACATGCATTTGAGCCTGCATATTGTATAGGTGTGCATGTGTGTGCAGGCTAGGGACAATGGATAGCTCGAACACACTCTTCAGGGCTCTGTTTCTGTGCTCACCTCCCCACCTTGTCTCAAAATGGGCTCAGGTCACCCCAAGGCCTGAGGCTGCTGGAGTGGGGGTAGGGCAGGCAAGTGAAAACCACTATCCCACAGAGACAGACCACCCCACTGAGCTCCACTAAGTGCAGGCTCTGTGGCTCCCACCACCCTGGGGCCCTGTGAGCCCCGAGGGGTACGCAGTCATCACCTGTGCAGGCCAGCATGCACTGCGGCTCCACATACCTGGTTAATGTACTGACAGTGCACTTGCACAGGATGAGCACAAGAGCTGCATGGCTCTCATGTGGGAGGTTATATGAGCACACACTAGTGTGTGTGCTCATGGGTGTATGTATGCACACAGGCGTGAGCCTGTGTATGAGAGGGGGTGGGGGCCCTGGAGGGCTGGGCTCCTGCAGGCTCTCCCCTGACACCTGCAGACATGGCTGAGGTGAGGGAGCCAGCACCTCACGTGACTACAGTGTCAGGAACTTACGGTTACTGGTGACCAGGCCAGCTCTGTCTCTGGGAGCTACAGAGCAAGGTAAGGCTGGGGGGGGGTCTCATCAGGGAAAAGACATCAGATCCCCCCAGCACACTCATTCACCCACTCAAATATGTGCATACTCTCACTCATATGCATACATACATTCATACATATACATGTACTCATTCTCACACGTGCCCAATCACATGTATACTTGTGAACACATGCTCACATACACAGACATGTATTTGTTCACACTCACACTCATGTTCTCATATACACATTCATGCAGTCACACTCAATCACACATATTCTCACACACGTACACACACATACTTGCTCACACTCATATTCCTACAAACGCAAGACCTGTCATGGGTGGTCCCCAGTGCCCTGGGCAGGCAGCTTGGGGACAGGTCAGAATACTCATCACCACCCAACCCTGCGTGGGCCCAGTGCCAAGTTCTACCTGACAGCTCACTAAATCTCACAGGGCCCACATGAGCTTGGTGCTTTACTCCCATTTTACAGACTAGGACACTGAAGCCAGAAGAGGCTCAGGACTTGTGCCAAGTGCACTAGGCACTCATCTCGTGGGCCAGGCTCTGTGCTTCTCAGTGATCACCCCACACCCAACACCCCAAAGTTCAGACCAAAATCATCTTCACATCACTGATAAAGACACCAAGGGTCAAAGAGGCTGAGTAACTCGTCCCCAGGCACACAGACAATAAATACTCACCACCACCCGCCCAAACACAGCCACTTCCCCAGCCTGGCACACAGTGGGCAACTGGTGATGGTGGTGCCATGAACAGGCAGGGTGGCTTCCACGGGGGTGGGGGCCCCTGGGCTGCTCCGCCTCACAATAGCTCATCTGTTCTCCCCTTTCAGTTTCCCCTCCTCTTCTTCCTCTTCCAAGAATCTTTCTCTCTACAAGAATCAAAGTCAAAATTATCCTATAAAGGCCCAGCGATGAGCCACGCCAGAGAACCCACTGCTGAGCAGGGGCAGGGCTTCGTGAGGCGACCCCCCCACCCAGCAGGCCTCTGAGGCCCCTGTGGGTCCTCTGTGCGTGCCCGGTCCCAGAGCACAGCACTCACCAGGTGAGCAGCGGGGACCTCCCACGGCTCTCTGTCTGCCCAGCACGTGTACACACACCATGCACAAAGTGTCTGTACACAGGACCCAAATACCAAGGCCACCCCAGGCAGGGTGTGGAATGGGAAGGGCTCACCCAACCTGGGCCCCCACCCCAGCAGGCTGGCCCCCTGCCTCCCTGCCTGCTGCAGGCTAAGCGGCACATCATGGGGGCAGGGGGTTCCGGCAGGTCCCTCTCTGGGCTCCCTCCGTGCTTGTCCAGCTCTGAGGTCTCTCAAGCCAGAGGGCCCACTCTCCTCAGAGCCTGTCGTTTCTTGAAGGCCCAGGGCCAGGTCCTATGGGCCCCCACTGCCAGCCCGTGGCCCCTGTGTGCCCCCACCCCCAGTGGTCCAGCAGGTGCTAGGACAGTGCTGCCCCCTGACTCCCAATCCCAGGGCCACCCCACTGACCTGATGGCACTGACCCAACAAATGGTTCTCCTCCTCCCTGGCGACCAGCTGGGGGCAGGTGTCTTGGGGCCCAGGGAAGCCATGCAGCTCAGGGACTGTAGGCCAGGGCCTCAGCCTATATCTTCCAGACAGGAGAGGCTTGCTGCCCCGGGCTGCCCATGCACTGCCTGCCTCCGTGTGCCCACAGCTCACTCCTGCTCCATCTGGGGCCTGTGGCCACCAGAGCTTCCTCTCTCCTTCCTGTTGCCCGCTCCCTGAGCAGCCCTTCCACTCTGGGAGGTCCTAAAAGCCGCCTGGGGCCCAGGGCTGCCCCCATCAGGGCTATTCAGTCAGCTGGGTTTTAGCCCCACCCACCACTGTGGTCAGACCTTCCGGCTCTCTGGGCTGCAGGGCAAGACCAGCTGTGTCCCCTGGGAGTAAGCTCTCGGCTGC
This sequence comes from Lemur catta, assembly GCF_020740605.2. Classification (NCBI taxonomy): domain Eukaryota; kingdom Metazoa; phylum Chordata; class Mammalia; order Primates; family Lemuridae; genus Lemur; species Lemur catta. Next base: position 6,705,097 of record NC_059144.1, on the reverse strand, counting down.
CCCCCCAACCCCCTACCCCCTCTGCATACTTGCTGCTTCCTAGCAAACCATGAAGCCCCTCACACCCTCGGGCGTCGGGCCCAGCATGAAACCAGAGTGTACTGCACCACACAGGGAGCTCACTCCCTCACCAGCATGCTCCTTCCACCAAGTAGACGCTACTGCCCGGCTCTGCCCTCTGAGGCCACATAGAGGGCTGTACCTCTGTGGGTTTCAAGGTGGCCACCTCTGTACCCTATGACACCAAGGGACTGAGGGACCAGGCCTGAGCCTGGCCCAGGCACTTCTCAATCACCCTCCCCACAAGGCCTTTTTGTGTTCCCCCGTCCACCCCCATACCAGCTCTGCCAACATCTAGCTTGCTAAAGCACATTATGGCCCGAGAGGGCACCTGTCACTCCCCAGCCACTGTCTTGGGTCCCACTCAGAATTCCACTCCTCCTGAGCCTGCTCTGCCCCCACCAAGCCCAGTTTCCTTCCCTGCCCAGGCCCACAGCTGGACTGGGGAATAGGGACTCCAACATAAACTGTGGTGTGCTGAGCCCCCCACACTTCTCCCCTGAGCTTGAGCCTCAAGGTCAGAACTCTCCCAGGGACAAGACCCTCTCGAGGAGGCAGCTGGAGAAAGGAGCTTTCTGGGGCCTGGCGTCACCCTCATGGCAGGATTTGAGGGTGACAGAAACCACAGACCACAGGGCCCCTGGGAGCTGCAGTGGCCTCATCTTGCCCACCAGGTTTCCCAGGGCACGGCGCCACACTCCCACCTTTGTCTGTGGCTCTGGCCCAACAGGCCCTGGACACCAAGCCCCCATGCCTGGCCATGCAGGCACCTAGCCGTCCCCCAGGCCTATGTCTCGGGGCCCCTGAAAAGGGTGGCTCCCAGGCTGAGGGAGCTTCTGTTTCCCCAGCTGTGTCCGCAACCACAGACCTGCTGCCAAGGGGCCATGCCACCTAGGGGCCCGTTCAGGCTACAGACCACCCGCTATCTCCTAGACCATGAGGAGCTTGGGCTTTTGTGTCTGGGCCCTCCTTAAGGTGGGCACAGCCACCCTGGCCTCCCCCAGCCTGTGCCATGCAAGGGCAGACCATGCCTTCAGCAGAAAGGTAGACTCAACAGTCAGACAGACAGACAGATGACACAATGGAGAGGGTTAGAGTTAGCCTCTTCTCGTTTTTGCAGCAGGGTTGAGATAAACAGCAAGTGAGGAACCCCTGGGCCACAGACCAGCCACGACAAGCTAGGGGACAGTTCTCAGATGGAATGTAGGCAGCAAGGAGCCGTGGGGCCCAGAGGGTGCTAGATCAGGAAGGCCTCCCAGAGGACAGGCCCAGGTTTGATGGAGGAGGAAGAGTTTGCTAGAACGGGGGTAGGGTGAGGGAGTCAGGCAGGACAGGGGCTCATATTGAATCCACAGACAAATAGGGGGCCAAGGCCTGGGGAGGTTAGGGGTGCAGATTCAGGGACAAGAACCCACCAGGATAACAACTGGGACATGTCACCCCTTACTAGACAAATTGAGACCTGAAGTGGAAGCCAGAGCCAGACCTGCCCCTTGCCCTTGCCCCACCACAGGTCAAGAGTCATAAGCGCAGCAGAGGTAGGAGTGAGCCGAGGGCCAGGTCCCACCCCCACCCCCGCTCCTGGGCCTGGGCCTGGGCCCAACCCCAGGTCCAGCACTGAGAGGCTCCAGCCCAGAGGAGAGAAATAGGCTGCACGAGGGGGCCCCGTGGGTGAAGACATGTGCTGCGCCCCCAACCCTAGCTTCCCAGAAGGCCCCTCCTCTCTGGGCCTTGGTTTCTCCAAGTGACCTCACATCTCCTAAGGCAGCAGTTCACCCCCACCTCAAGTAACACTGCCATTCACATTCCTAAAAACAGGATGTTCAGGCCTCCTCACTCAGTAATGGTGACTCCATGACCTTTACTCTGTGCTGGTAACCATGGAGATTACCCACACCTGCATCCGCACAGGTAGCTACACGTGGCTAGGGTCACCTGCCTTGGGCAGCACTGGTCTCCCACTCCATCCTCCCCTGCCCCAGGCTGATGCCTCAAATTTCTAGGCTTGGGGACCTCCCACCAGGCCAGACACAGGGCCCTTATGAGGGTGGGTGGGAGCCAGCCAGTGGGACCAGACAGGGGGCCAAGGGTCAGCCTGAAAAAGAAGAGGGAAGGAGAGCTTTTGCAGGGTTCTGCTCAGGAGCAAGGCTATCTGCAACCAGCCCCCCTGCCCTGGCACTCAGGCCTCACGCCTGCCTCATCTCAGTACTCACAGCCCAAGAGGCTGGTCCTGCCATCATCTGCACTGGAGCAATGAGAAGACTGAGGTTCAGAGACGAGGGCACTCTCTGGGCCAACAGCCAGGGATTAGTGGCATGGGGACAGCAATCTGCTTCCCTGGAACCCTGGGCCCCCGCACCCAGCCTGGTGCCTGCTTGCCACCTTCAGGAGCAGCTCAGGCACCGAATGTGCCAAGGAGTGTCTGCTGGGCTCAGGGAGGGCACTGAGCCCAGGGTTGGGTGGACAGGCACCCCCACTGGGGAAGATCTAAGCTGTTAAATAAGACGCTTTGTATTTCCACCATCTTTCCATGCTGCCATAATGGTGCGCACGAATGTCCTGGCTGACACTCTTAAGAGCATCAACAATGCTGAAAAGAGAGGCAAATGCCAGGTTCTTATAAGGCCGTGCTCCAAAGTCATCGTCTGGTTTCTAACTGTGATGATGAAGCATGTTTTGTTTTGTAGGTTACATGGGCGAATTTGAAATAATTGATGATCACGTAGCTGGGAAAATTGCTGTGAACCTCACAGGCAGGTTACACAGTGTGGAGTGATCAGCCCCAGATTTGATGTGCAACTCAAAGATCTAGAAAAATGGCAGAATAATCTGCTCCCATCCAGCCAGTATGGTTTCATTGTACTGACAACTTCAGCTGGCATCATGGACCATGAAGAAGCAAGAAAAAAACACACAGGAGGGAAAATTCTGGGATTCTTTTTCTAGGGATGTAATACATACTTACAAATGAAATGCCTCCATGGAAAAAAATAAAATAAAATAAGATGGTTTGCACCAGCCCTTCCCCTAGGGCCTGGTCTACCCCACAGCCAGCCCTGGGACACACCCCCAGACTCTACCTGACCAGGACCCCCTGACCCCAGCCAGCCTTATGCAACTCGCTGTACGATGAGGTGGGCTGCGAGGATCCCCAGGAGCTCAGTACTGGGCACTGTTTAGTTGGGGCACAGGGAGTGGGTGGCCTGGAAGGTAGGACCCTGCCCAGCACCGCATGGTATAATGGCCTGATTTTGTCTACATCCTAATCCCTAGAGCCCATGAATGTGACCTTATTTGAAGAAAGGGTCTAAGGATATCATTAACTTAAGGAGCTCATTCAGGATTAGCCAGGTGGGCCCTAAATCCAATGACAAATGTCCTTATAGGAGACAGAAAGGAGAAGACACACACTGGAAAGGCCATGTGAAGATGGAAAAGAGACTGGAGTGATGTGGCCACAAGCCAAGGGTGCCAAGGAGTGCCAGCCACCACCAGAAGCTGGAAGAGATAAGGGGTGTGGCCCTGCGGACACCTTGACCTTGAACTTCCGGTCTCCAGAACTGTGAGAAAGTAAATTTCTGTTGTTTTTAGCCCCCCACTGTACGGAAGTTTGTTAGGGCAGCCCCAGGGAAAGATCCACACAGGACTGACCCAAGTGATTTCCCAGGATGAACTGCAGCCTTCCACTTAGTCTGACCCCAAGTCCTGGGCATGCCCCGTTGGTGAGCGGCAAGCTCTGCAAGGCCACATCCAGCTGGACACGGCATCCCTGAGCTGGCTTCCCCGTGTGTCCACAGCCCCCTGCAGGCCTGGCTCACCACGACCCAACCCTCCCGAGCACAGGGTCCGCCAGGCTAGCATGCCACCACACCTGACCACGCCCACTGGGCTTGCTGGCCCCATATCCCAGCCTTTTTTTTTTTTGAGACAGAGTCTCACTCTGTTGCCTGGGCTAGAGTGCCGTGGCTGGCGTCAGCCTAGCTCACAGCAACCTCAAACTCCTGGGCTCAAGCAATCCTACTGCCTCAGCCTCCTGAGTAGCTGGCACATGCCCATGTCTAGATAATTTTTTAATTTTTTATAGAGATGGAGTCTTGTTATGCTGCTCAGGCTGGTCTCAAACTCCTAGCCTCAAGCAATCTTCTCACCTCAGCCTCTTAAAGTGCTAGGATTATAGGTGTGAGGCACTGTGCCCAGCTTCCCTACAGGGTGGAACCATCTAGAACCTTGTCCCCTTCTTGGAAATCTACAAGTCAATGGCATAACCCACAGGCCCAGGTGGGTGTCTCACCCACAGCAGGACCCAGGAAACGGTCAGTGTCCACACATAGGGCCAGCCCCTCGACGTGGCTGTAACCAGCAAATCCCTCAGAGCTCAGAGTGAAGAATTTGTAACTTAGAGCTAATCTGACCCTCAACAAAGAGTTTTTCAAAGAACTGATGTCAGCAAGGCTGCAGCCAAGGCCCATCCATGCCCCAGGACCTCTGCCTGGTCAGACAAGGTACTAGCCAGCGCTGGGTACACAAGCAAGGTTGCTCACTGCAAAATGAAGAGAAGCCGGTGCACTGGGGTCAGCTAGTGTCCCCAGAACACGTGATATACTAGAGGGACTGCCTAGGGTGGAGGTAGGAGGCAGTTAGGTCACTCCTGTGTCCAAGGGACAAAGACAGTTAAGGAAAGTAGAGGCCCCATACGCATGACTGCCTGGGTTTCCAAGGGTAAGACCATACTGTGGGCCAGGGTGGGTTTTCTGCTCTGGGACACTCAGCCCTTGCGCTCCAGAGGGGACTCAAAATGCCCACACATCCCTGGATGCCCCACTGGGGCCTTCCACTCCCAAGCTGTCGCTTCTGTCCCCAGCAAGTGTTCCTGAGCTGGGCTGCAGCATCTCCCCAGGGCCAAGTGCCTGCTGGGCATGAGGGTCAGCGCTGCCCATGGTCCCCGCACCTGGTGCAGCGCTCTGGCCAGGCCAGGAAGGCGCAGCACATTGGCTGGAGGGAGGAGGCCAGGGCAGGGGTTCCTAAGACAACACTTCAGCTGTGGTGAGGTGGGTGGGGCTGGGGACAGTGACGCAACTGAGTTGCAGGGGGAGCTTGCCTGGAGCTACTCTCCTGCCTGAAACCACAAGCCAGCAGAGGCGGTTCAGGATTCACACTTCAGTTCACTGTAAACACTGACGAATTTCCACCTTTTAATTGCCAGAGAAAAAATTTCCAGAGTGCTGAGGCCTGGCCCCGGTCTATAGTTCCTGGCTTCTCCCGAGGCTGTAGCCCGCCCAGCCTGGCCTAAAGGGGCTCACTGCCCCCACTGCAGCCAGCCTGGGCACCCAAGGCCCCAGGCCGTGCTCGGTCCTGAGAGAGGTGCTCAGGCCAGCCTGACCAGCGGCTCCCTCTCGAGAGGGCCATCTCACCTTGGGTACTTGGCAGGCAGAATGGTGCAGTGGTTAGAGCACAGCCATGGGGGGAACAGGCTGGGCTTAATCCCCTCTTCCTAGCCTGTGTCCCACTCTGAGCCTCCGTTTCCTCATCTGAGGAGTGGGGCTGACAGGACCTCCTGGCATGGTAGGTGGGGTCTCTGGTCACTGGATTCCGCTGGCCATGCCATTGTCATGTCAGGAAGGGAGGAAATGCCAGAGAAGAGTGAGCTGGCAAGTCCTGTGCAAAGTCCAGTGATGCTCTCCCACGGTGCCTGCGGGGCTGGCTCTGAGCACGCTCCAGCCTCCCCGCTGGCCCTCAGCCCCACTCCTGCCCCCTTGGCCCCTCACCCAGACCACACACATTGCCTCTGGGCTGGACCCACCACCCGCAGGCACAGCCCTGGCCTACCTGTTGCACCCCCACACCTTGTGGCATCTCTATCTGTCAGCTACCTGCCCCTTTCCTGATGTCAGCTCTGGAAGCAGAGATCCCAGTGTCCATCCCGTGTGTCCCCAGCACCTGTGTAGTGCCCACGTGACACAGGCACCAGGCGCTTTCTGCAGCATGAGCGGATCTCGTCCACACTCCAACTAGCTAGATTCCCCCTACTCCCCATTTGCTGAACTAAACCATTTATCCAGCCCCAAGGACCCACACTTCAGCACAGGGGGCCTCAGCCATGAGAGGGATGCCCTTGCAGGGGCCGTGTACCCACAGAGCAGGGCCTGGGCCCCCCAGGCAGCCTCTCTAGCCTCAGTGTCCTTGTCTACAAAGCAAGGGCAGAGCAGATCGGGGGCTGGGAGAGCACCCCCCAACACACCCGGCCCCACCTTGCTGTTAACCTCCAGGGGTCAAAGGGACGTGGCCGGGTGGGCAATCTGCTAGGCACCTGTGTCGGGATGCCTGGAAGCAGACAGGCAGTCTCCTCTGAGGTCAGAGTCAAGCTGACTCCTGGCCAGACAAGGAACCCACAGGGGGCAGAACTTCCCCAAGTCCAGCCTATTCTACCCCTCCCCTTCCCAGTGGCCACCATGCTCGCTGCTGGGGTCAAGCTATGCCTGCTTCCTCAGCACACATTTGCTGAGCGTCCACCCCACTGGGCCTGAGAAGGCTCCAGGCGACAGTTCTAGGAGCACACTGGCATCTGGTGCTGGGCACCTCTCGCCCAGACAGGACCTAGTCCCTGCCACCAGCCCCAGGCCAGCCCCCTCAGGAGCAGAGGGCTGCCACCAACCAGACCCTCCTACGACACCTGTGTCACATGCACATCCTGGGGGACAGACTCCCCACTTGCTGAGGCCAAGGCACAGGGATCATAAAGGGTGGGGTGCTTTCCTGCCTACAGTCACCTCTTATAATAGGAGGGCCAGGCCGCCGGGCCAGGGGAGAGGCAGGGAGCCCAACGATGCCCACCGTGTACCAAATGCGTTAGCCTCCTAGCCCACTCAATCACCCACTGCCCACTGTATCACCCGCTGTGACACTTTGCTCTCCTGATGAGGACATTGAAGCTGAGTAGGCTGCAACCCACAGCCACCCAACGAGCATGGCCACTGTTACCCAAAGCCTGGGGCCGCCTTGCCAACACCACACAGCCTAGGAGACCCCAAAAGCCTTTAGGCCCCTGCAGAGCCCCTACCATGCATTTCCTGCCAAGCCTGGCTCTGAGGGGGTAAGAAGGGGCCCATTCTCGAAAGGACACTGGATTCCACCTGGGCAGAAGCCCACCAACACACAGGACAGTGTGGGTAGGCCCCAGCCTCTGTGGAGGGGATGGACAGGGCTCTGGGCAGGAGGCTGGGGGCACAGGGTGGGACATACCATGTGAGGGTGTAGGGAGGTAGCCACCACAGGGCCCAACCTCAGCAGGGTGGAAATGCCTGGCAGGGCATGGGTCCAGCCCATGCTCGAGGATTTAGGGCTTGCTTCTGTTTCAAACTGATCTCAACAGAGCCCAAGGGAAGGCTGGTCAGGAAACCCTGCCAGGCCACTCACTCCCACTCTGCATCCCACTCACTGTGACCAGTTCCCTTGGGGGAAAGGGGGGCTGGTGCTTGCCACCGAAAAAGCCCTGGCAGAGAAGCAGAACCCCAGTCCTCGGTTTGCCCATCAGTAACTGGGCCAGTCCCAGGAGCTGTTTGCTGAGGCTGCGTAGGGGAGGGTACTCACCTCCGCAGAGCCTTGAACAAGCAAAGGAGCAGGCAGTGCCCCAGACACAGAGGGACTCCCTGCAGGGCTGTGTTTGAACGCCACTGGGCAGCTGAGAAAGCTGAGAACAGGAAGGGTCAGAGAATGGTGGGAGGTAGCCCACCGCTGGGCTGGGCTCAGCTAGAGTCAGGGTGGGGAGTAGCCAGCCAGACCTCCTGAACAGTGTCACCCCACCCCCAGAAGGAGAAGGAGGCAGTTAGGGCTCTGGCATCGGCAGGCAAATACTAAACTCTGCACCCTGGGACCCAAGCCACTGTCACCCTACATCTGGCGCTCCCAGTCTGCTGGGGAGGCAACCACCTCTGACTCACACCCTCATGACATTGTTCCACCCAGACATGTTGACATGTCAGCCAGCATCCTGGGAGCAATCTTCTGCACACATTAGCCAAGCAGGGCCTTACACAGAGAGTGTCTCAGCCAGAGAACACTTGGACGCAAGGCCCTGCATCGGGGCAAGAGAAGCCACACACCTCAGACATGAGGGACAGAGGTGGGTCCATATCAGAACCACTTGCCAAAGCCATGTGCCCAGCTGAGGCAGATGGTGTCTCAGACCTTCCCTGAGCTAAGCTCCCAGGTCCAGGCACCATTCACACCTGAGCTCCAGTCCCAGCTCTGTGCCCCAGCGCTGGAGACCGGGCACATGTCATTCACTCCTGAGTCTTGTTCCTCATCCCTTATTGGTAATCGTACTCTGAGGACCAAACCAGATAGTTCATAAGGACTCTGCCATAAGCACTTGGCCCAGCACTGAGTCCTGGGGTCCCTAGAGACAGAGAGCACCTTGCCTAGCCCAGATCCCCGTACCAGGGTGAGGTGACAGCAAGGGAATACAGTGGGGACACCGAGGCCAGGAAACTCGTGCTGGGACAGGGTGTGGATGGGAAAGTCGGTCAGAGAGATCCAGCCCCACTGCTCCTCACCAGAGCCAAGGGCAGAGGTCAGGGGTCAGCCACGATGGGCACACTGCGTGGGCACTTGCTCTCTGCTGGTGCCAGGCCAGGGCAGCTGTACAATCCCTCCACACTGGCAGCCACCAGCTGGGGTGTCCCAGGACAGGCCACTAGAGCCACCAGCCCTGACCCTGTAGCAGTCAGGGGCCTGAACCTTCTCCACCATCTGTTCATTTTACTCATCGCATTCGTATTTTTGTACCATGGTGGCCTCCGTTGGACCACACAAAACCATAAAGCTCCTCATACCTATATCGGGCTCAGTCTGGGTATTCCACTGGAGAGGCTCCTGGGCTAGGGCAAAGGGTGCCAGGGCCCAGCGTCACAAGGCGTGGCCCCAGCTCCGCTCCTCTGTGCACTCCTGGCTTGCCCAGGAAGCCCAGTTCACCATATGTCAGTGGGAGTTCTGGCCCCTGCCCACCCTGCCATAGGCTGGAATCCACCAAGGCAGCAGAACAAGGTCCCTTCCCTCTGTCCACTCAGTTCAGCATTTCAGGTTTGGGTCTTTCTTCTGTCCATGCATTGGCTTTTATCTCTGTACCTAATGCTAATATTCTCAAACTATTTTCGAACGTGGTTTTTTTCTTTGATGCTATTGATTAGTTTTTACTCTCTGAGTTTGTTTGTTTTGTTTGTTTGTTTTTTGGAGACAGTGCCATAGTGTCAGCCTAGCTCACAGCAACCTCAAACTCCTGGGCTTAAGCGATCCTTCTGCCTCAGCCTCCCAAGAAGCTGGGATTACAGGCATGCGCCACCATGCCCGGCTAATTTTTTTCTATATATTTTTAGTTGTCCAGCTAATTGCTTTCTATTTTTAAGTAGAGACGAGGTCTCGCTCTCTCTCATTTTCTTCTTGAACTCCTGACCTCGAGTGATCCTCCGGCCTCGGCCTCCCAGAGTACTAGGATTACAGGCGTGAGCCACCGCGCCAGGCCTACTGTCTGAGTTTATCATTTTATTCCACCGCGCCAGGCCTACTGTCTGAGTTTATCATTTTATTCCATTGCCTTCTGCTTTTTGTCACTTTTCATTCCTTAGTAAATTTTAGGTTGGCCTCAAGAGGTATCATGTCTAGGCTGGGGTCATCCATAGGCTGGCAGAGGTGGGCCCCCAACCCTCTGTCAGTGCCTCAGAGCTAGGGGATCCAGCTGCAGCCACTCCCAGGCCAGGTCTCTGGCTAGACAGAGGCAGGGAGAGGCCTGAACAGGCCCCGAAGGGAGGGAGCTGGGTGAGGTGCCGGAAGAGGTGCTGACAAAGGAGCAAAAAGAAGGAAGGAAGACAGGCCAGACCCTGAGGTGGGGGAACTGAGAGCAGCCTGTTCCTCCTCAGCCTGGGAACCCTAGAGCCTCCAGGCTGGGCTGGTGGACAAGATGAGGGGGCGCTGGCTCCTCTCCTCGCCCCTCGGCACAGGCCCAGAGGCAGCATGGCTGGCTGAGCATTCCCAGGCCTTCACAGTGCTCCACTGTTCAGAGGCCCAGTGAGGACAAGGGTCTGGCGGTAGGCCCGGGTTGGCAGGATGGGTCCTAGCCCCAGCCTCCCCTGCCTGCTTGCAGAGTCTGGCCCCATCCCTGGCAGCCAGGAATGGGAGGGGCAGAGGGTGGGGTCTCCTCCCCACTCTCCACCCACCCCAGGCAGCCATCCCACCCCTTCCCAAGGCCAGGCCTCTGCGCCCAGCCCCTCCTCGCTCTGAGCCAGCCTGTCACAGCCTGGCAGAGAAGTGGCTCTCACAGAGGATTCTGCTCAGCCTCAGGGTTCGAGGCCTTTGCCTGGCACTCTATCACACTGGACCCCTCTCACGCCATCACATGACCTCCTCGTGCTACTCCCTACCCACGGACTCCTTCTGCCCCAGCCCAGGTCACCCCAAGACACCTCCTGATACCCCACGGTCAGGCAGGCTGACAGTGTCCTCAGGGGTACTCAGGCAGAGGCAGGGGAAGGAGGGCCTCTGGTGGAAGTCTGTTCCCCTCTGCTCCCTGGGGATGGCACTCCAGGCTGGGCCCTTCCCAGAAGGCAAGTCAGCTCCACTGGGGGCTGCCGGCCACCACAGCCTCAGACACGTGGGAGCCCTGAAGCCTGTGCTCCATCTGCCCAGCCTCCCTGTACCCACCCCTGGTACAGGAGCCTCAGAAGCTTCACCAGATTGCCCAGGTGAAGTGCCCGCTTGGCCCTGCCATCTGCCCCGTGGGGTCATGGGCAAATGCTCCCATCTAACGCTGGGCCAAAGTGAGACTCCCAGAAGCAAGGTAGCTTCTGGTGGTCAGCAGAGCCTGGAACCAAGCCCCTAAGGCTTCCTCCTGGCTGGGGCATGTCCACAGCCGCCCAGGCAGCTCAGGCCCAGGCAGGCTGCACTGGCTGGGGGACGTGGCACAGCCCAGTGAGCGCCACAGGGACACAGCCCCCGAGTGAGTCAGGGGCCCTCTCCCTCCCCAGTGAGATTGCACTGGCCATGCCGCTTTTCAGCCAGAAAACTCAGCAGAGAGGGCTTGGGCAGTAGGATGGACAGGGGACCAGGTTCTCAGGACCCCTTGGTGCCAGCTGGCAGGAAACCTGGCTTGGGGCAGAGCCTGCTGGATCCTCCACAGAGGCTGGGGTGGGGGGTCCTTTCTCAATCCTGTTCCTTCCCAGCAACTTCCTGCCCCCAGAGCATGTGCAGCCACCACCGACCACAGTACTTCATACCCTGATCACATCCTCAAGAAAATGGGAAGACTGATCTCAGAGAGTCCCTGACCCAAGTGGCAAACCTTCCTGAAGCCAGGAACCCAGGCTGGCTTGGGGGCTCAAGATGAGCTCTGCCCCTCCCCCCACCTTAGAGCCAGTGGACCTCAGGGCCACAGTGGTTGGAGCCATGACCAGGCCCCTCTCCCTGACAAGAGGACCAGGGGCAGCCTCCTCAGGCCTAGGCCCCAGCCACCTCCTCAGGCAGCTGTAGCCAGGGGTCTAGAACCAAACTGGGCCCAGTCCTAGTGAGGGCCCCGAAGGGCAGTTATTCCAGAGATTCCTGCCCGCATGGCCCCACCCTGGAGCAGCTGCTCCTGTGGGGCAGGGAGCTGGCACGGGGCGGGGGGGGGGGTGATCCCCACTCTGGCTTATGCCAGGCAGCAAAGTGTCAGGGTGAGGACCCCTGGAGCAGCATACCCTTCCCACTGGGGAAGTGGAGAGACCAGGAATAGGTGTGGTGGGGAGGACTTGTGGGAAGGGTGGCCAGTTAGGGGTACAGCAGAGACAAAGTCCTGAGACACGGTGGGCGGGCGGTGGCAGGTGGTGGTAATTCCTGTTGGAGGCCAACTCTGGAGGCTCCGGGGCCGTGTTGCATCCAGCTCGTGGTGAGTCACTATCAGCAGCTAGGTGGGCACCCCATCCCCCTCACAGACCCCATGAGGCTGGACTTCCTGTCCCTGTCCTGCCCAGAGATAGTGAAAGATGCCCAGGTCACACAGTCTGGCCTGGTAGAGCCATCTGAGCCCACTCAGCACCAGGCAGCCACCCCTGTGCTCCTGGAGATTTCAGGCCAAAGAATGGGATGGCAACAGGAAGTCACTTCCTGTCCCATGCCAAGGGGACACAGCCACTCCTTCCTCTGCTCTGCCATGTCAAACCCACCCAGCTGACCGCTGACCTACCTGCCAAGGCCAGGCCCATCAGGGGACTGAGGGGTCTGCGCCAGCTGCTCACCCCTCAGGAACGCAGCTTCCCTTTCTGGCCTCAAGTTGGAGAGGAAGCGGCTGGGGTCAGGGAGGGATGTTTTTCAAGAGACATGATGAGTGCTGAGTTCCTGGCGTGCGTCCCCCAGCTCTGAGCCTGGTCCCAGCCCTGGGCTGTATTCCCCACACCTGTCCACTCAGGGCTCCCAGGCCAGCCATTGTGGGTCTTTCCCTACCACCCTCCTGATGGTCGCAAATCTGACCTTTTGCTGGGATCTGGCTCAGGTGCTGGCTCTTTGGGACCCCCAGCCCAGGATCCCTCTACAGCAGGCAGCTCAGGGTAGGCCACATCGACCCCAATCTTGACACATCTTTAGAAAGGATTGGCCACAGAGAAAGCAAATCCTTCCATTTCAGGTGAGGGCACACAGCTCAGCACTTGGGCACTTATTTTTCCTCACTAGGCCTCAGTCTCCCTATCTGTACCACTGCTGGGGCCACTGGGCCCAGGCCCAGGAGTAGCCAGGTGGTACGCCACAGTGGCTGTCCAGACAGAGCCCAGAGGTGGGAGTGGGGTGGTGCTATGACGGAAACCTGAAGAGTTTCGTGCAAGGCCACTGCACACCAGCCTGCCATTATCTGACTAGAAACTCTGCCTACCAGGCAGCAGCTTCCAGGATGCCAGGCACACCTGTCTCCAGTGCTCAGTGCAATATCAAACACAGGCGGGGAGAACAATGAGCCAACTTCAAAGAGCCTGGCAAAGCCCACCTGCCACCCCTTCACTTCCCGGCCCAGGAGTGAGGGACTGGGAGAGTTCACACTCCCTTCACCCCTCCTGTGGGTGGCAGGGCAGGCAGACAGGTCAACATGCAGGGTAACCATGGACCAAGCTGGGGGCTCGAAGAGCACCAAGCTCGGGGGTGGGGGTGGCCAGGGAGGGCATCCTGACCATCAAGCAAGACTGACACTTATGTTTTCAATAAATTTGCTCCTGAGGGAGAGTGGCAAGGTGGGCCAGGTAGGCTGAGCTGCTACCTATGAGCATCTGTCAGCAGGTCCTGCCCTCCAGCCTACAGCCTGTCAGCCCTTGTGGCCCATGCCTGGGCCTGGGCCTGGCACCAGGCACCCAGCATGTATGGGAGGGACAGAGGGCTGGGGCAACAACTTTCTGAAAAGGGCCCATCACTGCCCCAGAGGCAGGGGCACTGCCTTGAACTCCCAAGGCTGTGGGACAAAGCCAAGGACACCCCAGCATTCCAGGCCCCAAGACTGGCCCCTGACCTCTTCCCACGTTGGCTAAGGGCGGCCAGCAATGAGGGCTGGGGACCTGGCAGACTCCTTCACCTGGCTCAGGACAGTGGCAAGGCCATAGGGACAGTCCAAGGTTGTGGGGACACGTGGCCTTCTAATGCCACAGAACAGCATCGCTAGACTACAACACCTCTGTGCCAAGACTGAACGAACTCCCCAAAGTGGGGCTGCCCACCATGCGGGCTCAAGGCCAGGGAGGCCCCAGCTCAGGTCTGGAGATGCGGCCTCGATGGGGCCCTCGATGCTCATACTGAGGGTTTCTCGGCAGTACCTCATTTCATTTTTCCTGACGGTCCCATGAGTTAGGCCTCATTTCACAAGGAGGGAGCTGAAGCCCTGAGACACAGGCTGCTTGGAGCCCCAGAACTCAGCTCCCCTCTGGTCCCTGGGAGAAGCCCAGTGCTGCTTCACACGGTGCCTGCTCTGAGAAGCCCCCAGGACGCCTGCTCCGACTGCCTCGGCCCTGTCTGTCGTGGCCTGCACACCGCCATCTTGGAGCTACTGCCCGCCAGCCTGGCATATCCTGGGACGGGGACGTGGCCTCCCTCTGCAGGCTTGAGCATGCAGGCACCCCACACCCCACCCAGCCGCCTGGAGCAGGCATGCAGGCAGTGGGCCACGCCCGCCCCCCAGGCTCAGCGGGTGCGCAGTAAACATCTGATTCACAGGGAAGCAGAGGCCACTTCTTGGAATCAGAGTGGCTGCAGGGGAGGGGGTGTGGATAACATGTGGATGCCCTGCCAAGCCCTCAGGACTCCTCTGGCCTCTCCCAGGCTACTGCCCCAGAGCACACTCTTCCCGGAGGCCAGTTGGCAAAGATGGGTCAGATATGACTGGAACCTGCTGTGGCCAACCCATGTGGGCTAAAGGTCAGTCACCTCAGGATCCTGGGGCCAGCAGTTGCAGCGTGGCCTGTGACTTGGAGCAGGGCTACCCATTCTGGCAGCCTCGGAAGTTACAGTGCCTGGGAAGAAGGAAGGAGGTGGGGGAGGGCAACCAGGCACTTTTGTCCCCACCTGGGAGCCAATGCCACCTTGAGCACCATGAATTCCCGTCTGACCCACAGCTCAACCTGCCCTTGAGCCTGGGCTTACACTTCACTCATATTACCCCTGGAGTTCGGGTGTAGTCAGGAGCCTTGGCACCGAGCCCAAATCCAGCAGTGTGGCCCACAGCTAGGGGCTTCTATCACCCCTGTTTTACAGGATAGGGAACTGAGGGTCAGGAAGTGTATTCACCTAGCCCGGATCTCCTGGCCCGCGGCTGGGAGGCAGTGTGTTACTCTCAGCACCATCCTGTCTGGCCCTTCCCCTTGCAGGCCTAGGCGTAGTGAGGGTGGCTCCAGTGCTCAGGGAGGGGGCCAGGCAGCGAGGTGGAAATGCTCCCCACCACCACCTCTGGGACTTAGGCAGCCCATACATGGGACTGTCCCCAGGGAGGGACAGGGTCACTGGAGGGATCCAAAGGCCTCCTGGGGAGGGGCCACCTACCCTGGAGGGATTCCAGACTGAATCCTCCTCCTCCTGCCTCCCAGGCCTCTCCACACCACATCCTGCCCATGCACTCACCACACCTGGAGCACACCACACAGGCCACTCTGGTCAAACTGGTCCTACTGCCAGCATTTGTCTCAGTCTGTCCCGACGTTCCCAGTCACAAGCCAGAGGGCACTCCCCCTAAGTGCAAGCCCTGCATCCACTGGCCCATGTGCAGCCCATCTCCCTTGGCCAGCCTTCCTTTGTCCTCACCTTCCCAGGCTGCCCTGTGCTGGGCAAGCCACCTAGGGTTATTAAAGAAACACATATGCATATGCCCCAGGCTTGCCAAGGCCGCCTGACAGCCAGCCAGTGAAAGGAGGGCGGGGCCACCACAGTCACAACCCTTGGTGCCCCACATGGAGCCCTGAGGACCCAGGTGGCTCCCCAACACTGTCCACTTCTCAGCCCAGGAGATGAAGGGCTATGGGTCAGTCACCTCTGGATCAAAGGTGAGCAGCAACCTGGAAGGCTGCCATTTGCCCCAGGCCTCTCCAGGCCTGGCCCTGCCCCCACCCCAACCCAAGCAGAGGTGGGACAGTTTGTCCCTGCTGTCCCTCCAGGACACACAGCATCCCTGAGGGCTAGGGAAAGGATTCCCAGTGACTCACAGTCACTAAATACCAACCATGTCTCCCCACCAGCCCCTTGGGCACTCCAGCCACCCATGAGCTAGAAAGGGGCTCACGCCCCTCACTTTACAGATGAGGAAATGGAGGCTCAGCAACATGAAGCCTCCCGACCACAATGACACAGCTGTTAAGTGGTGGCATCTGAATTCAAACCCCATACCCCAGCCCGACTTCGTGCCCTTCCTCTGCAACCAAGGCTGGCCATTGCGCCTCTCCGGCCCCCTTCAGGCTTCCCATTTGTAGGCCTGCAAGTGTGCGTTCATCCATGTGGCCGGGGCTGGGGGCCTGACTCAGCACCCCACTTCCTCAGTCCATGTGAACAGGAAGGGCCAGGGCAGACCTGGAGCCCAGCCTCCTTCCTTCTGTCTCTCCCAGACCAGCCTCCTTGGTGGGCTCCTCCACAACCCTGCAGACCTGGTGGCCTCCCCGAAAAGGCCAAGCCCCCTGTCAGCACCCCTTTTGCCAGATGGCCCTGTCAGTTCCGGGACTGGGCTGCCTACCTGTCCTTCTGCCTGCCCCCTCTGCCAGGGTGTGCCTCAACACGGGGCACAGAGCCAGGTAACGGGGAGCCAGGTGGAGGGCAGGGAAGGGAAGTCCTCACTCCTTGGAGCCCTCACCCCTAGCACCCGTCTCTCCCTGTCCCGATAGGGGCGGAACACTGGCTGTAGGGCTCTGAGGCTGGGCTCCTAGGGGGCCCTCTCCGAGGGTGTCTGGGTACAGGACACACTAGGAGGAGGCAGGAGGGGGTGGGGTCCAGCCCCTCTTCTGGTCCTGCAGGGCCAGAGCCATGAGGGCAGAGGCTCACATGGGCTCACCCAGGTCACAGAGATGGTGCTGGGCTGACCTGAACCCAGAGTCCTGCTCCCAGTCCAGGACGAGGATACTTGGCCCTGCTTTCAGACTGTTGTGAAAAAAATTCTACATACTTCATCATCAGTGTCACAGCAGGTGACATTTCCTGAGCCCCTTCATGCTGAGGTCTGCTCTGTACACTGCCTACAAGACCACAGGCATGTTGTCCATGCGGCAACACCAGGGGTCCACACGGAGCACTCCCGCCAGGCCAAAGACACCTCTGAAAGGCACTTAGCATGGCCACCTGACCAGAAGGCACTGCTGTCACCAATGTCGACAATGAGCAAACTGAGGCACACAGAGGGACACCACGACAGGGCTCAGGCCCTCTCAACATCCCCTGAAGGAGCCACAGCACGAGCTGCAGGAATGGGCTGGGCTGCCAGGAGCCGGGCCCACGTGTTAAAGGGCTGGCCCTAACCATCCCCTCTGCCATCTGCTCTGAGACTCACCGCTTCCCATATGAGTCGCGGACTCCCGAACCACGGCTATCAGTCACTCACACTTCAGTGTGAATCAGGCCAACAGGCAAGGAAAGTTTGGATTCCAGGGATGAGGTGGAAGCAAATGCTCCCCCAAGCCTGTGGAGGTCCGGCTGCGTGGGTCGTGTACTGGGGTCCTGGGGCGTTGCCACAGGGGCGGGAGGAACGTGGGACAGGCGCGTCACACCGCCCCCAGCCCTAGGCCTCCGGGACCGAACGTCACCCCACCCCCCACCCCCGCTCCCAACCCGGGCTTCCTCGGGCAGAGCCGGACGAGTTCGGGCTGGCGCCGCTAGGCCCCAAGCGCGGCGGCGACACCAAGGCCCGGGAACCTGCGCGCCCACCCGCCGCCCATCCACACCCCTCGCCGGGACTTACCCGCCGAGCTCCGCTCCACTCCCTCGCCGCCCCGGTCCAGGCGCGGCTCGGATCGGCGGCAAGCGCCCAGCCCCGTGCGGTCCCGCCCCGTCCGCCCCGCCCGGCCCCGCCCGGCGCCGCCTCCTTGCCCCGTCCGCCCCGCCCGGCCCCGCCTCCTGGCCCCGCCCCGAACGCCCGGCCCCGCCTCCTGGCCCCGCCCCGAACGCCCGGTCCCGCCTCCTGGCCCCGCCTCCTGGCCCTGCCCCGAACGCCCGGCCCCGAACCAAAGGACCTCGGGGTGGGGGTGCTCGTGTATCACCCCCGCGCCTGGGGGCACAGGCGGGCATTGGCTGCGGGCTTGGACACAGCGTCCGTGCCCGCACACAGTAGGTGCTCAGAAAATACCGGTGAGAGAACAACTAAGCAGCGTGTCTGTGTCCCGCCCCATGACCCTCGCCCCGAGGTCCCGGTGGAAAGGGCGCGCCAGCCCCCCAACCCTGTTATCCCGATCCTGGCTAAGGAGGCGCTTCCCTCGCCGACCCCACCCTGCCCAGTGGGTCTGACTCAGGCGAAGGCAAGGCAGAGGCGTGGGGTCATCCCTGCTGGCAGAGGAGGGCTTGCTGGAGCCCCTAGAACCTTGTCCTGTTTCCACACAACCTCCAGGGCACTTCTCAGCCACTTCCAGGCCTTGGACCAGGTCTGGACCCCCATGGCCCAGGGGGTCGAGCTCCAAAGCTGTGAGGCCCAGAAAACAGGGTACTTTTTACCTTGCCTCCTCTGCTGCTCCCTGTCCAGGACCACCAGCCTCTTCCTACAGCTGCCTGCTTGGAGGTGGGGCCACAGAACCAGCTTAGACCCAGACTACTCTGTTTAAGGGGCAGGTAGGAGAAGGGGCTTCCTAGGAGGAAAAGGCTTCCCCCCAGGAGAGCCCTCAGGGCCAGGTGGGCGATGTGAGCTGAGGGTGTTCTAGGGAGACAGACCCGGGCCTGCAGAGCTTGGGAGTGAGTGGAGCCTTCCAGCGAAGGGGTCAACTGCTCAAGCATGGGAGGGGAACTCATCCCCCTGGGGAGTGGCCACTGGACCCCAGGTCCCAGGAAACTGTGAGCAGAGGAAGGATGGGATCTTGCCAGGGACCCAGGGGAACTGGGGGTGGCCGGGGGTAGCTGGGTCCTGTCCAGGTGGGAAGCCAAGTTCTGCCCGTCTGTGCTGTGCTGGGTCCAGCAGGGCAGCAATGACAGGGGCTGGACTGGCTGCGCCAAACTAGGCAGAGGCTGGGGCAGAAGGTCCAGGGCTGACCCTGGCAACAGGCGAAGAACTGGGTTTGAGTCATACAGGCGAGATTCCTGAGGGCCTCCAGAGACAGCTAGGCCAAGGGGGTGCCTAGAGTAGCAGTTGGATCGAGCATGGACCATGTCACTGTCCACCACCCCAGAGCTGCCCAGGAGTGAGTCCCAGACCCCAGAAAGGGGATCCCTGGCTGCAATAGCATACCTCCCTGCTGGCCAGACAGGGGTCAAAGAGGCTAATGGGAGGCGGGGGAGGGGCCAGAAAACTAGGTGGCCAGGCCCTGAGCCCAGGCATAAGGGAGAGGCCTGTGCCCACCAGGAAGAGACTAGGACCAAGGCAGACCACTGAAGAGGAAGGGACAGACCTGGGGTGATGACAGAGGTAGGTGAGGATATGGGACAGTCTTCAGCCAACAGGGCCTCAGTTTCCCCATATGCTAGGGAGATGGCAGGAGAAGCTTGGGGAAGGATAAAAATGCACAGAGCACCTGGCCCAGGACCACCTCTCACCCTGGCCCTGGGGTTGTGGCCCCACCCACCCACAGTCCAGCTCTCAGGGCTGAACTTGGACCTCAGAGACGGAGGAGATGGGTGCCGGCTGGTTGGGGTGCTCACGCTCTGGGTTGCCTGCTCACGTCCCCATCCGTAGGTCTCCTGGGCCTGGCTGTCCAGGTCTCAGCTCTGCTCACCCCACCCCACCTGTGACACTTCTGCCCACCTCCTACCCTGGGCCATTTCACCTTTGAAGGGGGGAAGAAGAGGTAGGACCTTCAGGGCTCCTCCTGTGTGCTGGGTGCTGGGTCCTGGGCTGCCTTGCTGGGAAGTCCTTCCCCTCCCAGCCGGTGGAAGCTGCTGTGGAAGTAGCCAGGCTCAGCCCCCCTTCTGGCCAATGTTGCCACTCTTGGCCCACCCACGGGGTTTCCTCCCTACTTCCACACGGGGTTCTACTTGGAGGCTGGGTGCTGGGCTTGGTGGGGGCTCCTGACCAAACACTCACAGCCTCGGGCTGGACACCCTGAAGTCCCTGATGTCAAGTTCAGCTAAATAAGTGCCCAGCCCCTCACCAGGCCCTGGGAACCCCAAGATGATGCAGGGACTCCCCATCTTGTGGCTAACGGGAGGGGCAGATACACACATGAACAGAAACCATCGGGTCACAGTAAGTGTCCTGTTCCCAGAGGGGTGGCTGGGGAGAGGGACAGAGACCTAGAGGGGAGGGGAGCAAAGCCAGACATTGGTGCCACCCACCGGAGCATTAATGCAGGGGATGGGAGGCAGGGGCTGGCTTCAGAAGCTCAGAGGTAAGAGCAGAGCAGGGTCCCTCCAGACAGTGTGGGTGGACCTGGTGCCCAGAGAATGATCACCCAGAAACCTCAGAAACGCAAATCCACTGCATGTGCAGGGCGCCTCAGCCAACAGGGGGAACAGGGCACAGCCCCCACCTTGTGGAGAATCCAACAACCCATATTACTCCCCTTCTCCCTCAGCAGTCTGACCCCAAGCTCTGGGGGTTGGAGCCTCCGAGCAGCTCCTAACAGCCCAGCTGAGCAAGGAGCAGCTCGAGGCTGAGGCACCCTGGGATGTGGGGCACCCAGGGGTGGCATGGGTGAGGAAGAGGATCTCCCCCACGGTGGAGGGTGTGCAGGGCAGGCCCAGGGCTGCAGGTGAGCGGAGGTGAGGCGAGGACCGCCGACTGGCCCGGGAGACAGGGTGGGCCTCTGCAGAGCAGGTCCACACTAAGGGCCCACAAGTGATGTGCAAACCACACCAGCGGGATGATGGCCAAAGGGCAGGGGCCAGTCCCTAGCACGCTGCCAGCTGTGCTGCCATTTGGGCAGCTGCACCAGGACCCAGTCTGTGCAGAGGCAACTGCAGTGGGGCAGGAAGGACCCTGCTGAGGGCGAGGCTGGCAATCAGGCTGGGGAGGGCAAGGGCTGCTGCCAGCCCTGGGGTCATTGGCCTCCCAGCCTCGGGCTTTGTGCGCTGACCACCAGAGGCCCCTCCCCATCCCTCCCTGGGCATCTCTTGACATCCCAGCACCTCATTCCCCAGCCTTCCCTGCTCAGGCCGGGCAGTTCCCACCTCCTAGAGCTCCAGCAGCCCTGGGCCATCGGATGCCTGTGCTCTCACCCATACCCTGTCCCTCTGGAAGTCCCACAGCTCTTTCTGTAAAGTGCCTCTGGAATCCCACATTCTCAACCCCTCACCTCATCCTCTCTCCCCTGGTCTCCCTCTTCTGCCCTCACCTGGTGGTGTCCATTGTCATACCAGAGAGATCTACTCACAATGGCAGTCAGGCCATGTCACTTCTCCACGGGGAACCACCTGTAGCTCCTGCCTCCCCCAGAGCAAATGCCTACCGGCCTTATGTGGGCACAACCTGCACCACCCTGCAGTTCCCTCTCTGAGCTGCTCTCTCCTGGTTCCCAGTCTGTGCCAGCCACACTGGCCTCCCTGTCACTCTTTCAACACCCCAGGCACATTCCCACCCCAGGGCCTTTCCACTGTGCTTCCTCCTACTGGAGCCCCCACCCTGGCTGCATGGCCCCCACTTCTCTCAGTCTGGGCCCTCCTTCATTGTCGCTTGATTAGAAACTTCTTTCCCGGGCTGGGAAGGGAAGTAGCTCCCAGCTACTCGAGAGGCTGAGGCAGGAGGATCATTTGAGCCCAGGAGTTTGAGGCTGCAGTGAGCTAGGATTGTGCCACTGCACTACAGCCTGGGCAACACAGTGAGACCCCATCTCTAAAAGGAAAAAAAAGAAACTTCTTCCCTCACCTCTCTCCTCAAAGATGCCCACTCTCCTCACATTCCCTCCCTGCGGTCCTCCTCTGAGCCCCTATTTGTGTTTGTGTGGTCCGCCCCCTTCAGAACGTCATCTCACAGGGCTAGAGCCATGCTGCCTGGGTCCCCGCTGCATCCCCAGGGCCTCGGCACCTCCTGGAACAGAGCAGGTGCTCAGTAAGTGGTTGATGAGTGAATAGACAAAGGCCCCCATGTGCAACCCCAAGGAAAAGGCAGGGACCCAGAGCTGCGCAACTGAGTCCCTGTGGAAGCATCGGCTCTGCCCTCTCCCCTGCCCCATCCCCAGGAGCAGTCCCAGGGTTGCAGCAAGCGTCTCCTCACCAGGCTGCCTCTCCCTGGCAGGCTTGTTCCTGCTAGGGCCAAGGCCAAGGCTGCTTGCCTGCTTTCTTGGGAACAGTAGAGGACAGATTTCCACCCTACCTCCCCACCTCCTGTCCCCAGGGAGAGGCCATTAGGAGCTGTCCTGGGCAGTCCCCTGGCCACACAGTGCAGCAGTAGGGGGAAGGGGAGTGAGGCTGAGGGGGACTGTGGGGGAGGATGTGGCTCAGGGGCTGGCTCCAGCTCCAGGCCTCTCATGCAGGCCCCAGGCTGGAGAGACTGGGCTAACAGCACACCCTCTGGCAGGGAGAGCAGGCTGGGCAGGAGCTGCCTCCAGGCTCCAGGCCATCCCTGCATCCCAGGCCTGGCCTCAGTGGCTCTCACACAGGCCTTGCCCTGGGTGGGAGGTGGGTGTTTTCTCCTTTGCTGGAATGAGGCGGAGAGCAGCAGAGCGGGAGCTGGGGCCAGAGGGTGAGCAGTGGTAGGTGGATCACAGGATGCCCATATGCCAGCCTGGGGTGGAGGGCTGTGAGGGGCCCAACTCAGGACTCCACCAGACTCCAGGCCAGAGTTCCTGCGGGCTGGCACCCCTCTGCCTGCCCAGCCCTCCTGCATACCCCCGGGAGAGCCAGCTCAGTATCACTCCTCCAGGAGGCCTCTGTGGGCCCCACAGTCATGCCCAGATGCCCACCCTTGTCTCAGGCCTCACCCACTGCACAGAACTCACTGGGCTTCCTTGCCAACCCCCCCTCAAGCTGGGGCTCCTTGAGGGCAGGGCCCTGTCATCAGCGATGGCCCCTAGCCTGTGAACTTCTGGCAGG
Organism: Lemur catta; assembly: GCF_020740605.2. Taxonomy (NCBI): domain Eukaryota; kingdom Metazoa; phylum Chordata; class Mammalia; order Primates; family Lemuridae; genus Lemur; species Lemur catta. The sequence continues at coordinate 6,682,405 of NC_059144.1, read as the reverse complement.
ACTTCCCGCTGTGAGGCCCAGAGGGCAAGGGCCTGTGTCCAGCTTGCCCACTGCCTCTTGTGCCTAGGGCAGGCTGGCTCTCTGCCACCCTGAGAGCAGTATAAGTAGATGAAGTGGGAGAAGGCTCATTGGGGACAGTAGGACCAGGGTGGGCCCCAGCAACCTGGGAGGGCACTCCTGGCAGGGGCCATAGCCCTGGAGGACGGAGGAGGAGAAACAGCCAGAGCACATGCCAGCTGAAGGGCCAGCCAGCGCCCCCAGGCCACTTCCCCTGGTCACACCCCCAGCCCAGGTCAGCTGCTGGCTTTGCCCTCTGAGAGTTTTGTTTAGGTCAATTTTCTACATAAATAAACAGTGTCAGGCAGGCCCCACTAGAAGTCCTATTTTGTTACACCAGCCCCGTGGGTGGAGGACCCACAGCCCACGCACACACTTGTTTTTCTATTTTTACATCCAAACGCGTCTGCTCTCAGCCCCCGGAGCCCAATTTGGAACTTGAAAGCCACCCGTTCTATTCTGGGTCCCACTTCCGGCCCTGGTGGTATGGGAGGTGGGTGTTTGTACACAAGGAGACTTTGCCAGACTCCACCCTCCAAAACACCCCCTCTCCTGGCAGCCTCTACCCCCTCCCAGCCACGTGACCTCCCGGAAAGTGCGGGGGTCTGGAAGGGGAAACCCGCATGGGGCTTGGGAAGGGGAAGCTGTGGCCTTCAACAGTGGTGAGGTTCCCACGTCACCCAGGGGGCCCCACCTATCACCCCAGCCCAGGGTCAGGAGGGGCAGCCAGTCCTTCCCCAACCAGCACTGGACACTGACACAGGACCTGTGAGACATGAGGGTGCAAGGTGGCCCCTCTATGATCAGAGGTAGGAGGAATGGGGGAGCAGGTGAGCCTGGGAGGGCTCCCAGGATGGGAACCCCAGGAGAGACTTGAGGGCTGCTCCCACCTCAACCCCCCCCCGGCCTCTCTCTGGGCTGCCTTGGCAGGAGTGAATGACGGCATCACCCCACCAGGCTCCCAGACCTCCCCGCCCCACCTGGTGGCGCGTGGGATCTGGGTGGGTCCTGCCAGACCTCCAGCCACCTGCCCAGCCCAGAACACCAGAGGACCACTCCCTTCCCCATTCCACTTTTCCATCCTCGGGACTGGAACTTAACCTCAATTCCCACATTCGTGGGTTCCCCAAACCAGGCTGGAGCCCAAAGGCCCCCACCTGCTACCTGAGCACACCCCTTCCACATGTGCCACCCTCTGGACAATCAGATGGACTTTTGTGATTGAACCCCGATACCAGGATGCCCCACTGTGCCCATCTGCACCCAAGCTGAGCTGGAGCCCTCCTGTGCCCGAGCCTGACACACCCCATAGTAACTCAGAACAGCCCCTGTTCAGCACCTCCTCTTCTCCGGACCTCCAACAGTGGGTGGGGCTGGAAAAGATAAGCCTGCTCCCCAGCCCAGAGGTGGCATGAATGGTAGGAGGACCCTAAGGGTGGAGGCTTTCCCAGCCACAAGGAAGCTGGGATTGGCCTGTGAGAAAGGGCAGCAGGAGGGGCTTGCTGGAGGCAGAGCTAAACCAGGCCTGGCCTGCGATGGGGAGGGGCCTAGTGGCACGTGCACACACACATGCACACAGCCTCCCCTGAGCACCTGCTGCACCAGCTACACTGACAGGTGCTTTTTACATCCCTTACCCCATCTCATCCCTAAACCACTGTTAAAAGGAAAACTTTAGATAAATTTAGCAGAGTTTAGGCTAGGTGCAGTGGCTCATGCCTGTAATCCCAGCAATATAGGAGGCCAGGAGTTCAAGACCAACCTGGGCAACTTAGCAAGACCCCGTCTCTACACAAAATAAGAAAAAATTAGCTGGGTGTGGTCATGCATGCTTGTAGTTCCAACCGCTTGGGAGGCTGAGGCACGAGAATCGCTTGAGCCCAGGAGTTCGAGGCTGCAGTGAGCTATGATTGGCACCATTGCACTCCAACCTGGGTGACAGGCCCCATCTTTAAAAATACATAAGCAAATAAATACGTAAATTTAGCAGAGTTTATTTGAACAAAGAAACGATTCCTGAATCAGGTAGCGCCCTGAATCAGTAAAGGTTCAGATAGCTACACCCAGCAACTTGGGCAAGCAGTATTTATAGACAGAAAAAGGAAGTGACATACAGAAATGGTCTAATTGGTTACAGCTAGGCATTTGCCTTATATGGACATGTCTGAACACTTTGCAGCCTGCAATTGGCTGAAAGCGTGGCTGCTATGATTGGCCAGGACTCATTACTTGTAAGAATACACTGTCAAGTTAAGTTGCAATTTGTTCACATATTAAGTTACATTAGAGTTCACTACATATGGAGGCAGCATTAGGCCAAATTTAACTTCATTTAACATTTCTCCCTTTTGGTCTCTCAATTTTGAGAGACTGACTAAAACCTTGGGCATTGACACCATTTTTTGTCACCATCATAATGGGCTTTTTTGGTCTCTGTATGGAATTCATAATTCACAATTTCAAATTAGTTGGATGATTCTGTTTTCTTCATGTTTCATTGTTCTAACCATAAAGAGGCCATTTCACATAGAAAGCACAGCTGCATACAAGCATTTATGACTCTTCAGGGGACACAGCACATCAGGGCGAGTATCATGATGGCCAGCAGGAGAATACCAAAAAAAACAAAGTATCCTCCTTAACAGGAGTCTGCACAAGCCAAACTGATTAAAGTCAAACAAGTTAAAGTTCAGGCAATAAAAATACCGTAGTTCAACAATATTTGAGTCCTGTTGGTCATGGTCTTTGCTAGAGGCATGATAGCAGTGAAGAGCCCCAGTTCGCTGTAAAATGGCTTGGTTTAAGGAAGCAGTCAGCCTGGAAACACAAGTCACAGTAATCCAGAGACCCACTAAAAGAAGCTTCAAGATTAGAAAAGCGTGGTGTGGCCAGACTTGCCATCCACCATCCAGGATGCTCGCAAGCCAGCCGTTAGCTGCTCCCACAAACACACCCCACGTTCCTTCACTCTGAGCAATTCCCTGTTGTATTCAGTGGCAGTGCCTGGAGAAGCAGCAATATCAGCCACCTTTTAAAGGACGCTTTCTGTGTAGTAAATCTGGGGAAAGTTAAATGCAGCATTTGGTTTTGTTCAGCACCATATACAAGTCCCCAACATGGGCAGAGATCTAAAGCTGCCAGATCCAGTGTTTTTGTTGAACACGTTCTCATCCACCTTTTGGAGAGTGGCCTTTACCTGTCTGAAGCCCTGGGAGGTCTGATTGGCTGCAAAATCCAAGACTCTCCTCAACTTATGGATTAGCTTCACATTCTATACAACCAGCACCCCACTACTGCCAAGAGTGAGCCCCAGGAACCCCACTGGAAACTTTACTCAGTGGAAACTAAATTATCTTCATCTATTTCAAGGTTCGTACTAACTTCAGTTATTGACCACTCTGGCCTCTGATTATGGGAGGTATCACGGGAACCCTCAGGTAAAGTTATTTGGAAGGCAGGAGTGAGCCGTGCCAGTAAGCAAGACTTGAACCAGTGAGGAGGCCGCCAGGGCAAGCAGATCTCCGCAGACCCGAGATAGGCCCTGGGCACTGCAAGAGAGGAACACCTAGTGGTGTTTGAGCAGAGGTCAGTTAAATTTTTCCACCATATGTCTTCATGGCTCCTGAAATAGGTCCAATGGGAAATTTACTTCTTCATGGTTCCTTTTACAGTGTGCTGAAAGCATGCATACCCACATTTAGCGGAGAGGGACCTTACAGGATTTAATTCAGTGACATTACACAATTACTTGTACCCACATAGGTAGTCCCCAGGTCTTGAGTACGTGATGCCTGGAAGCACAATATACCGTTTGCAGGCAGCACTTGGATAGGTTTTTCTATATTTGATAATGATTAGGTTATTGATTGAGAAGATCAGGGTGCTATTTCCAGTGAGTGTAGGAAAACAATAGCAGTGACATCTAGAATATCAAGGATAGCCGTCCACTCTTCCTTTGGCACCTCAGGGCGACTTTTGTTGGGAACGGGAGAGGCATTGGTATTAGTGAAATCGTTTCCTGATATGGGGGCATTAGCCCACAAAGTCAACAATGGCTCTGGTTTCTTGCTAGCGCACAAGCTTTTGCTAAAGCCATCCATGGGTTATGGTCCCATGGATTTTCCTGTAAGGAAAGGAAAGAGATTGGAGCAACAGGAAATAAAGAAAAAAGGAAAAAATATAAGGTTTTCCTGATGACAGAGAAGTCTTGACTTGCGATCTAGGATGCCATCTGCACCTGAAGAAAAACTTCCCCAGTCAGCTTTGCCGTAAAGTCTCCAGCAAGCGTAGTTCTAGGAGTCTGAGGGGCCCTGTTGAGTTATGAGTTGTAGACCCAAATTTTGAGGCCTTGTTGTTTTACTACAGTGTGGGTGGTGAGAAGAACCTGGTATGATCCCTTCCAGTGGGGTTCAAGGGCAGTCTTTCTCTGATAGAGTTTCCAGAAGACCCAATCTCCAGGTCCTAGACCATGAAAGGTTTGGTTGTCCTCCGCTGGTGGGTCATAGCAGTCTTCCTTTATCTGGTGAAAGTACACTTTGTCGTAAGGCATTAGAGTGTTGCAGTATTGAGTCCTCTTAGAGTTCAGGAGAGCAGGAGATACATGAGGTTCTATTATTAGGGGCACAGGTCTTCCAGGAACTATTTCATAGGGTCAGTCTATGTTTCCCAGTAATGGTGGATCTGATTGCCACCAGTTGATAATACCTTTGGTCAAGATACTCCAATTAATTCAGTTAACTTTGCCAATTTCAGTTTTAAAATGCTGTTTATCCTTTCGACCTTCCCAGAAGACTGAGGGTAACAGGGACAATGGTAAAGCCATTGTGTTTGTAACACCTTATTTAAAACTGCTTTGTAATTTGCCCAGTGAAATGAGGACCTCTATCACTGGAGGTTTCCCTGGTAATGCTCCATACGGGAAACACATTTTCTAACAACATTTTAGCTACTGTTATGTCAGCGGCCATGCTGCACGGGAAAGCTTCTAGAAGTACAACCAGAAAACGTGTGGAAAGTAACGGCTGAATGAAACCCGTCTGTAAACATCCAAATGACCCAGCAGGGATCAGAAATGTATCACCTGAGGTTTTTATTATCTTAATAGAATTATGGGTTTAACCAACCAACGTTGGTTACAAATCATTTTTGTAATTTTAGAACAGGCACCTACCAATATTTTTTATAATTTGGATCATTTTGTCTCTTCCATGATGAGTTGTGGAGTGCAGAGCTTTTAACAATGGGAGCTTAAAGGACTCAGGAAGAACCAGGCAGCTGTCCAGAGCCTCTAGGAGTCCCTGCTTGACATTGAATTTACATCCTTTCAGATACCAATTTTGTTTTTCCAAATCAGGTACATAACACTGTTTTTGTTTTTGTTTTTGAGACAGGGTCTTGCTCAGTCACCCGGGCTAGAATGCAGTAGCATCATCATAGCTCACAACAACCTCAAACTCCTGGACTCAAATGATCCTCCTGCCTCAGCCTCCCCAGTAGCTGGGACTACGGATGTGCACCACCACACCTGGCTAATTTTTCTATTTTTTGTAGAGATGGGGTCTCGCTCTTGCTCAGGCTGGTCTTTAACTACTGGCCTCAAGCAATACTCCCGCCTGAGCCTCCCTGTGCTAGGATAACAGGCATGAGCCACTGTGCCCGGCCCACCAACACTGTCTGTTAAATAGGTCATCATAGATAATTTGACTTGGATCAATATTATGGAGTTCATTAAAATTGCATGTCTTAATAATTTCAGTACTGGGTGACTTAACATGAATATTTACCAAATCATTTCCTTGATATTTAATTAATTCTTGTTCTGCTTGATGTTGGGTTAGCAATTTTATGAACCAGTGAGTTTCTTCATTAGAGATCTGGGAACTCTTACCCATCCAATGGTATAATCTTTTTTTTTTTTTTTTGAGACAGAGTCTCTCTCTGTTGCCCGGGCTAGAGTGAGTGCCGTGGCGTCAGCCTAGCTCACAGCAACCTCAAACTCCTGGGCTTAAGCGATCCTACTGCCTCAGCCTCCCGAGTAGCTGGGACTACAGGCATGTGCCACCATGCCCGGCTAATTTTTTTCTATATATATTTTTAGTTGTCCAGATAATTTTTTTTTATTTCTGTTTTTAGTAGAGACAGGGTCTCGCTCAGGCTGGTCTCAAACTCCTGACCTCGAGCGATCCACCCACCTCTGCCTCCCAGAGGGCTAGGATTACAGGCGTGAGCCACCGTGCCCGGCCGGTGTAATCTTAAAGTTATCAGAAACGTGCACCTGTCAGAGTTCTTTACATGAATCTGCTTGGAGACAAACCATTTCAGGCTTATAGTTGTTCAAGAAAGTACCAGAGTAAAAAATTAACCATCCGTGAGTGACAAGACTTAAAATGGCCATGGATAGAGATCTGATGAGAGCTCTTTACAATAATGATTGAAAAGGAAATTTGGTTATTTCTGTTGCATACATTTAAAGATTAAAACTAGAATTATGAATAACAACATTATATCCGGACTATTAGATTTCTATGAATTTCATATAATTTCTGAAATATATATTAATAATACACCATACAAATATAACTCAAAGGAAGTTTAGCATTACTTATTATTTGACAATGTTTCCCATATAATTTAATATATCAAATAAGTCCAATTAGTTTAGTATCTCTTTTTATAAGGAGAGGTATCCTTTTGAGATGTTCCAAGGGTCCATCTGAAAAACTCCAAAGTTAATTTGAGGTCAAGAAAAAGACTAAACTTAGAATTTGATTTTGGGAAGTTAGTCAAAAAAATATCAAAAGTTTAAAACACTTGATCAAAATAGGATCACAGGTCACTGTGAACAATAGTTATTCATTTAACCAAAGTCATAATGAAAAGTCTTCAAATGCAAATAGAGAAAGTTACATAGTTGTAGAAAAACCTTAGCTCTTTTAATAGAGAGGATTGTTCAGTTTTCATAAGTGATTTAAAAAAACTAATAAAGGCAACATGAAGCGGCCGGGCGCAGTGGCTCAGGCCTGTAATCCTAGCAGTCTGGGAGGCCGAGGCGGGTGGATCGCTCAAGGTCAGGAGTTCGAGACCAGCCTGAGCAAGAGCGAGACCTCGTCTCTACTAAAAATAGAAACAAATTATCTGGCCAACTAAAAATATATATATTAAAAGAAAAATTAGCTGGGCATGGTGGTGCATGCCTTTGTTACAGTCTGAGTTTTGTGCTGAAAAATCATTAATCTGCCATTCTGCTTATGTAAAACCTGCTTGCTCCTGCTTGCTACCCCCAACACAGAAATTCCTAAGGGACTACAACACCCATGTTCTGCGTAAAATGATGACAGCCCCCACGTTTTGCGGAAAGCTATTAGGACACTCATGTTTTACGTGAACAAGATATGGCCCAGAGCCCAAACTGCCCAGATCCTGTTACACCAAAGATAAGAAAATGATATTATGCTTACTCAAGGCTTTTTGTACACGTGCTTGCTCTGTCTTAGTAATTGTCCACCCACAAACTTACACTATAAAAACTTTCTGTTTCAAAGGCTCACGGCTGCTCTCTGTGCCGCCTTTGGGCGGTGCAGAGGGCAGTCGCTGGCCAGCGAATAAAGACTCCTGATTTGGCTCAATTTGGTCTTCAGGTGGTCATTTCTTGCATCTCAGACCATAACATTTGGAGGTTCCACCGAGATCCTGCCCTAAGATAGGGCAGGTGGCGACCACCCGTGCCTGGAGACCAGGTGCAGAGTCGAGTGTCTTGCCTAGGGGAAGGCCTCTGAGAGACATTCCTCAGCCCCAGGCAGAGGCTTGACAATGCACCGCCCCGGCACCTTCAAAACTGCAAATTCTTCTGGATGAGTCTTCTGATTCTGTTCCTGGGGCAGATGGGAACCAGCTCTAACACCTTTAGTCCCAGCTACTCGGGAGGCTGAGGCAGGAGGATCGCTTAAGCCCAGGAGTTTGAGGTTGCTGTGAGCTGGAGTGACGCCACGGCACTCACTCTAGTCTGGGTAACAAAGAGAGACTCTATCTCAAAAAAAAAAAAAAAAAAAAGACAACACGAAGCACAGGAAATTATCTTGGTAAAACCCAGAATCTTTGTTTCCTAGACCAATATCTAAAAGGTAAAGAAAAATCTTTCACAATTTCCTATTAAGAGCAGAGATTCACTACACCAAGAAAAAAGAAAACCTTATTTTAAAAGACAGGACCAAATTCTAGCTTTGCATTAGTGTGCTTTTTTTATTTTTTTACTTTTATTTTTTTTAAAGACAGGGTCTCAATCTTCTGTTGCCCAGGCTAGGATGCAGTGGTGTCATCATAGCTCACAGCAGCCTCAAACTCCTGGGCTCTAGAGATCCTCCTGTCTCAGCCTCCCAAGTAGCTGGGACTACAGGCATGTGCCACCACACCTGGCTAATTTTTCTATTTTTTTTTTTTTTTGTAGAGACGGGATCTCGCTCTTGCTCAAGCTGGTCTCGAGCTCCTGACCACAAGTAATCTTCCTGCCTCTGCCCCGCAAAGTGCTAGGATTACAGGTGTGACCCGCTGTGCCCAGCTTGCATTAGTGTACTTTTGATACTAATGCTCAGTTTTAGAAAAACATAAATAATTCCCTTCTAATTTGAGCCAGTTTGATCACACATAAAATTCCTTTCACAAGATTCATCTTCCACAAACCTAAAACCTTCTTATATCCATTCAGTTATTTGTCCTATACTTTTCATCTTTCTCATTTTGCAACAAACTGTCATTCTACTTTAGGACAAAAATTACTCTTTCCCTTATCAAAACAAAACATCCTATACCTTACCAAAAGCACATCTTACCTTCCTTGTATCCTCGCATATAGAGTTGTTTCCCTTATTATTTCTAGTAATTTTATTTACATATATTAATTTACATTCCTAACTCTCAAGGATTTTAATTTCTAGTGAACACTAGGAAGCAAGCACTTGTGTGTCACATCAGCAAGCGGGAGATCGCCAAATCTATGAACCATAATTTCTAGAAGCATGTGCTTTCTCATAATATATTTTGTCGATATGGCACAGACATGTTTATTAACAGTCCCAAATATCTGTAATTTCTTTGTAACAAATTGTAGAGGAGGCAAAATTTTATCTCTATCTTCTTGAATTTTTATTCCTTTTTAGCTAGGTCTGAGAGTTAATTGTCATTTGTACAGATTTCCTTCAGCCTCAACTTTCCATTCTTGATTGCAAGCAAGTTAAAACCATCTGGTATAAGAAGGACATCTTTTGCATGGGAATTTTATCTTACATATATCTATTTAACTCATTTATTTTTAACAGTTATGCTTGGCTGCTTATAAAGACAAGACATTAAACAGCTAGCCATCATCTTAATTTATAATTTATTTTTCTTGCTGAAAACTTTTTTGATGTAGAGATAACATAAGATTTTTTTACCAATAAACCAAATAGGAAAAGTTCTGCATCTTTATTATATTTTAAATTAAAACATGCCTGTTTTAAACAAACCAACAATATTCTCACTTACCAAAGATTATCCAAGTCATGTGAACTTGAAAAACAATTAAGTTAGTTCTTATTTTTCTGAAAGAATATTTCATTTATATAAGCACTTCTTTTTCTTAAAGCAAATTATTTTATTTTTAAATTTTATTTATTTATTTTCTTTGTGGAATCAGAGGTCTCACTATGTTGCCCAGGCTGCTCTAGAACTCCTGACCTCAAGGGACCCTCCCACCTCGGCCTCCCAAAGTGCTGGAATTACAGGTGTGAGCCACTGCGCCAGCCTAAAGCCAATTAAACAGAACTCATTTACAATTTAGTGTGGCACTATCATAAGGAGATAGAAAAATATCACACATATATATCATACAGACAGACAGAAACATATAGACAAACAAATCTTACAGCTTTGATTCTAAAATTTTAGCCACATGCCAAGCTATGATAACACAAGCTCACTAATTTATTAAAAAACAATCTAGATCCAAATTGTTTTTCTGGCCAATGAAACAAGGTTTCCTGCTCAGATGGCTAAAGGTTTTTACTAATATTTGTGAAAAAGACTTTTAAGATTTTTTTCATTTGCTTTCTGTAAGGAACCTTTTAAAGAGGCAATCTTTGATTAATTTAATCTTTTAAATACCTCTGTATACCAATTAAAGAATGCATCTCATTGCTTTTGTGGTATTATGGATCTTTTTTTTTTTTCCCCCAGGCTGGAGTGCAGTGGCATGATCATAGCTGACTGCAGCCTGGAACTCCTGAGCTCAAGGGATCCTCCCACTTCAGCCTCCCGGGTAGCTAGGATCCTTTCTTTTCTAATGCATTTCACAAGTGAACAATTTTATATAAGTTAAAACTTCCCCACTGTGGCCACTATAACTCTAAGTTGTCTCTGGTAGGTTAACCCATTTTTCTGAACATGCGTAAGTTCTGGGTCCATTGCTCTTATACATAAAATTACCTGGAGTCAGCCAGGTTTGGTGGCTCACACTTGTAATCCCAGCTACTCTGGAAGCCAAGGCGGGAGGATCACTTGAGGCCAGGTAGTTTTAGACCAACCTGAGCAAAATAGTGAGACCTGTCTCACTACTTTGAAGTGAGAAAAAATTTTTAAATTACCCAGGCATGGCGGTATGGGACTGTAGCTACTCTGGAGACTGAGACAGGAGGATCGCCTGAGGCCAGGAGTTTGAGGCTACAGTGAACTCTGATGGCGCCACTGTAATTCAGCCTGGGACACAGAGCAGGACCCTGTTTCAAAAAAAAAAAATGTATATTCACACACACACACACACACACACATTCTCAAGTTAGGTTGCAGTTTGTTTATATATTAACTTAGGTTCTTAGGTTTTAGTTCGCTGCATACAGATGCAGCTTTAAGCCACATTTAATTCAACACCACCACGAGAGGGAAGTAAGCCCCATTTTCAAATGAGAAAACCGGAGCTTCGAAAGGGGAGCTGGGATCTACACCCAGCAAGTCTGGCGGCAGAACTGCGTGTAGCTCCCACTGAGCTGCACAAAGACACAGTTACCTTTTTTAATTGTTTTGTTTCATATTGCAAAAATTTGAGGGCCAAGTCTTGTGTGCTTATTTCAACTCATTCTTAAATAATGTTGGGAAGCCTAACTAACCATTAGAGGAAGAGAGACCCTAACACATCTTATGCGAAAATAAATTTCAGCCAGATCAAAAACTTAACATGTAAGAAAAGAACCCCAAAACATATTTAAAGAACATATAGATGGTTACACACTGTGGAGATGAGGTAGGCTCCCTAGGCACAATATCAAAGGTAAAAACAACCAGTTTTTCAGTATAAAGGAAAGAGCCAGAAGACATGGCAACACAAAAGTGACCAGAAAAAAAAAGTGAATATAAAAAAACAACATAAGCAAAAATGAAGACTAGGCGTGGTGGCTCACACCTGTAATCCTAGCACTTTGGGAGGCTGAGGAAGAAAGATTGTTTGAAACCAGGGGTTTGATACCAGCTTGAGCAAGAGTGAGAACTTGTCTCTATACAAAATAGAAAAATTAGCCAGGTGTGGTGGTGCACACCTCCCAGCTACACTGGGAGGCAGAAGGATCGCTTTAGCCCAGGAGTTTAGGGTTGCAGTGAGCTATGATGATGCCACTGCACTCTAGCCTAGGGGACAGAGTGAGACCTTGTCGAAAAGAAGAAAGAAAGAAAGAAAGAGAGAGAGAGAGAGAGAGAAAGGAAGGAAGGAAGGAAGGAAGGAAGGAAAGAAAGAGAGAGAGAGAGAGAGAGAAAGAAAGAAAGAAAGAAAGAAAGAAAGAAAGAAAGAAAGAAAGAAAGAAAGAAAGAAAGAAAAAGAGAGAAAGAAAGAAAGAAAGAAGAAAGAAAGAGAGAGAGAGAGAAAGAAATAAAGAAAAGATAGAGAGAGATAGAGAGGGAGGGAGGGAGAGACAGAAAAAAACCACAAACTAGGAAGGAATATGTGCAAAATGGATCCACTAACAAGAGCTAAATATAAAAAGCATTTTTATAAATTATTTAGAAGTTTCTACTTTCAGTTGAAAATGGGCACAAATAGTGGTTTGCAAAAAAGGAATACATAAATGACCAACAGGACAACTTTTAACATATTTGCTATGGTTTGGATGTGTCCCCCAAAGTTCAGGAGTCGGATACTTAATCCCCAATGCAACAGTGTTGAGAGGTGGGACCTTTAAGAGGTGAGTAGGTCGTGAGGGCCCTCCCAAATGGGTAAATGCCGTGATTGCTGGAGTGGGTTAGTTATTGTGGGAGTGGGTTCTTGATAAAAGGATGAGTTTGGCCCCTTTCCCTTCTGTCTCCCACATGTGCTCTCTTGTCCTTCCACCTTCCACCATGGGATGATGCCACAAGGAGGCCCTTGCCTGATGGGGGCCCCTCGGCCTTGGACTTCCCAAACTCCAGAATTGTAAGAAACAAATCTCTGTTGTGTGTCAATTACCCAGTCCCAGGTAGTCTGTTATAGCAGCACAAAATAGATTAGACAATGCTCTACTTCACTAGTAATTAAATAAATACGAATGAGAACAATGAGATAGCATTTTGTTTATTGAAGATAAAACTTAGTGGTACACTAATATATGATAGCAGGTAAAAGCAGCATTTTATTACTACACATTCATGTATTTACTTATTATAAGGTCAGTCAATGAGAATCACCCAATTGCACGAATATGCTCCCTGGCCAGGTGTTAGCAGGATAGGGCTGTGTGTGTTGACATGCTGTTGTATGACCACTATTGCAGTGTGACTGGAACCCCCCTGACAGAAATGCTGCTCCATTCCTGTGTTAGCAGAGCTCAGGGCAGGAGGCTGCTGAGAGGTGCTGCCTTACCAGTGTGCACAGACCTAAATTGGTAAAATATTAGCTTCCTTATCAATACCACACTTAAGAGGGTTCTAGGTGGACACTGTGACAACAGGGACACACTCTAGGGCTGCACAAAAATGAGCTGATCCTGGCTGTGTGTGATGGTTCATGCCTGTCATCCCAGCACTTTGGGAGGCTGAGGCAGGAGGATCACTTGAGGGCAAGAGTTTGAGACCAGCCTGAGCAACATAGCGAGAATCTATCTCTACAAATAATACAAAAATTAGCCAGGCATCGTGGTGCACACCTGTAGTCCCACCTACTGGGGAAGCTGAGGCAGGAAGACCACTTCAGCCCAGGAGTTTGAGGCTGCAGTGAGCTATGATCAGGCCACTGTGCACTCCAGCCTGGGCAACAGAGTAAGACCCTATCTCTTAAAAAAAAAAAAAAAAAGCTGATCCTAAGGCACAAGTTCACATCCTGCCAATTTACCAACAAGGTAAAACTGGGCACATAACTCGTTTGAGTGTGTATTTTCAATTTAGATTTTATTTTTGTCAGTTACACATGCACCTGATTTAAAGAGTCACAAGGCTTCTTTCTAAACACAGCCATCCCCATCCCTTGTTTCCATCTCTGAGGCAACCACCTTCAACTTTTAGCTCATTCTTCTGGTTTCGCCTCCATATCCCTAAAACAACACACAACTCCTTCCTGACCTCCAATATCATTATATCATCACTTGGTTTAGATCAGTAGTTACAGTTTACACCATGATGATACTGCATAAACCCTATTCACACCTGAGCCACATAATGTATCATGATAACTTTTCCTTTCCTGCTCAATTTCTTGTTTCCTTTGGAGTTCATAAATGCTGTTTTTTAAATTTTGTTTAATTTTCTATTACTAATTCAACTCCAAATTCTGCCAAATGTCCAAATCTCCTCTAAGGCATTGCAGTGTATCAGGTATTGTGTCAACTTGAAAGAGACTCTGCTTTGCAAGTGTGGGGACCAGCCTCCAGCCCCAGACCTCCCTTCACCAGCACTCCTTCATGCCTCTCTCCTATAGACTCCCCTGCTTCCTGGATCCATCACTGCCTCTTTCTTGGTTTACTCCCTCTTTTTGATGGAGCATACCCTCAAGTAGCTTCCTAAGAAAGGGCATAGGGACATACATTTTTTTCAGGCCTTATTCTGAAAAGGCCTCACTCATGATTAATGGTTTAGCTGAGTACAAAAATCTGGGTTAGAAATCATTTAACTTCAGTATTTTGAGAGGTTTCATCCATTGGCATCAAGCTTCTAGTTTTGTTGTTGAGAAATCCAAAGGCATTCTGGTGCTGGTCATTTGTGCATTACCTATTCTTTCTCTCTGGACATTCATAGGATCTCTGGAAACTTGGATTTAAATTTCTGTAAAATTCTTTTGGATTATTTCTTTTATGATTTTCTCCCTTTGTTCTCTTTCTAGATATATTATGTAGATGTTAGACCACCTAGACTGGTATTTTAATACTTTTTTTCTCCTTTTTTTCTCTCATTTTCAAGTTTTTCTTTTTAAGATGGGGTCTTGCCATGTTGCCCAGGCTGGTCTTGAACTCCAGGGCCAAGTGTTCTCCTGGGTTTTCCATGTCCATGGTTATACTTTTCATTTCCAAGAGCTCTTTATATTCTCTAAGTGTTCCTTCTTTATAGCATCCAGTTCTTTTCTCATCAACACAACATCTTCTCTTTCCTTCTCGAGGATATTAGTGCTGGTGTTTTCTAAGCTGTCTCCTCCAAGCACAGTCTCTGTTTCCTCTCGTTGTCCTTTTTCTGTTTGCTCTGTTCCACCTTCCCATGTCAGAGGCATCCCTCAGACGTCTGACATTCTGGCTCGCTGGAGAGAGCAGATGGGGTGCCTCTACCTCGCAGACAACCTGGAGACCAACAAGGCTGTGGAGTGAAGTGAAGAGGCACCTGGGGCCAGCAGCAGCTGCCCGTGCCCAGGAACAGCCAGGCCTTGGTGTGTGCGGGCGCCCAGGCTTCGTGACAGGGGACTGGGCACTCGGGGCTCAGCCATGCACTGGAGTGGGGTGAGGGTGGGTTGCACCCTCACCTACGCTAGCCTAGCTCTGGTCCCCACGCTGGCGGGTCCACATTGCCCCCTTGTGGACACTCATGGGGAGGGCTCGCACGAGCCCCTGAGGTCTGAGGTCCCGCTGGTGGCACCATGGGCCTGAGGTGCACCCCAAGCACCCCGCAGCCCAGCACAAGGTCTCTGACCTGGCTGGGCCTCGCATCCTCTGCTCTGCTTGGGCCCTTGGTGTCAGATGACCTGTGCTCTGCCCATGTGCCAGGCCACCCGAGGTACCCGCAACCACCAGCAATTGAATACAAATCCTGCAGAATGAGAATTTTGATCACTCAGTCAAGAAATGAATCTGGGCGCATGTCAGGGGTCTTCCTCCAGCAGAGCTAAGAGTGAGCACAGGGATGGCCACTGTGGCAGTGTGGCCTCAGGGCCCTCCCAAGGCCAGCCCCCACCTCGAGGGTCCTGTGCCCACTGCTCTTCCACTCTCACGGATCTGGCCCTCCCTGGGATGTGTCCCCACTGCCTGCAGCCTCAGAGCCGGCCCCACTTCCACTGGTGGGGAGAGCAAGTATCCTGTCCCGGGAGGGTAAGAGGTAGGGACCCAGGTGGGGTTCCCCCTGCTCACACCACAGAACAGCGTGAGCTGGGTAACCCAGTCTGGGACAGTATTGCCTGAATACTTCCTCACCAAACTTCAGAGACCCTCTCTCTACTCCCTGTGACCCTCAGCCTGCCAGTAGCCCACCTTGGGCTCAGGTCTCAGACTCTTAAATGGGTTCCAGGATTTTCTCTGCCTTGTCTGACTTTCAGGAGCAAATGTGATGGTAGCTGCAAGCCGCTCAAATACACCACTGGGGCCATTTCCACTTTCTTCCCACACTTGTCTGTTTCCCAAGAGTCCTACTGGGCGAATGGATGAGCTCCGTACACAGGACAAGGAGCAGGGTGACTCCTAACTCCACTGCACTGGAGGGAGGAGCGCCGGCAGGGCCCTAGCCATGCCCCTGTGTGCGCACAGCCCGCGGGGCTTTGGGGAAGACTCGTGCCCCTCCTGGAGCTGGGCCTGGTCTTGCAGGTCCTTGCCCAGCGTCCGTGAGTGGTCCTGGAAACAGGGATGTCTGGGCTCAACCTGTCCTGTCCCTCCAGTGGCCAGTCTGCACCCTCCCCTGCTTGCTCCACTCCACCCACCCTGACTCCTCAAAGGTTCTCTGTCAGGCCCACCACATGCTCCCTAGGGCTTTGCCCTTGCTATTCCCTCCACCTAGAAGGTTCTTTCCCAAGATACCTGCATGACTCCCTCCTGTTCTCCATCCACAGGTGCCTGTCTTTCCTGACCTCCCTGGATGAAAGCCAGGAAGGGGGGCATGGTCTGAGCTGGGGGCCCGTGGGGGTCAGAGGAGGCAACTGGAGGAGGAGGGGATGAGAAAGGGTGAGTCAGGTGGGGGGCTTTGTCCTCCCCTCACACCCCCAACCGAGCTCTCCCCTGACCTGCCTGCTCCCTGCTGAGTTAGAGCTTGGGGAGCTGGGAGGCGAGGGTATGCCAGGTGGGAGCTCCTTGGAGGCTGTGGGGGACACACACACAGCGGATTGGGGAGGCATGCATGGCGGCCCTGCCTCTGAGGCACCAGGCCTGGGAGGGACCTGCTGGGCAGCTCAGGGCCCCTATTTGTCTGCTCTATGACCACCTCGGCACCCATGTTGAGTTCCTGCCATGGTGCCCATCTGTGAGCCCCACCTCGTGGAGGCTGTTAGTTGTGCAAAAAGTGGAAGGAATGAGCATTCCAGGCACAGGGGACAGCAGATGCAAAGTCCTGAGGCAGGAAAGAACTTGGTGCTTTTAAGGACTCTCTCAGAATGCTGGTCTGCAGTGAGCCTGGGGACAGGACAGGGGTACAGATGTGTCTGAAAACAGGCGGGGCCGGGCTGCTGGCAACAGTCTCAGTGGCTTCAGACTGTTGGTGGCGCTCGGGTCTGCTCCATCTTCCCACTCAGAATCGGCAGCTACCTGGGGCTTGCTCTTCTAGGGGCCATGGTGGGTGGCAGAAGTACACAACCCATCTAGGGCCTTGTCTTGGAGGCTCCTGCTGACATCTGCAAGCCGTCCAGTGTGGAGTGGGCAGGGAGGTAGACATGGTCTGCTCCGGGGCAGGCACCCAAAGTCATGGGGCAAAAGGGTGTGGCTATAAGGCTTTTCCTGATCTTTATCTCACTTAGTTTAAAGGGTCATCCTGTCTCTGCAGAAATCTTGATGTATGTAGTTTTGTGCTATACCATGCCCCAATGGGAGCATGAAGTATTATTTTAGTTGTTAGTTTTCTATTGTTGCGGAACAAACTATCCCAAATGTTAGCAGCTTAAGACAACAGTAAACATTTATTACTCCAGGTTCTGTGGGTCTAGAGTCCAGGGGCAGTTTATTTGGGTTGGTTGTGGCTCAGGGTCTCTGTGGGGTCAATATGTTGGCTGGGGCTGCAGTCTTTCCCAGGCCTGACTGGAGCCAGAGGCTCCAATTCCAAGGTGGCTCCTTCACCATGGCGGGCAAGTCAATGCTGGCTGTTGGCATGAAGGCTCAGTTCCTCGCCACAAGGACCTCTCCACAGGGCTACTTGAGTGTCCTCGTGATATGACACTCCCTCAAAGTGAGTGCTTTAAAAGAGGGCAAGGCAGTAGCCAAGATGTTTTTTGTGACCTAGCAGTGGAAGTCACATGCCAGCACTTCTGCAATATCCTATTGTTTACAAAGGTCAGCCTTACCCAATGCATTGGAGGGCACTACACAAGAGTGTGGATATTGGAAGGAGGGATGCTTTGAGATGTTGGCTACCCCAATTATATATACCCATTTGAAACCCAAAGATTCTGATTTCCAAAACATATCTGGCCTGGAGGGTGTTGGGTGAGAGACTGTGGATTGCACAATGCCTGATTTACAGTTGAGGGACCAGGCTCAAGGGTATTGATGACCTGCCCCAGGCTACACATACAGCAATTGCAGTGAGGACTCACCCCACCTCTAACAGTTCCGGGCCCAGTGCTACTTCATTTCTTCCACCCCTGCCCCGGCCAATTCATACCCACAGCCACGTGGCCTGTGGGCTTGCCACAGGTACTGTGCTGGGCAAGGGTACACTCCGTCCTCCAGTCCCCACAACACCCCTACCGGAGGGCACTCACGCGACCTTTTTCCTGCCGAGAGGAAGCCAGGCTTTGACGGGTAAGAAGGAGCCTTCCATACCAGAGCCAGGTCTGCTCAGCCCAGCGTCAGCGCCACAGACACCTGGCTGGGCGTGGCTGCCTGATTCTACAAGCTTGAGTGTTTTCCTGGACTCCGAGCAAGCATGGCTGTGGGTCACATAAAGGGGACGAGGGGAGGACGAGTGCACATACATATGGAAGAGACCCCCACCAGATACGGAGCAGGGGACACCCGAAAGACCCCATGTGTGTTTGGGCTTCACTGTTGGGGACACTCGGCTGTGGAAAAACGTTCAGCGTTTGCGTGGGAGGTTGTGGGGAGGAAAAGAATGGAGAAGCCAGGATGGGAAAGGGCGAACTCCCTGCTGCCTCTGCTGTCCCGCCAACCCACACGTGCGACCTTATAAAGGGGTGTGCAGGGGCCTGGGGTCCTGCTCTGGGCCATGGCCCTGTGCTCCGGGTGGGGACAGCACCCTCTGGACTCTGTCCGCATGTGACTGAAATGCCACGTGCTTGGTGCGCTGGGAGGTCAGCTCTTGGAACCTCACCCTTTTCCTGTTGCTGTGTGGCCCCGGGGGCGGATCGGCCCCTCACTCAGGTCAATACCTGGCGTCTTCGACCCCTTCTTTGCTTCCCATCAGTAGCTGCATCAGAGGCCGCTGAACCCTCAACCCCAGCCACGGGCCGGGGTCCACTGCTCGACAACTCCCCAGATGCAGGGGGGACGGGGCCACTGGGTCTGGCCCCGTAACTGCGGGTGGGCGTGGGGTGGAGGTGAGAACGAAGCTGCGCGCGGCAGGGGCGGGGTCGGGCTCTCGCGGGGGGCAGGGCCGGCCTCGGGCTGTCGCGGGGGACAGGGCCGGGTTCGGGGCGGGGCCGGGCTCTCGTGGGGAGCAGGGCCGGGCTCGGGGCGGGGTCGGGCTGTCGCGGGGGGGGGCAGGGCTGGGATCGGGGCGGGGCCGGGCTCTCGTGGAGAGCAGGGCCGGGCTCGGGGCGGGGTCAGGCTCTCGTGAGGGGCAGGGCCGGGATCGGGGCGGGGCCGGGCTCTCGTGGGGGGTAGGGGCGGGGTCGGGCTCTCGCGGGGGGGCGGGGCCGGGCGTCGCCGGGGGCGGGGCCGGGCTCGGGGCGCGGTCGGGCTGTCGCCGGGGGTGGGGCCGGGCTCGGGCTGTCGCGGGGGGCGGGGCCGGGCTCGGGGCGGGGCCAGGCATCGCGGGGGGCAGGGCCACGCTCGGGGTGGGGCCGGGCTCTCGTCGGGGGGCAGGGCCGGGGTCGGGGCGGGGCCGGGCTCTCGTGGGGGGTAGGGGCGGGATCGGGCTCTCGCGGGGGGGCGGGGCCGGGCGTCGCCGGGGGCGGGGCCGGGCTCGGGGCGCGGTCGGGCTGTCGCCGGGGGTGGGGCCGGGCTCGGGCTGTCGCGGGGGGCGGGGCCGGGCTCGGGGCGGGGCCAGGCATCGCGGGGGGCAGGGCCACGCTCGGGGTGGGGCCGGGCTCTCGTCGGGGGGCAGGGCCGGGCTCGGGGCGGGGTCGGGCTCTCACGGGGGGTCAGGGCCGGGCTCGGGGCGGGGCCGGGTGTCGCCTGGGGCGGGGCAAGTCTCGGGGCGGGGCCGGGTGTCGCCGGGGGGCAGGGCCGGGCTCGGAGCGGGGTCGGGCTCTCGCGGGGGGGGGGGGGGAAGGGCCGGGCTCGGGGCGGGGTTGGGCTGTCGCCGGCGGCGGGGCGCGCCAGGAAGTTTCCGGGAAGGCCGGCAGCCCGCCGGGCCCGGCGCGGAAGTTGCGCGGACGCGCGCCTTCCCAGGCAGGCCGCAGCCATGTCGTCCTGGGACGCGGGGTCCGGCGGGCGGGAGGGGACCCCGCGCGCAGCCGCCGCGCTCTGCAGCCTGTACCACGAGGCCGGGCAGCGGCTGCGGCGCCTGCAGGACCAGCTGGCGGCCCGGGACGCCCTCATCGCGCGCCTCCGCGCCCGCCTGGCGGCGCTCGAGGGGGACGCGGCGCCGTCGCTCGTGGACACGCTGCTGGAGCAGGTGGCGCGCTTGCGGGAGCAGCTGCGGCGGCAGGAGAGCGGCGCAGCAGAGGCCCAGTTGCGCCAGGTGCGGGGGCCGGCGGGCCGCGGGGCGGTGGGCCTGGGTATGCCTGCGAGGGGCGCGCGGCTGGGAGGGGCCTTGGTTCCGGGATGTTGCGTTCTGGGGTCCCTTCCAGTCCTCACCTGTGAACGTGTCTTTCGCTGGTAGCACTTCAGCTCTGTGCCTGGCAGGCACAGCCGTGTCTGATAGCAGACAGATCCTTTTTCCTTCTCATCCTCCTTGTCATTGATGTTACGTCTATTTTTTATGAAAAGCCGCAAGCGCGAGAGAAGTAAGAGTAACAATACTTTTGTGAGTGCCCCAAACATTTGGGTGAACTCTGGCATGTATTGTTCCATTTGGTCCGTGACTGTTATCCCAGTTTTCTCAGGAAAGAAACTAAGCCTGCAAAAGGAGTAGCCTATGAAAGATAGTTTTTGTTTCCAGGATTGGCCCCACAGCCTGACTTTAGAGAGAAAAAGAAACATACCTCCTTTTCTGATTATAAGAATAATTTTGAATATACGAAAAATAAAAATAATAAAATAGCTACCTTAGTCTCACAATGCAGGGATAACAAGTGTTAATCTCTTGGCATGCTTCCTTCCTGTTTTTCCTTTGTGCATATGGTATACATACACTTGGCATGGTTGAACTCATGCTGTCTATGTGGTTTTACTTAATATTATGTTGTCAATATATGCATTATTTAAAATACCTTCAGCAGCCAGATGTCTTCCGGATTCCTGCTCTCTCCCTCTTTCTGGAAGGTGGATCATGGCTCATCAGAGCAGAAGGGAAATTTGGAGGCCATCTTGTCTGTGCCAACAGATTTTAGTGTTGCGGACACCAAGAGCCACAGATGAGTACAGAGCAGGGACCCAAAGGGACCATCTAGAATTCATTGCCAGAATGTTGATGGGAGAGTTAGGGGATGTGGGCACCTCACAACCAGAGCAGGATTATACTTGCAGTCTGATGGCCATTGGTGTTCAGCTCACGTGTGTCCCCAGTGTCCTCTGTATCTATGGCCACTAACTGGGAACTCATCACAGGTCCCTTATGGCTCCAGATAGAACCAAGTCCATGGTCCCAGCAGTACTTGTCCTCCCACTTCTGACATGTAGGTTTTGTTTTGGGATCTTTAATTAAGGAGCATTTTAATGATCTGGTATATTATGCAATTATGTTTTTATTATTCATCCCAACATTCAATCTGAGGTCCATCACAGAACGTGTGGAAGAATGGAGAGGTTTATCGCGTCCTAGAGGTTGTGGGTTCACTGAGGTAGCAGTGCAGTTAAAGCCATCGGAGGAAGCAAGCTGTTGGTAGGTTGCTCTCTTCTATGGCCATGTCAGCCAGCCCATTAGGAACAGGGACTCTGGACCAGTAGGGACTGAGAGCTCCCAGAGAGGATGTTGAGGCTCAGAGGTATGGAAGAACTGACCACTGCATCTGTGGCCAAGCTGTGGCCTGCATGTGATGGGGCCAGATCAAGCCAGTGAATTGCCTCTCTCACCCAAGACCTCACCTCATCTGTAACACAAGGACTGGTTGGATAACTGTGCACACCTTTTTCAGTTAAGACTTTCTAGAATATCGTTACTGCTCAGCCCCATCCCGTCACTACCCCAGGGACTGGCCTCACAGGCCTAGCCTGGTCCTGGCATATCAGCCCTCTTTTTCTTCCAGCTTTTCTTTCTCTGTTCTGACACAAACTCTTTATGGAGGGCAATAGGGTAGGGTATGCCCTTTACAATAGTCTGTGGTAGTTTTTGTCCTTACTGTTTGCCTAGCTCCCCCACCAAGCTCAAGTTCTTCCAGAGTGAGGAAGGGTCTTGCTGTCTCACTGCTTCCTCAGGGCACATCTTGATGGTTTGACACATGCAGTCAGGGCTCAGTGTACTGGCCTTTCTTATAATTCCTATTTGCTCCTGTTCTCTCACAGTTCTATCAGCTCCTGGTATGCGGACATCCAGGAGCCGGGCTGCACCCTCCACCTAGGCATCCTATAACGTCTGCCTGGGAAGGAGAGAGAAAGGGGACTATATTGGGTTAGACTATGTCTCCCAGAATTCATGTTCACCTGGAAACTGACCTTGTTTGGAAATAGGGTCTTTGCAGATGTAGTAAATTAAAATGAAGTCATACTGAATCAGGGTGTGTCTTAATCCAATGACTGGTGTATAAAATGGCCATGTGAAGACACAGGGAGAAGAAGGTCATGTGAAGACAGAGGCAGAAATTAGAGTGATGTGTCTATAACCCAAGGAATGCTGGCAGCCACCAGAAGCTGGAAGAAACAAGGAAGGATTCTTCCCTAGAGTCCCTGGAGGGAGCATGGCCCTGCTGACACTTGGCTTCCAGAACTGTGAGAGAATAGATTTCTGTTGTTTAAGACACCTGGTTTGTGGTACTTTGTTACAGCAGCTAACTAACAAAGGGATGAAGGGCAAGAGGCTATACCTCTTATTTTCAAGGCTGATCCACAAAACTCTTAATAGAATTCTTAACACTTTTGTGTGTGGGTCTCAGCAACAGGCTTTCCTGACGGATGGGCTGTGTGTCATGCCTGTGTATATAAAGCTGAAACTCCGGCTGGGTGCGGTGGCTCATGCCTGTAATCCTAGTGCTCTGGGAGGCCAAGGTGGATTGCTTGAGCTCAGGAGTTCAAGACCAGCCTGAGCAAGAGCGAGACCCCATCTCTACCAAAAATAGAAAAAATTAGCTGGGCATGGTGGGATGCACTGTAGTCCCAGCTACTTGGGAGGCCGAGGCAGGAGGATCACTCAAGCCCAGGAGTTTGAGATTGCCATGAGCTAGGCTGACACCACGGCACTTGAGCCAAGGCAACAGAGCAAGACTGTGTCTTAAAAAAAAAAAAAAAGGCTGAAAATCTTGCGCAGACCTCGATTTCTGACCAGAGTGGTCAAGGTGCTGCTGTGTCCTAAGAACTGTCACTAACTGGAAAAGGCAGTCAGATGAGTCAGCACAATCTCTCCATCTGCAGAGCCAGTAACAAGTTCCCGGAGCCCAGGCCCTTGAGAGGTCTTGGGGCCCTCTCGCTGCTAGAGGTGGATGAGTCAGTCAGCCCTTTGCAGGGCCACCATACCGCCGTGAGCAGTAGCCTGATGTGCAGTGTGCTGCCTCCCAGTGGTTCTACCTCCCTTTCAGTGGCTGTGGCAGGGCCCTAGTGATGAGGGAAGAAGCCAGCCTTGAGCAGGATATATGTTGTCATCCAGCAAGTTTCCACGTGAGCAAGATTATTTATAAACTGATGTTTGAAAGATGAGTTTTTTTTTTTTTTTAAGGAAACAGGGTCTCACTATGTTGTCCAAGCTGGCATGGAACTTCTAGGTTTAGGAGATCCTCCCATCTCAGGTGGGACTACAGGCTCATGCTCCCTTGCCTGCCTGAAAGCTGATTTTTTTTTTTTCTTTCTTTTTTGAGACAGAGTCTGGCTCTATTGTCTGGGCTAGAGTGCTGTGGTGTCAGCCTAGCTCACAGCAACCTCAAACTCCTGGGCTTAAGCGATCCTTCTGCCTCAGCCTCCTGAGTAGCTGGGACTACAGGCATGCGCCACCATGCCCGGCTAATTTTTTCTATATATTTTTAGTTGTCCAGCTAGTTTCTTTCTATTTTTTAGTAGAGATGAGGTCTCACTCTTGCTCAGGCTGGTCTGACCTGACCTCGAGCGATCCTCCAGCCTCGGCCTCCCAGAGTGCTAGGATTACAGGCATGAGCCCGGCCTGAAAGCTGATTTTTAGGAAGCTTTGGGAAGTCCTTCAGAATTACCCACCCCCTACCTGTAGCCATATGTCTATGTTTTTTCTGTATCTGTGCTGTGAACTGATTGAGAACAGGGCCTGGGTCCTGAATTGCCTTTGTATGGCCCAGTTTTATTCCCAGATGTTTACTGGGCATCCATGTGGGGCTGGGCCCAGTGCCGAGGACTAGAGTGTGGAGGCAAGAGAGAGCCGTGCTCTTGGGAAGCTTCAGGAGCCTGTGGGCGTGCTACCCCCATGTCTGTAGAGACGTTTGTTTCTCTTACTGTCTCCATTTGACCAGCCCAAGAAGGAGGCTTAGAAGTCAGGTTTTGCCCAAAGTTCTCTATCCCTGAAGAGAGCATGAGGGAGTTATAGTAGATAGAGGTACTGGGGCCAGGGCAACTGGTGCCACTACCTCTCACCCATTTGTTCCAGCTGCTGCCTTGTCCCTGTGAGCCTCAATTTACTGGTCTGTAGAATGGGAGAAATGGGAATGATAGTCACTATCATAGGGCATGTGGGGATCACGTGGTTGGTGCAGGGTGGGGCCTTAGAAAGCACTGGGTACTCCTGCCACAGCCACTGTGGCCATTGTAGGAACTTAGAAGTTTGTTGAATTTATGATTCCATGGGAGACTGGCCTTGGTTGGTATTGTTTATAGCTGTGGTCCCCAATCCCCGGGCTGCAGAGCTCCGTCCCCCACCCTCCCAGGTCTGTGGAAAAATTGTCTTCTGTGAAACCAGTCTCAGGTGCCAAAAAGGTTGGGGACTGCTGATACAATTTCTATGTATATTCATGTTATATGTATTTGCATATATAGTGATATCTATGGTTTATTATATAGATGTATATTTGCCCTGAATAAACTTTAATATCAGATAGAGACAAGGATGAGACATTTCTCTGTTATGCTGCTGATAATCACAGCTTTTGATTTGAATAATTTTAAAATTTAATAAAAATGTACTCTGAGTGCAGGTCCCTATTCACCATCTGTGTTTGCACCAAACATGGTTTTGTTTTTTTGTTTGTTTTTTTGAGACAGGGTCTCACTCTGTTGCTTGGGCTAGAGTGCAGTGGCATCATCATAGCTCTTTGTAACCTCAAACTCCCGGGCTCCAGCTTCCTGAGTAGCTGGAACTAACTACAGGTGTGAGCCACCATGCCTCGCTAATATTTGTATTTTTTATGGAGATGGGGTCTCACTCTTGCTCAGGCTGGTCTCAAACTCCTGGCCTCAAGCAGTCCTCCCACCTTGGCCTCCCAGAGTGCTAGGATTACAGGTGTGAGCCACCGTGTCTGGCCTCCATGCACATTTTTGAGCCACTGTTGAGAGTAACCAGATCTAGTTCAGGTGAGTGTGGCAAAAAAAGGTCACTGTTCTGGGGCACTTCCATTCTGCCACCAGTTGGCTGAGGAGAAACAAAGCCAGATGAGGGGTGGCTGGCCGTGGCTGGCCAGGGGTCTGTGACATTTCCAAGGAGCAATCAGGGGAGGAACAATCAGCAGTGAGAACTGGAGCTGACATTGGATTTAGCATTCTTTCTCTTTGTTGTATTTTATGTTAAGGAGGCCGCAGTTGGTTAAATATGCGCTGCTGCACTGTGCGTGCCCGCATGTGTGGCAGCGTCCAGGCAAAGTGATTTGGCATCAGCTGGCAGCCTGCAGCCGTGTAGAGGGGCTCAGGTGGTTGTGGGTGGTGGCCCCAAGTGAATGAACAGTGCTTGTCCTGGAGCCTAGAGCTCTGTCTGCTCTTGGAAAGAACCAGGTCCCCGGGCCCCTTCTGTGTCCCAGTCCTGGCAGTTCAGCCTTGTGCTGCAGGGCCGCCTGCTGGGAGCAGGTGCTGATGCCACGGGCTGGCTTTCAGAGAGATGACTCTTTTCCTCCTTCAGCACAGAAAGTCCTGGTCTCTACTCAGGGGTAGAGTCATGAGGGTCATAAAGCAGACAGGTGAAAGTAATGGCCTTATAAGAACAGATCTCCCCTGGCCAGGAAATGGAGGCACCCCTGAGATTCTCAAGAGCTGCAAAGTCAGAAGGTAGTGGGGCATGATGGGATGATGGAATGCAGGTGGTGGATGCCTTTGGGCAAATATCCCAGTTTGCAGACTTGTCCCCAGTGAGGTGTTCTGTTTTTCATTTGTATACCTATTGTTGCCAGTCCTGCTGATTTTTCTACATCTGATCATCATAACTAGAGGTTTTTTTCTTCTTTCCTCTCTTTCTGTTTGCCTCTAGAGTGAGGTCCAAGGAAGGTGGGTAGGAAAGGACTCTTAAAAATGCCAAGCTGGGCACTCTGGGAGGCCGAGGCGGGAGGATCGCTTGAGATCAGGAGATCGAGACCAGCCTGAGCAAGAGCGAGACCCCGTCTCTACTAAAAATAGAAAGAAATGACCTGGACAGCTAAAGCTATATATAGAGAAAAATTAGCTGGGCATGGTGGCACATGCCTGTAGTCCCAGCTACTCGGGAGGCTGAGGCGGTAGGATCGCTTAAGCCCAGGCGTCTGAGGTTGCTGTGAGCTAGGCTGACGCCACAGCACTCACTCTAGCCCGGGCAACAGAGTGAGACTCTGCCTCAAAAAAAAAAAAAAAAAAATGCTAAGTTGGCCAGGTGCAGTGGCTCATGCCTGTAATCCCTGTACTTTGGGAGGCTGAGGTAGGAGGATCGCTTGAGGTTAGGGGTTCAAGACCAGCCTGGGCAACATAGTGAGACCTCATCTCTATAAAAAATTTTTAAAAATTGGCTGGGCATGGTGGCATGGGCCTATAGTCCCAGCTATTTCGGAGGCTGAAGTGGGAGAATTGCTTAAGTCCAGGAGTTTGAGGCTGCAGTGAGCTGTGATTGGGCCAGTGCACTCTAGCCTGGGCCACAAAGTGAGACTTCATCTCTTAAAAAAAGAGAGAAGAAAAGCCCTGAGTGAGAATTCCAAAATGTTCTGAGTCACTTGGTTAGAGTAATGCAGTCATGCTAGGCTTATTATCCTACAGCGTAGGTTATCAGGGATACCACAGAGTTTGGGTGGAGGAGTGTCAGGAGACAGGGTGGGGCCCAGTGGCTGTGTTCCTGAATTCCAATTATTTCTTTGCTCTTCAAACAATACTAGCCATGCAACTTCTGGGCATTTTTCCCATTGATATATTTGTGCAAGAGTATAAGGAAACAGATAAGTGTTCGTCAGTTGAAGGCGTGTTCAGTAAATCTGGACTGTCATGATGTTCCAGGCCATAGTTAAGAAGAATGAGGCAGGTTTCTCCATGCTGCCGTGGAAGAAGGTAGATTACTGAGGAGGGCAAGAGCTGTGTGATCCCTCTGCGTACAAATACGCACATGTTATAGATGCTTATAAATGTTCTGGAAAGATATGTGCCCAAATAATAAACAATGATGGTCTCTGGAGGGGGAAGGATGGGGAAGGATGTGGGGGAGGGGAAAGAAATTTACATATTTATTTTATTTACTTCTGTATGTTTGAACTTTTTTTAACAGTGCACATATTGTTTTTGTGATTTTAAAAAAGCTAGTTAAGAGAATAATAATTCAGGGTTCCCTTAGTAATATGGCCTGGTATTTGTTCCATTGTGGTTAGAAGGTTCTGGGTTCCTGGTGTCTGTCCCTCATGTTGTGTAGGAGGCGAGTGATTACCTGAGGCAGAAGCTGGATCCTTCTCCTGCCATTTCCTCCTGGGGGCTGCTTAGGCTCGTCCCTGATTCTTCTGGAACTGTTTCTTCATTTGCGGGATGGACTAGTTGAGCCTGCTTAACCTTCCTCATGTATGGTTGGAAGGGTCTTTGAAAATGGAAAAGCATGAATTTAAGGTCAGATATTAAAAAATTATCATTTTAAGGACTTTTTTTTCCTAAAGAAGTAATTGGGAATGTTACAGTTCTTTTAGAATTTGTCTAGCAGGTTTTCTGTTCCTCACTGGAAGACCCCCCTCAAATAAAAATAAAATAATAAAAAAAAAAGAAGTAGTTTGGGTTGAGTGTATTAGTTTCCTAGAGCTGCCGTAGCAAAGTACCACAAGCTGGAGGCTTCAAACAACAGAAATTCAATCTTCCACAGTTCTGGAGGCCAGGAGCCCGAAGTCAAGGTGGTGGCTCCCTCTGAAGGCTCGAAGGGAGGGTCCCTCCCAGGCTCTCCCAGGCTCTCCCAGCTTCTGGTGATGGCCGGCAGCCCTTGGTGCTCCTTAGCTTGTACGTACCTCACGCCGATCTCTGTCTTCGTGTGGCCTTCTGCTTGCTGTCTGTCCCTCTTATAAGGACACTAGTTCCATCCTAACCCAGGATGACCTTATCTTAATTACATCTGCAAAGACCCTATGTCTAAGTAAGTTCCCCTCCCCAGGTACTAGGGGTTAGGATGTGGACATATGTTTTGGGGGGCTACCCTCTACCGTGGAGTTTCTATCATTCCTAGCAAAGAAGTGTTTGGAATTTTTAATAATTTGATGATGTAAAATCTAAAATTATAAACTTGCTTATGAAAATAGAATTTTAAATGATGTTTCAGAACAGAACATTGTAGGCTGAAAAACTCCAAAGATAATGATCAGTTCAAGTGAGTACGTTTGTTATCTAGTGATGGGGTCTCCGTGCCAGATTTTCTGTTGCTTTATGAACATTTGCTTTTGGCATTGCTTCTTTTAATCACATAAACTGTGTTTTTAAATCTTCCACTTAGGAAATTGAGAGACTTACTGAGCGACTAGAAGAAAAAGAGAGGGAGATGCAGCAGCTGTTGAGCCAGCCACAGCATGAGCGAGAGAAGGAGGTCATCCTGCTGCGGAGGAGCGTGGCAGAGGAGGAACGGGCCCGGGCCGCCAGTGACGTTCTGTGCCACTCCTTGGCCAAGGAGACCCACCAGCTGCGGAGGAC
This sequence comes from Lemur catta, assembly GCF_020740605.2. NCBI lineage: Eukaryota > Metazoa > Chordata > Mammalia > Primates > Lemuridae > Lemur > Lemur catta. Next base: position 6,653,546 of record NC_059144.1, on the reverse strand, counting down.
ACTGGCTGCCACTGCCCACATGTGCCAGCATCTAGCCAAGTGTCTGGGTGAACGACAGCGTGCACAAGGGGACGTAGAGGAGAAAAGTCCTGACAAGGTAGGCCACAGTGTAACCAAATCGTGATGAAGACCGCGGTGTGGCAGAGGCATTGCCTGCAGACCCCCAGGATCCCTTGCAATCTCAGAGGTCAGGGGGTGCCCCAGAGCCCACTTTTGTTCTCAGTAATGAGAGTCAGCTGGTGGGTCAAAGCTTGCACATCGGGGGGTTTCATTTAGAATGATGGAACATGCAAAATGCAATAGGAGCGCAGGGCGGCTTGCCTCACCAGCCCCCAACACTGGGCCCGTAGCCGACCCTGTGCTCAGCTGCCTCAGCTGAGGATGAGAAGGAAGAGCAGGGGATGGAGGGGCTGCCCCAAGGAAGTGCTGTCACGTGTGTGTTGGGCAGATGAGGAAACTGAGACAGAGCTAGGCAATACTGCTGGAGAGGGGCAGTGCCTCAAAATGGCACATGTGCAAGGGCTAGGCCCAAAACTGCCAGGAGGACCATGAGTGCCGGCCATCTGCAGGCTCCTTGTATCTAAGTGGATCAGCGCTGGCACAGCTGTGGGCCTCGTGAAGAGCCAGAACTGCCATCGCCAAAGCTGGCTTTTGGGCATGTGCTTGACAGCAGACGGCCTGCCACAAGCCAGGAGACCTGGACGTCCTCAGGGGCTGCAGCTTCATTGTCATCAAAGCAAGGACCAGGTGACATTGGGGGCCTAAGACACTGGGCCTCCAGGACAGGCTGGAACTGGGCTGTGGCTATGTGTCGGGTCTGGTGGGGGTGACAGGGACTGTGAGGATTTTAGCATCAGGAATCACATGGAGGTTGGGGGCACACCCAGGAAACCAGGGGGCTCCGAGGCAGGAAGAGCAGGGAGCAGTGGGGCCGAGGCTGCTGGGAGCCAGGCGCTGGTCACCGCACTTCCTGCTGGGGGCTGTGATCTGTGTGGGGCAGACAGGGAAACGGAGCACGTGGTACACACCTTCCCCCTGGTCATGTGGTGGCCCAGGCTGAGGCTGCATCTTGCCTGCACTGCCTGGCATAGGGCTTCCGGCTTGAGTCCCTCTAGGTAGTTCTCTGAGGCAGCAACAGGATTCGTGCAGAAACACAAGCTCTGAGGTGTTCTGGGGCAGTTGGGACATCCAGTTCCTATTAGCAGCTTCACCAAAGTACCCGTTGGGGAGAAACTTGATCTGAGAACCACCCATCTCAGTTGGGTGGATTCTATAAAAAGGGAACCTGAGAAGAACACAACTGTATTTCAGAAACCAAAAGAAAATTCGCCGACTGGGAGGAGGTGGGGTGTTCTTGTCCAATTTTGAGTCATTTCCCTCTGGGGATTAGAAGGGAGCCACATACAGTGGTCAGCATGAGATGGGTGTGGAGCCAGTGGAGGGGGGTATGGGAGGGCAGGACAGGCACCTCATCACAGTCTCTAAATAAGTGTCACTTCTCGGCCCTGGACTTGGCTGAGTCACCCGGGGCTTCCCAGTGCAGGCTGGATTAGGACATGTACTTCCTTTGTCATTTGAGGGGAATTCTCAAAAATAATGTCATTGATACACAGTCCCCAGCACTGTTCAATGTGTGGAATTTCTAGGGTGCAAAGGGTATTTCTGAGACTTTTCAGTTAGGTCTGCGAGCTATTAGGGTTTTGTTTGGGATGTGGCTCCCATGACCGAATCTCCCAGCCCTGCATGAGGCACAGGTTAGAGTGCCACGTCCAGAAGCACCACATTGAACTTGATTGTCTGCAGATAGGACAGTGTCATGGGCTCTGAAGGAGGTAAACTGGTGGCACAGCCAGGCCCACCCCAGAAGCTGGGGGCTTCTCTGGTGTACAATGGGATTGAGCTTCCTGCCCTCCTGACTCCCTGTGATGATGGCAGAGCTTAAGCAACGAGATTTTACTCCATCCGGTATGTGTAAACATTCTAGACTTTAGGATGTTTAATCCGAAATATTTAACATAAACAGCTCAAACTGGCAGGTAGGTTGGAATAAGAACAGTGTCAAGGATGATGTGACCTGGAGACCCTCTTCCCAGGCTGTGGCCTGGCCCCAGTGGGCAGCCTGGCAGGGAGAGGGTGGTTCCTTCTCCCCCCAATGGCTGGAGGCAGCAAGTCCTTGTCTCCGCTTGGCTTCTGTGTCAAATGAATGGTCACTACCTGCTGCACTGTGGGATGCAGGGATGACCTGCGGCCTCAGCCTCCAGGTGCAGCTTTCTCATCCGCTCTTCCGTGTGGTGACGCGGTGTCTCCTCTCTGCCCGTTCCTTATGCAGCCAGAGCACACAGGCAGGGACGCCTCTGTCCGGAATATTATTGAGGAGTTACAGGAAGAAAATCGACTGTTAAAACAGAAGGTGACTCACGTGAGTGTCTTTAACTTTTTGTTTGAGAAGAACATTCACTCTTACAAACTGCATGTGAGGATTCTTTCCTTGGCTGATGCCCACCCTCTGGCCACTTTGGCTTGATACACACAGTCCCCAGAGACCTTACCTTTTAGCCTAAGGCGATGTACAGGATACGTGCTGTCTTTCCTCCATCCCCCCAAAGTTGATTCACAAGTCAGTTAAAGGAAGTACAGGAATTACTATCAGGAAGTACAGTTTTTAAGGCAGGAAAATTGTACTAAGTCCACTTCTGTCTAAGATCGTTGCTATGGGCATTATCACAGTGTGCCAGGACCCTCTGGTGGGCTTAGTGTCCCCTCCGCACAGAACACAGGGAGGCGCTTGCATCGAAGAGGAAAACCTCGCTCGTGAATTATTGCTGGTAAACAGCTTCACGGTTGGGTACTGGCTCGAGCAGCTTCTCAGCTGCCTTCGCCGGGAGCTTTCCGGCTCCGCTCCTCAGGTGGAAGACCTCAATGCCAAGTGGCAGCGCTACGACGCCAGCAGGGACGAGTACGTGAGGGGGATCCACGCGCAGCTGAGGGAACTGCAGGCCCCGCACGAGCCTGAGCTGATGAGGAAGGAGATCTTCCGGCTCAACAGACAGTTGGAGGAGAAAATAAACGACTGTGCAGAAGTCAAGCAGGAGCTGGCAGCCCTGAGGATGGCCCGGGACGCTGCCCTGGAGCGGGCGCAGATGCTGGAACAGCAGGTCTCCACCCTTGGGGTCCGGGCGGCGCTGACCGTATGTCTGCCTGCAGGCAGTGGCTGTGGTCTTGGGACAGGCTGGCCGAGGGCTCACGGTGGGCAGTGGTCATGGGGCAGATGGGAGCAGTCCAGTGGGGACTTTCTCCTTCCTTGAGCAGAAGCGTGTCTTGTCTCTTCTTAGATTCTTGCTTACAAGGATGACTTCATGTCGGAAAGGGCAGATCGGGAACGGGCTCAAAGTAGGATTCAAGAGCTAGAGGAAAAGGTCACCTCTTTGCTGCACCAGGTGTCCTGGAGACAGGTAGAGTATGAGGGCATTTCTCTTCTTGCTTAGGTTTATTGTTTTTGTTTTTCTCTTCATGCATTTTGAGCCCTTCCGTGTCTGCTAAGACCCTGATTTGCTGGTGGGAAGGGTTGAGCCGGGCCCTTCCCAGCTCTGGGCAGAGCTGCCTTGCCTAGCGCCTAGGGCGTGTCTTGGAAACCCTCACTGTGGTACTGTGTTTGGTTACAGAGGAGGTTGGCGTGGCAGCGTGTGTTAGCAGGGGTGGCCATCCTCAGGGCCTGTCTTGCCTCCCTGTTTGTCACTGTCACGCAACCAAGAGTGTGTCCTGGGCCTTATTCCCCTGCTCTGAGGCAGGAACTCTGGTTACCCTGTCATGTAGATGTGATAGCCCTAGGTGTCCAGTAATGTCCCCCAGCTCAGCCTGGCACGTGCAGCTGGGCCTCGCAGGCCAGCCTGCTCCCTGGGCTTAGTGCTCTTCCCACCGTGGTGGGTGCCTTGAAGGAGGCCCGGTGTGAGTCAGAACTGATGAAGTTTCTCACTGTGTGACCTGTGGCACCCACATGCCTCTTCCCCTCTCTCTCGGGAGGAGAACAGGGGGGTCGTGGTGGACACCCTTTCTTCCACACCCTTGGACTAAGTCCAGCAGGGGGCCTGGACACAGGCAACTGTTTCTACTTGTGGACAAGGAAGGGGATCATTGTGGGGGCCTCTGTCCTGCCCCACAAGTCCACAGGCTGACAAGGAAGCTCTGGATGGCTTCGCCAGCCACAGCAGGACCTGCCCCAAGCCCCTGGCCAGACCCCATAGCCTTCTTGGCATCACATGATGGAGAGTGGGTGGTTGGCTCCCCATCCCCATCTCCCAATTCCTGGTTCTCCTAAGGTCCTGGGACTGCAGGTAGTCCTAGGGTGGGGATCTTCCAGCATGTTCCCTGGGCAGGAATGGGAGCATCTTCCAACATGACTATGTGTGGGTTTTCTTGGGATTTGGTTTTGCCTGTGGGTTTTCTGGCCTCCATAAATGTGAGGAAGCATGTGATTTGGATTGAAGGGTTGCTAATGGTACAGTCATGAGGATGGTCTCAGGTGGCCTTTCAAAGATTTGGGGCCAAAGGAACTGGCTCCAGACCTGCAGTCCTGGATTCTTCTAGGAATTCCCATTCAGCACCAAGGGCAAAATTCCTGGTAGGAACTGGGGACTTTGTACTAAGTGGCCTTTACATCCCTTTCAACTGTAGCCTCTGGACCCTTGAGCACTGGGAGCACTTGCTGTTGCCCAGTCCCTAACTGAGTGGCTCAGCCAGGGACAGTGATGCAGAAGGCATGGGGGGTGAACTGTGGTCCGCTGAGGAAAATCCAAATTTAGATGCAGAGTGGAAGCACCAAGGCCTGCTGGAATGAAGGTCCCAAACAAGTAATGATGGGGACTGCAGGCTATGGTGCTTCAGGATGGGTGTTTGTGCCAAGTGATTGGTGTGGCCGAGCCAGGGATACTCCCCTGCTGCTCCTGGAGGCCCCCTAAGTGCTTAGAGTGCTTAGCACCCAATTCCCAGAGGAGGTGCAGAGTGGGATTGGGATTCAATTTGCTCCCCCCTGTGGTGTTGTGAGGAGCAAGTCTTCAGAGGCCACCTTCTCAGTCAGGTCTCCTAGAGCCGGTAGGCCCCATCAGGCCTTGTGCCGAGGGGCTGGGGAGCGGACCCCAGTCAGACCTGTTCCTTCGTGTGTGCATGAGGAAGTGTGTGTGATCTCTCCAGCTGTTGACTGAGCCCCTCCTTGTCTGGGCTCTGGGGAACAGGAATTCCGCAAGGCAAGGGATTTAAGTTGCACTTGTTGCTGGAACCTGAGACCTGGCTTTGTGGCCTTCAGCACAGTCCGTGTAAACAGACCTTTGCCTTTTCTCCAGGACGTTCGAGAGCCAGACCCCTGCTGGATTCATACCGGGAGCAAAACTGCCAAGTACTTGGAAACTGATGCATTGGAGCCTGTGGTGCCTGGTGGCCGGAGGCCGGGGCCTGGGTCCCAGCAGCTGGAACTGGAACCCCCTGCAGAAGGCAGACTCACCAGCACAGCCCAGAGAGGCCAGGGCGACCTTCAGTGCCCCCACTGCCTGCGGTGCTTCAGCGATGAGCAAGGTGAAGAGCTCCTCAGGCATGTGGCCGAGTGCTGCCAGTGAGCCAGGCATTCCCTGTGCCCTTGTGGGTCCCCGCCTAGCGCAGCCACCCTCAGGGACAGGGTGGGTGCTCTCAGACACGGTGGGTTGAGCTCTACTGAGATCAAGGCCCCTAGAATGGGCGCTCTGATTGTTCACCTTGATCCCCCTTTGGCTGTGGAACAGGCCGGGTCAGAGGAAGCTGCCAGCAGGGCTGGGGTTGGAGGCAGAGACGGACGGGGTCAGGAGCATCAGTCATGGGGAAGCCCCGGTCTCACCTCTCCATCATGCTGAAACCAGAGCAGTCTGCTGCTGGTGTGCCAGCCCCCACGCAGCCCCCACGCAGCCTGCACTTGCAGATGCCGCAGCCTGCCTGCAAGGGGCCGCTGCCTGTGGGAGCCACGTGTGCAGTCCCCAGGGTAGCTCCATCTTGTTCTATAGAATAAAGTGTCCCCTCCCTGCCTTGGATTGGGAGGTTTGCAGACCGGAGTACTGTAGCTGCACATCTCACTAGGGGGCCCATCCCCAGCCATGGCAGAGCCACATGTCTGCATTGATATTGAAATTGAAAACATCGCACATGTCTGCCACGTCTGAATTGAAATTGAAATTGAAAAACGATGCATTGCAATAGCATTTATCATGTATCCAGAAGTTAAAACACACTCATTTTATATTCATTTATTTTTATAATAAATGTACTTGCTACTGTGACTGCTCTGAGAATTCATGTTGCGGTATTTCATAACGTGCGGGAGTTAGACCAGCTGGCAAGGGGAGAGACACTGCCACCGTTGCCACCTGCCAGGGGAACTAGACAAGGGGGTCGCTGGGAGTCTGGCCAGCTCTACCTGTTTGGGGCTGTGTGGGCAGAAGGCTGCCTTAGGATTTGCAGGGATGGAGGGCTTTCATTTTAGGCTTTTTACTTTTAGCAACTTCACAGAGCCAGGTAAATACCTGAGCTCCTGACCTTTAGCCTACTTGGAGAAATTCTTGGGGCACATATACTGAGGTTTACTTACAAGTGGGGACCTGACATTTGAGGGAAGTGAGTCACTGGGGAGAGGCCGTCCTTTGTTAGGAGCAAGGCATTGAGTTTGGAGCTCCACTGGTACTCACATTCTCCCAGTTGTTGAGCTGGATTCAGGCAGAGACCACTGGGGCAGAGATAGAGCCCTGAGCTATTCAGAAGTGATCAAGCACCAGCCCAGCATTCTGCCCTTGGCCTGTTTCAGCTCTAGCCCAGGACATGAAGAAAAGGGGTGGGAATGAAGTAGAAGAAGTAGGCATCTGCTGAGAGCATGTTAGAACTCTGCAGAGTGGGCTACCTGCATAGTGCATGTCAGTGGGTTTGAGTCGAGGCCAGCCTAGGCAACAGAGCAAGACCCATCTCTTAAATGAATAAAAGCTGTAGACTAAACCCAAAGAAAATGGAAGGAAATAATAAAAAAGCAGAAATTAATGAAAATAGAAAGCAAGAAAATAATGCTAAGAATTAGTTCTTTTAAATAGTAATAAAACTGATAAACCTCTAGCATGGCGATCAAGAAAAAAGAGAAAACAAATTTCCAATATAAGGAATGAAAAGGGGGGAAATCAATATAAATGTCCCAGATGTTTAAAAGATAATATGAGGACACTGTGAATAAGTTTATGGTAAGAAACTTGACAACTTAGATGAAATGGATAAAATCCTTGAAAAACACATCTTATGAAAACTGGCACAAGAAGAAATAGCTTGAATAGCTCTATATCCATTAAATAAATTGAATCTGCAATTAAAAAATCTTTTCACAAAGAAAATTGCCCAGATGACGTCACTGGTGAATTCTTTCAAACGTCTTAAAAAGATAAAATACCAATTTTACATACACTCAAAATATAGGGAATGTTTCCCCAACTCATTTTATGACACCAAAACCTGAGAAGGATAAAAATCCTAACAAAATATTAACAAATTGAATTCAGCAATACAAAAAAAGAAGACATCATAACCAAGTAGGATTTTTATTACAGGAATACAAGACTGGTTGACATTAAAAAAAAAAAATAAACACATGGTGGCACACACCTGTAGTCCCAGCTACTCGGGAGGTTGCGGCAGGAGGATCACTTGAGCCCAGGAGTTAGAGGTTGCAGTGAGCTATGGAGACGCCACTACACTCTAGCCCAGGCAACAGAGCCAGATGCTGTCTCAAAAAAAATAAATAAAGTCAATAAATGTAATTTACTAGTAATAAAATAACAGAAAAACTGTGTGATCATTTCAAAAGAAGCAGAAAAAGCTTATGACAAAATCCAATACCTACTCATCATAAAATCCCTCAGCAAACTAGGAATAAAAAGAATTTCCTTAATCTGATGAAGGCTTATGTTCAAAAAACCTACAGCTAACATTATACTTGATGAAGTATTGAATGCTGTCCCCGCAGAGGATCGGGTCAAGGCAGGGTGCTCACTCTTAACACTGCCATTCAGCGTTGTACAGGAGGTCTTACCTGGTGCCAGAAGGCAATAAAGGATAGAAAGATTGAGAAAGAAGAAATAAAACCGTCTCTATTCACAGATGACATGTAGAAAGTCCTAGGGAATCTTAAAACCTTAACCTAATAAGTCAATTTGACAATCTCAGGATATGCAGTCAATATATGAAAAATATTGTATTCCTATTGCAGTCAACTGGAAAATGAAATTAAAAAATAGCCTGTTGTGTGTTGAATTGAGTCCCCCCGAAAGATATACTGACCAAGAAGATAATGTTGAAATCCTAATGCCCAGTACCTGTGAATGTGACCTCATTTGGAAATAGGGTCTTTGCAGATGTGTCAAGTTAAGATGATACCATGCTGGATTAGAGTGGGCCCCAAATCTAATGACTGGTGTCCTTAGAAGAGACGGAGACACATAGGGGAAAACACCATGTGAAGGCAGAGGCAGAGATTGGAGTGATGCATCTACAAGCCAAGGAATGCCAAGGATTGCCAGTGACTACCAGAAGCAAGGAGAGAGGCGTGAAACATCGTGCTTAGAACATCCAGAGGGAATCAATCCTGCTGACATCTGGATTTTGGATTTATAGTCTCCAAAGCTGAGAGAGAATACATTTTTGCTGTTATGATCCACCCAGTTGTGGTACTTTGTCGTGGCAGCCCTAGCAAACTAATACATAATCCCATTTACCATCATGTCCAAACAGAATGCTTAGAAAAAGAAATAAATGTATCAAAAAATGTGCAAAACCTCTACAATAAAAGCTACAAACAATTGCTGAGAAACTAATGAGCACATATTAATAAATAAATGATTATCTGGAGTTCTTAGAGATGACTTCTCTTACAGTTTTCTCAATTGTATGTGGAAGCTATACTGTCCCACCTTCATTTTTTTTTTTTTTTTTTTTTTTGAGAGAGAGTCTCACTCTGTTGCCCGGGCTAGAGTGAGTGCCGTGGCATCAGCCTAGCTCACAGCAACCTCAAACTCCTGGGCTCAAGCGATCCTCCTGCCTCAGCCTCCTGAGTAGCTGAGACTACAGACATGTGCCACCATGCCCGGCTAATTTTTTCTATATATATTTTTAGCTGTCCATATAATTTCTTTCTATTTTTAGTAGAGACGGGGTTTTGCTCTTGCTCAGGCTGGTCTCGAACTCCTGAGCTCAACGATCCACCCGCCTCAGCCTCCCAGAGTGCTAGGATTACAGGCGTGAGCCACCGCGCCCGGCCCCACCTTCATTTTTAAAAACAGCTTTTTTGAGACATAATTCACATACCGTACAATTCACCTTTTTAAAGTGTACAATTCAGTGGTTTTTAGTGTCTTCATAGACATGGGCAACCATGACCACGGTCAACTTTAGATCATCTTCATCATCTTAAAGCACCCTAGACCCTTAAGCTATCTTCCCATATCTGTCCATTCTTAACCCTCCTTCAAGCTCCTGGTAACCTGTAATCTACTTTCTGTCTCTGTAGAGTCCCTGTTTTGGACATTTCGTATGCATGGAATCATAGAATGTATGGCTTTTTGCGCCTGGCTTCTTTCACTGACCATAATATTAATGTTTTCAAGGTTCATCTATGTTGTAGCAGGTGTCAGTACTTCGTTCCTTTTTGTGGCTGAATAGTATTCCAGCGGTTTAGATAGGACACATTTTGTTTATCCACTTGCCAATTGATAGATTGTTGATTACAGTTGATTCATCAGTTTGGGTTGTTAACACCTTTTAGCTACATGAATAATGCTGCTATGAGCATTTGTGTACAAATTTTTGTGTGGACTTGTTTTCATTTCTCTTCAGTATATACCTAGGAGTGGAATTGCTGGATCATATGGTAACTCTGTCTAATCAGAGAGGAACTATCAGACTGTCTTCCACAGTGGCTACACTACGTTCCCGCAAGCAGTGTATGAGAGTCCTGATTCTGCCACATCCTCCCTAATACTTATTACTTTTTTTTTTTTTTTGAAACAGGGTCTCTGTCATCCAGGTTGGAGTACAGTGGCACAATCATAGCTCACTATAGCCTTGAACTCCTGGGCTCAAGAGATCCTCCTATCTCAGCTTCCCTAGTAGTTAGGACTCCAGGTGTGCACCACCATGCCTGGCTAATTCTTTTATTCTTTGTAGAGATGGGGTCTTGCTATGTTGCCCAGGCTGGTCTCCGACTCCTAGCCTCAAGTGACCCTTCTGCCTTGGTCTCCCAGAGTGCTGGGATTACCAGCGAGAGCCACCACACCTGGCTGTTTTCTGACTTTTTGATTCTAGCCATCTTAGTGGGTGTGAAGTGATATCTATTGCCAGTTTAACTAGCCTTTCTCTGATAACTAATGATGTTGAGCATCTTTTCATATGTTTATTGGCCATTTGTATAAGTTCCTTGGAGAAATGTCTATTTTTGCCTATTTTTAAAATTGGGGTGTCTTTTTATTATTGAGTTTTAAGAGTTTCTTATATATTCTGGATACAAGTCCCTCATGAGACTTGTGAATATCTTTTCCCATTTTGTGGGGTGCTTTTTCACTATTTTGATGATGCCCTTTGAAACACAAATTTTTTATTTGATGAAGTCCAGCTTACTTATTTTTTTCTTTTATTGCTTGTGCTTTTGTTGCCATAGCTAATGTTAAATCCTTTGCCAAAGTCAATGTCATGAAGAGTGACCCCTGTGTTTTTTTCTAGGAGTTTTAGCTCTTACATTTGGGTTTTTCACCCATAATTTTTGTACATGGCATGATGCAAGGGTCCAACTTTATTCTTTGCATGAGGAATACCATTGTTCCAACACCATTTGTTGAAGACTATTCTTTCCCCATGGGATGGTCTTGGCGTCTTTAACAAAATAATTTGATGAGAGGTGTCCAGGTTTATTTCTGGACTCTCAAATCTATTCCATTGATACATCTATCCTTGGGCCAGTACCATGCTATCTTGATTACTGTTGCTTTGTAGTAAGTTTTGAAACTGGAATGTGTGAGTCCTCTTATTTTGTTCTTTTTCAGAATTGTTTTGATTATTCTGGGTCCCATACAATTCCATATTAATTTTAGAATCAGTTTATCAATTTCTGTGAAGTTGTCGGTTAGGATTCTGATAAGAATTGTGCTGAATGTGTAGATCAGTTTGGGAAGTATTGCCATCTTAACAATATTAAGTTTTATGATTCATGAACATTGGATGTTTTTCTAATATTTAGATCTTTAATTTCTTTCAACAATGTTTTGTAGTTTTCAGAGTAATACTTTTGCACTTTTGTTAAATTTATTCCTCAATAGTTTATTCTTTTTGATGCTATTGTAAATGGAGTTGTTTTCTTAATTTCACTTTTGGATTAACTGCTGCTATGTAGAAATATAATTGATTTTTGCTCTCGACCCTGTAGCCTAACTGATTTTGTGTAATTAGGTCTAATAGTTTATGTTAGTGTATTCCTTAGGATTTTCTATATACATGATGATGTCATCTACAAACAGCAATAGTTTTACTTCTTTTTCAATCTGGGTATCTTCTATTTCTTTATCTTGCCTAATTGTCTTGGCTAGAACCTCCAGCACAAATGTTGAATAGACATTGTGAGAACAAATATCTTCACCTTGTTCCTGATCTTAGGGGGAAACCATCCAATCTTTCACCACATTAATTATGATGTTAGCTGTGAGTTTTTTGTAGATGTTTTTTAAAATCAGGTTTAGGAAGTTCCCATATATACGTACTTTCTTGAATGTTTTTATTCTGAAAAGGTGTTGGATTTTGTCAAATGCTTTTTCTGCATTTATAGAGATGACTATGTGATTTAAAAATTCTATTGATATGATGTATTACATTATTTGAATTTTGGATGTTGAACTACCCTTACATTCCTGGGATAAATCTCACCTGATCATGGTGTATATTTCTTTCCTTCTGTTGCTGGATTTGGTTTTCTAGTATTTTGTTGAAGATTTTTTACATAAATATTCACAACAAATATTAGTCTGTAGTTTTCTTGTGATATCTTTGTCTGGTTTTGGTATCAGGGTAATCCTGGCTTCACAGAATGAATTGGGAAGTGTTCCTTCCTCTTCTATTTTTTGAGAGAGTTTGTGAGGAATTGATATTAATTTTTCTCTAACTGTATGATAAAATTCAGTGGTGAAGAATTCTGGACTTGAGCTTTTCTTTGTGGGTAGTTGCTTTTCTTTTCTTTCTTTCTTTCTTTTTTTTTTTTTTGGAGACAGAGTCTCGCTATGTCATCCAGGTTAGTCTTGAACTCCTGGGGTCAAGTGGATCCTCCTACCTCAGCCTCCCGAGTAGCTGGGAATACAGAATACAGGAGTATGCCACTATGCCTGGCTAATTAAAAAAAAAAAAATTTAGAGTTCCCTTTTTGCCTTTCCACCATGTGAGGATGCAGCAACAAGGCACCAACTTGGAAGCCAAGAGCGAGCCCTTACCAGACACTGAATTTGTCAGCGCCTTAATCTTAAGACTTCCCATTTTCCAGAACTGTGAGAAATAAACTTCTATTTATAAATTACCCAGTCTGTGGTATTTTGTTATAGCAGCATAAATGGACAAAGACATCATCAACGTTACCTAATTTGGTGGCATGTAATCATTCACAGTATGCCTTTGTAATCTTTTTTATTTCCATAAAACCAGTAGTAATGTACCCTCTTTAATTTCTGATTCTAGTAATTTGAGTCTTTTCTCTCTTTTTCTTTGTTAATCTTGCTAAAGATTTGTCAATTCTGTTGATTTTTTTTAAAGCTTTTGCTTTCATTGATTTTTCTCTATTGCTTTTTATTAATTTCTGATCTCATCTTTATGATTTTCCTCCTTCTGCTTGCTTTAGGTCTAGTTTGCTCTTTTTCCAGTGTCTTAAGGTGACAAGTTACTTTACTGAGTTGCGATCTTTCTTCTTTCTTAATACAAACATTTAGAAGTTCTGGGATGCTCAAGTTACTATTTCTCAATAACTTTGGAGATTTTCAGCTATTATTTCTTTGAATATTTTTTCTGCTTCTTTTTCTGCTATCCTGATACTCCCATTACTGCTTCCCTAATCTCTATCAATCTATCTTCACATTCACTTATTCTTTCTTCTGCTAGTTAATTCTTAAAAATCAGTTATTGTCCTTTTCAAATGCTGTAACTTTCATTTGGTTCTTTTAAAATAATTTCTCTCTTAGTATGCAGCCTTGTCCTACTATTGTTGACTTCTTTAATCATGGTTTCCTTTAGTTCTGTGAACATGTTTATAAGGCTATTTTAAAGTCTTTTTCTGATAAATCCAACATCTTCTCTCTTTCACATGCAGTGTCCATTGCCTGTTTTTAACTTTTCCCCACCAGTATATGGGTCATACTTTCCTCTTTCTTTACATGCTTCATTCCTTTTTGTTGGAAACTCAACATTTTGGATAATATATTGTAGTTCTGGGTACTGTTTCCCTCTATAGCACCCTCCCACTGGGTCATCTCCTTGTTTGCTTATTTGGTGACTGACTGGATTATTTTAGTGACATTTATCTATTTTTATTTTTTATTTTTCAGAGTTTTAAGCCCCTCCCCCAGTGTTCAGCCTGTGATGCTGGTCCCCAGGGAGGTGCAGCTTTGGGCATGCCCACAGTCACCTGGGAAGACAGTGATTTTGGTAGAGCTCTCTTCCTCTTTGCCTGACCACCTCTATCTGTTAAACCACTAATTGCCAAAAGATTGCTCTATTGTTTTCAACAATGCCCTGGGGGCATAAATTGTTCAAAACTAATCCAATCAAATCCTGACACCTCCTCCCCAAAAAACCTCCCCAAATTCTGACTCCTTTGAAGGATTAGTTTCTGGGGTCACTGTTTGATATTTGTTCTGACCCCAGGATGGCTCCCCCCAGTTCTTTTATTCCCTACTGCTTCCTGCAAACTGTCCACCTACAGTTGAGTGTGTATTGCGTGTGTGTGACTCCTCCAGTGTGTTTCACAGCCTCCGTGGTTCTTGAGAGCGCCCTCCGGCTTGAGTCTCTCCATGCTCTGTAGCAGATGATGTTAGTTCCTTTGGGAAAAGGTTAGGAGACGTTTTATGGCCTGTTTATTTACCCAGGCAAAATCTCTGGGCCAGGACTCAGCTGAAGGTGGGGACAACAGCAAGCTTCTCTCTGAGCGACACCATGTTGGAGCTGAGGATCTCAGGTGGGAGCAGTAGCTTGCCTGTCCTGGCGTGGAGCCACAGCCTCATGGGCCAGGGCAAGTGGGAGCCCCACCTCTCAACCACAGTCTCCCAGGACCGAGCCTCAGCAACAGGCAGCTGGAGGAAGGATGGAAAGCGCTTGCATGGTGCTCTCTGCCTGGGTGGTGGCAGGAGAGGGAGCTGCCAGCAGCCTGGAGTGGAGTCTCGCCTTGCTGAGCTGGGAGAGCGAGGAAGAGAAAAGTCTTGGTTCAAATATTACAGACTCTTGCCTTCCTCACAAATTTTTGTATTAATAGATGTCCTTAAATTTTTGTCAGTTTTTTTTTTCAGGCCATTCTCTGTTACACACCCCCCACTCTTAATTTTACGCTTCCCTATCTATGGGAGGAAGGGGATCATAGTCATCAGGCTACTTTCTACTGAAATGGGGGCAGCGTTTTAGATGGAAGGTTTATGCTTATATACGTCATTGTGAAACTTTGACAGTATATTTACACAACAGTAGAAAAAAATCATAAGCAATAATGACAACAAGGAGGACTGGCAAGGCAAAATGCACTGTTGCCTCGTAGACAATGTCTGATCTAGGGCTGGGCAGGAAAGCACCCTGTAGGTGATCCGAGAGAACAGCTTCTGCAAATTCATGCAAATTCAGAAATCATATACAGATGACAAATGCAAATCAACAGAAGAGGCGAACGCCCTGGGGAAATCCTCACTAAGGACTTATCTCTCCATCCTATAGACAGAACAAATAATCAAAGAAAGGTTAGCAAAAAAAAAAAAAAAAATTAACATTTTCATTTTTCTCCTTCCCTAAACAGTTACTTTAGATTGCCTAAAGGCTGGCCCCTCCACTGGGGACTTAGTTCTCTTCTTCTGTGGGACCCAAGATTTCATTTCTGACAATTTCAGAAGGTGTGAGCTGTTAGAGGCACTTCATGGGGTCTCTTCCGCTTCTTTGTTTCCAGCTGGGGTGGGGACCCGGAAGAGGCAGACTCACACACAGCGGTTACTCCCCGACCGCTCACTTGGCATATTGCTTTACCCCGCTTTTTACTCACGGTTATATTACCATACTTACCTCGAGGTGCTAAGAAGGGTCTCTCAGGCCGGGCGAGGTGGCTCATGCCTGTAATCCTAGCACTCTGGGAGGCCGAGGCGGGAGGATCGCTCGAGGTCAGGAGTTCGAGACCAGCCTGAGCAAGAGTGAGACCTCGTCTCTACTAAAGATAGAAAGAAATGATCTGGACAGCTAAAATATATATACAGAAACAATTAGCCGGGCATGTTGGTACGTGTCTGTAGTCCCAGCTACTTGGGAGGCTGAGGCAGGAGGATCGCTTGAGCCCAGGAGTTTGAGGTTGCTGTGAGCTAGGCTGACGCCACGGCACTCTAGCCCAGGCAAGAGAGTGAGACTCTGTCTCAAAAAAAAAAAGGGGGTCTCTCATAAATTATTTCTTAGGGGTTTAACTTAAGCCTGCTTCTGAGGGACATCCTTATTCAGAGGGGGACAAATAGCAATACCCTATTCTACTTTTCTGCATTGATTTTAGAGTGTATGTAATTTTTATTTTAGATGTAGGACTTCGCTTACTTGCTGGGTTATCTCCGATTCAAAAGTGTGTCCATGGAGGAGGGGAGCCTACGAACATCTTGATGACCTGTGGGATCACTGAATAGACCTGGTTCCCACTGAGGCTCCACTCAAGTTCATGGGTGACCACAGGACATTGTGCAGTAGATCCAGGTGCAGACCACAGGATACAACACCACCATGGAGTAGTCACCTTGTGAAATGTCCAAGGCTCCCTGGGCTCTTGGGTCCTGTTGACAATAGGCTATCTGAGCCTGTCTGCCTCTGTTGGTTTCCAGGTCCCTTTCTTCTTGGCCTCAGATTTGTGCAGCTTGGCCATGCTGCTGTGGTGCTTGTTGACATCCTCGATGTGGGAGGGGGAGCTGCTGAGCTGTCTCTGCAGCTGCCTGTCCACAGCGTCCATCACCACCAGCATGCCATTCTCCACCTGCTTGGCCTCTTTCCCTGGACTGCTGATGTCCATCAGCCCATCATCCTCTGAGACTTGTTCTGCTCCATGCTGGTGACATGCAGAGGAACTCGGCAAAGGCCCTGTCCCAGGCCAGCAACTCCTGGTAGGAGCCTATCTTGGAGCTTTAGACACTCTCTCCATTCCCAGCCTCAAAAGCCATCTACTAATAACGAGTGAAAGTGTCAGTCATCACAAGGGTTAGGCCCACTACATGTTGGGCTCCCTGTGCAATGGGCCACCTCTCTGTCCTTGGACCATCTCGAGCATATAAATAGTTTGTTGCACACAGGATCTTCCCAAATGAAGCCTCACCAAATCCGGTAAGGCAAGCACACGAATGGCCCATTGTAAATGGGGTTTTCCCAAATGAGGTTCTCCAAATCCATTAAGGCATCACACGTCTAATGTGTGTAGCTGCCTCAAAAGAGGCCGCACCAAAGCTTCAAGCAGGAGAATGAGGTCGTGAGAATTCTGCGTCTACTTACACTGCCATTCCAAATGGGAGAGGCCCAGTCTTTAGCTTTAATGGGGGTCTAAATCGACCTGGGGTATCAAGGCCCAGAGAACAGATTACCTCCAGTGGCTTTCAGAGAACAGATTGCCTCCTGTGGTCTTCTCAGTGGCTCTACCAGTGGCCTGACTTCTTTTTGCCATGTTGGCCACCTCCCCGGGCTCAGCCACAGCCTGTATCATAGCCATTATTTCAGTGGCATACTTAATATTCTTATCTCCTGCTGTCAGGAGACTCCTTTTCTTTCAAATGGCACTATGAGAAGGTACAATCATAAAAGCACATTAGATGTTTACCTTTTTCCTCTTGATAACTGCAACTCAGCTTCCTGGGCTGAAGTCTCAGGTGGCAGCACCACTGCTATGATCACCACATATCCTGTCCTTCGATGTCCATAAAGCTGTTCCACTAGTGAGAAAATCCCAACCTGTTCTGGCATTGGCTGATCTGACAGATCCATCCTGCTGGAATACAGTCTCCAGAACCTCTAAACAGTCGTGTTGTAAAGGGAAAAGGGTGGCAGGATTGAGAATAGACACAGTCATTAATAACAATCTATCAGGGGAGGTTTAATTGTGTCAACCTTGGGGCTATAAAGGGCTTCCCGGTGGCCACCTTGCCTGGAGGAATTTAAAGCAGCCAGCCCCAGAGACTGCCGGCTGCTCTGCTGAGTGCAGGGGTTCCAAAGCCACACCACCAATATCACTGTTTTTTTAGGACAATTTGTTACCTACCGGAACAAACTGTCAACCACTGAAGGTTTCAAGGTTGTTCTTTAAGTCTCAAAAAAAGCTATGCCCAAGCTTGTCTGACATCCGCCCTGCCAAGTGTCCGTGATGCTAGGCCTCGAGGAAGGTGACGGTTTTGTGGCCAAGCTCCGCGGCCTGCCCTGGTCCTGCTCTGTGGAGGACGTGCAGAGCTTCCTCTCCGACTGCACGGTTCGTGACGGGCCGCGGGCGTTCATTCCATCTACACGAGCGAGGGCAGGCAGAGGGGCGAGGCTTTTGTTGACCTTGAATCAGAAGATGATGTAAAAATGGCCCTGAAGAAAGACAAGGAAAGCACGGGGCACCGGTACATGGAGGTGTTCAAGTCCCACAGGACCGAGGTGGATTGGGTGTTGAAGCACAGCGGTGCCACCAGTGCCCATGGCTTCGTCCGTCTTCGAGGACTCCCGTTTGGACGCACAAAGGAAGAAATTGTCCACTTCTACTCAGGGTTGGAAGTCGTGCCAAACGGGATCACATGGCCTGTGGACCCTGAGGGCAGGACTACAGGAGTTGGCCGAGGAGGCTCTGGGGAGGCGCAAGGCGAGGACAGGGCACGGGCGCACGCGGGCGTCCGAGAGCGGTCGGGAGGGGGTCGGGGCCCACTCGGAGCCCCTCGGAAGCGCGCGTCTGTGCGGAGGCCGGGCCGTGCCCGCGCTGGCGCGGCTGGAGACACGCCGGCATCGTGCGGCCCGGCCTCGGGGGCGGCTGCGGCTTCACCGCCGACCTGTTCGGGGGAGCCCTCGGCTGCTGTCTCGCAGGCACGTGCGACCACAGATACTGGGATGGCGAGCTCGGTGCAGAGCCCCACCGGGCACTGCGGCCACAGGAGAGGACTTCCTCACAAAGCCACCGAGGGGGACATTTACAACTTCTCTCCGCTGAGCTCGCCCGGATGCAAGGCGGACGTGGAGTTCGCCGCTCGCGAAGAGCCTGTGGCGGCTACGTCCGGAGACGGGGCCAGCACGCAGCACGGTCACAGAGGACTCTTCCTGATTCGACAGCCGGGCCGGCGACGGGGCCAACAGCGGCCGGGCGACGCGAGGCACGGGGTGTCGGCAGCCCAGGCCACTTGCAGCCGTCCGGAGAGTCGTCCGCGAGCGGCTGCCGCGGGGGGCTGCGGCGGTCAGAACAGCCTGGGCGGATACGATTAGTTTTGTAGGAATGCTGAAGTTTTTTCAATCAAATTTTCACAGGCAGCCAACAAGCAATGAATGAAGAGCAGTTACAACGCTAGAGGAAGCTCTGGGGCCCATTTTGCACCACGAGTTTGTCAAATCTGGATTAAAAAAAAATTACCTCTGCAAACTTTTCTTCTAGCATGTGATATTGAGCAAACTAAAACTATTTTCAGCTTTTCCCAATTAACATTTTGGTAGTATACTTCAGAGTGACGTTATCTGAGCTTCAGTAGTTTAAGTATGTTCAATACGGACCTTTTGCCGCCGCACGCAGTGAACACACTGGGGAGACGTGCTTTTTTGGAAAACTCAAAGGTGCTAGCCCCTTGATTCAAAAAGAAATATTTGTCATGTTTGTTCATTCTAGTTTATATTTTCATTTAAAATCTTTTAGGTTAAGTTTAAGCTTTTTAAGAGTTAGTTTTGAGAATTGAAACAGAATACTAATACTGTAGGAACTGGTGAGGCCTTGACTTAAAACTTTCTTTGTACTGTGATTTCCTTTTGGGTGTATTTTGCTAAGTGAAACTTGTTAAATTGTTTGTTAACAAAATTACTTTCTTAAAAAAGATTTTTTTCACAATGACTGGCACAAGATTATCTACTCAGCAAAAGGTAGCAAAATGGGTTGTTGAATTCATTTTATTCCTAATGTATTTTAGTGTGAATTTTAAAATTTCATACATCAAATCTATGATCTCCCTTATAGTCTTACAATGAGGCTAAATAAAAGTTTAATAAAACGTTAAAAAAAATCTATCAAGGAGGCCATCTTCTCACAATATTGTTCAGTGGCTTTGAGAAGTATGCCAAAGGCCTTGGGATGCCTCTCAGAATCTATACTGGAACTCGAAGGCGCTCTCCTTGTTTTTCTCCATACAAGGGCTTTACCATCAAGTCCAGAGTCTGGGATCCAGATACCATTCCTAGGAACCCGGGCTAAGTTAATGTAAGTTGACAGATCTCTCCGATTGCAGGTTCACAAATCCCCTGATCCTCTCATCAAACAGGGCAGGAAGGCCCTTTTAAAACTCCTAACAGGCTAACAGCACTGTAAAGCCACGCCGGTCCCAGCATCCCGCCATTTAAAAGATACTGAGTACCATGCAAGTGGTCAGCCGCACTGCCGTCCGGGCCCGCCCCTGCCGCTCTCTACCTGGGGCCAGGGTCAGGGTCAGGGCTGCAGCGGGAGGAAGGAGCCCCCAGACTGCTTCTGTCCCCGTGGCTTGGCACCAATCCAAGCCCCACTGTCGATCTTTGCCCAGCGCTCCTGTGGGGATATTTGGAGACAGGGGCTCCAGGCCCACTCCTTCACCCTCTGAGTCCTGCACTTGGAAAACTTTTTCTCTCCTGGGGGTGTCTTAATCTGGAGGCCTTTGTAACTTTTGGACAAAGTTCTTTCTAATGTCCTTTCTTTTTACAAAAAGCATATTAACTGAACATAATTTGTCCCCTTCTGATTATGGAACGTTCCCTGGCCAAACTGAGTTTTCCGCCTAGAAGTTGATACCATTCCTAACCCGAGTTGCAATTCAGTGGACCTTCCCTACCCCCCAGCAGCAGCGGGCTCTCGGCAGGCCCGCACTCACGCCGTCCGCCCCCTCCCGCGCACACTGGGCTGCGGCTCTCGCGGGATCACGCGCAGGCCGCATTTGCCACCCGCACATGCGCAGAGAGCACGGGGATCCCGGAGCCCTCCTGCATCCTGTCGGCCACAGACGGTCCGCGCGGCGCTGGCCGCCGCGTGGAAATAAGAAGAAATTTTCTTTCTGAAGTGCCCTGCTCCTGCTCTAGGCAAACGCCAAAGGCAGACAGGAATTCCGCCGGGCACAAGCCACAGTTGTGAGCACGTGCACCTGGCAAGCAGGGAGGGCAGCGGGTTGCAGGCCTTGCAGGCGTTTTCTCCTCCCTCGGTGACAAAATGGCTGTGGTGGGTGTTAGTTGCCCCAGGCCAGACCCCGCACTGGGCTGTTTACCCAGCTGGCTACTGTAAGGCTGGTGGCGGGCACCCCTCCCCTCCGTAATGGAAAAAGAAGAAGCCCACGACCTGCCAAGGACAATGCCTGCAAGGCCCAGCTAAGTTAAAGGACGGCCACACCTGGATGGTTACCCTGATAAGAGTCTCGGTTCCTGGAGTCCACACATACCACCAGCCCCTCCTATTTCTCAGTGCCCTCCCTAAAACTGCAAGGGACAATTCCTTGTTCTCCCCACCGTAAATCTTACTGCCAAAGAAACCCCTACCCCCATCCCTAAAAAACATATATAAACCCACTCAGACTTCTGGCCGATGTGACTTTTCGGGTCTCTGTCCTCCCCCCCACCCCAGGACCCGAAAATCTCGCCCGGGTCCCTCTCTTGGGACTCCTTAACCTCACCCAGGAGCGCCCCAATAAAGCCTCTTTACTTATCCCTTTCAACTCTGCTTGTCTTTCTCTCTCTGGCGCCGGCCAATCCAAAAAACCTTACAGCTATCAGCCTCTGGCAGGGGCAGATCAAAGCCCGTGGTGCCTTCCCGCAGATGGGCTACAGGCGCCCGGCTGCTCCCTCGACGCTTCCCGGGGAGTTGGTGTACCTCCCTGCCCGGCCATGTGCGTGCCTGCGGGTGGGGGCAACAGGCGCCGGCTCCCCCAACCCCCTTGCCGCGTGGGGAAATTCATCTGTTTCACTAAACCATTAACTTTATCTCAGGCCTTTAGGATCACATTAGGTCATTAAATATGAAACATCCAACCTCAAATAATTCAGACATTTCCTACCCAATAACCCAATACATATGGGATCTTGTCCCCTTTACCTGCGCTTTGACAAAATAATTTCAGTTACAAGACAGTACAATTTAAAGTTTCATTTAACAGCCGCTTTTCCTCACACTCTAGCACATACATTGGATTACGATAAAACCATTTTCCTTAGACATAGGTTCACAGCTATAAGTTAACCATCCAGCCAAAATTTTTCCCAAGCGACTTTTAGATGGAACTTTCCTATGTTGCAATAAAACTTTACAAACACAGACAACACAGAGAATTCTCAACACAAAATGGCAGGCCCATCAAACAAATGGGAATCCAAAGAGGACAAATGCCACCACAAGTGGAAGGTTCAAAAACCCTCCCCAAATGGGTGGTCTAATACCCCCATTCCCTGGGAAACCTTCCCCAATTGGTGGCCTAGCCTCCCCCATTCCCTGGGAACCACAAAAGGGCTCAATCCAAACCAGGTCCCCGGGCCCACTAAACCACTACATATAAAAACCTATATGCCCAAAAACTACATAATGATGAGGAAATGGACAAATCCCTGGAAACCTTACAACCTCCCTAAGTTTACCTAGGAGGTAATAGAATTTCTGAATAGACCAATCTCAAGCTAAGAAATTGGAGCAGCAATTAAAAACCCCTCAAAACGGAAAAGTCTCGGACCAGATGGCTACATTTCAGAGTTTTACCAAACATAGAAAGAAGAACTCATGCTTTAAATGGTTATTTAAAAAATAGTTTTCACCAGTTTCACCAGAGAGCAGGTCAGCAGAACTCACATTGTCAGTCAGAAGTTGGTCTTCCCACATTCATTTTTTGAAAGTTATTTTGCTAGATTCTATGAATCTGAGGTTGACAGATTCTCCCCTCCGCCCTTTTCAGGACTTTAAATGTCATTTCCTTGTCTTCTCTGGCTTGCATAATTTATTTTTTATTTTTTGTAGAGACAAGGTTTCACTGTGTTGCTCAGGCTGGTCTCAAACTCCTGGCCTCAAGTGATCCTCCCACCTCAGCCTCCCAAAGTGCTGGGATTACAGGTGTGAGCCACTGCATCTGGCCAAGGCTTGCATAATTTCTGATGAGAAGTCTGCTAAATTCTTTGTGTCTGTTTTTCTTTGCCTACTTTTAAGAGTTTATCTTAATAACTGTTTTTCAACAGTGTGAGTTATGATGTGCCTTAGTGTGGTTTTACTTTTTCCACACTAAGGTTTGTTGAGATTCTGGTTTAGTTTCCATCAAACTTGGAATATTTGGCTACCATTTCTTATGTATGCTTTGTCTCCTTCCTTTTCTAGGACTCCAGTTACACCTACATTAGACTGAGCGATATTGCCCCCAAAGTGGTTTTTATTCAGTCTCTTCTCTCTCAGTGTTTCAATTTTTATGATTTCTATTCATATGTCATCAAGTTCACTGATAATTTCTTCTGAAATTTCTTTCTTTCTTTTTTTTGAGACAGAGTCTCACTCTGTTGCCTGGCTAGAATGCCGTGGTGTTAGCCTAGCTCACAGCAACCTCAAACTCCTGGGCTCAAGCAATCCTTCTGCCTCAGCCTCCCCAGTAGCTGGGACTACAAGCATGCACCACCATGCCAGGCTAATTTTTTCTATATATTTTTAGTTGTTCGGTAATTTCTTTCTATTTTTAGTAGAGACAGGGTCTTGCTCTTGCTCAGGCTGGTCTCGAACTCCTGACCTTGAGCGATCCTCCCACCTCGGCCTCCCAGCGTGCTAGGATTACAGGTCTGAGCCACCGCGCCTAGTCTGAAATTTCTAATGTGCTGTTAATTCTATCCAGGGCATTTTTCATTGCAGATATTGTATTTTTTTCTTTATAAGCTTCATTTGGGTCTTTTTTGTATCTTCCATTTCTTTCTTTATCTTGTTCATATTTTCCTTTATATCCTTGAGCACATTTATACGGTTTATAGTAGCCATTTTAAGGTTTTTGCCTGTGAGTCCATCATCTCATTTTGGGGATCTGTTTCTATTGATTGACATTTCTTCTGATTATGGTTTATATTTTCCTCCTTTTTTTGCATAGCTGGGTCATTCTTGACTGGATGCCAACATCATGAATTTTACTCCGTTGAGTACTTTTTGTATTCCTTTAAAGAATGTTGGGCAGGCAACATGTTCTAGCAGGTAGCTAAGTTACTTAGGATCAGTTTGATCCTTGTGAGGCAGGTGTTTAGCTTTAGATTTTATTCTACTGCTAGTTTAACCCCACTGCTAAAGTGATACCTTTCAGAGGACCACCCCAATGCCCTGTGTATTACAATGTCTTCTCACCCTGACCACTGGAGATACAAACTATTTCAGCCCTACTGCTTTCTGATGATTTGTTCTCTGGATTTATGGGATTTATGTGACATATGCACAGATCAGTACTCAGCCAGAGATCTGAGAGGGCTCTCTGCAGCTCTCATCTCTGGAGCACTATGTGCAGCCCCCTCCTGTCTGGAAATCTGCCCACAAATCCCAGCAACTGTGGCCTCCCTGAATGCCAGTCTCTGCTTCCTCTACTCAGCAAGCCTGCTGTGCTCCATGTGGGTTTCCCCTCTTGGTTCTGTGGCCTGCAAACTGCCGCAGGCAGAAAGCTGGGGCACTCAGGCTCACTTTGTTTCCTTAACTTCTCAGGGATCACTGCCAAGTGCTGCCTGGATTCCAACATCTGAAAACACTTTTTAAAAGATTTCCTCCATTTTATAATTGTGGATGTCAAGAGGACAGTTTCCATAGCAGTGAACCCCTTGTGGGTGCCACTGTTCAATTTACTAACGCACGCGTAAGCCTCCCATCCAACATGGCATGTTTATGACTCATCTTTTAACCCACACTGTATTCTCCATGGAAAGCAGTTTGGAGGGCACGGGTTACGCAGATGGCTCCTGACACATGCAGACAACTTGCTTTGAAAGTTCTTAACAATTCAGAATTGCTTGAACTTGGTTTGTGTAGTGTGTCTCACACCCCCAAAGTACTACTTATTTTTTTTTTTTTGAGACAGAGTCTTGCACTGTTGCCCAGGCTAGATAGAGTGAGTGCCGTGGTGTCAGCCTAGCTCACAGCAACCTCAAACTCCTGGGCTTAAGCAATCCTCCTGCCTCAGCCTCCCGAGTAGCTGGGACTACAGGCATGCGCCACCATGCCTGGCTAATTTTTTCTATATATATTTTTAGTTGTCCAGATAATTTTTATTTCTATTTTTAGTAGAGACGGGGTCTCACTCTTGCTCAGGCTGGTCTCGAACTCCTGAGCTTGAGCGATCCACCCGTCTCGGCCTTCCAGAGTGCTAGGATTACAGGCGTGAGCCACCACGCCTGGCTGTACTACTTATTCTTATTCTTGTTTTTTGTAAGAGACAGGATCTGGCTGTATCACCCAGACAGGAGTGCAGTGGTGTGAGAGCTCCCTGCAGCCTTGAACTCCTGGGCTCAAGTGATCCTCCAGCCTCAGCCTCTGAGTAGTTGGGACTATGGGCACATGCCACCACACCCAGCTAATTTTAAAAATTTTTTGTAGAGATGGGGTCTTGCTGTGTTGCTTAGGCTGGTCTCAAACTCCTGCCACCAAGGGATCCTCCCACATCAGCCTGCCAAAGTGCTGGGAGTAGAAGTGTGAGCCACTGCCACCAGGCTTATTCTTGCATTTTAACAGTGGATCCAAACCACATAGTGATAGTCTGTGATAGTAAAGATGAGTCAGAACTCAAGTTATTTCAATCCTGTCATTCTGTGCAATAACTTAAGAGATCTTGTGTTTAAAGCAGTGAAACAATGTGAAAGTAGTGTAACATTTTTTTCTCTTTTAAAAATGTATTAATGATTCAGACGTGGTGGCACACGCCTGTAGTCCCAGCTACTTGGGAGGCTGAGGTGGGAAGACCACTTAAGGCCAGGAGTTCAAAACCAGCCTGGGTAACATAGTGAGATCCCATCTGTAAAAATTATACACACACACACGGAATGAAAAAGCATTAATCCTCTCTTCTTCCTTTCTGGTACCATGATATTCCTTTTTAGTTTTTATGGCATGAGTATATAACAAAGTTCACTAAAGCTCCACCGTTCCTCTTTCCTTTCCAGCCATTGTTATTTCATTGACTATCCCCACAGGTGAGTGTCCCCAATCCAAAAATCTGAAATACTCAAAAATTCAAAATTTAAGTGCCAACATAGTGCTCAACTGGTAAGTCTAACGCAAATATTCCAGAATTTAAAGAAATTCAAAATCTGAAACACTTTTGGTCCCAAGCATTTGGGATAAGGGATCCTCAGTCTATACTGCCACGTGGAGGGGAATATTCAAATGTGACCTCCTGAGTTAATGCCTGAGGGTTCCCAGGGCTGCCCACCCCACCTCACAAAGGGGAGTGATCTCAACGGAGACCCGAGGGGAGGCCGGAGGTGGTGGCTCACACCTGTAATCCTAGCACTCTGGGAGGCCGAGGCAGGTGGATCCTTTGAGCTCAGGAGTTCAAGACCAGCCTGAGCAAGAGCGAGACTCCATCTCTACCGAAAATATAAAGAAATTAGCTGGACAACTAAAAAATATATATATAGAAAAAATTAGCCGGGCATGGTGGCGCATGCCTGTAGTCCCAGCTACCAGGGAGGCTGAGGCAGGAGGATCGCTTGAGCCCAGGAGTTTGAGGTTGCTGTGAGCTAGGCTGATGCCACGGCACTCTAGCCCGGGACAACAGAGTGAGACTCTGTCTCAAAATAAATAAATAATGAAAATAAAATAAAATAAAATAAATAAAGAAACCCGAGGGGCTCCACGGGGTGCCCCTCCGAGGCTGGGGCTCCAGTGGAGTCAGAAGCGCTAGAGCTGGGAGTCCACAGGTACCTGTAAGTGGGGTGGGTGGGGTACAGTCACAAGTGACCAGGCTCAGCAGGATGTGGAAGGGGTTGTCTTCAGGAGCCCCTGGCCACGCTCTACTCTCCCCTCCCCACTCCGCCACTATTTCCTCTTTGTTCCTGAGGACCAGGGACTGGACAG
Organism: Lemur catta; assembly: GCF_020740605.2. Classification (NCBI taxonomy): domain Eukaryota; kingdom Metazoa; phylum Chordata; class Mammalia; order Primates; family Lemuridae; genus Lemur; species Lemur catta. The sequence continues at coordinate 6,627,034 of NC_059144.1, read as the reverse complement.
TGGTGCCCCACTGAACAAAGACTGAAGAAACTTTTGGGTTATGTCTTGAAGGCTGGGTGGTTTCCAGGGAAATACGGAAGGTTTTCTGTATGAGAAACAGTAAAGGCTGGGAGTCTGTGGGACCAAAGTGTGCAGGCCACAGGGCGGAGCAGGGCTGTGGAGGACCCACGGCAACCCCACGGAGCGGGCGTCTGAGGTGTCTCTGGGCTCCAGCATGGAGCACAGTGCCAGGCCACTCGGAGCTCCCTGCCACCACTCGTGGCCCTGACAGACCCAGCTGGGAGGGCCTGCAGCTCTTCTCAGCACCAGCTCGGCTCGCCTGGACAGGTGAGGAAGTTGAGGCCCAGAGGTTGGCTGGCCCCAGCACAGCTTCGAGACCACCCACAGGGAGGACAGGCCCCGCCCCCACCGCAGCTGGAGTCTCAGGGGACTGCTTCGGGTCTCTGCCCCTCTCGAGGGCAATGGTCCCGCAGTGGTCATGGGCCAGCCTGTCTCTCTCTTTGCTGTCATCCCATGAACAAAGGGATGTTTGTTGTTCTTCCTCCTACCCGGAAAAAACAAAACAAGGAAAACTCCTAATCCTGCACCTCCTCTGACTGCTGACCCATTTCCTGTTCTCTGGTGCAGTTTCCAGAGTGGCTGGGCCCTGTTGCTCCACGCTCCTAGACCACAGCAGCCTGGCCCTCCCTCCCAGGCCTCCCCCGCCCTGACAGCCCAGTTCGAGCCGGATCCCTGTGCTGTCCACTCACTTGCGCGTGCAAGGCCTGTCCGCGAACTGTAATCCAAGTCCCAGCCATCTCAGCTGGGTGTCTCATGGCACTCCAGACTCAATCTCTCCACTTCCAGGGTGCACGGGGCCATCCTTCCCCTCTCTCCTCCCACCTGCAACCTACCCTCAGGAAATCCTGTGGCTTCACTGCTGGAATCTTACCAAAACCGGGCCTGCCCACCCTCTCCCCAGCTAAAAGCCCAGTCGGGCCCTCCCCTCTTCACCTTCACTCAGGGCGAAGACATCCTTACCGAGTGCATGGAGGCAGGTTAACTATGATGGGAGCAGTGGGAGCTGCGGAGTGTTCTGAGGTGAGCGGGAGCTATAGGGCAACCAAGAGGCAGCTCCACATGAGCTTTCTGCAAATTGCCTAAAGAGATCTCGGAAGAAAGGGACCATGCTGGGATTCCTTTTTTCATTTTAAATACTATTTGCTTTCTTCCTAATTTATACTCAATTTAATATTGATAACTTATTCTTTTTACATCTGCCATAAATGTCATCACCTGGCTCATCATATTTTTAGTAGAGATGAGGTCTCCCTATGTTGCCCAGGCTGGTCTCAAACTCCTGGCCTCAAGCCTCCACAGTGCTGGGATTACAGGTGAGCCAAGGCCCCAGCCGAGCAACCTTTTTTTCTTCCCAAGGTCTCGCTCTGTCACCCAGGCTGGAGTGCAATGATTTATTATTTTATTTTATTTTATTTTATTTATTTATTTTTTTGAGACAGAGTCTCACTTTGTTGCCCGGGCTAGAGTGAGTGCCGTGGCGTCAGCCTAGCTCACAGCAACCTCAAACTCCTGGGCTTAAGCGATCCTACTGCCTCAGCCTCCCGAGTAGCTGGGACTACAGGCATGCGCCACCATGCCCGGCTAATTTTTTCCATATATATTTTTAGTTGTCCAGATAATTTTTATTTCTATTTTTAGTAGAGACGGGGTCTCGCTCAGGCTGGTCTCGAACTCCTGACCTTGAGCGATCCACCCGCCTCGGCCTCCCAGAGGGCTAGGATTACAGGCATGAGCCACCGCGCCCGGCCTATTATTTTATAATAGGTCACACGCCCTTCAATGTGGAAGGGCTCCTGCCTACCAAGGCCATATGTGACCCTGGCCCTCCTGCCTCCTTGGGTTTATGCTGTAGGGGCCTCTGGCCTCCTTCCAGCCCGTAGGTCCTCATCAAATGTCCCTGTCCCCAGGGTATACCCTGGGCACCCTGTTGGGAACTGCTGTCCCTGCAACCCCTGCTCTGCTGCTGCTTAGCACCTGCCACTGCACACACAGACCCTCTGATGATCGGGTTGGCTGCTGCCTGCTCTGCCTTGGTGCACAGACCTGCCAGCACAGAGGACAGCGGGGGCGCCAGGAACAGCTTTTAGGGGTGGTTGCCCTGGCTCCCCAAGGCGGGCACATGACCTGGTTGTCCCTTCCCACCACACTCCCACACCCCCTCACCCGCAGCAGAAAGAACCAGCCGAGGTCTCCTGCTATACTAATGTATTCCATCTTTCAAAAAGAAAGAAATGATTTTAATATTACTTAACAATATGTTAAAAAAGTAGCCAGGCAGGCCTCCGTGTTAATACAGTCGTACACTCTATAACGGACTTGATGGTGTGAGCACTCGGTGGGTTTCTTGTTTTTTAACTTTCTTGTCTGCAAGGGATCTTACACAAGCTGGCTACAAGTCAGGGGGATCAAACACAGACAGCGCAACGTGTACACTCTGAACAGCAGATTGTGGAAGAGAACGAAGGAAGCCTGCCCTGCCCAGCCCGCCTTGGGTGGACGCAGGGGCACACGAGAGTTGAGTGATGGCCAACACCCAGTGGGGACAGATGACAGGACAGGGCGCGATGCAGAGGCGACGGAGCCACAAGGATGATACAAACTCGTATCTGGCCACAGCCCAGGCCTCCGAGGCCGCAGTGGTGGGAGGACTTGGCGCGAACTACTGTTCCAATCCGACAGCACAGAGCTACAATCAAAGGGGTCTCACGCACAGACTACACGCACACGAGCTAACAGCGTGGGCCGAGCAGCAAGTTCTTGGTCTGGGGTCTCAGGCGGTGGGGCCCGCCCCCAACAGCCCTGGGCGAGCTCTGGCTCTGGGGGGCCAGCAATGGGCTCGGCTCTCGGGGTGGCGCAGCCTAGCCCGCCTCCCGCATGTCCCTCTCCAGGCAGGCCTCGTTCAGTGGGCAGCAAAGGTGGCTTTTTTCAAGCTAAAATTGGACCAGTTGATGGACAGTCTTTGTCGGGTCTGTCTAGCAGAATCCAAGCAGAACCTGTGAAGACAAAAAGCCAAACTGTCACCAAAGGACACAGCCCACACCCACGCTGGGGCTTGGCAAAGCCTCCCATCCTCCTACTGTTGCTAGAAACTCAGGGGGGTGGACAGTGAGGGTGATCAGGGTCAACGGTCCCCTCCAGGCCCCACCACAGGCTGCACTGGAGGAAGGGACAGCGCCCTGGGAGGAAGGAAGGGAGGTGGGATGCAGTCCTGAGAAAGAAAAGAAATTTTTAATCTGAGGAATGCGAGCCCTTTAAATGACCTGGCCCAGAGAGGGACAGACACGTGACAGCCCCACGTCTTCCTCCCACTTTGAGCTAAGGCATCATTTCGAAGCCGCCTGCTCTGTGGATTCCAGACTACACAGTGACCTGAGGCTGCCACATGCTGGAGAGTAACTCACACCCTGCAGCTCAACAACACAGGGGCATCACCAGTCAATGTGACTTACTTGAACTAACGGGAATTCCTGACAAACAACCTTTGTAGTCACCCCTCTTCTGATCTTTTTTCTTTAGAAACCTGAACCTCTCCATTGTTCTCCAAGGCATTGTTCTCCAGTATGTCCCGGGCTCCAGTCCTCAACCTTGGCACAAATAAACTCTCTACATGGATTGTGCCTCAGTTTCTTTCTTTAGGTCAACAGTCCATGCTTCTAAGGTGTTTTGTGTCATCGTTTCCTACCCTGTGCTTCAGGGAACGGGGTTGGCTCAAGTTCCAAGAAGAAAAGCAACAGGTGTGTGTTGGGGGTGCCACTGGACCAGGAATACAGGCCTCCAGCCTCCCCAAGGAAGCTTCTGACGGAGAGTATCAGAAGTGCACCCTGCCTGGCTGGGCACTGCCAACGGCCACCATCCTGAATGTCTTAATATGGCCAAGACAAGGACAAGGAGGAAGGGCGAGGGGTTCACTGCTTCGCTGGGTGCCTTGTCCAGACAGTAAATGATCGCAGCCTACTGCAAAGCAGGCGAGAGCTGGGTGGCTTTGCAGGTAAGCTCCACAGACACACAGACAGGGTCTGTAGGTGGGGGAGGCTGGGACTGGCAGGTGGCCTCAGGCCAGGGGCCACCACACAAGGGTCAGATAGAGCTCCAGGGCAGTCCCTGCAACAGATCATCTTGGGGAAGCAATTCTGCCACTAAGCCAGGCTGCTGCACCTGGGTGAGGCAAGCAGTAGGGACCTGGCACACGTGCCCTGCGGGGCAGAGGGAGGACAGGGAAGCCCAGACTGGGCCGGTGGGTTGAGCTGACCATGAAAACAGGAGATGTGCTCAGACCTGGGCAAAATGCTGCCCACTGTCTTAGGAAGGAGGGCCGGCTACACCCCTTACAGCCAAGTGGGGCCCTGGGAAGAGAGTCCTAGCAAACCACGTGTGACCTGGCAGCTCCCTCTCTGAGCCTGGGACTGTGGAAGCCACAACTGGGAAGAAGGAATCACAAGGGGGAAGCAAATTAGATCTGAGCCTGGCCTGCCCTGGGAGCTGCTGGAAGGCCTGTCACCAAGCACGAGGCCGAGTGGGCTGGAAGCACGCATTAAGTCCGGGGTCAGCAAACATTTGCTGTGATGGGCCGGACAGTAACTACTGAGGCTTTGCAGGCCCTGCGGTCGCTCTTGCACTTGTTCAACTCACAGGGGCAGCCCCAGAAGACACGTCAGCATAGCTATGTTCCAATATGAAGTTTATATAATTTTCATGTGTCACAAAATATTTTTTCCCCCAATATAAAAATTCTTTTAGGTCATTAGTTATACACAAGCAGGTGGAGGACTGGGCCTGAGCTGCAGCTTGTGGCATGTGGTCTGTGTTAAAGAAAAGATCTCAGTCCATGTGTAATCACTGAGATTTCAGCCTGACTTATTCCTGAATTTGTAAGCAAGTGTGACTGAAAATAAGAATTGATTATGTCGAAATGGTGATAGTTCCCCACCTCAGGGGCACGTCACCCGCACATGAAGGCCCACAGGCCTCTCAGGTGAGCTGCCAGCCTCTTTAGGCTGCCTGGGCTCTGGATCACAAACTCACTGCACACTGAAGAGCTTTTGAAAAAGACCACATTTTTGCCCCCTGCTTCCCAGGCAACAAGGCCTGATTTTTGTATTAAATGAAAGAAACATTTTCTTTCAAAAACCTTTACTTTGGCCAGGTGCGGTGGCTCATGCCTGTAATGTCAGCACTTTGGGAGGCCAAGGCAGGAGGATCACTTGAGGCCAGGAATTTGAGACCAGTCTGGGAAATATAGCAAAATGCTGTCTCTACATTAAAAAAAAAAAAAAAAAAAAAAAAGCCAGGCGTGGTGGCACACATCAGTAGTCCCAGCTACTCGGGAGGCTGAGGCAGGAGGGTAGTTTGAGCCCAGGAGTTTAGCTGTGACTGTGCCACTGCACTCTAGCCTGGGCTAAAGAAGGAGACCCTGTCTCTAAAAAACAACCCCCGCCAAAATAAACCCCTTTACTTTGCATAATTTCTGAAGCTTTCACCATTCCAGCTCTAATTTGGGTAGCAGAAATTTGAATGAAACCTGAAAATGGTTATTGTCACCCATCCATTAGGTAAAATTGTGTTTGCTTCAGTTGTGGTTCATTCATTCAACCACAAACGTCTGTGAACAACCAACTGTGCGCTGCCTGCCCAGCCTCTGTGCGGTGGCGAGAGCCCATGTTGAGACTGAGCCCCGACCAGGAAAGGCTGCACCATCTCCCAGGATCCACATTCTCTTTCCCTGGCCACAGGTAGTCAAACTCTGAGTCTGTGATGTTACCTTCTACACTTTCTGGAAACTTCCACCTCTGCCTCTGCCATCTTTTCCTAATTCTCACAATCATCCTGACTGCCCCCACTGCTTTCTCTACACAGCAGCTAGCATGCTCAAAAACATCAACCACATCCCTGCTCAATGCTATTCAATGAAGAATATAATCCAAGCCACAGGCAGGCTTCTAACAGATTCTTGTGGCATGGGCATAAAACCCTGCTGCTCCCCAAGACCCCAGGCCCAGTGTGATCTGGCCTTGCCCCTGCCCATAGCCTGTCATCTCCACTTGTGCTCCAGACACACCAGCCTCCCCATCAGGCCTGTGTTGTCAACTGTGGACTACGTCATACACACACAAGGTATGCAGAGCACACAGCATACGGGTACCTAGAATGCAAAAGCCTGAGTAAGCACCCTCCTGGTCAAGAAATCCAACACTGTCAACTGCGGGCAACTTGTCTTCTCCCAGGAGGCAGCCACTGTCCCAGTGTTTGTAACAGTTAGTCCTCCACAGTTCTTTATAATTTCATGACTTCTATATGCACCCTAAAGGGCAGTCTGGTTGTGCTGATTTTGAACTTGTATAAATGGAGTCATGCTGTATGCATTTTCTCTTATTGCTTCTTTCACTCAACATTATGTCTGTGATTCTTCAATGAGGCAACAGTGTGTTCACTTTTGTTGCTGTGTGAATACAGTGCAGTGGACAGACAGACGCTGCTGCGCACATGGTCCTTGCCCTGCCCCCTGGGGTAAGCGTGCAGGAGTCCCTCTAGGTACATACACAGGCGTGGAGCTGTTGGGTCATGTGGATGTACAACTTCAATTTTACTAAATTGTGTCAAACTTTTTTCCACAGTGGTTTTGACCGATTTATACTCCCAGGAGCAGTGCGTAAGACTCTCGTCACTCTATGCTTTCCCCTAGCAGGTGAGAGAGACAGCTCACTGGCTGGCTGCAAACTGAAGAAAAAAAACCTCTCCTGGTCTTGCTGTGTGGCTCCCTAGTCAGGTTGAACATCTCTTTGTCGTTTACTGGTCAAATGTTTTCTGTGGGATCCTGTTGGTTTGCCCATTTTTCAACTGGCTTGTCTTTTTCTCACTGTTCTGTAGAGCTCTTCATACTTCATGCTAATCCTTTGTGATGTGCAGCAAATACTTTCTTCTTGTTTTCTATAAAGCAAATTCTTTTAAAAGAATTATTTATTTTTAACTTATACAAATGGTTTCTTGTTACATGGATGAATTTTATAGTGAAGAAGTCCATACCCATCACCCAAATAGTGTACACTGTAGCCAACAGGTAATTTCTGAGCCTGCACCCCCCACCCTCTCCCATGTCCATTAAGTCACCCTGTATGACCATGCATACCCACTGCTTAGCTCCCACATAAAAGGGAGAACATGTCGTATTTGGTTTTTGTTCCTGGGTTATTTCACTTAGAATAATGGCCTCCAGTTCTATCCAAGTTGCTGCAAAAGACATTATTTCATTATTTTTGATGGCTGAGTAGTAATCCATGGTGTGTGTGTATGGATACACACACATACATATACCACATTTTCTTTTTCTGAGACAGAGTCTCGCTCTGTTGCCTAGGCTGCAGTGCCATGGTGTCATCAAACTCCCAGGCTCAAGTGATTCTCCTGCCTCAGCCTTCAGAGTAGCTGGGATTATAGGTATGCACCACCAAGCCAGGCTAATTTTTAAAACTTTTGTAGAGACGAGGTCTTTCCATGTTGCTCAGGCTGGTCTTGAACTCGTAGCCTCAAGTGATCCTCCCACCTCAGTCTCCCAAAGTGCCAGGATTATAGGCCTGAGCCCCCATGCCTGGCCATATATGCCACATTTTCTTTAGCCAGTCATCAGCTGGTGGGCACTTAGGTTGGTTCTGTATCTTTGCAATTGTGAATTGTTCTGAGATAAACATATGGGTGCAGGTGGTTTATTTTTTTTAATTATTATTATTTTTTTAAATAAAATGACTTCTTTTCCTTGGGTAGGTGCCCTGCAGTGGGATTTCTGGATCGTATATGTAGATCTGCTTTTAGTCCTTTAAGAAATCTCAATGCTGTTGTCTGTAGAGATTGTACTAATTTACATTCCCACCAATAGCATATAAGTATTCCCTTTTCACTGCAGCCATACCAGCATCTATTGTTTTTTGACTTTGAAATAACAGCCATCTTGACAGGGGTAAGGTGAAATATCTCATTGTGGCTTTAATTTGCATTTCCCTGATGCTTAGTGACACTTTATAGCATTCATTTACAAATGTTAGGAGTCTTTTGGAAGACCTTAAGGTACAAGATCATATCATCAGCAAATAGGGATAGTTTGACTTCCTCTTTTCCATCCATTCAGATGCCCTTTATTTCATTCTCTTGCTTGGTTGCTCTGGTTAGGACTTCCAGTACTATGTTAAGTGGAAGTGGTGACAGTGGGCATCCTTGTCTTGTTCCAGTTCTTAGGGGGAATGCTTTCAGCTTTCCCCCATTCAGTATAATGTTGGCTTATATATACGGCTTTTATTAGCTTGAGGTAAGTTCCTTCTCTGTTTAGTTTGTTGAGAGTTTTTATCATGAAGGATGTTGGATTTTGTCAAATGCTGTTTCTGCATCTATTGAGACGATCACATGGTTTTTAATTGTTTATGCAGTGAATCACTTTTATTGACGTATGTTGAACCATCCTTGCACCCCTAGGATGAAACCCATTTGATCGGGTTGAATTATCTGTCTAATGTACTTTTGGATTTGGTTTGCTAGTATTTTGTTGAGGATCTTTACATCTACGTTCATCAAGGATGTTGGTCTGTAGTTTTATTGTTGTGTCTTTTCCTGGTTTTGGAATCAGGGTGATAATGGCTTCAGAGAATGAGCCATGGAGGATTCCCTCCTTTTCAATGTTATAGAACAGTTTCAGTAGGATAAGGTATCAATTCTTTGTAGGTCTGGTAGAATTCAGCTGTGAATCTGTCTGGTCCTGGGCTTTTATTTGTTGGAAGGTTTCTTATTACTGATTCAATTTTGCTATTTGTTATTGGTCTGTGTGGGGTTGCTATTAATACTTCTTCCTGACTCAAGTTTGGGAGGTAGTGTTTCCAAAAATTTATACATTTCCTCTAGATTTTCTAGTTTGTGTGCATAGAGGTGTCCGTAGTAGTCTCAGATGATCTATGGTACTTCGGTGGTATTAGTTGTAATACCTCCTTTTCCATTTTTGATTGAGCTTATTTGAATCCTTTCTCTTCCTTTCTTGGTTAATCTAACTAGTGGTCTATTGATTATATCTTTTCAAAGAACCAACATTTTGTTTCATTGATCCTTTGTGTGTTTTTGTTTGTTTGTTTCAATTTCATTTAGTTCTGCTCTGATCTTTGTTATTTCTTATCTTCTGCTTGCTTTGAGCTTAGTTTGTTCTTGTTTTTTTGATGTAGGCATTTAGTGCTATGAATATCCTCTTAGCACTGCTTTTGCTGTATCTCAGATTTTGATATCTTGTGTCATTACTGCCCTTCAATTAAAAAACTTTTTGATTTCCATCTTTTTTTTTTTTTTTTTTTGAGACAGAGTCTCACTGTGTTGCCCAGGCTAGAGTGAGTGCTGTGGCATCAGCCTAGCTCACAGCAACCTCAAACTCCTGAGCTTAAGCAATCCTACTGCCTCAGCCTCCCGAGTAGCCGGGACTACAGGCATGCACCACCATGCCTGGCTAATTTTTTCTATATATATTTTCAGTTGTCCATATAATATCTATTTTTAATAGAGACGGGGTCTCACTCTTGCTCAGGCTGGTCTTGAACTCCTGAGCTCAAACGATCCACCCGCCTCGGCCTCCCAGAGTGTTGGATTATAGGCGTGAGCTACTGCGCCTGGCCTGACTTCCATCTTGATTTTGTCACTGGCCCAAAGATCATTCAGCAGCAGGTTAATTTCCATGTATTTGTATAGATCTGAGAGTTCCTCTCGGAATTGATTTCTAGTTTTATTCCACTGTGGTCTGAGAAGATACATGGTATGATTTCAATTTTTTTTTTTTTTTGAGACAGTCTCTCCCTTTGTTGCCCGGGCTAGAGTGAGTGCCGTGGCATCAGCCTAGCTCACAGCAACCTCAAACTCCAGGGCTTAAGCGATCCTCCTGCCTCAGCCTCCCGGGTAGCTGGGACTACAGGCATGCGCCACCATGCCTGGCTAATTTTTTCTATATATATTTTAGTTGGCCAGATAATTTCTTTCTATTTTTATTAGAGACGGGGTCTCGCTCTTGCTCAGGCTGGTCTCGAACTCCTGACCTTGAGCAATCCACCCGCCTCGGCCTCCCAGAGTGCTAGGATTACAAGCGTGAGCCACCGTGCCAGGCCTGATTTCAATTTTTAAAAATTTGCTGAGGCTTGTTTTGTGGCCTAACATATGGTCTATCTTAGAAAATGTTCCATGTGCTGATGAGAAGAATGTATATTCTGCAGTTCTTGAGTAGAATGTTCTGAAAATGTTTGTTAGGTCCATTTGTTCTAGCATCTCGTGTAAGTTCGGTGTTTGTTGATTTCCTGTCTCAATAATCTGTCTAGTTCTGTCAGTGGAATGTTGAAGTCCCACACTATTATGACATGGCTATTTCTTTCTTTTCTTAGGTCTGGTAGCATGTTTTATGAATCTGGGAGCTCCAGTGTTAGGTGCATATATATATTTAGGATTGTTATACCTTCTGGTTGAATTGATCCCTTTTTTATCATATAATGACCATTTGTTCACTTTTCAATTTACATGGAATTTGGTTTCAATTTACATGGAATTTTTTCCCACCCCTTTAATTCCAGTCTATGAGAATCTTTGAGTTAAATGGGCTTCTTGGAGACAGCACGTATTTGGGTTGTATTTTTTTTTTAAATCCCTTCTGCCAATATAAACCTTTTAAGTGGGGCTTTTAGGCCATTAACATTCATTGTTTATATTGATAAGTGGGATGCCATTCCAGTCATCATGTTGACTGTTATCAGTTGCTTTGTAATTTTCCTCATTATCACTGTTATAAGAGCTGTGAATTTTTGTTTTTGGGTGTTTTTACACTGATAAGTACTGACCATTCTATTTAATTTTTCGAGCACTATTGAGCATTTCATGTAGGGCAGGTATAGTGTTGACAAATTCCCTTAGTGTGTGCTTGTCTGGGAAAAGATTTCATTTCTTCTTTAGTTATGAGACGTAGTTTTGCAGGAAACAAAATTCTTGAATGACAGTCATTCTGTTTAAGAAGATTAAAAATGGGACCCTAATCCCTTCTGGTTTGTAAAGTTTCTGTTGAGAAGTCTGCTGTTAGTCCCATGGGTTTTCCCTTGTAAGCTACTTATTATTTTTGCCTCATGGCTCATAGGAGGTCTTCCTTCACGATTACTTTGGTCAGTCTGAAGACTACGTGCCCTGATGATGGTAATGTCCTTTTTGCAGTTAATGTCCCAGGTGTTCATTGAGCTTCTTGGTCTGGATATTTAAATTTCTACCAAGACCAGAGAAGTTTTCCTCAATTATTCCCTCAAATAGGTTATCCAGGCCTTTGGTTTTTTTCCTTCTCCCTCAGGGATACTTTTGATTCTTATATTTGAGTCCTTTACATAATTCCAAACTTCTCAGAGACTCTGTTCATTTCTCTTGCTTCTTTATTCTTTTTGACTGAGTTAATTTGAAAGAGTTGTCTTCCAGCTCTGAAATTCTTTCTTCTATTTGGTCTAGTCTATTCTTAAAACTTTCCACTGTATTTCCCCAAATGAAATTTTGATTTCCAGGCCAGGCGCAGTGGCTCATGCCTATAATCCTAGCACTCTGGGAGGCCGAGGTGGGAGGATCGCTCGAGGTCAGGAGTTCGAGACCAGCCTGAGCAAGAGCGAGACCCCGTCTCTACTAAAAATAGAAAGAAATTAGCCAAATAACTAAAAATAGAAAAAATTAGCCGAGCATGGTGGCGCGTGCCTGTAGTCCCAGCTACCTGGGAGGCTGAGGCAGGAGGATCGCTTGAGCCCAGGAGTTTGAGGTTGTTGTGAGGTAGGCTGATGCCACGGCACTCTCTAGCCCAGGTAAGAGAGTGAGACTCTGTCTCAAAAAAAAAAAAAAGGCCGGGCGCGGTGGCTCACGCCTGTAATCCTAGCCCTCTGGAAGGCCGAGGCGGGTGGATCGCTCGAGGTCAGGAGTTCAAGACCAGCCTGAGCTAGACCCCGTCTCTACTAAAAAATAGAAATAAATTATCTGGACAACTAAAAGTATATATAGAAAAAATTAGCCGGGCATGGTGGCACATGCCTGTAGTCCCAGCTACTCGGGAGGCTGAGGCAGTAGGATTGCTTAAGCCCAAGAGTTTGAGGTTGCTGTGAGCTAGGCTGACGCCACAGCACTCACTCTAGCCTGGGCAACAAAGTGACACTCTGTCTCAAAAAAAAAAAAAAAAAAAAGAGAAATTTTGATTTCCAGAGGTTCTATTTGGCTTTTCAAAAAATGTATTTCTTGAGTAAATTTTTCATTCAATCCCTTAACTATTTTTCTGGTTTCTGAGTTGGTTTTCCATTTTCTCTTAGATGTCATGGAGGTTCCTTAAAATCCATATTTGCAATTCATTATCTCTCATTTCAGTATTTGCATTTTTGTTGGATCCATTACTAAGAGATCCTTCAAGGGGGTCCTTTCACCATAATTTTTCATACATCTAGAATCCTTGTGCTGACTCCTTCTCATCTGGAGCAGCTATCACTTCTTGATTTTGCATTTTCTTTTGTTTAGATGGGACCGCCCCCCCACCACTTTCTCTTAAGGGCGTGCCTGTTGCATATGTTGGGTAAGAACCTTTGGCTTTGCTTGTGGGCTACTTTAAGGTATTGGATGCCCAGCTTAATCTCCAAGTCAGTAAGTGGTGCTTTCAGCCAAGAGTCAGGCAAGTCCTGTATGACTGAATCAGTAAATGCTGTAATGGGCCGTACAAGTTGATCACCCTGCCAGCAGGAGATGCTTGTAGGAGAGAGCCCACTGAGCTGATGTTTTGGGGGCCTGTGTCTGGCTCCAGTAAAGCAGGAGCAGCACTCAGATGTCCCAGGCGATGGGCGGGGCCTTGGCACTCCCAGGTTTCTCCTTGTGCTCCACCACAGCCAAGGTGGATGGCGTATTGAGACTGGGTTGGGTTAGCCCATTCAGGCTCCACAAAGGTGGGCATAAAAGCTGTCTCAGCAGGGGTCAGCTCCCAGTGTGCTGGGGAAAGACACAGGGAGGGGCTAAGGCAGCCCCACAGAACCAGAAAGTCTGTTTGTGGGGGAGGAGCAGTTTGGAATTCATAGTCTAGCTAGAGGAGTGAGTTTCACTCTTCTGCCTTTCTTTGCCCTGCAGACCTCCTTCTTGTGATTGGTTGCAAGCAGCAGCAGAAAACAGCTAAGCTCTCATAGCACTGCCACAGGCTGGGAGCTTTCCTGGCCAGGAATAAAGTATAGCTTTCCTGTGTGGGGAGGGGTTTTCCATTCGTGTGATGTAGCTCAGACACACACTGCATTCTCCTTCCAGTTCTCCTGTGTGGGCTCCCTCCCCTCTCCCAATCAGTTCACAAATCTTTCCTCTATGCCTCTGAACATGATTGAGTCCTGGGGGTTCAGGATCAGGCCTCTGGGCCTGTCCTCTGATCCCCTGAGTTCAAGGCACAACCATGACAAGTAGAGATGTGCTGGTCATGAATTGTCTGTGGAGTGCTTGAGCAGGATTTATATCCCTCAACTTCGGGACATGCTCTACTCTGCTGCAGCAGCCAGACGGGCAGTGCTGGTGAGTGCCAACAGGTGGGGAGCTTGTGATCTGAGCACCCCTTGGTCTGCTGCAGGTTTCCAAAGAGAAAGATGTGAGCCCCACTCTCCGTGGAAGCCTGAGTGTGGTGGGCACACCCACAGAGTGAAAGCAGCCACTCTCAAGAGCCCTGGCTTAACTGTCCCTTGGGACACCTGTGCCAACACTGCCAGAGCTGCATCAGTACGGGTAAAGGCAGCCCCGCCCTGAATGTCCAAGATCTGGGATTACACAGTTCCCCTAGCACTCACTGGGTCCCTGTGGCTACGGGAGTCTGGGCAGGTGTTGGGAATGTTTGTGTGAGGTAGGTCAGTGACAAGACAACTGAAGCACTGAAGCTCCCTGGGCAGGACAAACGCACTCAGTGGAAAAGCAGTATGGTGCCTGCTGCCTCGGTTCAGGTCTTTGGTGAGGGGGAGTAACTGAGGGGGCTGGCAGCCTGGTGCTCTTTCCCAGGAAGCTCCTAGTTCACCGACAGCAGCAGTGGTTGGACTCATGAGGGTGGAGAGGCTCTCTGACCCTTTCCACAGAGCTCCAAATTCCTCAGGGGTCAATCTTGGCCAAAATCTTGTTCCTTCCTATAATGCTCTGCAATTTCTTCCTATGGGATCTCTGGTGGGTTCTGGCACTCTTCTTTCAGAATTACACATGGGCTATGTTTTTTTCACCTGAAACTTTTTCTTCTTTCTGAGACAATCTGGTGATTGATGTCACTAATCAGCCATCTTGCCTCCCTCCCAAATTCTCAATTTTAAAGTAATATATCAAGCTAGAGACAGTGGCTTACACCTGAATCCTAGCATGTTGAGAGGCTGCGGTGGGAGGGTTGCTTGAGGCCAGAAGTTTGAGACCAGCTTGGGCAACATAGCAAGACCCTATCTCTACCAAAAAATATAGAACTTAGCTGGGCATGGTGGTATGCATCTATAGTCCCAACTACTCAAGAGGATAAGGCAGGCTGATTGCTTAAGCTCAAGATTTGGAGGTTGCAGTGAGCTATGATGATGCTCACTGCACTCTAGCCTGGGCAACAAAGGAAGACTCTGGCTTAAAAATTTTTTTTTTAGTATTTCAATCTTTTATTTTATGGTTTGTGTTTTAAGAAATTTTTCCCTACTACGAAGTCAGAAAGATATTAACCTTCATTTTTTACCCAAATTAAAGGGTTTCCTTTTGACACTTAAAAGAATTAACCCACCAGGAGTGGACCTTTTGAGTATGGTGTGAGGTGGAGATCCAATTTCAGTTTTTCCCATTTAGACAACTACATCTACAGCTCTATTTATGAACACTCATTTCCAGTCACCTGCCAACCCATCTTTCATCATACACCAAAGACCAGTATGTTTGTGGGTCTGTTTCTGGGTTCTGTATTCTGTACCAATATTACAATGTTTTAATAACCATGACTTTCTAAGTCTTTACAATGGGAAGGAAAAGTAGCCTTCCTCGTTGTTGTCATTCTTTGAGGAGAATCTTAGCAACCTTTTTGTTCTTTGGTAAAATGTGAGACACATATAGGAAGGGTGAAGGAAATAAATGTGTGATATAAAGAATAACGATAATGTAAATATCTATCACCACAGTCAAGCCAGAACACAGGTGGTACCTCCCTTGCCCCCAGTGCCTTCTGTAGTTGAAGCATTCCCTCCTCTCCTCAGAAGTAATCACACTCTGAGTTTTTTTTTGAGACAGAGTCTTGCTCTGTTGCCCTGGGTACAGTGCAATGTCATCATCATAGCTCACAGCAACCTCAAACTCCTGGGTTCAAGTGATTCTCCTGCCTCAGACTCCAGAGTAGTTGGGACTACAGGTGTGTGCCACCATGCCCAGCTAATTTTTCTAGTTTTTGTAGAGATGGGGTCCTGCTCTTGCTCAGGCTGGTCTTGGACTCCTGACCTTCCAGAGTGCTAGGATTATATGCGTGTGCCACCACACCCAGCTACCTTTGGGCTTTTCATGATGATTTCCTTGCTTTTCTTTACAGTCTTAACACCTATGTATGTATCCATGAACAGTACATTTAATTTCTTAAAATCTACTGAGTTATGATTTATATAGAATAAATTGCAGTTAGTGTGGAGCTCATAAAAGCTGACAAATGTATATACATCCTGGTAATCATTACCTCAATCAACATACAGAACTATTCCACAAAATTCCCACATTTCCTCATGCCCTTTGCTGTGAATCCCCTTCCTGCCTTGGCAAATAATGCCATTTTAGATGTCATTACAGATGAATTTGTATTCTCTGGAATCTTATGTAAATGCAATATCACAGTATGCATTTTGTGTCTGGCTTCTGTCACTAAGTATGCTGTTTCTGAGATTCATCCATGGGGCCGTACCAGTAGCAGGCTCTTCTTTATTGCTAAGTAGTATTCCACTGAATAGATGCACCACAATTTGTTTACTCATTCATCATTTATTAATGGGCATTTGGGTTGTTCAGATTTTAGCTATTACAGCTTATTTTTTTTGTTTTTAGAGACAAGATCTCACTTTGTCACCCAAACTAGAGTGCAGTGGCATAATCATAACTCACTGCGGCCCCAAACTCCTATGCTCAAGTGATCCTCCTACCTTAGTCTCCTGAGTACCTGGGACTACCGGCACATGCCACCATGTCTAGCTGATTTTTAATTTTCTTTTCTTTTTTCCTAGAGATGGGGTCTCACTAGGTTGCCCAGGCTGGTCACAAATTCTTGCCTCAAGTAATCTTCCTGCCTTGCTTCCTAAAGTGCTGGGACTACGGGCGTGAGCCTCGCCTCTTCTTGAATTTATTAATGCAGCAAACACTGTATTTTCTGATATTAAATAATCCTTGCATTCCTGGGATAAACCAGTTTAGTCATGGTATACTGCTTTTTAAAATATGCTGTTGGATTTGGCATGAGACTATTTTATTTATTTTTTAAGATACAGTCTAATATTAATTTTGCATTTAATATTAATAAGTGAGACAAACCGGTACTTTTTCTTTTTTTCTGGAATTTTGTTTTTAGACAGGGTCTCACTCTGTTGCTTGGGCTACAGTGCAGTGCCAATGTCATAGCTCACTACAGTCTCAAATTCTTGGACTTAAAGCGATCTTCCTGCCTCAGCTTCTGCAGTAGCTAGGACCACAGATGCATGCCACCATGCCCTGATAATTTTTAAAATTTCTGTAGGGATTGGGTTTCACTATGTTGCTCAGGCTGGTCTCAAACTCCCGGCCTCAAGTGATCCTCCTGCCTTGGCCTCCCAAAATGCTGGCATTGCCCATGTGAGCCACCCTGTCTGGCTTTTTTTTCTGAGACAGGGTCTCACTTTGTTGCCTAGGCTGGAGTGCAATGGCACAGTCGCAATCCCTGAAGCCTCCAAATCTTGGACTCAAGAGATCCTTCTTCCTCAACCTCCCAAGTAGCTAAAAATACAGACGATAAACACCACACCTGACTTTTTTATTTTTTGTAGAGACAAGGTCTCACTATGTTGTCTACGCTTGTTTTGAACTCCTGGCCACAACTGATCCTCCTGCTTCAGCCTCCCAAAGTGCTGGGATTACAGGTGTGAGCCACAACACCCAGCACTGGAATTGTTTTTGGCAGATTTTGGCATCAAAATTTTACTTGTGTCATAAAACGAAGTGGGGCATATTCACTTGTGCATGTGCTCTCTCGTTTAAATTCTCTGCTATTGTCTCTACAAGACTGGATAACCTACTCTTCGAAAGTTTGGTAGAATTTTCTGTAAAACATTCAGAATACAGTTTTCTCATTGGGAAGACTTACAGCTACTGCTTAAATTTCTTTAACAGTTACTGGACCATTCATGTTTTCAATTTTTTCCTTGGGTTGATTTTATTTATTTTATATATATATATAAATACATATATATACACACACACACACACACACACACACACACACACACATATGTATTAACCTAGACTGACAATTTTCTTTGAACAATTTGTAAATGTTAGTCCACTATCTTCTGGCGTCTGGTTTTAAATGCTAAAAGAGTGGATTTTTGTTTGTTTATCCTATTGTCAAATGTCGTGGTCTTTTATTTTGTAGATGCCTATGTCTCAGTTTCATAAAATCCTCAGGCACCATCTCTTTAAATATTGCCTTTTTCTGTAGCCTCTCCATTTTCCCTTACAGGCAGTACCAATCAAATGAACGTACACCTACCCAGTCTTTCGTGTCTCTTAACCTCTCTTTCATATTTCCTATTTTCCTAATATCTCAGTACATTTTGGGTATATTTTTGAGATATATTTTCCAGTTAACTAATTTCTTCTTCAAGAGTAGCTAATCTGTTCATCATCTATTGAAGTCTTGATTTTAACGGTTATATTTTTCATTTCTAGATAATCCATTGTTTTCCACAAATCCTGTTTTTGAAAATTTTTTGTGAGGACATGCATGATTTTAACAAATGAGAGTCCTACATGCCCAACTTACAAAAATTTCCCTCCAAAATCCTCTCTATATCTAACATGTACATTACTCTATCCTTTGTCCTTAGAATCCAGCTTCAGAGTAAACACTCCCCTCCCTGCCACTTGAGCTCCAGACATGGCTTTGGTTCCCTGCTGTCCTGACATCTGTTCGCAGGTATTCTTGGCTCGATACTCGGGGATTCCCACTGTAGTTGTAGGAAACCTAGGCTCTTGGCCTCCCCAAACCTTCATCCCATCCAATCTCAGCTCAGCTCCTGTCTGCTTCTCTGGTGAGGAGATAGGTAATTCCTGAAGGCCTCTCTTGCTTGTTGTAAGACCACAAACACCTTAATGAATAGAAGGGTGTGAGTTGGAGTGTGAGTTTGAGGGAAAAGGGTCCCCTGATTGTCCATGACATCAGAAGTAGAATCCTGTGCGCTGCCTTTGTATCCAACAACCGAGCCCAGCTATCTTAACAGTTCAGGTAATTTATGTGTAGGTTCTTCTGGATTTTGTACAAACACACTCATATTGTATAAGAATAACGACAATTTCATTTCTTCCTTCTAAAACTTAACTGTTTTGTTTCCTTTTATGCCTTTACAGAGGTTGTGATAATAGGCATCCTTAATCTCAATAGATAACTTTTAATGTCTCACCACCAAATATGACATTTACTGGAGGTTTGTGTGGTTTTTTTGTTTTTTTTTTTTTAAGACAGGGTCTTGCTCTGTTGCCCCAGATAGAGTGCAGTGGTGTCATCATAGCTTATTACAACCTCAAACTTCTGGGGCTCCTGCCTCAGCCTCCTGAGTAGCTGGGAGTACAGTCTCAAGCCACCACGCCCAGCTATTTGTAAAGATGGGGTCTCACTACATTGCTCAGGCTGGTCTCAAACTCCTGGTGGCCTCAAGTGCTCCTCCTGTCTAAGTCTCCAAAGTTGGCATGAGTCACTGCACCTGGCCTTACAGGAGGTTTTAAGAATACCTTCACCTTTTATTATGTTAAGGATGTACCCTTCTAGTCTATGCTTGTTGAGAGTTTTTATTATGAATGAATGTTTAACTTCAGCAAATATTTTATTTCACCTGCATATATACATAAAATATACAATTATATTAAAATAGACATAATTTCCAGAAACATTTAGAATTTTATGCTATTTCAGATATAAGTTAATGAGTTTTCGCATTGCACATTGCTTCTTTTGTGTGTATTATTTGAAACAAAGAGGTTAAGTATTTCCAAAGAAAAAACAAGGAGCTTTATTTATTTACTTTTATAGAGATAGGGTCTTGCTCTGTCGCCCAGGCTGGGCTGCAGTAGAATGATCATAGCTCACTGTAAGCTTGAACTCCTGGCCTGAAGCCATCCTTCTGCTTCAGCTTCTTGAACAGCTGAGGTCTACAGGCATGTGCCACTGTGCTTGGCTAGTTTTAAATTTTTTTGTAGAGATGGGGACTCACTATGTTGTCCAGGCTGGAATCAAACTCCTGTCCTCAAGTAATCCTCCCATCTCAGCCTCCCAAGGTGCTGAGATTACAGGCATGAGCCATACTCCTGGGCTCAAGTGACCTTCCTGCCTAAGCCTCCCGAGTAGTTGGGACTACAGGTACGTGCCACCACTCTCAGCTTTTTTTAAATTTTTTTTTTATAGAGACGGGGTCTCACTCTTACTCAGGCTGGCCTCGAACTCCTGACTTTAAGTGATCTTCCCACCTTAGCCTCCCAGCATGCTGGGATTATAGGCATGAGCCACCACGCCTGGCATATATGAAACATTACTGAACACAATTCTTATAAAGTTTGCCCATCTGAAAACAGAGCACATATCTAAAATATTACTTTTCTCCTTAAAAGCATGCTGTATCAGTGTGTTCCAACATCAGCACACATTAGGATCACCTGGAAGGCTTGCAAGAACACAAGGGAGTGATTCAGCATGTTTGGGGTGGGGCGGTTGGTGGGGTGTTGCTGTTGGTCCAGAACCACTTTGAGAACCGCTGCCATCAGCTATTCTTCAAATGTGTGAGGGAGGGGAGAAGTGAGTGAGTGTGTGTCTCAGTGCTGGGGGTGTGGAAATGACATGTGTGGCAGGCCTGTCCTGCTAGAAGGCTACTCAGGTGCCAGGCTGTCTGGATTGCTAATGGAACTTCATCAAAGACAACTGCAAGTGCCATGGGAGGGTCAGGGAAAGAGAGAAAACCAACTATGTAAGGCAACCACACAATCACCATTGTCTTAGACACGCAGTCCTCACATTTACCTTTTGAAATATTCCACTTCCCTCTCTGTCTCATCCATATCCACACTGTCTAGGTCAATATCTTTAGGCAGAAAGACATCATCTGTAAAATGAAAGAAAAGAGGCAAGTCAAATTACAATGGGCTATCTTACCAGAATATAATAAATCATTTGGCTTCACTTAATTTAAACAACTTCACAAATTGTAAAAATTTGTCTAAAACAAAATTTGACAGAAAGTAAAGGAGGGCAGATCTCTTTCGTCTGCTTATGAACATCCAGGCCCAACCTGAAAACTGTGGAACTCACATGTTTGCTAATAAGCACAGCAACCGTTGCTTCAGGTCCCATTAGAAGAGATTCCTTTGCTAGAACCTAGACTTCCCAAGTAACTGGTTGTTAAATGACAGCTGGCCCATGGGAGAGCCCTTTAGAAGGTTTCCAGAAACCTAAGATGCATGCAAGCCCAGCAGCTGTCCTAGTAAGTCTCTGCTGGAAAGGAGGAGGGCACAGATGCCAGCAGAAGCTGCCCAGAGGGCAGGCCCATGGCAAGGAAAGTACCGTCCCTTGGATGTACTCTTGACAGGAAGAGGACCCAGACATCAACCCCACAGGAAGGCAGCTCTCCCAGGCATTCATCTCACACATGACATTCAGGTCATTCCAAACAAAAAGCAAGGCTACCTTTCACTTTCCAGTTAAATAAGCCTCTTTGAAAATTGTCAGGATAGCAGGGCAATTACTGATTCAGGCTTACTCAATTTCCTAGAATCTCAGGCAAGTCTGAGAATTTCAATTTCTCTCTTCTGCTCTGCCTACCCATTTGATTCAACATTAAGCACCTTCCCTGGAACTTGTCTGTGACCTAAGTATCTGATGGATGGTGGGGCAGTTGATGCACAGCTTCTGGCCCCATCAACATGGACAAAGATGGCAGAGACCACTGACATTTCTGTTAAAGGAGAGTCTCCATTTTGCCCTTGACCTCAACATGGGACAACTTTTCAGAATCCTTAATAAAGAAAGCCCCCATTTCTACCTGTCACTGGGCCCATTTCCACAGCAGTATAAAAAGGCACG
The DNA here is from genome assembly GCF_020740605.2 of Lemur catta. Taxonomy (NCBI): domain Eukaryota; kingdom Metazoa; phylum Chordata; class Mammalia; order Primates; family Lemuridae; genus Lemur; species Lemur catta. The sequence continues at coordinate 6,605,658 of NC_059144.1, read as the reverse complement.
TTTTACTTGTGTAATAGCAGTTAACATTTTGACGACTCACACTGCACTAGGTTAAGTACTTTCACATATGCTAGCTCAGAGAAATGTCACACAGGAGCTTCTCCCTGAAGACACGCTTTATGACAGCTTTGGCTATCTCAGCTCACCATCGCATCCATGAGGACAAAGAGTTGGTCAGAAGCCATGACCACTGCTGCTCGGGGGGTTGAGAGGTCTAGGAAGGCTGGATGTGCTCACCATGCTCCAGGGGAAGAGCACAAGGCCTGCAAGAGTTGACCTTTGGTAATGTCAGCTCAGGAGGACGGTTCAAAGGACATTCAGCCAATGACTGGACCCTGGCACACAGTAGCAGACCGGGAGAGTGGAGACAGCCCCCGGCCACAGCAGGCTCCATAAACCTGCATAAATAGGCGCTTCAGGGCATGGGCAGGCATCCTGAGTCTCAATCAGCAGGGAAAAAAGGCAACAGAACATTTGGCCACTGATCAAGGAAACATTGAGGATGAGGGTGAGATGGCACAGGAGCTTTACAGATACAAAGCCTGAGAAAGCACAATCTTAACAGCTATTCCATAAATAGTTCTAGAAGAGCAACAGCTCCAACCACAAAAGGAAAGAGCTGGCATGTCTGCTGGAATTGCTGTCATAATGACATTTCTCACACTCTTTTGTCCTGATAGAACTAATACTCAGTTTATAAAATCTTGGTGTAACAAAAAATGAAGGTCAAGCATGGTGGTGCCCCTGTAGTCCCAGCTACTTGGGAGGCTGAGGCAGGAGGATCCTTGAACCCAGGAGTTGGAGACTGCAGTGAACTATGATTGCACCACTGCACTAGCCTGGACAACAGAGTGAGACCCTGTCTCCCAAGAAAAAAACCCACAGCTTTATCAGATTCAGTATCAGGAAGACATTTTTTACAAACTATATTAAATAGAGTAGAAAGTAACTATGACACAAGAATGTTATATCCAAGCAAGCTGTTCACTCAACACAACAGGAGAAAGTTTACTTTGCCAGATAGTAGAGAATGCTGCAGCCCTCCTAAAGTCAGCGCCCGAGGATGCTGGGAACACATGGCAGCAGGGCACGAGCGCTGCCGTATTTAACTGTGCACTTGAAAAATGGGAAAAGAGGAGACCAGAACAGCAAAGTAGAAAGACTGGAATTAACCTGCTGCTTGCTGGGGAGGCAAGAGTGGGCTGGAGGACCCCAAGACACCAACAGGAGACGGGGAGCAGGCACTCGGGAAGCCCCAACCAGGAGCACTCAGGGCTAAGTATAAAGGAATGTACCAGGGAAAAAACACAAATTTCCCTAAGCCAAGACTTTTTTTAGGAATAAAAGAGCAAAGAACACATTATATGGAAAAAGAAACAACAAATATAAAATGCTGAATTTATAAAATAATGACAGGGTTGAGAACAACCATATAGTTATATCTATAAATGTGAGTGAGCTTAACTCATCAAAGAGAAGATTTTGAATTTGGCTCACAAAGCAAGACTCAGGTTTGCTGTATACAAGAGAACGACCTAAAACCAAGGTACTCTAGAAACAAAGGGATGAGGACAAAGCTGCCTCACCAGGCAGATGGACACAAAGAGACCTTGGGCAGCAATCACTATCCTGACAAAGAACTCAAGCCCAAACCACAAAACACAACAAAAAGGAGGACATTTAAAAATATTAAAGCCATAATTCACTAAGAATGTATGACAGGAATGTGCACCAAATAACACAGAAACCACCATTATAAAGCAAATCTACAGGAGATGCAAGAAAACAGATAGAAGTACATTAATAATAAATAACAGAAGGTAGACCATGAGGACAAATAATAAGCAATATAATTAATGTATCATGGATATATATTGAACACTACATCAAGATAAAACACATTTCTAGCTCAACTGCACATGGAATACTCACAAAAGCTGACATACTAGGTCTCAAAGAAAATATCAGTGGGTCATGAAACAGAAATATTATAAATAGTAATCTCTGATCATAATGCAACAAACCTAGAAACTATTAACAACAAAGAAAGGCTCTCCCACCTGGAAACTTAAAAGCTGCCTATTATTAGGTATAATATGAAAAACCACATGAAAATTATACAATTTCTTAAAAAGAAGAAAAACTAATGGAAAAATTATCAGAATCTACGGGATACATTTTAAAAAATGATCAGAGCACAATTCAAAGTGCTTAACAACACTTTTATCAATAAAAATGGAAGAATGAAAATGAATGAACTAAATTTCTAAATTAAAAAGTTAGAAAAAAACAACAAAGTGAAACAAAGGAGAATATAGGGAGAAAATAAAACACACAAATTAAGAAATGACAAGGGGAAAATAATCACTGAAAAGAAATTTTTAAAAAATTATGAGACTACTTGTAAACATCTATGACAATAAATCTGAAAATCCAGTTGAAAAGGATAATTTACTATGGAAACACAGTTTATCAAAATTAACCTCATTACAGATAGAAATATTACACCACTATTCACAGAGGAAAGAGAGAATGCTATCATGAACCTACCTCACAAAAACACCAAGGCATGGGGGAGGGTGGGCAGGCAGTGTTCACAGGCATTTCTACCAAACCGTAAAGGCCTAGAATAGTCCCAGCACAGTTTGAATTGTTCCATAACATTGAAAATAGAAGAAAACAAAAAACATTTCCTAATTCTTTTTATGAGACAAGTATAACATTGATACCCAAAGCTAATATAGACAGAACAAAAAAGAGGAAGTAACAGATTCGCCCCTCATGAATACAGATAAAAAAATATTAAATAATAGCAAACAGAACCCTAAGGCAAATAATATACTACACCATATGCCAGTGGGCTTTATTCCAGGAATCCAAGGTAGGTTCAGTATTTAAAACAAAAAAAATCAGGTAATACAATATGTCATATTAAAGGGTCTAAGAAGAAACATTATTATCTTCATAGATGCTAGAAATCCTCTGATATAATTTCAGCACCCATTCCCGATAAAAAACACTCAAGAAATGTAAGAAACACTGGATATTTTCTCAACATGATAAAACATATACACCTTAGTGAAAGGACGGCTTTGCTTATGAATTAACTAACAGTGAAAATAACTAACTTGCTGTCTCCGTGACTGACGGCAGGGGACCCTTAACCTTAACTTCACCCTATAGCTGTTTTTCAAAATTAATTATAACTTTTAAGATGAACTAATTACGTACTGAGAGTGTTTTCACAGCATCTGAAAAGAGCAAGCAAACAGAAACAAAGTGTGAATCCTTCTTGCCAGACCTGTTAGGCCAGACTACAGATAAGAACATCTTCAGGCAAAGGGGAAAAAAAAAGGAGAGACAGCCACCTCCTGTTATCAGTCTACAGCAAAGGAAAAAAAAGCCATTTTTACCCTTTAGAAGCTCAAGCAGCTTTTCCTCAGCTGCTGGCACCTCCCCCTACTTTCTTTCAGTGCTCTGCCATTTTCCCTTCTTTTCTCTCTCTTTCTTGGGAGAGTAAACTTTTATTTCTTTCTATCCTAATCCTTGTATGAGAATTCTTTCTCTATCTGCAAGGTGAGCACCTAGTGCTTCCCACCCTTACACTTAGCCCCGCAAGCCAGCACCTTACTTAATATGGAAATACCAGAGGCATTTCTGTTGGGATCAGGAAGGACTCAGTTAAACAAGAGAAAACAATTAGAAGCATGAGAACTAGAAAAGAAAAGTAGAATTAAAGCTTGCTCTATTTGCAGATACATGATAGAATACCTGGAAAACCCCAGAAAATCCACAATAAAATAATTCAGTAAGGTAGACGATACAAAGATAACATACGGAAATCAATAGCTTTCATTTACACAAACAACCAGTTAGAGCAGCACCATCTAATAGAAAATTTAAAACATTCCTGAAAGACTCAAAGGTAGACATGAACAAATGGAAAAACATCCCTTGTTCTTGGAAAGGATGACCAACATCATAAAGATATTAATTCTCCCTAAATCAACTTATAAATTTAATGCAATCCTAATAAAGATACCAACAAACTTTGTAATGAAACTGGGAACACTGACAATAAAGTTCATATGGAAACACAAACACTAAAGAATAGCAACGGAAACACCAAATCAGAAAAGCTATGAGGAGAGAATAGCCCTCAAGATATTAAAACATGTAGAACCTCTAAAAACAACTTAATACAATAATGGCACATGAGTAAACAGAGAGGAAAAGAACAGAAATTCCAGAAACAGACCCAACTCCACATGGAAATTTACTATAGGACAAAGGTGGCATTTTTAATCAGTGGGGCAGGATGAACTTTTTAGTAACTGGTGCTGGGACAAATGGCTAATCATTTGAAAGAAGATAAAATTGGCTCCGTAACTCAAACCATACACAAGAATATATTCCAAATGTATTAGCTATTTAATTTAAAAAATATCACACAAATACTAGAAGGAAACATGGGTGCATTCCACTTAGTGTTAGAGTAAAGCTTTCAAACAAAATCTGAGGGGCTGGCATGGTGGCTCATGCCTGTAATCCCAGCGCTTTGGGAGGCCAAGGAGGAAGGATTGCTTGAGGCCAGGAGTTCAAAACTAGCCTGGGCAACATAGTAAGACCTCCGTCTCTACAAAAAAAAAAAAATTTGCCAGATGTGGTGCTGTGTACCTATAGTCCCAGCAACTCAGGAGGGTAAGGTGGGAGGGTTGCTTGATCCCAGGAATTTGAGGTTACAGTGAGCCATGATTGAGTCACTACAATCTAGCCTAGGCAACAGAGTGAGATCCCATCTTTTAAAAATTAAAAAAAAAAGGGCCAGGCGCGGTGGCTCACGCCTGTAATCCTAGCCCTCTGGGAGGCCAAGGCGGGTGGATTGCTCGAGGTCAGGAGTTCGAGACCCCATCTCTACTAAAAATAGAAAGAAATTATCTGGCCAACTAAAAATATATATAGAAAAAAAATTAGCTGGGCATGGTGGCGCATGTCTGTAGTCCCAGCTACTTGGGAGGCTGAGGCAGTAGGATCGCTTAAGCCCAGGAGTTTGAGGTTGCTGTGAGCTAGGCTGATGCCACGGCACTCATTCTAGCCCGGGCAACAAAGTGAGACAGAGTCTCACTCAGAAAAAAAAAAAAAAAGTCTAGAGGCAATGAAAAGGTCAATGAACTGACTCCATAAAACCAAGCAAGAAAACTTCCACATGGCTGAAAAGCATCATAAAGTCAAAGACAACTTGTAAACCAGGAGAAAATCTCTGCAGTATATTACAAAGTGAAAAGGCTAATATCCATAATATATAAAAAATTCTTAAAAATGTAAGACCAAAAACCCAATTTAAAAAAACAATAAAAAGGTATGAATATAAAATGCACTAAAAAGATACAGAAAAAGCCCTTAAAAATATACTGACCTCAGCTGGGCACAGTGGCTCACGCCTTTAATCCTAGTGTTATGATACACAGGAGGATCGCCTGAGGCCAGGAGGTCAAGACCAGCCTGAACAACACAGTGTGACCCCATCTCTACAAAATAATTTAAAAATTAGCTGGGCGTGGTGGTGCACACCTGTAGTCCCAACTACTCAGGAGGCTGAGGCAGGAGGGTTGGTTGAGCCCAGGAGTTTGAGGTTGCTGTGAGCTATGATGATGCCACTGTAGTCTAATAGAGACCCTCCCCCACCCCAAAATATTGACCTCATTGTACTTAGGAGAAAAATACAAATGAAAACTATACTGAGGATTTATTTCAGCTAATGGATGGGGACAAAACATAAAAATCCTGACAATATATATACTCCGCCAGCAAGGCTGTGGGCAGAGCAGTGCTCAGATGCTGCCAGTAGGGAACTGAGTGGAGGGTCTAGGGAGAACCTGGAGGCAGGTAGCAAAACTGTGAACGCACTTACCTTCTGACCTGGCACTTTCTCTTCTGGAAACTGCTCTGAAGACACATCTCCAAGCAACATGAAAACACATATGCACAAGAGTGTACCCTGCAGCACTGTGTGTAATCAGAAAGCACTGGGAACAGCTCCAGTGCATGTTCATAGAATGGCTGGAGAAATGACGGTACACTTTAAATGGAATACTACGCAGCTGTACAAGAATGAGAACGATCACTATGAACTGACATGGACTGATTCCCAAAACATATTAGGTGGAAAAAAAGGGCAAAGGTCAAGAGACTATCTGTTGTTTGCTACCTTTTGTGTAAAACAGAAAAGCAAATAAGAGACTGGTCAGTTACCTATGGTGGTGGGTGAGAACCAGATTAAAAACAAAGGGACTAAGGAGGAGAAACACAACAAAATGTAATACAAACAGAAAAAAAATGAATCAGATGCGTCTTAAATGAAGGAAATAATTATACTAAAGCAGAAAAAGAACTAATTCAAGACATTTTTAAACACAGTGCTACCACTACATACCCTAAAGGCTAAAGACAAAAATAACTGGACAAACGAAATCATGTTCAAAGTTTTCCACAGTGGGAAGGGAAGGTAATTTGGAACTACCTAACCTGTGTTCTAGGACTGAACAGGTCAGGAAATGCACGGACGGGGTCCAGGTGCTCACTGCCAGGGCAGGAGTTAAACGTGGAGAGGGGAAGGTGAGAAAGCACACTGCAGCACTGCAGCGGGATGGGAGTATCTGGAAAGCACGGCTTGTAATACAGAAATCAGATGAAGAAATGGACACAGACACCCGTGTAGGTGGCACACGCGCACCCCTGGCACCCCCAGCTCTGCTGACTGAGAGGTTGTAGAGGCAGCGCCACGCCACAGCACCTGGGCCTGGGTTTCTAAACACCACTCTCCACTAAAAGAATGAGAGTTCCTTGGAGAAATGACCAGTTCAGGGCTTGGACAGAACAGACAAGATGAGCCTGGAGCAGCTGACTATGACAGGAAGTGCAAAGTGCTTAAAGGATGGTGAAGTCGCATCAATAGGACTGAGGAAAACGCCATCCTGAGGGTTCCTACTGACCGAATCTGGGACAACCAGAGCATCAACATAAATAACATTAGTAAAAGATAATAGTCTACAGCATCAAGTAAAAATTCATGAATTCACCCGCATATAAATAACTAACTAAATAAATGAAAAAATACATGGGGGAGAAGGAAAGCTCCTCCTATACTAGAATGCCTAACAACAAATGTAGAAGGAATAATATTAGAAAAATCTCCATTGGCAAACAACATAGTAATAACCATTCAACGCAAGAATCATTAACAGATGCTAGAACTAGTGGGTGAATATTTGGAACAAAATAGGATATTCATCTCTGTGTGAGACATTAATAATTAGCAAATGACTTGACTGTGGAGAAACTGGGCAGATATCACCTGAACCCAGCATCAGAGTTAACATCCCAGTGATGGGACGGACAACACTGTGCAGCTGAGGGAATGCACAGCGAGACCTGTCATGTCTGTGGCATTGCTGCTCAAAACACACAATCTAAATCTGATCATGAAGAAATGGCACATATCACCCAATTGAAGGACACTAAAAAAACGGGGGGCTGTACTCTTCAAAAATAGCCACGGTCATGAGAAACAAAAATTGAGGAACTGATCCAAATTAAAGGAAATTAGAGATATAATGTGATCCTGTATTAGATCCTTTGCCAGGAGAAGACAATAAGAACATTTTTTTTTTTTTTGGCCATAAAGGATACTAAAGGGACAACTCAAGAAACATAAGGAAGGTCCTTAACTAGATAAGAGCATTGTATCACTGTAAACTTGTTGATTCTGATACTGTACTGTGGGTTAGGATTGGGGTTAGTAAAACAGTGCCCTTGTTTTGAGGAAATACACACTGAAGTACTTAAAGGTAAAGGGAAAGCATGTCCCAAACTACTCAAATTTGGTTCAGAAAAACAAGAGAGAAGGAGAGAGAGAACGACAAAGGAAAACCTGGTACCATGTTGATGCTGGGAAACTGGAATTCTCTGTACTCTTTTTGTAGCTTTTTGGTAAGTCTAAAATTATTTAAAAATAATAAACTATAACAATGTTTTTTTGTCCCTTATTGGTGGTGAAAAAGCCACAAAAAGCACAAAGCCAGGAATAGATAAGGCAGTGTCCAATCCACAGGAAGGGGAGAGAGACTGTAAAAGAATGTCAAACTAAGTGCTTTTCTCATATTATTACATCTCACACAGAAAATTAAAAGTCACAGGTTAGAAATACTTTCCCTCTGTTCTGTATTTACCAATCGAATTGCTGACTCTGTCTCCTTTCTTCTTCTTATTTTTCTTGTTCCTGCCTTTTGGCTGAGGAGAATCTGCCAGTAGCAGCTTGTTGTTCTGCTGAAGCTCGCTGGGAGAGGCGGGCTCAGCAGGGACTGGGTTTGACCTTTCCTCCTTGACATGGTTCAGCTGCTTTTTGTTATTGTTATTACTGCTCACTTTTCTCTCCTCTCTTTTCTGCTCTGTGAGGGAAGTGAGGTCAACCACTTTAGCCTTTGACTCAGTCTGGGCCCGGGGTTTGGGCTGCCCCTCTGTGGCTTTGGGGGGCTCCACGGGCTTCCGTGCTGGCTCACTGCTGGCCTTACTGGTCTGCTTTAACTTCTGTTTGCCGTTTCCCTCTTTATGATGATGCATTATGTCCAAGAAAAAAGAGAGTGGCTCATGCTGCTTCCCACTGACCTCTTTGGGGAGGAGAGGTTTGGAGTCTCTGTTATTGATGGGGTCTGCAGTGTCCCTGTCGGCTCCTGGCCCTGGCCTGGGCTCTGTGTGATTCACGTGAATCACATGTGAAGGGGAGCAAGAGGTGGTTTCTGGTCCTTCAGTTTGCTCCAGTGAGCCATTGTGCGTGTTCTCAGAGTTAGGGACAGATTCTGTTGCTGCCTGGAAATTTCTAGGAAGCATGTCCAACTTGGGGCAGTCTTTACTTGGCCTCTCCTTCTTCTTCTTTTTTACAGCTCTTAGCTTCTGAAGCTCCTGAAGTCGGTGAAATTCCTCCTTGAAATGTTCCTCCTCCTCCTCTTCTTCCTCCTCCTCCTCCTGACGCCTCTGCTCCTCCTGGAGGTGTAGATGCTCCCGGGCCCTGGCCTCGGCTTCTAGGCGAGCTTTCTCTTCCAGCTGCCGTTGTAAAAAGAGAAGGCAACTTAAGACAGTGGTAAGTACACTAAAAATTAAGACCCACAGAAAACTAAGATAATCTAAAAAACGAATCACATATGGGATAAAACTCTGAAAGGGGCTATAATAAACTAAAAATTTAAAGCATACCTACCTTCAATTGTTTTACTCTACAGAATTATTAAATTTCATCTATCTACCAACGTATATGCTTACTTTATTTCAGGGTGTGGGGGTAGTTAACAAAAAAATCCCTTACAGCCTTTGACCTGGTGCTGGGCACATGACCTGAGGTCAGAGCAGCTGCTGGGCTCATGTCCAGGGAGCTGGCTACCTGCCTGTACTGTGTAGCAAGGAGTCACGCTGATGATGGAACTGATACTACAAATTGCTTGTGCAGCAGTGAGGGCTGAACACGTGCTGCCAGAACTCTGGGCAAACACACCTTTCCAGGTGAAGGCTGATGCTGATGCATTCACCTGTACCAACAGGGCATGCAAGAAACATATAGTAAAAAACCAGAAATTCCTTCTCATCCTGGCAGATAAATAAAAGTCCCCATATATTTTCACCAGTGTGACAGAGCAAATGGCTTGCTGCCCAACTTCACTAGTGAAAATTATATTTTCATAAAGATATATTCCAGGAGCATAAATGGAAACGTAAATGGAAACGATTCCTTCTGTTTAGAAAATAAATGTGAGCCATCTGAGTTAGAAGCATGGCGCTGCCTATCGTTGAACTCAAAAAAAGCTAGTGCTTACAAGAAACTTTGGCAAAAGCATTTTGCTTGGGAAAATATAAAAGTCCTGCCCAAGTTTAAATTATTTTACACAATATTTTTAGTAGACAAATTTACTTATCTTCTGAAAAACTTAAATAAAAAATTACGGTAAAAATTTAACAATAACATGTTTTTAAAAAACTTTATTTGACAATTCAAGTAAAAATTATTTAATTCCTCGTTCCATCTGTTAAAAGGGAAACCTTCTCTGGGAGGCAGCCCCTGATAAGCAGCTCTTGGAAGGGCCTTAGGGTGGGGTCCAGTGTCTGTAGTGGGCCACAGGGCTGTGCCAAAGGGGAAACTGACTCCATCACTATACTCAATGGCACACACAGGGCAGCTGGTGTCCTCTCAGTGCTGAGCCACATTCTGGCACGAGCTTGTCACACCATGGTCTGGTGACAAACAGGTCAGGACATCTACTGTGAACAGGTGCCTCAGCCTCCAGTGGAGTGACTCCCCCAGCAAAGGCTACGGGGTGAACCTAGTATAGGACAGAGTCCACAAGGGAGCTGCTGCCTTCACATCCACAACCAGCCATCGTCACCGAGCCTCAGCGCAGACCTGTGGGCTGTCCTATGGCATAAGGTCAAGGGAGAGAGTACCAGGACAATGAGGAGGTCCCACGAGGTGTGAGTGGGTGCTGACCTGAAGTCTGGATCCAGACTGCCTGCAAGGTCAGAGGGCAAGTGCCTGGGGTGGAGGATACCCCTGAAAGCATTGGAAGGGGCCCCTGAGGCCTCCAGTGAGTCCCAGTGTGAGGTCTCAGGCCTTGGACCACTGTGGGGCCTCTGATGCAGGAACACACCGCATGCTCCTCGCTTCAGGGGGTGCGGCAAACCCAGATCTTCTGAGGCACAGAACAAGCTTCTCCCCTAAAGCCTCCCAATTAGACCCAAGGGCCAGTCCAAACCTACTTTAGGACTATGGAGTACGAGCAGAGCTCTTGATGGTAAACCCACTTAGAATAATCATAATTCATGTAGAATCAAAACAGCTAAGTTGGAAGCAACAATGTAAGACATATGCCCAACCTCTGGTCCATGTGGGAATGTCTCCTCCTCTTGATGTCCTTGTCTGACCAAGCTGCAGGCAGGGACATTGCCCCTTCCCAAAGCAACCATCCCACTGTCAGAACCCTAGCAACATTTACAAGTTCCTCTCTGCCTGTGGCCCACATCTGCCTGCTTGGGTCTGGCTCTTGGAGCTGAAACCAGGAGGATCTTTGGAACTGTTCTAGTATAGAGGCGCTGTAGAAAATCCTCCAAGAGAAAATTTTGCTGGGGGCAGGGGAGATGCAAATCATAGATTTAACTGATTCCCAGCAGTATCAACATTAGCATTGAGTAAGAACAGAATTTCTTGGCCAGGCGCAGTGGCCCAAATCTGTAATCCTAGCACTCTGGGAGGCCGAGGCAGGAGGATCGCTTGAGCTCAGGAGTTTGAGACTAGTCTGAACAAGAGCGAGACCTTGTCTCTACTAACAACAGAAAATAATTAGCCAGGTATGGTGGTGCACACTTATAGTCCCAGCTACTCAGGAGGCTGAGGCAGGAGATCACTTAAGCTCAGAATTTGAAGTTGCAGTGACCTATCCTATGATCACATCACTGCACGCTAGCCAGGGTGACAGAGCGAGACCCTGTCTCAAAAAAAAAAAAAAAAAAAAAGGAATATAATTTATCATTTATTAGCAGACAGTCTCAAGTCTGCTTACAGCCCCTCAACTGGGCCAAGTAGACATTTACTTTTTGTGACACATCACGCCCTCTGGTGAGGTGGAAACTGCCCCAGACTCCCCACAAAGGCTGGTCACCTTAGTCTTCCACATCAATGCCATGCACTGGCCCTCATCTGGAATGGCCAGTGGGACAAGAGGCGCATCGATCTGTGTCTAGAAGACTCTGCTGTGCCAATTGCCATTCCCAGTCCCATATCAAAGTCACTTCTTCACTCACAGGCTCCAAAAGCCCCCATGAACCTCACTTCCACTACCTCTACAGCAGAGGGCTCCTTCTTCCCTACTTCCTTGGGAAGGAAGGTTCTCATACAGATAAAGCTGGGTCTGCTGCTGCCCCCAAGATGGCCAGCACAAGAACATGAAAGCCTGTGTTAGATCCACTAGCAGACCCATTACACAAAAGGGGAAGTGGTTTCCTGAAAGTACAAAGTAAGGTTTTTAACCAGCTTCCAGTTCAGGCCACCAGAGACAGATAGGAATAAGTCAACTCGCTTCAGAGTCCCCACCGCCTGCAGCTCAACCTCATTCCTAGAGAGCACAGCAAGTGCCTCAGACCCAAGTTGCATCACTTGCCTTTCTCTGCTTATGTCTTGCTCGCTTGGCTGCTCGAGTGCTGCTTACTGGTTTGGTCTCTGAGCTGTTTATAAACTGTAACAAATCCTCTACCCTTCGGTGGTCAACGACACTTTCCCTTTCCGAGATCTGATCCATTTTTTTAGGCTGCTCTTCTTTCCTCTTGGTCAGCCGTAAACGAAGCTTCTCTCTCATTTCTGCATAATTCCTACTTGTTGGTGCAGCTGGAGGCTAAGACAAATAACACAACTAAATTAAACTTCAGGTTTTAATTCTGAATGTAACAGATTTCACACATCTCTGCAAATAAACTATTTATTACAAGTAGTACATGTTCACTGTGAATATAATGAAATAAGATAAGCTGGCAGAAAAAAGAAAAACTATCATCACCAAGTTATCCAAAAGTTGCATTGTCACCTACCGCTCAAATTTTATACATTCATGAAAGATCTGGTAAAGCACATACCACTATGTACGCACATGGATTTTTTTAAACTGAAAAGAAACAATTATACATACTGATTCATCTACTTGTTGTTTAATACAGTGTGAATCTCTTTTCATGTCAATAAAGGTACCTGTAGTATCTTTCCATCCATTTGTAGATTTCCTTTTCAGTGCCAAAAAGGAAAATAATTACCCTCAATTCTACTGCCAAATTTCTTATTAAAAACAGAATTAAGCAGAAAAACTATAAGCCTCTGCTTTTCCTACTGCTCATCTCTCATAAATCATGAGTGATAACTGCTTGTACAAATTAAATTACTGCCCTGGAAAGATGTATAAGTATGTATGGGTACCACCATCCTTTGTATTCAAACAAGAAAAATCAAACTATACACATAAAACCCTGATGCGACTGGCTACACAGTATTCCACTGTATGGATGTACTATGTAACAATGCCCCCCACTTCACCAGCTATTTAAAAATCATAAACAAATATAAAAATACAGTGATGAAATCCTAACAGCTAAATCTTTGGGCAAACACTTTTCATTGTTTCTTTCAGTAAGTACGACCTTAAAGTGGAATTGCTGTTTCAGACCATATTTGGATTTTAACTCTACTGCAAATGAAGCTTTCCATATAGTATAACCACACATTGAATTAGTCTAGTATATAATGCTTGCGAAAGAGCCTGCGTGTTGCACACTGCTCATGTCCCACCAGGCTGGCCTCACACACTTACCCCACCATGCCCGAAGAACTCGCAGTAGCAGCAGTCACAGTACTTGCCCTCCTTCTGGGTGGTGGAGGTCGAGGTGCTGGAGCTGTGCTCAGAGCAGCTGTCCTCGTCCCCACTCTCATCCCCGTCGTCCTGCTGTGGGTCATAGACGCCATTCTCGCAGCGGTGTCCTTCACAGTCAGGGTCACTGCAAAACCGCACACAGGCTCGTTAGCAAATGGCCTGCCCTCTCTCGCCCACCCTTAGTTCTGCCCATTTCACAGATAAGAGGTAGCACAGAGGATGTATGCCCCAGGGTGTCACTTGTAGTCAAGCACAGGTGGCAACAGAGGGCTTGGGCAGGAGGCACAGCTTGCAGGCAGGCAGGCAGTCACCCACAGCACTCATAAAGCACCACGGAACACAAACAGTCCCTCCAGTGTCTCCTTCTGTGACTGTTCCTGCCACCTGCTTCCACAATGAGCAGGAGGGAGGGATGGCTTCAAACAGGAGAGTTCAAAGATAACAGAAATTTGTCTTCTAAAAAAAAAAACTGTTGTTTGCTGTATTGTGCTTCACTATATACATTTTATACATTTTCTTCTGACTCTATCCAATGTATAACAAATACAACTTAAAAACCAAATAAGAGACACAGTGGATGTTGCCCACGGTTAGGGGTAGTCTGCCCACTGACCCACAGTGGCTCAGCAACTTTGCTCTTCCCTCTGCAGAGCTAGAGGCTGGGATGGGAATCCCCCATGGCCTCTGCTGGGGATGACCCTGAAAATCCCTCTGCATTCCACTGACTTTGCAACTGCATGGTTCCAGGGACAGTTTCTGTAGCTGTGTTAGTGCGCATAACACCCATTTCTCAAAGTGCTCCCAACCACCCCTCCAGGACCTGCTCACCTGCAGACGCTCGGAGGGGCACTAATGGAGCCGTCTGTGGTGGGGGGCAGGGGAGCAGGACAGAAGCTTTTGCGTGTGTCCACAAACCCGGGAGCTGTGGTTGCAGCTTTGGGGAATGATGGGGCTGTAAGATTTGCAAGGTGAGGGGTGGAGGCAGGTGAGAGTGCAGCAGGAGAGAGTGCTGGGAGCGGGGCCAGGCCCGTGGGGCTGTTCCTTGGGGCTGTCGGTGCCGAGTGTCTGTGATCCTCCTTGTTGATGCCATGAAAGACATCGCCTGCATCGAGAGACCGAGAGTCATGGCCAATGGCTGAAGAAGAAACAGACATTCATGTTTCCCTTAATCACAATTTTTTCACCAATTTTTTTGTTTTAAAAATGTCTAAACCTATAGAAAATTTGAAGGAACAATACAAACACCCTTCATCCCTCACCTTGATTCACGATGATTTATCATTTTGTCATATTTACTTTATTTCTTATATGCACACACACTTTCTGGCTTAACATTCAGAAGTTACACTCACCCCTAAACACTTCAGCATGAATTCCTGAGAACATGAACATTTTGCTGTATGATCACTATACCATTATTACACCAAAGACATTTAACATGGACATGGTACTCTTAGCCAATGCACAATTCATATTCAACTTTCCAATCTTCTCCACATGTCCTTTAGCGCTTCCTCCCAACACAGCTTCCTCCAAGACATTTTCCAATAGGACAGCTATCTGCCAATTTGGATTTATCTTGTCTCAATACATTCAGGTGAAACGTTTAGGGCATGAATCCCACAGAGGTTATGCTGGATTCTTCCCATTTCTTGGCAGCAGGAAGCACCTAATGTCCTTTTGTTCCATGACAGTGTGCAGAGGGCTACCTGCCAGATTACTCCAGAGTAAGATGCCAGATTCCGCCATCCCTTTGTAACCTGTCAGTCCCGTGAATGGAAATGCTCTGTTCCCCAAACTGATACCTAGTATTCTTAACGTCCACTGATGACGCGAGCCTGAACCAGCAGCTACTGCACAGCTAACTGCAGAGTGCTGATGTGCCACTTCTACCCCCTTACTCACACGGCAGTGGTGTACGTCTGTGAAAAAGAGCTGCCCTGCCTCCTCCCTTGCCTGGGCATCCCTATGGACTCTCAACCTTATCTGTGTGGTATCATCCATTTCATGACTTTCTGATGCTCAGTCTTTCCCAACTTTGGCTAGTGAGGCCCCTTCGAGCCACTCCTGAGTTCTGCATTGGTATCTAATGAATTTCAGGCCCCCTTCCCACTGGTGGACAGTGGATTAACCCGAGCAACAGCAGGGGATGGGTGACAGGCAGCCCTGTCAGCTCTCCTTTGCTCAGTGTTTTCCTAAAGCAGCTTCCAAGGAATCCCACCACATGCTCAGAAAGCAATGGCCCCTTCCTGTCACAGAACAATGGGTACAGTGACTGAAGGCAAGACCTAGTGCAGCAAAGCCCCGGTGGGATTTAGTATGACAGCTAAAATTCTTATCAGAGCCTTACAGGCCAAGCTCTTTGTAGGTGAGCGTTGGGGGCACTAATTACATTAGCATAGCCTCTGGGAGGCTAAGTAAAAGGCAATTACAAAGATGGTGAGAAGTAAACAAGCCAAGCCTTTTATGAGGGTCCCCAAGGGCTAACAGGCCTTACCTATTGAAGGAGGTCTCTTGGACGACACTTTGAACTGGCTGTTGCTCGACTGCACTGTGGTAGCTGTGCAGGACACGGAGGACATGGCTGATGAAGTGGCCATGACAACTTTGTTTGCTTCCATAAAAGCATCTTGAAAATTGTACAGACACTTCTTTTTTGCAGCATTTTTTTTCTCTTTATCCGAAACTGCAGGTGTTTCACTGCTAGACGGAGGTGGAAGGGCTTCAGGTCTTGTTTCTGAGAGTGTTGGCCCTAATATATCACTCCCTTCAGAGAAGAATGGGAAAATTAAGACTTCTATCAGAAATAATACTTAGCTAAACCCTACAAGACATGCTGATGATTGAAACACTTAATACTGGGGCGTACTGCAGTTAGGCCTTCACTGGGCTGATGGTCAGCTGGCTTTTAATCTAAGAAAACATCTTTATTGAGCACCTACTATGTGCCGATTCCTGTGCACAGTGCTTCCCAAAGTCATTTAATGCTTTAAAACTGCTTTCTGAGGTTGGTACTATTACTTCCATCCTAAGAAGATGAAGAAACTGAGACTCAGAGAGGCTAAGCAACTTGCCCAAGGTCACACAGCTAGAAATCCTTCCCAAGCACAGATCGGGATGTCCAGTCTAGCTTGTTGTTCTGAGTGCATGCAGGGCTGGGTGTGTTGCTACCACGAGCTCTGGCCATGTGAAGACAGAGATGAGGCATAGCTACCAGCCCCTCCTCAGGTGTTCTGGGCTCTGCGACTGAAGTTAACAGCTGAGCCTCAGCAACTGAGGCAGCTGGGGAAGAAGGAGCTTATTAGAAGGGAACAGATCCCATGTAGGGGCAATATAGAAATCAGAGAAAAGGAACAAAAGCCACGGCATTCAAGTCGACCGTGACACTGTCTCCCTGCCCCCTCTGCACTGGGGCTGAGGTCTGGTTGTCACCACTGCTGAGAATCAAAGGCTGGACATCAAACCATGCAGATTAGACCCTGGGCTGACACACAGCCACGGAGCCAGAGTCTTGCTCTGCTCCATCAATGCAGGGGACTGACTGGTGGCAGATGCAAAGGATGGAGCAGAAGGACACCCCCCAAGGACCCAAGGATGGAGGTGAGGGAGCAGCAGCTGGGTACAGCTGCACCAAGGCTTCTATAGGAGGTTACAGCAAAGTGTCAATCTATTCAGTGTGGGTTATTTTAAAACTTTAAGAAAGTTTTAACAGATTCCTTACCAGAAATTGTATCTGGCAAGAAAGTGCCAGGATTCCAGTTCTTATCATTCATCACTTCTGATCCCCAAAGACTTATAAATTTAGAACTATTCCACTCTGGAGTATTCCCAAAACAGCTCGGATAAATATGGTCTTGAAGAGATGCATTGAATACCTGATGCTTATTTGTGTGATTCTGAACAGGTGCTGGCGGTAAAGCCTACAAAAAAAAATTTTCTAATCACATATCAAAATTAATATTCTGTTTACGTAAGTAGTTAAACTACAAACACACAGATCATTACTGAAAACCTTGTGGGATATGCTCACCATGAGCTTGTGTCCATGGGTGCAGCACATCTCACAAAGCAGTTACTCGATTTATTTATAAGACTATACACAATAGGTCAAATTTCAACCAGATGTGATGTAGATTTTAAAAGCAACTGATGCCTCAAGGAATATACATAAACAAACTTTAGACAACTCAGTAGCCGCTCACATTCCTACCTAGTCTCACCCGAGTGTGGTTAACATGCATAAGGTCTGTCCCTACGGCTTATTCTCATCTGGCATTTTAATGATCATGACAAATAAGTCAACTTTAGAATCACTGATGAAAATGGGTACTAAGGCCTTACACTGATCTCTGACACTTGGGTGAAGTACAGCGTAAGTCTGAAGAACTAGAGGGACTTCATGTTGTGCTCTGAAGCTCATGGCACTCTCCAAGGAGCCACCTCACAGGCAAGCCGTGCAGTGGGCTTCATGGGGCAGACCCTGGTTGAAGGCATCAGGGGACAGTGACTTGGGTCTGGCCAGCAGCGACACAGTTACTGGGGGACCAGCCACCTGGCTGCTCCCTGCACCCACCTGGGCCCGCCCTCCTCCTGAGCCCAGTCCAGGCACTAGGCCCTGTCTGCTGACCTCCTCAGGAGCTCCTGAGCAGCCCCGTCCTCACAGCGGCATGGCCGCAACAGCCTCCACACTTGCACTCGGGCCTTTCCAGTCCTTTTCCTCACAGCAGCCAGAGTGACCTTTTTTGAATGTAAATACGAGCATGTCACTCCTCTGCTCAGAACGCAGCAATGGCTTCCCAGCGTTTGGGCCCCATGAGACCCGAAGGAGCTGGGCCCACCTACCTGTACCCTTCCTCTCACCAAGCCCTGGACATGCAGGCCTTCCCATGACCCCCACACTCCTACACTCTTACCCGACCCTGAGCTGTGCACGCACCGTGTCCACATTTTAGAATGCGCTAGCCTTGGCTCACTACCTCGCTCACACACACTCATGCTCAGGCTGAGAAGCCGCCACTGCCTTTCCTCTCACCACCCAAGACCCAACACCCAAGACCAAACGAGCCTTCCCATGAAACACACTAAAATCTGTAATTTTTCCTCTTAGCACTTACCATGGTTTTAACCCAGGACTTACTTATAGCCTATTGGTTTAATGTCTGCCTTCCCCCAAATTATGTGTGCTTCACGAGGGGATGGGACACCTGAAGCCTGGTCCCGTAGCCCCCAGCCCTTGTCAAGGCAGGGCACATGGTTTCCCCTCAGCAGGACTGAGGTACTGCTGGGATGAATGAGCACTAAGGGATAGGCCTTGCCCTACAGAAAAAAGCTACACCTAGTGATCATGCCCTTTGGGATGCAGAAATAAGCAGTGAATTCTGTGAACTCAAATGGGACTCGAGGCCCTGGCTGGTGCAGAGGAGGGAAAAGTACAGAGTTGGCCCATGAACATGGATGACAGCATGGCACCCTGAAGGGCTCAAGGACAGGGGCAGTGGCCAGATCAGAGACAGCATTGCATGACTTCGTCCTGAAGGGACCATGGGCACAGTGACATGATGTGGGTCAGTTTATCAGAAAGACTGATTTGTGGCAATGCTGTGGGTGGACCAGAGCGGGAGAACAACACTGAGGTAGGCAGTTAGGGGATGAGAATGAAGCAACGGTGGTGAAGGTGGTGAGGAAAGGAGCAATCCTGGAGCTATCAAGACAACAGCTGTGACTGAACAATTAGGTCAGGGACTACCATTCCAGGCAACAGCTGGATATGAACTCTAGTCCCAGGTCTCGGCCTTGGGCCTACAGACTGATGGGCTCAATGCCAGTTCTCCTTTTTACTAGCTGTGTGACCTCAGGCAAGTCACTTAATCTTTTTGTGCTTTAATTTTCTCATCTGTAATCTGGAAATACCTACCTCCAGGGGCGGTGGTAAGAATACAGCGCACTGCCTGGCCCATAATAGCATTCAGTGAGTGTGAAGGTGGATTATTTTCATTTTCTAAGACTACAATCCCTAATCACAAAACAACCAACCAAATCCTACCAGCTGTGCCCATTCTCCCACAGGGTTTTGGAGCAGAGAGAAAGTGGGAAGGAACTCCCCCTGGGCCACCGGGACAGCTCAGTGTGGGGAACAAGCCCAGGGAGCTGGTGTGGGGCGACGGTAGGGGCTGGAGCAGATGCTCAGGACTTGATAGGGGATGGGCATCCACAGTACAAGCAAGGGCTGCAAGCAGCTACTCTGGCAGGGGAGCCCTGGGGGCAAACAGTAAGGAAAATGAGAAAACCGTATTTCCATAGACACCAATTCTTACAAAGTAGTAGTAAGCTAAGAGCTGCTTTGCTGAGAAGTAACTGATGAAAAGTAACAATTAAGTATGAGAAGGTGTATCAGTTTTGGGGACCTCCTGCTAAGGTGCAGAAATACCTGACAAGCGTAAACCAGCCAGCTTTCTCACAATGCACAACTCTGGCTTTGAGAAGTGGCTCCACCTTGCTAGCCCAGCTGGTAAACTCTGAATAGCAGAAGCACCTTCAGGGCTCTGAGGCTACTGAGGTACTTCCAGGGACCCTCTGAGATGAGACTGTGAGTTGTTTGCTTTCCTCACTGGAAAGCCTGGCTGAGAGCCTGGACTTCACCACCATGTGTGTCCAGAGAGCTCTTGCTCATCCTTCAGACCCTATTCCAGTATCATCTCCTCTGCAAAACCACCCCTGCACTCATTTACACAGTTTTTCTCCTTAGTGTATTTTTCTGCCTTGTGTCTGTAAGTTCCATTAGGTATGCAGTAGCATTTTGATGTTTTGTCCTGATTATGTTTTTGTCTTCCCTTTAGACTGCGAGCTCTTTGAAAATAGGCACCAGTACTAGCTGACTTTTGTTTTCCTAGAATGTAGCACAGGGCCTGGCACATATTGGGTGTTCAATAAATGTTGTTGAAAAGTGTTTAGCTCAGAGGAATAAGGAAATGCATCTCTAAAACCGTAATACTGGAAACATAAGATAGTGATTCTACACATTCAATTTATACACTCTTCAGAAACCTACCTACTCAGAAAAGGAGGCCCAGTTGTAGAGACAAAAGGCAAAAGAAAAAGGGGAATCAGTAATTTTAAAAAGTTGTATTTTTCAGTGTTTTTGCACAAGATGCCTACTGATCTTAACAGCTTAAGAGTTTCCTTCAGAAAAAAATAGGTGTCACATATACCTTTGTGACATGTGACATGTATGTCACATACACACATTTCTGGGCCATGCCTTGATAAGTCCACCAATGATTTAACCATAAATTGAGTCTCTCAAAATGTGGATAATGCTATTAAATTAGAACACTGATTTCACTCTTTATATAAATCCACAAAGCTTCAATTAACAAGTTTTAATTATTTTCTACTTTGAGACAAAAGAAGTAATCCACAGGAAGTTTCTGCTTTAAATGAAAGCTCTGACACAAATGCAAACACACTAAAAAAGCTTTTCACTAAGCCCAAATTCCAAGTTTATCCTGGCACGAAGTGATGTGGCCTGTCCTCTACACTGTACAAAAAGTGAGCCAAGAGAGAGCAACACCAAATCATCACACACACGTTTGAGAGAGAGTTCCAACACTAAGTATTAAAACAAAAAGGAATTCCAGTTATATCTTAAGTAACAAGAAAGTTAAGATGGGCCGGGCGCGGTGGCTCACGCCTATAATCCTAGCACTCTGGGAGGCCGAAGCAGGTGGATTGCTCGAAGTCAGGAGTTCGAGACCAGCCTGAGCAAGAGCGACACCCCGTCTCTACTAAAAAAAAAATAGAAAGAAATTATCTGGCCAACTAAAATATGTATATAGAAAAAATTGGCCGGGCATGGTGGCACATGCCTGTAGTCCCAGCTACTCGGGAGGCTGAGGGAGTAGGATCGCTTAAGTCCAGGAGTTTGAGGTTGCTGTGAGCTAGGCTGATGCCACGGCACTCACTCTAGCCCAGGCAACACAGCGAGACTCTGTCTCAAAAAAAAAAAAAACAAAAAAAAAAACCACTTTTGCAGTGGTTGTACTTAATTTTCAAAGTAACCTGGAGAGGGAGGTATAAAGACACCCTGGTTGGCCGGTCGTGGCAGCTCACACCTGTGATCCTAGCCCTCTGGGAGGCTGAAGTGGGAGGAACGCTTGAGGCCAGGAGTTCAAGACCACCCTGAGCAAGAGTGAGACACCAATCTCTAAAAAAAAAATAGAAAAATTAGCTGGGTGTGGTGGCACACACCTGTAGTCCCAGCTACTTGGGAGGCTGAGAGAGGAGGATCCTTGAGCCCAGAAGTTTGAGGTTGCAGTGAGCTTTGATGATGCTACTGTACTCTAGCCTGGATGACAGGAAAGAGGAAAGAGGAAAAGGGAAGGAAGGGAAAGGGAAGGGAAGGAAGAAAGAAAAAAAAGAAAAGAGAAGAGAAGAGCAAAGCAAACCAAAAAAAGAAAAACACACCCTGGGCTCCAGAGACTGCACCCAATCACCAGGCTCCACTGAACACACTAAACTCACTGAGGGCCTGTGATCACTTTTAATATTCTTCACATTCCCAGTGGAGAATTCAAGACATCTTCTACTTCACTTCTAGGCCCTTTCCTAGTACAGTGATTGTTGCATAACACACTTTCTGTGTTGGATAAAAAAGACACAGGATTGAAAGTTGAACGCCTTGGGTTCCAGTACAAATTCTGGAACCTACCACTCCAAGGCCACAGGAGACGCAGGTGGGAAGCTGCTCTGTAAAGGAGCAGTGAGTGCAGCCCCACCTGCTTGCCTTTGCTCATCTCTCTAAGGGTGTTCTTTCTTCCTTGGCCTATGCTTTATTGGGTAAGTGGGGCTACATAAATCCTGAACCAAGAGAAATAACACTGAACACCTTGGTAACCAACTGGTATTGACAAAGACAAAGGATGAAAAGAAGAGACAAGAAGGTGGTGAGAGAAAGATAACACAGGTGAAAGGGACATGTCACATGAGGGGTGGCCGCCCTCAGAGCATGGTCCCACACAGGTCCCACACAGAGTCTTGGAGGTTCTCAAGCAGGGCCCAAGGGTCTCAGGTGGCTCCTGTTCCAGCAGACTTAAGTCCTTGTAAAGAAACCATTCCCCATTTAGGGCCGTGGGGTTCTGCAGAGCAAACTGAACAGAACATGATCTCATAATAAAAAATTACCTTTTCAAGGAAACAAGGTATGGGTGATGTCAGTAGAAACAACAAAAAACAGACTTGGATCCTCAAGGTTGCATTCAAACATGGAATAACTATGTGTGAAATGCTGGGTGTGGTGGCGCACACAACAGAAAAAATAAAATAAAAAAAGTCGGGAATAAGAGAATATAAAAAGTTGCTAGACATATTTGGAAAAAAGTAAACCTTAGAAATAAGAATTACACTGGGAATTAAAACTTATGTGGCAGGCAAGGCACCATTAGAGAATCACTTCACTGGAAGACTGATCTAAAAAGAGTTCTCACAACATGGAACTAAAGAACAAGGAGATGAGAAACTTGAGACGGAGTGCCAGGGATGAAGAATAGAATGAGGTCTATTGTCAGTTTCACCAGAGGTTCAGAGAAAGACAACAGAATAGTAGAGGGAATATGGAGATCCCTCTACTGGAGATAAAAACAAATGAAAATGATCAGACAGGAATCTAAAATGACTAATACGCTAAGGGCTCTAATGGAAAAAAGTAGACAACATGCATGAACACATGGACCACGTGAGCAGAGACATGGGAAGAAATGAGGGCAGTAAAAACAGTGTAAGACAAACAGAATGGCAGCAACAGGCTCAGCAGTAAGTCTGTGAGCAACAGTACTCCTCAGATGACATGCAAACAGGGATGAGAATGAAAAACAAAAACAACCCACCACCACCAAAATAGAAGAAACATACACAAACTGCAGGACAACTGGCATGCCAGAAGGAGAGAACAAAGAAACATTTGAGCTGGGCGTGGCTGCATGCCTATAGTCTCAGCTACTCAGGAGGCTGAGGAAGGAGGATCACTTGAGCCCAGGAGTTCGAGGCTGCAGTGAGCTATGATCCTGCCACTGCACTCTAGCTCTGGTTGACAGAGTGAGACCCTGTCTCTAAAAAACAAAGAAAAAAAAAAAGAGAGAGAGAAATATTTGAAGTAATAATGGCTGAAAACTCTCCAAAATAAATGACAGACATCACAGATCTGAGAAGTTCAGAGAACATCAAGTAGAATAAATGCCAAAATAAATAAATGCCAAAAGCTACGCATAGGCATATCACATTCGAACTGCAGAATAACAAAGACAGAGAGGATTTTGAAAGCAACAGGGGATGAGGAAGGGGGGACCTATAGAAGAACAAGAAAAATTACAGAGAACACCTGTCAGAAACCATGCAAGCAAGGGAAGAGTCGAGTTAAATATATCCAAAGTGTTGAAAGAAAAAAAAAAAACCACCAACCTAGAATTGTGTATCCAGCGAAATTATCCTTCAAAAGTGAAGGAGAAATAAAGACTTCCTCAGACAAACAAAAACTGAGGGAACTCATCGCCAGCAGACCTAACCTGTAAGAAATGTCAAAAGATTTTCTTCAGGCAGAAGGAAAATGATACAGGTCAGAAACTTGGATCTACACAAAGAAAGGAAGAGTACTGAAAAAGGAATAAATGTAAAATATCTTATTTTACTTATTACTAATTGATTTTAAAGATAACTGTTTAACATAATTATAACAATTACGTTAGATGATTAACACATGAATAAGTGAAAATAATGACAGTAATATCATAAGGACTGGGAGGGAGGGATTGGGAATGTTCTGTTAAAGCCTACTTGTTTTACATGTGTTATTTGAACGGCAGCTTACACTAGTTAAAAATGTATATTGTAAACTCTAAGGCAACTACAAATATCTTTTTAAATAAGTAAATTGAAATGATAAGGGAAGACATATAATAGAATCATAAAACGCTCAATTAAAAGTGAAGGCAGAAAAAGAAGCTTCTGGAAATAAAGAGAAAACAGTTACTAACATAGCTGATACTAATACAAATACATTAAAAAACTGCTTTATGAATGGTCTAAATATACCAATGAAAAGACAGATATTATCAGAGCATATCAAAAAAACAAAGCCAGGCAAGGTGACTCACACCTGTAATCCCAGCACTCTGGAAGGCTGAGGCAGGACTGCTTCAGGCCAGGAGTTTGACACCAGCCTGAGCTAAATCAAGACACTGCTCTCCACAAAAAATAGGAAAATTAGCCGGGCATAGTGGCGAGCGCCTATAGTCCCAGATACTTAGGAGGCTGAGGCAGAAGAATCACTTGAGCCCAGGAGTTTGAGGCTGCAGTGAGCTATGATGACACCATTACACTCTAGCCCCGGCAACAGAGTGAGACTCTGACTCAAACCAAAACCAAAACCAAAACCAAAACCAAAACCAAAACCAAAACAAACCAAAACAAAAAAACAAAAAACAAGACCCAACTACACATGTCTATAAGAAACCTACTTTAACTATAAAGACCTCAATAAATTAAATGAATGGAAACAGCCAATGAATCAAAGGAGAAATCACAAGGGAAATTAAAAAATACTGAGAGACAAATGAAAACAAAAACATAATACACCCAAAACTTATGGGATGCAGTGAAAACAAGCGCTAAGAGGAAAATTTATAGTTATAAATGCTTCCATTAAAAAATAAGAAAGCGGCCGGGCACGGTGGCTCACGCCTGTAATCCTAGCCTTCTGGGAGGCCGAGGCGGGTGGATCACTCCAGGTCAGGAGTTCGAGACCAGCCTGAGCGAGACCCCGTCTCTAATAAAAAATAGAAATAAATTATCTGGACAACTAAAAATATATATAGAAAAAATTAGCCAGGCATGGTGGCGCATGCCTGTAGTCCCAGCTACTCGGGAGGCTGAGGCAGTAGGATCACTTAAGCCCAGGAGTTTGAGGTTGCTGTGAGCTAGGCTGACACCACAGCACTCACTCTAGCCCGGGCAACAAAGTGAGACTCTGTCTCAAAAAAAAAAAAAAAAGAAGGCTCTCAAATCAATAACCTAACTTTACAACTTAAGAAATCAAAAAAAGAACAAACCAAACCCAAATCTACCAGAAGGAAGGGAATATGATAAGTTAGAACAGAGATCAATGAAACAAAGAATAGAAAAATAAAGAAAAGTCAATGAACACCAAAACATGGTTCTTTGAAAAGATCAGCAAAACTGACAAACCTCTACTGAGGTGGACTAAGAAAACAAGAGAGAAGACTCAATAGAAATGAAAAGTGGGGACATTGCTACTGATTCTACAGAAATAAAAGGGATTACAAGAAAATATTATGAACAACCGTACGCCAACACACTGGATGATGTAGATAAAATGAAAAAATTCCAGAAAACAAAAAACCTACCAAGACTAAATCATGAAGAAATAGAAAAATCTGAACAGACCTATAACTCGTAAGAAGACTGAATTGTTAATCAAAAATTACCCAAAAAAGAAAAGCCCTAAATCTGATGGCTTCACAGGTCAATTCGTCCAAATATTTAAAAAGAATTAATATCAATCCTTCTCAAACTTTCCAAAAAATTGAAGAGGAGGGAACATTTTCTAGCTCATTTTTGAGGCCAGCAAAAGTCTGATATGACAACCAAAGACACTACAAGAAAACTATAAACCATATCACTTATGAAAATTGATTAAAAAATAAAAAAATCCTCAACAAAACCCTAACACACTGAATTCAGTAGCGTATTAAAAGGGTCATGCATCATGACCAAGTGGGATTTATTCTTAGAATGCAAAGATGGTTCAACATATAAAAATCAATCAATGTCAACATACTACCATTAACAGACTGAAGGAAAAATAGCACATGATCATCGCAACTGACGCAGAAAAAGCATAGGACAAAATTCAAAACCCTTTTCATGACAAAAACACTCAACAAACTAGAAATAGAAGGAAACTGTCTCAACATAATAAAAGCCATGTATGAAAAACCCACAGCAAATATCATACTCAATGGTGAACAACTAAAAGCTTTCCCTTGAATATCAGGAATAAGGCAAGGATTACTGTTTTTACTTCTATTCAGCTTTGTACTGGAGGTTCTAGCCAGAGCAAGTAAGCAAGAAATAAAAGGCATCCAAATTGGAAAGGAGGAAGTAAAACTATGTCTGTTTCTAGAGTGTATGATTTTATATGCAGAAAACCCTAAAGATTCCACACAAAAAAATTGTTAGGATAAATAAATTCAGTCAAGTCGTAAAATACAAAGTCAACACTCAAAAATCAGTTGCATTTCTATACACTAACAATGAACAATCCAAAAAGGAAATTATGAAAACAATTTCATTCACAACAGCATCAAAAAGAATAAAATACTGAGGAATTAGCTTAACCAAAGAAGGGAAAGATTTATACAATGAAAGCTATAAAACATTGTTAAAAGAAATTAAAGAAGATGGCCGGGCGCGGTGGCTCACGCCTGTAATCCTAGCACTCTGGGAGGCCAAGGCGGGTGGATCGCTCGAGGTCGGGAGTTCGAGACCAGCCTGAACAAGACTGAGACCCCGTCTCTACTAAAAGTAGAAAGAAATTATCTGGCCAACTAAAAATATATATACAAAAAATTAGCCGGGCATGGTGGCACATGTCTGTAGTCCCAGCTACTTGGGAGGCTGAGGCAGTAGGATCGCTTAAGCCCAGAAGTTTGAGGTTGCTGTGAGCTAGGCTGACGCCACGGCACTCACTCTAGCCCAGGCAACAGAGTGAGACTCTGTCTCAAAAAAAAAAAAAAAAATTAAAGAAGATATAAAATAAATGGAAACACAACTGTACTAGCTGACTGGAATACTCAAAAATTTTTTAAATGTCCATGTTACCCAAAGTGATCTACAGATTCAATGTAACCTCTATTAAAATCCCAATGATGTCTTTTGCAGAAACAGAAAAACCCATTCTAACTAAATTCATGTGGAATCTCAAAGGACCCTGAATAGCCAAAATATCTTGAAAAAGAGAACCACCCTAGGACTCAAACTTACAGATTTCAAAACCTTACAACAACAGCCCAAGCAAAAGGAAGACCCCAACTCTACCAAAAATAGAAAATATTAGCTGGGTGTGGTGGCACGCGCCTGAAGTCCAAGCTAGTTTGAGGTTGCAGTGAGCTGCGATGAGCCCACTACACTCCACCCAGGGTGAGAGAGTGAGACTGCCTCAAAAAACAAACAAACAAACAAAATAACAACAATAACAACAAAAAACCCAGGAAAAAAAGAAATAAAAAACTCACTACAAAGTTACAGAAATCAAGACAGCATGGTCCTGGCATAATGACAGACACACAGACTAATGGAGCAGAATAGAGAGCCTGGATATAAATCTTTGCATATATGGTCAAATGATTTTTGACAAGGGTGCCAAGACCATTTAATAGGAAGAGGACAGTCTTTTGAACAAATGGTACTAGGAAAACTGGATAGCCACATGCAAAAGAATGAAGTTGAACCCTTACCTAACACCGTATAAAAAAATTACTCAAAATGGATCAAAGATCTTAATGTAATGCCTAAAACAAAAACATAGAAAAAAACCTTCACAACATTGGATTTGGCAATGATTTCTTGGATGTGACACCAAAAGCACAGACAACAAAATAAAAAATAGACAAATTGTACCTCATGAAAACAAAAATGTTGTGCATCAAAAGACACTATCAACAGAGTATAAAGGCAACCCACAGAAAGGGAAAAATATATTTGCAAATCATATACCTGATAAAGATCTAATATCCAAAATATACAGAGAAATCCTAAAACACAACAACAAAAAACAAGTAACCTGCTTCAAAATTGGACAAAGGACCTGAATAGATATCCTTCAAAGAAGATATACAAATGGCCAATAAGCACATGAAAAGCTGCTGCTCAACATCACTAAACATTAGGAAAATGCAAATCAAAACTACAATGTGATACCACCTCACTCCCCTTAGATGGCCACTACTAAAACAAACAAACAAAAAAACCACCAGAGGAGGCGCATGATGGCTCATTCCTGTTATCAGGAGGCTGAGATGGGAGGCTTGCTTGGGGCCAGGTGTTTGAGACCAGTCTGGGCAACATAGCAAGACCCTATCTCTACAAAGAAAATAAGAAAAATTAGCTGGGCGTAGTGGTGCATGCCTGTAGTCCCAGGTACTTGGCTGACATGGGAGGATCACTTGAGGCCAAAAGAATTACTCTTCAAGTTTTTTTTTAATTTCAAGAAAATAAATTTTTCATAGTACTCATCCTAAATATTTTAGATACTAAATATTTATCCACAATGGCCAAAGTATGAATTAAAAGAATTACAAGCACAATGACATAATGTCTTAAAGGCAACAACTACGATTTTACCACAACAGGAACTTCTAAAGGCCCAAATGAGATAGACATAGACGTACCTCTCAATCATCTGTGAGAAACCTCCTCCAACATAACTGAAGAGAAATCTGTGCTATTCTAATATAGCTCATTAGTTTTCTGGAAGGTGCCTCTAGCAATCCCCTCCAGGGTAGTTAATGAGATATACATTTAGATACAGATGCATCAACAGCACTCAACTCAGTCAAATTAACTCAAATCACACAAACTAATTTTGCAAGACCTGGTAAGTGATGATGCAAGCTTGTTTAGAGAAACAAACATTTTAATACCAGGTATAAATGAAATATTTTGCCAAGTACATTTTATTTTTCCAAATAAAAATGGCCTCCAAGTAATATATTTTAAATGAATTGGTGAATAGTCATGACTTTGCAAAAGTGGCTGAAACAAGGTTTTATTATACATGCCTAAGTTTCTATATGACCTCTACCATACATGGCTTGACTTCCATATTTGCCTTTCTACCCACGAGTCTTTCAAATCTATCTACAGGATTCAAGTTTAACAGGTGTCAAAGGAACAGATATTAGAAATGACGCTCCTAAAATACATTTTTCTTCTCTTTTTACTATAATACAGTCTACCTCTGGCTTCCTGAGAAAAGGCCAAAAGTTAGGGAAAAGAATGTTTTTAACTATAGTGTCCCAATAGACTTTGGGAATAATCAATTTCACTACTTTATTTGAATATTTTCAGGAACTAATTCTTGAATAGCTTCCACCAGTAAAAATATATAACGCAACCTTCTATAATTTCTATAATGTTTTCTTTGGACTAAGAAATAGAGCTCTATTCAGTTAAGAATAGGGAGTCAAAAACTTCCTAACCACACCCAGAGGAACACAGGCTGCAAACCAGGTAGACCATGAGAACAGGCTGGCTTTGACTATACACAGGAAAACACCACTAAAAAGCATTCTATTAATAAAGACATCATTAAATGTTCAAACGAAGCAATATTCAATGTAACAAAATTTAAGCATGAACTGAGTGGTTGTGCCAAGTAATTATAATAGAATGTGACAAACTTAGTAAACTCTATTCTAAACCCGTGGTCATCAATCTCCCAACTGTGCCCCTCCACAGCAAACACACAACAAACTTCACTATGGGCTACACATCCCCCACTTCACAGTGACTGGGGAGCAAAGTTGGGGGGAGAGATCACACATGTGATCCAGAAAGCCCCTTCCATGCCATCTTTCTAGTTAAGAGTCACTGTTTTAAATAATAAATTAGAAGAGTTTGGGGAAGATTCTACTTTTGGTTGATTAGAGCTAACCTTGAACAAGAAAAACTGGCATAAAGAAAAATAAAAATCACAATTATGGTGAGTCAACAAAGGTAAGTTCAAACAGTTAGAGAGGCAAAGCTATATGAGGGCCTAAGAATAACACCAACCTAAAATTTCACTGTACAGTTTAACATACTAAATATATGCATGGGATTCTCTGAGAAGAAGTCCATAAAAATCAACCTTTTTCTAGCTCCTCACTCCACTTCCTGAATGGAATTTTAGCACACCTGGCTTCTGGCAGCCCCTCCTATCTGCCCTCTGGCTTCCCACAGGGCACTATGACCTTCTATGGAGGGACCCTCAGGGTTCCTCCTTTAGGCCTGTATGTTTCTACAAGGCCTTAATTTTCATACTGAAGAAGCATAATCACTGTAGACCCTGGATAGCCCAGCCAATGTTAAAGGACTTGTGCTATATTCAAATTATTTTACCCATCACCTTAAGAAAATGAGCAAGGCCCCAGAAGGCCATGGGTAGATAATTTTGGAATTGTGTGGAAGTATCCCTGAGTTTAACCTATTAGCAACACCATCTGAAAAACTCTTTACTTTCTAGTTAATTCTAAATAAATTAAACCATGACCTTCATGACTACATTTAATCATTGTTTTTACAAGTGTAAAGGTTCAAAATTATAAGTACTTAAGAGACTATGGGGACAGGAAACATTTGCAAGTTGCCAACTTATTGATTTCTGTTTGTTTAAATATGTACTCCTGTAGGATCTTGTGATGAGTAAACTTTCAGGCCCTTTCTCCCCAACTTACCTTACTGTGTGTGAAGGGAGGTGCTGCGTACAAGGTCGGGTGGATAAGGGGGCGTGGCAGGTGTGGGACAGTGTGCAAAGGCACGTGTCCATGGATGTGGGGGTAAAGATGCAGTGCGGGGTGTGTAGGTTTCTCTGGGGTCATGAACTGATGGCCAGGTGGAAGGGCTCCAGCTGTCATTGCAGATGGTGTCAGTCCAGAAGCTTCTTGTTTACAAACATGACACTCACAAGTGTTTGGAGCTTGTTCAGCCTAAGAGGAAAGAAAAAAAAGCACAATTATTTAGTGAACAAAGAATGGTATAAATTAAATTAAAGTCAGTCATATTCTGCTGAGCATTTACGAAGCAAATGCAGAGGTAACAGGGCTGTCTGGACACCCTGAGTTGACCAGGGCCCTCCTTGCAAGAAAGCAGGCATCCTAAGACCTGGGACTGAAGAAGCTGCAAAGATATGAAACGTGCATTTCACTCCCCAGTTGGGTGTCTACTCATGTAGAAGGCCCTAGATCTGCATCCTGTGCCTGATGCAGAAAATTTCACTTCCTAAATCTGACCAGGGACAAGGGAATTGGTGAAGTTCACAGAGAAGAGAGAGGGAGATGGGACCAAGGAGAACAAAGCCATCAGATGGCTATGCTCAGCTGGGCTCATGTTGCTGAATAAATGGTTATACAGAGATTCTCCAAAATGAAGCAGAGATGGGACTTCCAGCTAAGGTGGAGTGAAAAGATTGGTGGCTCCTCTGCCTCAAAGCAAATGTAAAACTGCACTCAATTGTCAAAGGCAACCATTTTGAGGCTTTGGGAATTAGCCAAAGGAAAAACACTGAGAAGCATTCGTTCATGCAAATCAGCTAGAACTTCAGGGAGGAATAGCAGGACTCTGGCCTTCTTGAATGGGACCCTTCCTGCTCCTTGCACCCTGCATTCCACCCCCAGCTCAGTCAGGAGTGGGCACAGAAGTTCCATGAGAGCAGGGATGCCAGTGAGAACCAGCCCTGCTGCCAAAAAGGGCAGCCTGAAGTCAGGCGGAGGGTGAAGGAATAAAGTAATGCACTCCCTGTTAATTTGAGACCAGGGTCCTGGTTGGGGTGAGCAGCATAGGAGACAGAAATACAACAGGGAGAAGGTGGAAATGAGAGAGCCGTGTAAGGGTTCCTTAAGCCATCCTAGCTGGCAGGAGACCACGGTGCATTCACAGGGGAGACCTCAGAGGCCACCAAAGCCAACTTGAGAACTGACTGAGCACTGAACACATCAGCAAACACTAGAGCCCCTGTGGGTTCAAGGTGCACAGGCAACCTCTGCCCAAACCATCAGCTGACCAGTAAGCCAGGCAGCCAAAGGGGAGACCTTTAGAAGCCAAGCTAAAAAACAAAAAGAATAAAAAATGTGAGCGGAGACATCTGTAGCCACGTAATGTGGGAAGATAAAAATTATCCAAATCAAGCCCAGGAAAGTCAAAACAAAACAAAAATAAATGTCTACTAGGCATTTTAAATGTACAATAGAGCAACGAAGTGAGACCCCATCTCTCCAAAACAAAAAACAAACAAACAAAAACACATCAGGGAGTTACACTGAACCTGTTCTGGTTGGGGGTGGGGGGGCTTGCCCAATTCATGAATCATTCTTTGCACAATTAAACTGTGTGAAATTTAAAAAACACTGAAGACATTTACACATAAAGACTGAGAAAATTAACTGCTAGCAAATTGGTCCTGTAAGAAATATTAAAGGATGCTGGCCAGGAATGATGGCTCACACCTGCATTTTGGGAGGCTCCCAGCATTCTGGGAGGATCACTTGAGGCCAGGCATTCAAGACCAGCCCGGGCAATATATCAAGACCCTGTCTTTACAAAAAAAAAAAAAAAAAAAAAAGCCAGGCATGGTAGTGCGCACCTGAAGTCCTAGCTACTATGTAGTCCCAGCTAGTTGGGAGGCTGAGGCAGGAGGACCGCCTGAGCCCAGGAGTTTGAGGCTGCAGTGAGCTATTATAATGCCACTGCACTCTAGCCTGGGTGACAGAGGAAGACCATGTCAGAAGGAAGGAAGGAAGGGGGGGGAAGGAAAGGAGGGAAGAAAGGAGGGAAAAGGAAAGGGGAAAGAGAAGGAGAAAAGGAAAAGAAAAGGGAAGAGGAAAGAGAAAGGGAGGGGAGAAAACTTGAGGGGAGGGAAGGGAGGAATAAAATTAAAGATGTCCTTTACTTGAAAGGAAAAAACATGACAACTCAAATCAACAGAAAAAACAAAGAATGCCAGTAATGTTAAGGGAGCCAGAAAATCGAAAACTATGTATTTTTTCTTTTCTTTGTTCTTACTCTTAGTCTTTCTAAACATCATTAAATTGTAGGAAGCAATAATTATAACATACTATTGGGTTTATAATACATATAAATGTAATAAATATCTAGAACCATAGTATATAGGAGGAAGAAGGAAACTGAGCTATATTGGAGCAATATTTATATATTTTACTGAATTCAGTTGGTATTAATCTGGGGTAGACTGTGATAAATTAAGATGCATACCCTAACTCTTAAAGAAGCCACTAAAAAAATAACTAAGAAAACCATAAATAATCAACAGCAGAATTAACATGGTACACTACGGCTGTACTGCCCTGAATGTCCCCAATCTCATCTAAAATGGTACACTAAAAATTTTATTTAATCCTGACAAAGGCAGAGATTGATAGGATAAAAATGCAAGTTCTAATTAAAAGATCGGAAGATAAATTTTAGACTCAAAGGCACAAAGAAGCTAAAAGCAAAAAGATGAAAAAAATATAACATGTATATAATGGCCAGGTGTGGTGTGGCTCATGCCTGTAATCCTAGCTCTCTGGGAGGCCGAGGCAGGAGGATTGCTTGACGTCAGGAGTTCGAGACCAGCCTGAGCTACAGCGAGACCCCGTCTCTACTAAAAATAGAAAAAATTAGCCCAGCATGGCGGTGCACACCTGTAGTCCCAGCTACTCGGGAGGCTGAGACAGAAGGATCGCTTGAGCCCAGGAGTTTGAGGTTGCAGTGAGCTATGATGATGCCACTGCACTCTAGCCCGGGCAACAGAGTGAGACTCTGTCTGCAAAAAAACCCCCAAAATATACAGTAACCCAAGAAGCTGGCCTGGCTATATTAATATCACATAACATGGACTTTAAGATAAGAAATATTAGTAGAGAAACATTTCATAATGACCAAAGGGCCAATATATGAGGGAGATATAACAATAATACATTCAATGACATTAGCCCCAAATGCATAAATCAAAAACTATCAGTACTGAAAGGAGAAATAAATATTCCAACAGTTATACTTGATGACCTCAATATGCCTCTCTCAGCAATTGATATAAGCACTAGGCAGAAAATCAGTAAGGATATATGCTATGGTCTGAATATTTGTGTCCCTCTAAAATTCATATGTTGAAATCCTCATCTCATACCAGGAGGTGGGGCCTTTGGGATGCTCTGGTCTCATGAATGGGATTAGTGCCCTTATAAAAAGAGACCCAAGAGAACTCCTGTGCCCCTTCCACCATATGAAGTTATAGTGGGAAGACAGCTGTCTATGAGGAAGCAGACCATCGCGAGACACCAAATCTGCTGGTGCTTTGATCTTGGATTTCCCAGCCTCCAGAACAGTGAGAAATAAATTTCTGTTGTTTATAAGCCACCTAATCTATGATATTTTTGTTATAGCAACTTGACCAGTCTAAGACAATAGAGAAGATTTGAACAACGGCATCAACCAACTTGATCAAACTTTCACTTATAGAATACTCCACATGATTAAGAGTAAAATAAAAATTATTTTCAAGTACACATGGAACATTATCTAGGAGAGACCATGTTAGGCTATAAAACAAGTCAATAAATTTGCAAGCTCTGAAATCACTAATCACTTTTGTTTCAAACAAACTAGAAAAAGAAGGAAACCAAACCCAAAGAAAACAGAAAGAAACAATAAAGATCAAAATAGAAATCAATGAAATAAAAAAGAGAAAAACCGAGAATATTAACAAGACCAAAACTGGTTCGGTATAAGACCAACAAAACTGACAAATGTTTAGCCTGAGTGAGGGGGTTAAAAGGAGAAGATAAAATTATCAAATTAAAGAATTAACATCATCACAGACCCTGCAGAATTAAAAGGATTGTAAGAATATAACAACTGTATGCCAAGAAATGAGACAACTTAGATGAAATGAGTAAATGCCTAGAAACATAAAAATAATTAAAACTGACTCAGAAAGAAATAGAAATTTCAATCTCAGACAAACTCCTTCAGAAAACACAGGTGGGAGAAACACCTCCAACTCATTCTATGATGCCGGTATTACTCCAATATCAAAGCCACACAGAGACATCACAAGGATAAAAAACTACAGACCAGTATCTTTTATTAACATAGATGCATAAATCCTAACAAAATATTAGCAAACCAATTCAGCAACATATGAAAAGGATTATATACTATCACCAAGTGGGATTTACCCAATAATATAAGGTTGGTCTAATATCCTATAATCCATTGATGCGATAATCCACAGTAAAATAAAACAGAATGAAAACCACAGGATCATCTCAACAGATGCAGAAAAGGCATCACAAAACCCAATACACATCCAATTTAATATACAACTCATGATAAAACTCTCAAGAAACTAGGTGTAGGGCAGAATTTCCTCCGCCTAATAAACGGCATCTATGAAAAACCTACAACTAGCATCATAGTTAGTGGTTAAAGATGAAATGCTTTCCCCCTAAGACTGGGAACAAAGCAAAGATGTCTGCTTGTACCACTTCTACTTAATATTATACTGGGGATTCTAGCTAGCTCAAAAAGGCAAGAGTAAGAAATCAAGAGCATTGAGACTGGAAAGGAACAAGTCAAACTATCTCTATTCGCAGACAACATCATCTTGTATGTAGAAAATTCAAATCTACCAAAATCCAAAAAAACTCCAACCCTACTAAAATTAATAAATGAGTTTAGCAAAGCTATAGAACACAAGATCAATGTATGAAAATCAACTGTATTTTTGTATATTACCAAAATTCAATTGGAAATTAAAATTAGAAAATACCAGTTACTATAGAATCAGAAAACATCTAATACTAAGAATAAATTTAAGGAATATGTTTAAGACCCTAAAACTGGAGATTTTTAAAAACTCTCTGAGAGAAATTAAAGATGATTTAAATAAATGGAAAGACACAGCATGTTCAGATTGAAAGATTCAATTTTGTTAGGAATGTATTCTCCCCAAATTGATCTGTATTATCCTACAAACAAAAGATCATGCCTGGATTTCACTGATGAACTCTAAAATATATATTCAAGAACTCAATGCAATACTTATCAAAATCCAAGCAGGCTTTTTAACAGAAGTTGACAAGTTGACCTGAAAATTTATGTGGGAATGCAAAGGATTTTGAACAGCCTAAACAATTTTGGAAAAGGTCTACTAAGTTGGACACATGCGGCCTTCTGGGTCTTTAAGTGTGGCCTTTTTGACTAAATCCAAATTTTACAGAACAAAACTTTTATTAAAAGGGGTGCAGCAAAGAAAGATGAAGCTTTTCTTGCTTCTTTTGGTGCTTAAAAAAGAACAATCTTTTTTTTTTTTTTTGAGACAGAGTCTCACTCCGTTGCCTGGGCTAGAGTGCCGTGGCGTCAGCCTAGCTCACAGCAACCTCAAACTCCTGGGCTCAAGAAATCCTACTGCCTCAGCCTCTCAAGTAGCTGGGACTATAGGCATGCGCCACCATGCCCGGCTAATTTTTTCTATATATATTTTTAGTTGGCCAGATTAATTTCTTTCTATTTTTAGTAGAGACGGGGTCTTGCTCTTGCTCAGGCTGAAAAAAGAACAATCTTAAAATCAGAAGGCCGCAGTTTCCCTATCCCTGCGTGGGATAAGGACAGAGAGATCAAATAAACTGTGGAGAGGTCAGATACAAACCCCTTACATTTATCATCCACTGATTTCCAACAAATGGCTAAGGCAGTTCAATATGGAAAAGGATGGCCCTTTTGACAAACAGTACTGAGACAACTGGGGAGCCATATATGCAAAAAGGTGAATTTAGACCCTGACCTACCATAAGCAAATATTGAGTGAAATGGACCATAAAACTAAAGAACTAAAATTATAAATCTTCTAAAAGAAAATAGTTTTGTATAAGGCAAAGCTTTCTTGGATGACACATCAAAAGCATGATTCATAAAAGAAGAAAAATTAATAAACAGAAATACATCAAAACTAAAAATCTTTGCTTTTCAAAAGGCACCATAAAAAAACTAACAGCTGTGCTAGAAACCATGAGAAAATACCACCAATCATACATTTTTGATAACGGACTTGTATCCAATATATAAAGAACTCTCATAACTCAGTAAGATAGAAAAGGAAACAAAGAGCCCTTAAATATATGAAAGGATGCTCAACTCTCAACTCTACCTGTAAAAGGTGAAATGAAAATTGAAACCACAAAGGGTTACTATTTCTTATCTATCAGACAGGCAAAAATCCAAAACTGTGACATCACTCTCTTCTGGGGTCTAGGGGAGGCCATCGTGGCATCACTCAACTCCACTCACATATGCTCTGACCCAGTAAACCCACTGCTGGTGACCAATCCTGGGGATGTATCTGCTTATGTATAGAATGTCAGATGTTACACAATGAATAGTTTATAATGGCCAAAAGGGGAGGAATTAATGTAAGTGCCCATCAACATGGGACTGAAAAGAAAAAATAAAACTACAGTATGTCTACATAATGGAATACAACTAGGCTAGTAGAACAGAATGAAGAAGTACACTGTATAGACAGATACATTGTCAGGATATATTGCTAAGTGAAAAAGTAGGGTACAGAACAGTGTGTACATTAGTATCAGCATTTTTTATAAGAAAGGAAAAAAATAAGTATATGTATTGGAATACAATAATT
This sequence comes from Lemur catta, assembly GCF_020740605.2. Classification (NCBI taxonomy): domain Eukaryota; kingdom Metazoa; phylum Chordata; class Mammalia; order Primates; family Lemuridae; genus Lemur; species Lemur catta. Next base: position 6,567,738 of record NC_059144.1, on the reverse strand, counting down.
ACATAATACTGATTATCGGGACTAGGAACTGGGGGTACACAGGTGCCGGACAGGCAGGTAAGGAAAGGGGTGAAACAAGAACTCTCAATATACACCTTTGGATGTCACCCTTATTGTTGACCCTTATAGTTGCATTACCTATTAAAATGAATCTATTAGCCAAGTACTTTGACCTTCACTTGTTCTCCCTTTCATTTCAAAACTGCTTATTGAGCAAGTGTTATAAAATTCTGAGTCCTTAAGAAAAAATAATGGTCTAATAAGGTAACCTCAACTTTGGGTAACAGAAAAATAACTCTTGAACAGAATCAAAATGCCCCCTTACAAAAACAAACGTTTTCTGAAATTTTAACAATCTACTATTTTATTTTTCAAAAAATCCTCTCTTTGCTTCTCTATACAGACCAAAAAACTCCACGTCACCTAAACATGTGGAGCTACCATGGGATGTCACAAAATCAAGACAGATTCAATCAAGAGAAACAAGATTAAAATGCGGTTGCTTATAAGTATGTCTTGATCCTCTCTAGTTCTAATCTTCAGAAATTACTGGAAATATAATTTTATTCAATAATGTTCATGTTTAGAGAAAATATACATAGAAAGAGATCCTTGGTAAAACAGAAACTTCAAAAGCATAAAATCCCACCTGCTGTGTTGGGTGAGATGGGGGTGGACTGTCCGCCTTACTCCCCTCACCCCGGGGGCTCCTGTTCCCTGGGTCCCCGTCTTCACCCGGGGCACCTGGGGGCTCCCCGCTACTCTCACCGTCTGCGTCTTCATCCTCAGCTTCCGAAGAACTACTACTGGTGCTGCTCACCTGAGGAGACTTTAAAGACAGCCTTGTGTAACTTACACTTTTCAAAACAAAAGAATATAAAGACTTATGTCAGACCACCATTTGATGTCACCTTTTGTCACTACTGCGTACCTCTTCTTTTAGGGCCATGCTTCCCCCACCGCTGTGGGACTCGCTGTGGATTCCATTCATGCTGGCCGCCACCTCAGCATCATCATAGCTACTCAATGGGTAAATGTCAGCAAATTTAGCTGACAGTGGTGCCACGTCCTCATCATCACTGCAACTGAGACAAGCAGAGATGGTCACCATGAGGCTGTGAGACAAGCAAGGGTAACAAACGAACCATCTCCTAAGCACAGACATTTCTTTTACAGACCATTGTCTTATGTCAAGTGTCACTCATACTACTTAACAGCTCTTAGTAACCTGAACACAAGAAAAACACCTGGAAGATGAATATTTGTGCTATTTGGTAGAATGAAAAAAAAAAAACCCTCCACAAGTAGAAATGTTAAGGAAACAACAAAAATTTAATCAGACTGATATTACATTTCCATTTGACCCAAAGTTCAAAGGTACAAAGCTAGGCACCCTCTCTGCTACTCCCAAGCAGACAAAATTTTTGATTAAAATTAAAGGGGTACAGAGACCAACCTTGGGTCTTCGGTGTTTGCTTTCATAACCACCAAAATTTCAGAAATAGCCAGTTGAACAAAACTGTAAGACACTTATGTGACAAAATACTTAATTTTTTTTTTTGCTACAAGGCCAGTCAGGGTCTGGTCAGTTATGATCTTAATTAAGTATCAGCTTTTGCAAGACACCTAAGCAATGGGCAAATGGAATTTACTAAAAAAGAAAATTTTAACAGATTTCAAGGCTTCCACCTAAATGTATGATTTTCTGGAGCACACAAAGAGCTGACAGGCCAGGTGTGGTGGGCTCACACCTGTAATCCCAGCACTTTGGGAAGCTGAGGCAGGAGGTTCACTTTAGGCCAGGAGTTTGAGACCAGCCTGGGCAACAAAGCAAGACCCCGTTTCTATAAAAAATAATTAGTTGGGTGTGATGGTGCATGCTTGTTGTCTTAGCTGTTTGGGAGGCTGAGACAAGAGAATGGCTTGAGCCTGGGAGTTCAAGGCTGCAGTGAGTTCTGATCGCACCACTGCATTCCAGCCTAGGAGACAGTGAGACTCTGTCTCTCTAAAAAAAAGAGCTGGCACAGAATTCACAGTTCAGTGAAAATGGTTCAAGGCATAACTGTAAATGGATGTCCCAGAGTCCACAAAAAGATGCCGCTGAGTCCGTCCATCTTCAGCCTGGGTGCACATGACTTCCAGAAAGTAAAAATCTCAAAAATTGGCTATCTCACCACTTTAAAAGGAGTATCCACAATTACCAAGCTCAGGCGTCTTTTCCATTTTCAAGAAAGCAAGATTCAACACACTACAAGGTATTATAATCTGGAACTGATGGGAGGGAAGCATCGCCAGCACCCACCAGGTGAAGGGTGCTCAGGTCTCCCAAGGTCCCACGGCACCTGAGGTAGTCAACACCCATCCCCACACCATCGCCACAATTTGCAGATCAGAAAACTGAGGTTCTAAAATGAAGTAACTCAGCCATTTGCTTCACCAATACTAGCACTAGTAAGATTCAGAAAACACTTCAGTATGGTGACTAAAATTACACTGTTCTTTTTAACCAATTTAGAAAAGGCACCAAGAAAGAGACAACAAAAACCAAAGATAACACTGGAAAATTCACATCATTGCACTTTATATTTGGAAGACACTAATCACAAGTTCTCGAAGGCCCACGTGCCCAGAGAGCCTGGGCTCCCCCAACCAGCTGTAAACAGTCCCCGTCCAGGGAGAAAGGCTCCCACAGCCAAGTCCTTTCACCACTAAATGTGACACAAGAGCCCATAACTGACATCAGCATCTAAGACAAATGAACAGGGATGAAATTTTCCAACTTAAGTTTTTATTAGATTATACATGTTTAATTTCTATATGTTTTTGTAAGAAGTTGGGTAAGAGCAAGCTGCAAAACACCCTTTCTCACGCCCTGGAGAGCACAGGGTTTCTAAGGCCATAAAGCAACCTGTGGTCTTTGAATGAGAGCCATGGAATTTAGACCAGTCCTTTTAGAATTATTTTGTGTTTGAGAAAGAACCCAAATTGAGAACTTCAGAAGACTGAAGGAAAATGTCAGAGTTACTGAGAGAAACCCAGATGGAGGGAATGAACATGTCCATCAGTCAGAGAAATCTGAGAAACACTGAGTAGCCAAGATTGAGGCAACAGTCCCATCCACTGGGCACCTCCACGAGACACATGATAGCTGCATGCTCTATAATACATGTAACATTAACCTAAGTTACATGCATCCATGTGCAAACCCTTCCAGAAATAAGCATGTGAAGCCTCCACAAATAACAGTCACAACTGAAGAAACTGGGATGAGCCACCTACCACATGAATCGGTGACAGCTGTACAGCCACCCTGCTGATATGAAATGTACTTCTAACCATGCGAGAACATGGAAAACAGAAACTTCCAATTGCTTGCTAAAATGATCACGTGAGTTCTTAGCAAGACATGGAACAAGCATGAACACTAAGCTGAGAGAGAGGCAGGACAGACAGCAAGCTGGCCACACTCCAAGCAATGAGGAGATTTGAGGCCAGAATTAGACAATTCCCTGCATACCAACATGTTTTTTATTTACTGGCCTTTTATATATGTATTTGAGACAGGGTCTTGCTTTGTCACCCAGGTGGGAGTGCAATGGTATGATCATAGTTCACTGTAGCTTCGAACTCCCAAGCTCAAGCCATCCTCCTGCCTCAGCCTCCTGAACAGCTGGGACTACAGGTGCATGTCACAATGCCTGGCTAATTTTTCATTGAGATGGGGGTCTCACTATGTTGCCCAGGCTGGTCTCGAACCCCTGGCCTCAAACGATCCTCTCACCTTAGCCTCCCAAAGTGCTGGGATTACAGGTGTGAGCCACTATGCCCAGCCAAGCATTTAATAATTTACCATATTTTTTTTTCAGGTAATGAAATAGTGTTAAAGTTTGAGTTTACTGATTTCATGTTTTAAAAGTTGCTTAAAAATACTAAAGGTCCTTTTTCATAAAAAAAGCACAACGCTGATGTTTATAAATTCTGTAGATACTACCGTCTATGTCTCATTATTGCATTACTTAAATGTCTGAAACTTTATTACAAAGTCACAACTCACAAAGCTGGTGCAGAGCCACTGTCTGTGCGGATGAGCCTGGGGTGTTGTTGAACCGTGATGGGGGAGCTGGAGCCGGACCCTGAGCTTGCTGACGACACGCTCGGTGGGCGCATCTCGGGGAGGTAGTCAGGAGCAGAGTCCACCTGGAGTGGGAGCTGGTGAATGTGGACGTCATCAGTGACAGGTGGATCCATGATACCACAAGTAAGGATGTGTGAGAGGCTGCAGTCATCACAAGCACACCTGATCAGGAATTAAGGATAGTTACCAAGACAGCCAACAGAGCAGGTCAGTTCTGGACCTCTACTTGGTTCAGCGAAGGTCTCACAGGCCTATGGCACCCACACGACACCCCAGGCTCACCTTCTCCTGTAGTTGCAGTTGGGGCAGTCAGGCATGCTCAGCCGGGACGACAACATGTGCCTCATGGTGTCCGTAAAGTTGTTCTCACCAGTCACTGCTTTTTTATTAGTTAACTACAGGAAATTATAAAACAATGGTTTAATTTTGCAAGATACTTCCCCATTGCATGGTTCCTATTTTTCAGTAATTATGGTAATACGTATTATGCTCATTGAGAAACCAGTGGGCACGGCTTCCTCAAGTGGGACAGGACCTGGAACCACGGACAGCAGACCTGGAATCTGCAGGAACCAGGGGATGAGCTACGCAAGGGCGCAGGTACCAGAAGCCCCCAAATGCTCGTCTTTAGCAAACACAGTGTAATGCACCTTCCCAGCAGACACCGGGAAGGCAGGGCTGCTGCAGACACCCAGGCTTCACCCTCTGCCATGTGCTCGGTACTTGCTAAGCACCAGGAACGGAGCTGTAGGAATAGAGGCTAGCACATGCGCGAGAAAGGATGAACCTGGGAGCTATCAGGGAAATGGCACCTAAACTTACAGCCAACTAGGTGAGCATCTGGATTCCAAAGGAGAAGGAACTGTGGACCAGCTTTGGCAATGGGACAGGTGGTAGCAGGAGGGGCCACTCAACAGGACAGGACACATGCAGAACAGGCGCAGGCGAGTGAGCTAAACAGGGGCACCACCAGTATATCTGCGGTGCCTGGACGAGACTACAGGAGTGCAAAAGTGAAGGCAGGTGCCGGGCCGAGGCAAGGGCACCACATGTACTTAAGGAAAGGCCAAGTGAGCGGAGCTTACAAAGGAGACCGAGAGAATGTCAGAGAAGCAGGAAGAGAGTCATTGCAGCAGGTGGACAGGCGATCAAGGGGAGCAAGTTTCTAAATGAAGCCAAGTGCCCTGAGACCAACCATGGGGAAGGTCACCAGCAGAGGGTGAGCGGAGCAGGCTTGCCTGGAGGAGGCACCGCTGGGAAGAGGAAGGCAGGGGCGGACCTGCCAGCAGCCACACAAGACAGGGGACCAACGCACTCTGAAGGTCTGAGTGCTCTGTCTGGGGAAGCTGGGCCCCAATCTCAGCTCTGCGACACAAAGCATCATCCTTAACCTCACCATGTGACCCTTCTCATATGTAACCTGGAGATAGCACCACCTGCCTCGTAGGGGATCATGGGGACTCAGGGCAATCTCATCTGTTCAATACCTGGGGCTACAATGGTCTAGAAAGGTCATGTAACAAGCATGCGTTTTCCTTGAGGAGTATATGGAAGATAAGTAAATAGGTAAAGAAAATTAGTTCATCTTGAAGTTAAAACAGTGCCTTGGACAGTGTTTGAACACAGGCAGATATGGCATGCGGTCCTTAAATGTTGTTCTAACAGAGCACGTTAATGTGTGAAGGAGTCATCCGCTCTGTAACAAACGATTTCTCTTTCCTTTAATTGCCCCCTTTAATAACATGCTTACCTGCTCTTCGATGAATCTTCTTTGTTTAAAAAGTTCCCAGTCTTCTGTTAACATGCGCTGTTTGGTTTTCATTGTCATCTAGTAAGGAGATACAAAAAAAACAAAACAAAAAACCCATCAAGAATGAGAAAGGATACATACATACAAAAGAGATTCTTTTAAGCCACAAGACAAAATCTCTGTATGGATTTATACTTTTTAAAATCTAAAGAAGAACTGCAAACAAGTGGCAGCCCATGGGCTATTTTGTTGGACCTGCTCAATGCTTTTTAAAAGTTGAATTGATATTTAGAAATTTTTGAGATTTCACGTAACAATCTGGATTTCTGGCTTCTCTTGACAACTTAGCAGTTCTGGTGGACCTGTGAGGAGACAGATGGAACCAAGGAGGGCCTACCCCTAATGGACAACATGTGAGCGCGTGGCCCTTCACCACCCCAACCACCACCCCACTCCACCAGGGCCTCCCTATCACTGAGAGCAGGGGGAGCTCCTTTGGAATATGAAGTACTCTCTCTCCCTGAACAGAGGCATGTCTAAGTGAGAGTGAGGGACAGCCCATGAGCACCATGGGAACTCCTGGAGCCGCCAAGTTACCCATGAGCTTATGACACTGTATATAAATGATGCGGGTAACTTCCTAAGCAAAAATCAATTTGTAAAAGTGACTCAAGAAGTAGAAGAAAACCTGAAACAGACTAATAAATGTAACATGAACTGAAAAGGTAGTAGATCTATACTCTGTTCTTCCTCTCTGTAAAAATCAATCAGGTCCCAAAGTTTTATGGTAGGTTCTAGCAAATCCTTCATGGAACAGAGAATTTAAATTATTCCTTGCCTGGTACAGTGGCTCACACAGTAATCTCAGCAGTTTGGGAGCCTAAAACATAAGGATTGCTTAGGTCCAGGAGTTTTGAGACTAGCCTGGGCAATACAGTGAGATCCTGTCTCTTTAAAAAAACAAAACAGTTAGCCAGGGTGGTAGTGCACACCTGTAGTCTCAGCTACTCAGGAGGCTGAGGCGGGAGGACAATTTGAGCCCAGGAGTTCAAGGTTGCAGTGAGCTATCTTCACACCACTGCACTCCAGGCTGGGCGATGGAGTTAAGACCTTGTTTCTAAAAAACTTTAAAAAATAAAATCAATTAAAAAAATCCAACTCTTCCTGATAAATGAAAAAACACAGAAAGTTTCTCAATTCATTCTATGAAGCTAGCATAACCTTTACACAAAACAGATAAGATCTCAAAGACCAAAACTCAATCATACTTCATAATATAAATATAGAAGCCCTAAATAAAATATCAGCTAATTAAATCAAGTAATGGGGATTAGAGATTACGGTCTAGCAGAGTTCAATCCAAGGAACATAAGAATGTAAGAATGTCTCAAGATTAGAAAACCTAATCTCTCAATTCATATAGAAAGATAAAAACCATACAATCAAATTTGACATCCACGGCTGTTGTTTAAAAAAATTACAACCTAAATAAACTAGAGATAAAAGTAATTTGTTAAAAAGTATCAAAAGTCTGTATGGCAAGCATCAAAGTTCATGGTGGAACATCCAAAACATTCCCTTTAAACTGTCAACAGACAAGGTATCATTACCAGCACTCTTATTCACATTGGTCTGAAGGTTCTAGTGGAAGCCAAAAAAAAGTTCAAATGCCGGAAAGGATGAAACAAAACTATCATCTTTTATAGATGATAGCATGATCTAGAAATCTCAAGACAATCAACTCACAAACTATTAGGGTTAACAAGGGAGGTTGGTGAGATGACTGGGCATAGGGTAATGTTGCTTTCCTACTTCCCAGTATGAACTCTAGAAAATTTATTCCCCAATTAAACATGCCTCTAAAACTGTAAAATACTGAGGCATAAAATGGGTAAGAAATGTACAAACTATAAAACCATACGCAAGATTCAAAAAACAACCTAAGAAAAGAGCCATATACTATATTCTTAATAGGAAGACTCAATATTGGTACCAGTTCTCCCTTATCACTGCAGTATATGTCTGCAGTTTTGGGGAAAATATTTTTAAGTAGCTATTACTATCGCATGTTTAATAAAACAATTTTAAATGAGCTAAAAATCAGGAAAGGTAGCTGCATTTTTTAATCTTAGTACAGAGGCTCAAAAGAGTTGTTTGATAAATAACGACATCAATAAAAACCTCTTCTTTGACCCTCTCCTCACATCCTCTGGGTAAATCATTTTTTTGGAACAAATTTGGGTACCTCCAGGCTTGTGTGTTATATCAAACAACAAAGAAAGGATGAATTTTTAAAAATAAACAAAAAATAACTGATTTCAAAGCTGTCAGTTCTCTCTTCACATCCATATTTATGAATAGAGAATCAATTATTTGACAAGTGTTCAACATTTGGAAACCTTTGAATTAGCATAAAATTTCTAAAATGCTACTTGATTAGATGCAACTGATCTCCATTCCTTCCACCACTTGCCTGAGCCCCTGCAACAAGAGTCAGCCAAGTAGAGAAGTTCACAGCTAGTCTTTAATTTGTTCTTCTTGAACCCTTCCATGTACAGAGCATGGATGGCTTGGGGTCTCACCACTCCTCCGTCACCTCGGTCCTCTCAGTCAACACCAGTGGGGCCACCACAGGGTGTGCTCTGTAGGCTGCTCGCTAACCAGCACACCACAGGGCAACTCACCACACAAGGAACTATTCACTGCCATTCTGCTTTTTAAAAACAACACACGAGAAATTTGGAATTACAGGATACAAAAGCTCATATAAAACTAAATGTCATCTAATGTGAATCTCATTTTGCAGGTCGGAGACTAAGGCCCTGGGAGGGAAGAGGCTTGGGCAGGGCTTGTGGGGCAGATCCAGGACTGCAGCCTGGGTTGGACCGCGATGCAGGGCCCTCCACGAGACCCAAGTCAAGAACCTCCCCAGGGACCAGCAACTTCAACACACCACTCAGCCCTGTATGGCCACTGCCTTTGAAGCCACCCACTTCCCAGAACAAGCTGATCTCCACCACCCGCTTCCCACAGCGGGCTGATTCCCACCACCCAGCAGACTCCATGACCAGAACTGCAAATTCCTGAAAACAGGCTGGTGTATGTGCAGGCAGCAGAGGGGGAGGGCAGCCTTCCGCACCTCTCTGCTGTGTTGGCCCCACATGATTTGGATATTGGCCACCTGGCCAGAGGTGCTACTGCAGCTGTAGGCTCTGCCCTAGGCCTCCTGCTCTCTGGACCAAGAGAAGCCTCCAGCAGAGCTTCATGGCTGCCTGACCCTGCTCCCACAGTGGTCTAAGCTAGGGAGTCACTGGCAGTGACAAATCACAGCTGGAGAATAAGCCTCTGGTTGCAAAAACAGACAAAAACATCAATTAGGGATACACCGACTTTGAAGAAAACACAACTGCTCTCCCCAGCCCATCAGGGGCCACAGGATGGCAGGAGAGTGTCGAAGAAGTCGAATGACCCTGAGGCCTGTGCCTCACCTTGACACTCTATACACACAGTGGCCAAGGAAGAGGCCAAGAGCAGGGAGCCGGCAGAATCCTGCCCTAAGACAAGCTCAACAGCACTGAATTCCACAACTGGCAACACTGGAACTTATTCCACTGAAGCCAAGGAAAGTTAACGGCAGCACAACACAGAGAACATGGTAAGACAAATTCTACCCAATTCTGAACAAGAGACCATCTACAACTGCAGTCCCTGTGGCCGCACTAGAGAACTGCCGCAGAAAACACAGACTGAGATTGAAATCAGTGAACTGGTTCACAGAAGCAGCGAGCACACCCCACCCCACCCCACCCCATCTCTCCCAGCACCGACAAGGAGCACTGAGAAAGGCCACAGCAACGTCCACGTGGCACCAACCACACCAGGGCAGGCATGAGGACAGCACACATCTTAAGCCAGAGCCCAGGTTCTGTTTTCCTACAAATAGTCTCAAAAATATATAACACAGAACTCTTGTAACCTCTCCTTTATTACTCCACATACCACTGTTACCTTTAAAAGAAGGCCGCTCTAAATGGCATCCTTGCCTGACCCTGTCAGAGGTCCTAGAAAAGCAGGCAGGCCAGCAGGTGGGCAGCAGGGGCATCGTCTCCAAGACCTGCTCTGAGAGGCTTTGGCTGCCCAATGCACCTTTCATTTAGGCCCATTTCCAACAGGCACACCCTCTGGCCTGTTCCCTCCACCCTGTAAAGCCACCTGCCGCCTTGTGCACGTCTGCACTCCCTTTCTAGACAGTTTGGTACAGATGGAGAATGGGCTCTGAACAGCAGAGTGCTCAGTAAATGGTTCCTGGAATTACAAGGTGCCCACATGGGGACACAGAGCCTAGACAGCAGCCTGTGCAAGTGACAGTGGGTGCACCCAGGCCAATGTGGACCTGACCACCTGCTGCCACCACACCCTAAGCACAGCCGAGCCAGAGCTTTCTGTGGTGCCAACACAGGTTTCCCATCCCCTCTGGAAAACCAGCAGCTGACACACGGAATCTACCCAAGTATGCCAGGGCCTCTGCCAGGAACCCCATGCTTGCACCTAAGGACACCACCAGCACCTTGGCAAACTGCCTTCAGTGGCAGGTCCTGAGGGTACGTGCATTGTGTGGGTGGCCTCCCAGCAGGGTGCTCACCTGCTCATCCACATAGGCATCGATCCTCTTCTGGCACTCCAGCCACTCCTCGGCGACTTTGTGTAGCTCTTCTTCAGAGCGCTGGTACCTCTGCAACAAGGTGCTGTAAGTGTCCTCATTGCAGGTGTCGTGCGTGGTAGTTCCTAGCCTAGGAGAGAGAAGGCCTTGTAACAAAATAAAGTGCCCAAAGACTTTGAACCAGAAAAGTGCTTCCTGTTGCTATCGTCGTGTTTTTTCATCTCACATCCCAATGTGAGAAGTGGGGACACTACTACCTTGCAGCAGGTGCCGTGAGGGATTAAGAGATCACATGTGCAAGGCACTCAGAACAGATTCTGGTGTAAAGGAGACACTCAAAGAAGTAACAGATCCTAAGGGAGAAAAATCAGTGGTGAATAACATTGCTCTCTGCTAAAAAGACTACGGCCTAGTGATTCTGTTTACTAAAGTAATGTGGGGTTGGACACTATTTTACCCTGTTGAAATACACTGACCCAGAGGGGGAAAAAAAATCAGAAATAAAATTTATACCTGGTTTTCAAATAACGTAAACCAGAAAATTTGCTTTACCTGAAGAAATATAGTTTCATGTATTCTATATTACATTGTCTTTCTGTGGGTGAAAATGGGCAGGAATGGCTGCCTCTCCTCCTGTCACCCGTCTCTAGCCTCAAATGAATCCTACTTGTGAACGTATGTGGAAAGGGGAACTTGCAAATACACCCCTTGGTTCCTGAAGCTACCCACACACCATTCATCATGTCAGAGAAGCAGCAGGCAGAAGCAAGGTGTAACTGAGCAGTGGTTTAGGGAAGTCCAGAGAAAGGGAAGAAACGATACTGATGCACATACTGATTAAGGCCATTGCAAACATCACAGTTGTTCTTCTAAGGCAGTTTCTGCCTCTTGGGAAACAAAACTCAAGACACAGATTCCAGGCATACTGTATGTCAGACTCTAGGCCCCGGAAAATAGCCTTGCATCTTGCCATGCCACAACCCACGACATGGCTTTTACTCCCCCTTGTACTTCTGCCAGCCTTGCTCTTCACGTGACTGATTTCCATTCTTCATGCAAAACCCAATTTCTATGTCATTCCATCCTGCCCCTCCAGTACCACCTGGAAAGCAGGGATGCTAAGGGACACCAGTGCTACACTACATCATGTTTTCCTTATCCCATTCCTCCCAGAAGTAAGAAATTCTCTCTTTCAAGTTATAGAGGATAGATTATTTTGAGCCAAGGAAGAACAAAGCACGCAGAAGGGAGGAGGTCCTAGAGGTATCTTTGGTGGTGTACCTGGAGTGCAATCTGCAGGCACAGGGCTTACATGCAAGCAAAGCCTTGCTGTAATCAGAGTTGCAGGAAATATCCACAGGGTTGAATGAAATCAATGGTCCAGTGAATAGGTTTTTATCTCAATATTCGGGTTCAAATACAAGACAGTGGCATGGAAATATACCCACTGTAATGTTACCAATAATGTGTATGTGATACATTATTATCACTGATAAAAAGAATGAAATAACAACAGTTTGAGTAAGTTTGTTTCTAAGCCTAATTAATATATATTTAAAATGAAGACCAATAGCTACTAACATCTGTGATGACAGGTAAGCACACATGATAAGCCTCCTGATATAAACAAACCACAGAGACCTGAGCAGAATCTGCTGGAACCTCCAGATCCCACCACCAATTCTCAAGCAGGACAGGACCTCGGACCTGTCAGACTACTCCATGAACACGCTCACATAGGATCCAGACCACACACCTCCAGGACAAAATTGCCCAGTTCTTTTTTTTTTTTTTTTTTGAGACAGAGTCTCACTTTGTTGCCCGGGCTAGAGTGAGTGCCGTGGCATCAGCCTAGCTCACAGCAACCTCAGACTCCTGGGCTTAAGCGATCCTACTGCCTCAGCCTCCCGAGTAGCTGGGACTACAGGCATGAGCCACCATGCCCGGCTAATTTTTTTGTATATATATTTTTAGTTGGCCAGATAATTTCTTTCTATTTTTAGTAGAGACGGGGTCTCACTCTTGCTCAGGCTGGTCTCGAACTCCTGACCTCGAGCGATCCACCCGCCTCGGCCTCCCAGAGCTAGGATTACAGGCGTGAGCCACCGCGCCCGGCCTGCCCAGTTCTTTAACAGATAAAATGTAAGAGAAAATGGGACGTGTGTGGAGGGCAAGCTGCTGACAAAGACTCTCAAAAGATTTGAAAAAAAAAAAAAAAGAGGGTGAATGGAGAGTTATTGCTTAATGGTTACAGAGTTTCTATTTGGGATGATGAAAAAATTTTGGAAATACATAGTGGTAATGGTTGTAAACACCATGAATGTGGACCAGGCATGGTGGTTTACGCCTGTAATCCCAGCACTTTGGGAGGCTGAGGTGAGAGAATCGCTTGAAGCCAGGAGTTCAAGACCAGCCTGAGCAACAGAGTAAGACCCCATCTCTACAAAAAATAGAAAAATTAGCTGGGCATGGTGCTGTGCACCTGTAGTCCCAGCTATTCAGGAGGCTGAGGCAGAAGGATTGCTTCAGCCCAGGTGTTTGAGGTTGCTGTGAGCTCTGACAATGCCACTGCACTCTAGACCGGATAACAAAGTGAGACCCTGTCTCCAAAAAAAGGTTAAATGAATACCAGAGACAAAGTGTTAATACTAAAATTCTTGGGTCCGAAGAGTGAGGAGTTAGTGAGTATGCTATGGAACACAAAGAGACTGCGTTTTTTGCTGTCTCCAGTGCTGTTTGGGGAACGTGCCACTTGCCCTCTCCCCTGCTCCGTCCCTGTCTGCATTTATTCCTCTCCTTCAAATGACCCCAAGACTTGAAAGTGTTACTGCAGCTTGAACCTCAGAATTAACATTAGAGACTCTGAGACACTGCTGATTTTTGGAATCTGACCATTATACCCAATAAACAAATAAAAAATATAGAACTAAGGCACAGGAAAAAATGGAATTTGATAAGGTTTCTGTCACCCACCCATAATTTGACAGGCCTACCAAACTAATTGGCTCACCAATAAAAGAAAAACAAGGACAGATAGATTGGATTCTTGCTTTAATAGTCCCTTTCTCAAGGTACATGTCTTCTTATAAAAAGTGCTTTTGGTGGATTTGAACTTCATAACTACAGACAAAAAACATGCTCTGCATTTCAAACTCGTGACTCTGAAAGCTCTTATGACTTTTTCTTCTATGAGGTTCGTTGTTAGTACATTCAAATCTTGCTGCACCCACAGTGAAATGTAAAGGATGCTTTTAAAACAGTGGACTGAAAAGGAAAAGAATGGCTGGGAAGCGGGCCGTGGCAGAGGGAGCGCAGGAAGGATCAGGCACCAACTGTGAGCCTGAGCCAGCCCCACCCCAGTGAGCAGGCCATGCTCCTGTAACACCTTGTTCTGATCTCTTTATCCTCAATTCCCTTTTACCTAACCATTTTTGAGGTTATTCTTTCCCTACAGGAGAGGTTGTAAAATGGGGGTTGTCAGGACCCCTCAAATAGAATTTGAGAATATAGGAAACAAAGACTGGGTCAATACATGGATGTCACAAGGAAAAAAAAAAAAAGCAGCGGCTGGTGTATAAGTCGACTAGAACAATAATTTATTTACTTAAAAATAGTTCCCCTTCTTTGTGAATCTATTCTAGCTATATTTTAATATGGTCAAGTAAAGACGTTGCTATGATGTGTCTACAATATGGGCATGTGCTCACATGTGGTAAACAGACAAGAACAAAATCACCTACTGGATGACTTGGGCACCCAGTGCAGGCAACACCACTCTGCTGAGGGACACCAGATCAGGAGGAATTGCCTCCTAACTGAACACAGTGACCACGGGGCAAACACACACGCACAGCCCACATCTCTCTTTCACCCCAAGCAAATGCCCATGAGAGAGCACTGCACTTCGTACACCTGTCTTAGTAAAAGTACAGAATCCAGCCTCCCAAACATGAAGAAGCCACATGGATATTCTACATCAAGAAGATGAACAAAGATGGAGAGCCTAGGGTATCAAGGAGATGTTTGAGAGAGATGCCAACATGTCTCTAGGAGCCCCTGGGGACCCTCAGATACCTGGGCCCTCCTCCCTCCTCCCCTGCATGCCCAACATCCACAGCACGAACCACACCACGGCCACCTGGCTGAGCACAAGCCCTGTCAAGATAATGCTATATCTACTGCAGGCTTTCCTATATTGATGAGCAATTTGTGGTGTTAAACCTTAGTAGCATTTATGTTGGTTCATTATTTAAAAGTTTAATTGTATTACTCTTCAGGTTTTGTGCTTTTTGCCCAAACTGTCTTTTTTTCTAGGACCTGTTACTTTTCCTTTAAGAACTTCCACACTCAGTCGTGTTCAGGTGCACACACACCACATCACAGGAGAAAAGACTGTGCTGTCACACCACAGAGACAAACACAGGGTTAGACCAAGTACCTGATCTGAGATACCAGTGCTGGCAAGTTGCTCTGGAGAAGTGGCTCCGAAAAGACCAGATTTTCAAACAGGTGTTTATTATGCAATTCCCAAGTCACCTGGAACTTTTTCAAGTGCTCATTTTCCTAGTTTAAAAAAAAAAGAGAGAGAAAATTAGAAGACATAGTGAATTGATGAAGACTTGAAAATTCCCAAAAGGATTCCCTCTCCCAGTGCCCACACTCCACGTGGGTCCAGAACATTCTACTTATGAAGAGTCGTTGCTCCCTGTACCTCTCTAAGCACACACCAAATCAGATCTCTGACTACAATGACATGGGTCTCCACCTAGCCTCCCTTCTAAACAACCCACACACAAAAGAAAAGGGTGGCTGGGGTACGCACAGATTAAGAGGGCACAGAGAAAGAAAAAACAATTGCACATATTTGATGGTTATTTTTTATAATAAGGCTTTCAAAATGTGATGTGAGCCCTACATTCCAAACATTTTAAATACATACAAATCCTTTGATGGCAAAGGACAATAATTTTCTTGCCTATCTTGAGATGTATCCCATTCTGATAAATACATACACTGGTGATACCCTGTCAAAGGTAAGGCCTTTTGTTTTCCTAATAAATATACGCAAACTCATCAATTACTTTAGATGACACCCTAAAAACATTTTGGGAGCGTCTTAGTCATCACAGAGAGTGATGTCATCAGAGATGTATCACTACCCCCCAACACAAGATCACTAGGGTTGGTGGCATTACTATCTTTCCTGAATGTAATTTTCACGTAAGTCCTGCCACAACCATGCACTATAAATCTATGCTTCCCTCTGTAAAATACATGGACACTGCTTGTGTTCAGATCATGTTCCATTTGAGAGTAAATGTTCCTTAATTGACAATTCTGGAAACTACTTATCATTATATATCAATACTCCATGTCTCCTCCGAACTGAGTTGCTCACAGTGACTAGATTTAGTGGTCTGCTCATATTTACTATATAGCCAAACTGAGTTGATGGAGATGTTAGCAGATGAACTACACATAAAGATTCCATTATTTTGGTACCTGATAACCCCAGTTGGTACATGGGGCTGAGAAAACAAATTATAATGATCAACTTCTGCTCTTGAAAATAAACACTTATACGATAATGCAGACAGCAGACAGGCCGCACCTTCAGCCAACTGAGGGAGGGTCCAGGGAATGCTTCCCAGGAGAGTCAAGGTCTTGCCTGGTGTTCCCCACAAACCTTTGGAACCTTTGAGCCCCCGGCTGCCAGCCTGTGAGCAACCCTGGTGACCAAGGCTCCATACCTGCATAGGTGGAATCACAGCTCTGGCTTTCTGGGCTCACATTAACTAATGCTAATTGAATGAAGACTGATTTATGAAAACGTTCAGCATTTTTTATAAAATCTGAAATTATACTTCTAGGTAGGGCATGCAAGATAAACAGCAGATTCCAAACTCACTTTACAACCTGAAATCAACTTGGAGTTTACTTAAGTAACAACATATGCTAACACCTGTGTGCTTACCACGGCCATGCACTGTTCTTAGCACTGAACTCATTAATGTCTCCAGTTCCCTGTGACCTTGGTGCTGCCCTGCCTGTGTCCTCATTTACAGGCACAGAAACGCACAGAGGAGCTTGCATAACTGGACCAGAGAGAGCATGCAGGAGGTGAGGTCTGTGAGAGATGCCTGTCACAGTTCCTACCAGAGGGGAGGCCTATGGGAGGACTGCTCAGTTGGAGGCAGAAAGGAAAGAGATGTCAGTGTGGCTTTGCCATACAAATTGTTCTTACATGCCACTTTCCGCTGCAAAAAGCTTAGGAGGGGATTTGAAAGAAGAAAGAGAAGGTGTTTAGAATAAAGTTCTATAATAGACAGTGAGAAGTAACAGGATTTTTGAGATCGTTCTGTCTTTGTGGATGGAAATTCAGGTTTTGGTATTACAGCCTGATGAGGCATTTCTCAGATAACTGTAAGCATAACTTAAGTCTAGTCCCAATTTTATTTTAACATTTTAAATAAGAAGAGAAAACTGTAACCCATTATCCTGTTTGGTCCTCCAAGCAGTGTGGAATAAATCTCACAAGTGCATTTTCCAGGGAAGTCACACTTTTTAGAACACCTTTCTATGTCCAAGTTGTACTCAGTGGGTTCAGCAGAAACACTAGAACAGAGGTGCTGTTCAGAGGAGATAATGGAGTCAGCACAGAGTCAGGTGGCAGGGTTTGCACAGCACGTTAACCTGTTGCTTCAAGGAAAACAAATGACACTATTTGTGGCTAATTATGAAATCTGAGATTTCAAGCAAAAATCAGAACTTTGGAAAATTTGCATCTGCCACCATGAGCTTGAAAGCTTCTCCAGGTTTAAAGACCCTTCTGATGAGATCAGTGGTAATATTAATAAATGCCATTTTTATATGGAATAAAATGCTGTCAACATTAGGAAGATCTGCATAAGTGAACAACCATTTGCCAAATTACTTATGTATGATGTAAGAATACCATGCATGAATAAAAGATTCAAAGTGTGATCTAGACCAATGAATTTTAATGAAACAGAGTTCAGTGATTTGGTTTCAGATTCCATGTCACAACCAACCATTAAGGAACTCTGAAGTTCTGGTGGATCCTTAAAGAAGAATATCCATGATGATCTGAAAGGCTATTAAAATGTCCCTTCTCTTCCAACTATATATCTGTGTAAGGCTGAATTTTCTTCAATAACTTCAAGCAAAACAACCTAAGACAACAGACTGAACACAGAAGCTGACTGAGAATCCAACTGGCAGACGTAGGGATTTGTAAAAATGTACACGATGCCACGTTTCTCACTAAATATGTTTTGTTTTGAAAAAGTTATTTTTTATCTAAAAATAAACTTATTTATGTTATCCAATATATGCTAAAATGACATTTGCGCTATCTAATGACTTTATAGTTTTTAAATGACAAACATTTAAAAATTTCTCAGTTTTGGCCGGGTGCAGTGGCTCACACCTATAATCCTAGCACTCTGGGAGGCTGAGGCGGGAGGATCGTTTGAACTCAGGAGTTCAAGACCAGCCTGAGCAAGAGCAAGAGCAAGACCCCATCTCTACTAAAAAAAATAAAAAATAGAAAGAAATTAGCTGGACATCTAAAAATATATATAGAAAAAATTAGCCGGGCAAGGTGGTGCATGCCTGTAGTCTCAGCTACTCAGGAGGCTGAGGCAGAAGGATTGCTTGAACCCAGGAGTTTGAGGTTGCTGTGAGCTACGCTGATGCCACGGCTCTCTAGCCCAGGCAACAGAGTTGAGACTCTGTCTCAAAAAAAAAAAAAAAAAATCTCAGTTTGAATTTTAATACAGTAAATACTGATATAATCCATATAAACAAAAGTTCTTTGGGGTCCTCAATTTTTAAGTATAAAGGGACCCGAGTCCAAAAATTTTGAGAGCTACTGCTCTGAGACATTCAAGTTTATCTTAATTTATCTCTGTAAATTCTATACACCGCATAGATCATTGGGTGGCAGTGTAACGTCTTAAATTTGTGAGGCTTATTGGGTCCTGATTTGAACCCCCAACCATAAAAAGATTTTTTTAGATAACTGGAGAATTTTCATATGGGCTAGTATTAGTCAATACTAATAACTTACTGCCAGTTTTCATGGGTGTGACAATGGCACTGTGGCTACTTAAGATAATGAATGTCTATTTTTGGAGATGCATATTTGGAATATTCTAAGACAAAAAGACCTATCGGGAACTTGCACTAAGATTCTAATCAAAGAGAGGGTAGAAGGGAAAGAGGCGGGAAAAGGTAGCATAATGAAGTCAGTGGCAACATGCCGTTAACTGTGAATCTGGTTAAAGGGTTTTCATTGTTAGTCTCTACTTTGAATCCAGAATTATACAATTAGAACACCTTACAGACAATCTTGAACAAATTCCTATATTTTGAGATAACTTTTTCTTTGATGTTCTATAGTTGTCACCATGCTGTATCCAGGTAAGGACTTTAAAACATATCTTATTTGGGAAATGTGATAGGCTTCCTTAACTGAACACTGATATCTTTCAACAATTCTGGAAAATTTTCAGCCAATCATCATCATCCTCATTCTATTTCTCCCCTGGAAATATAATTAGTGATGGACTTCCCTGCTGTACCCTTCACATCTCTCAAGCTCTCTTATGTGCCCCATTTGTCTCTTTGAGCTATATTCTGTAGGATCACTTTACTTTTTCCAATCCATCAATTCTCTTTCAGTTGTCTATTCTGTTTAATCTATTCATTAAGCTTTTTTTTAAGTACTTTTTTTTTTTTTTTTTTTTTTGAGATAGAGTCTCACTTTATTGCCTGGGCTAGAGTGAGTGCCGTGGCATCAGCCTAGCTCACAGCAACCTCAAACTCCCAGGCTTAAGCGAGTCTACTGCCTCAGCCTCCCAAGTAGCTGGGACTACAGGCATGCGCCACCATGCCCGGCTAATTTTTTTTTTCTATATATATTTTTAGTTGTCCAGATAATTTATTTCTATTTTTAGTAGAGACAGGGTCTCGCTCAGGCTGGTCTCGAACTCCTGACCTCAAGCGATCCACCCGCCTCGGCCTCCCAGAGGGCTAGGATTACAGGCGTGAGCCACCACGCCCAGCCTAATTACATTATTTTTATTTCTAATTTTGTTTGGCTTTTTCCAAATCTGAATGACCATTTCTTAGAGTCTTAATCTTTAATTCATAATTTCAACCCTTTTTTAATTTCTTTAAACACAAATATAGTTTACACCTTTTGTATGAAAATTTAAAATACCTTTGGTATGTGATTCTGTCTATTGCTTTTGCTGGCTCTCAATTGTACTCTCGTGAATCTTAATGAATTTTTTTTTTTTTTTTTACCTATGGTGAGCTGCTCATATTTGTGCATTTTGCCTATGCAAATTCTTTGAGATCAGACTGAAGGTCAAGCCTTCCAGGGGTGAGTTGCATGTTGCCTGACTTTACCAGCAACCTTGGACCACTGTGAAGTAACCTCCGGGCTTGAGCTATTTCACACCACACCAACAGCACTTGTTCAGAATGCAACCCTAAGCAGCCGCTGGCTTACAATTACAAAATCTCTGGGAGTTTGTGCTTCCCTGGCACACCAACCCATGGTCACAACGGGTGTACATCCTTGCTGCCCCTTCCCGTGCTGCGAGTTTCTCCTTCACCCTTACACTGAGGTTGTAATTATTTGGGGTCCTGGCCACATATTTACCAACCCTATCCTCAGCTAGACTGAGGTCGTATCTCTTCTCTCCCAGAATCAGAAGAAATCCTTAGCGTAAATATTAGCTTTAAGTACATGTATCTCAGGATTCCAGCTTTCAACTGTTTTCGCCACTAGAACTTATTCCATTTCATGCCATCACAGTCGTATGTTTTAGAAGATTTTATTTTATGTTATCTAGTAAATTTTAGTAGTTTCCCTTGGAGGAAGGAATATGTTCAAGGCAATCTAGTCTGCCATACCCACTAGAAATAAAAGTGAATATTTCTGTGTGTAAAGAAAGTAAAATAAGATACTGATCAAATAGAGTTTAGAGTTTATGGGTTTTTTCAAACCACAAGAAAATACTTCTGCTAGAAATTTGTTCTGATAAACATGGTTCAAATTAATTTCTATTAGCTTCATAAAACAGTGTTGTATCTGAGGAGGGCCTGGGCTTTGGCAGCACTTTCTCTCTTCACTGCCAGAGTCTCGGTGCACCAGGTTCAGGCAGACAGGAGAGTGTCTTTATTAGCCTGGGCCAGCGTTCTCTCAGGAGACAAGGGAAGGTTCAAGGTGCTTTCACAGAGGCAGCGGCTCTGGATTTGGACCTCTGAACAACAGGTAGACTTTCACGAGGCAGAGGTGGGAGAGGCAGTACTGTGAGAGATGCCAGAAGAAGGAAAAGCACCAGAGGAAAGCCTGGCTGCTGGGTGCATTTAGGTCTTCAAGGGGGCAACTGCCGCACACCCACCCCTCGCCTAGCTGCCTCTTTTCACAATGGATGCCTCCTTGGGGCTTGGTGCAGGGAAGCTTGGGGAAGTCTGCGAACCCCTAAGATGACTTACAAAATTATATGTATAAGCTTTTCCAAGAGGGTACATCAACTTTAGAATCAGATAAAAACCATTACACTTAAAATCTTAGGAACCACTGGTTACTGTATTTGATTCAAAATATAATTTTACCACTATGAAAGCACCCAAAACTAGCCCAATTAAGAATTATTTAATAATACAATTTAAGCGATGATGAAAAACTCCACAGACTATTAGTAAAAATGGATAGGTCTGTAACAGTCAAGGAAGCTTTAATGGCTTATCTTTGGGGAGCACAGTCTCCTTCCACCTAAGTGAGCTCACCATTGACCAGATGTCTACTCCATTTCTACTCCATGCAGCCTTCCACCCACTGTGGTGATTTACCTTTTCAAGTGGTCAGACCCACCTGTGCATCCCCTGTGGTAGGACTGCAAGACCCCTGCAGGTGGGGATAGGGATGGGGTGGAACTCCAGTCCGTGAGCCTACCCTTAGCCCGTGCTGGGCTGGTGAGTGAACGCACGCATGAATGAATGAAGAAGTGAAGGGCCATGAGCAGGCTACTCTCTAGTCTCCACGCTCTTCTTTCCTGGGCATCTCATCAAATACCAGCTGTCTACAGTAACATCAGAATTAACATCTTAAGACACCAGAGATTTCTCTTCTGTCTCCCTATTAACACATACAGTGCCCTCACCTCAACCATCCCTGTGCCGTGCTCCCTAGGCCTCAAGTCTCCCAAACAGTGTTTCCCTGAGGTGTCACCAGGTATCAATCCACTCAATGCTTTTACCCAGCAGCAAAGTCCAGAGGAAAGAGAAAGCAGAGAGGAACGTGTTCTCTCCCACAACCCTGCACCCAACCTCACACAGGAGGGGCTCTGTGTTGGCGCACGGGGTCGGACTGTGAAGTCGGCACACAAGCCTCAGAAGCTCTGTCCTGCTGTACGTTTCTTCTCTTCAGCTCATCAATAACAGAAAGAAAAGAACAGGTTGTCTCTCTTACCAGAGTGCCAAGGAAGGTGCTGATGGAGCGTGCCGCCTGGCAGAGGGCACCATATTCCTCGAGCAGGAGGGAGATGAACTGGTGCGCCTGTGGTGGGCCCTGCAGGCCAGACGGTGCCTTCACCTTTGCCGCAGCTGACAGCTGTCGGAGCAGGCGGACCTTCATCTCCAGCACATACTCTCGGGCTTGCTGCTCCAGTCGCTGGTACAGCTGGTAGGGGTCCCTCTCACAGAGCCTGCACAGAAAAACAGAGTCACCACTCACTCATGGCCCACACACACGGGTCCCAGGACCAATGTTTTTTTATGTCAGCAAGCATCTTTTCTGAAGGCTTTCCATAGGCGACCACCTCTCGGTGACAACCACCATCACCTTTCTCACAAGGACCTGTGAGAGGCAAGATCACCCTATCTCACAGATGGGTTCCTGGGGCACACAGAGCATCACCAGTGAACTAAAAAGAAAACAGACACTGAACACTTTCTCTGTGCGGCACCAGGCTCACGGCACGTGGTTTCAGCCCACCCAGTTGTTTGAACTCATGCAGCCGGCTGGTGGCAAAGTGTATGGTCCAGATGCATACTCTCAACCACATACTACGTACAGATGAGACTGAAGATAATTGTCTGTGACGTCTCACATTTTTTTTTTTTTTTTTTTGAGACAGAGTCTCACTCTGTTGCCCAGGCTAGAGTGCAGTGGCGTCAGCCTAGCTCACAGCAACCTCAAACTCCTGGGCTCAGGTGATCCTCCTGCCTCAGCCTCCAGAATAGCTGGGACTACAGGCATGCACCACTATGCCCAGCTAATTTTTTCTATATATTTTTAGTTGTCTGGTTAATTTCTTTCTATTTTTTAGTAGAGACGGGGTCTCACTCTTGCTCAGGCTGGTCTCGAACTCCTGACCTCAAGCGATCCTCCCACCTTGGCCTCCCAGAGTGCTAGGATTACAGGTGTGATCCACCGCACCCAGCCCAGACGTCTCACATATTAACAGTTGAAAAGCACTGATCCCAACAGAGGTAACACGCGGCTGCAGGACTAAGGTAAGCTGCCCTCTCCTTTCTAGGAACTCAGTATACAATCCACACGGGCTTGTATTATTTAAATCAAAAGAAACTTTACACAGTTTATCCTATTTTTAAATTAGCCCACAAAAAGGCAATAAAAGTATATAAAATAAAATTTGTAAGCTGAAGAGCAGGGAAAAAATTAATACATGCCTCACCACTCGACCACAGTTGCAATGAACATTTTCCCTTTCTAAACTTTATAATGCACTTTTTTGATACAAATATTTGTATGATAATCCACTTTTTAAAACATGTTCTATAGTACTTAGCATTATTATGGTTAAATTTGAAACTTCTTTTAATTGTGCACTTCTAAGGAGCCTCTAGGTGGAAACCTAGGACCACTGATGCAATAACCAAAATATTCATCCATAATTCATCACCAGGAGGAACCAGTTTGAGTTCAGCACTCTTTTAAACTAACTTGTAAAATATATTTAGATGCAGTTCTTGGATTTTACATAATACATCCTGTCATCTTCTGAGTGCCACACTAGGCTAAAAGCAAAGAAAGTAAGGTGTTACCTGCTCTATTTTTCAATACCATACCACCTAGGTTGTAAAAAAACAAGAGCCTTCTTTGAGCAGGGCAAGTTAAAAAAAAAAAAAAAAAAAAAAAGACAAGAGCCAAGTAAAATCTTGTAACAGAACATGTGAAGCCGTATATATATCATGTGGTTAAAAAATAGTGTAAATTGATGAGGTTCCATTAGTACATTTCCAACATATTAATTTTTTTAACATGACAATTATAGTTTTAATTACTAGTACAATAAACTGTCCTCTGAAACAGAATGTATTTTATCTATTAAAAGAAAGCCACAGAAGACTTAAATTTTGACACGGGGACAATCAAACTTACAAGTAGATTGGACACCTTCTTCTTAGTTCTCTTAGCATGGTGGAATTAGATGCATTTTATTTCTTTGTCCATTTCTGTAGTTTTATAAGTGTAAGGAAATAACTGTGTGGTATTTTCGCAAACAGATTTTTTAAAAGTTATATGAAAAGGAGGCAGGAATATGCTGAAGATGCTGTGGATGTTCATTCACTCATTCATTAAGTCATTATGTACATTCAACAAATACTGGTGCATTAATTGCATGGATCCTATTCTGAGGTATTGAAGATGCAGTATCAATAATCAGAAGTTATGGCTTTGATGTGAAGGTTATGTATTTTTTCCTGATACTCACTAGGAAACCTAACTTCTTCAATAGGCACATACTGTCCAGAACCACCTTGTGAAACAACAATGGCTGACAGGTCAAACCCTGAAGACACTGGCTGAATTTATCAATTAGTTAATATAACTCATGGATAATCACTATCTCTGCCACTAGGAGAACACCTGCTGCATAGCCAACATCAGTTTATAAAACTCCCAAAGGTGCTGCATTCAAAATGCCAGAGAGATGAAACCAAACAAGAATCAACCCATGAAATGTCCAGCTCAAATGTGTTACTTTTATTTGGAACATTTCAAAAAACAGAAAAAGATGTTACATTCAGACTACAAGGAAGAATAAAAATTACCGCCACCTCAAGTTCTGTGTTGTTACTGGGCACAAGATACCTGCTAAAGAACAGATGCTTGTCTTGAGCACAGCCGCACAGGCAGGCCTGCCTCCAGCTCCTCTCCACCTCAGGCACTACAGGTGCATATGCAAGCTGCCTGACCCCATGGAGCCTCAGTTTTCTCATCTTATAAGTGGGGTAATTCTGCCTTTCCCCTGGGGTTGATAAAGGCAAGAGTGCTTGTGAAAGTACTTAGCAGCATCCCTGGCACAACAGGCAGGTATTGCTGTCAGTCTTAACACAGAATAATGATAAAAATATTTCATTTTTTTTTATTACATAGGCAATAAGTATTTCATTAAAATCACAGTAATTTGAATCTTTTTACCTACAAAATTCACATTTGCCAGTTTGCCTGCTGCAGGCATGAACTGCGCCTAGGGCTGAGCAAGTCCTATGAGGAGAGCCAGCCTGAGCAGAAGGCTGCAAAGGGCAGCAGGAGAAAATGGGGGTTTGCATGGGGAGACAACAGAAGGGGTGACGTGTACCTATCCACGAGCTCCTTCACTCCCTCCTTGTCAGGGACCAGAGACTGGTCCTGGTCGTCTGCCAGTGGGGTCCCTGCCTGGCGGTATATGCAGCGAACCATGTAACGCACTTCTGACCAGTAGTTCTGCAGCTGCTGAGGTTCCCGGTCTGACTCTGCCGAAATTTCTCTGTAAAACAACACAGGAATCAGGAGAGTAGGTTAGACAAGTTATCACAGTCTGCTTCACTTGCTCACCCTGGCAGACTACCTGAGGGGGTAAAGACTGTCCTCAAAGCAGGGAGTACAGAAAACAGCCAGCATCTCCCAGCCTCTTCTACTTTGCCCAGCTCCCAGGAGCTGGCTCCCCGTCACTAGCACCGTGGGGTGGGGCTGATGGCAACCCCAGCACCACTCCCAGGGTGCCTTCTGCATCTGGTCCCTGAGACCTCCGTGTCCTTGGACGACAGAAGCTGACAGGAGCGTCTTCAGCTGCTGTCCAGTCAAGAACACTGATGCCCACTCTGCCTACCCAACCTTCACTGTCCAGGTGCCCATCAGGCAGCTCTCGCTGCCCATGGAACCTGTGCCTCTCCACCTGCTCGTCCCCATTTGGCTCCACAGGATTCCTTCTCACGGTAGGGAACAGAGCTGGTTCACATCTGGTCCTGTGCTCTCTTCCCCTCAGTCACCTAGCAGCTGCCCGTTGCTGGCTGGCCTCTCCCTCTCGTTTACTGGTGCTAATCTTAGATTCTAGTTATTTATGGACGTCTCCTCTCCCTTTCTGAGGACTAGCTTCCTAGTGTAAGCTTCTCAAGAATAGGAATTTTTGTCTTATCCACCTGGTTCTTTCTCACAATAGCCATGCTACTATCTCACTCTCAGGAGTGGCTCAAATGTTAGTTGCTATTTGTCACAATAGCCCAGTTTCCTGATCTAGCTTCAACATGCACCTGTATGTCATTGTGGACAGGCATGAGCGGTGTGGCACACACCACGTACCTGCGCTCACTGCAGGCCTCGCACGAGCATGCCGTGTCCGAGGGCAGCGTCTGTGTGCCCAGAGCTAGCCTCCCGCCACTGCTGGCCTCTGGCTGGGAGCTACCAAGCGGGGAGTGAAGAAGAAAATCTTGGCCCTGCTTTAAAAAGAGAATATAATAAACCAGTTATGTTCAAATGTTCATGGCATCAATTTTTTTATTAACTATGCAGAAAAACGCCTTTTAGAAAAATTTTAAAACCTAGACATTGAAAAGAAAATATCTTAACCAACATTATATAGGAAACCATTTCTCTCTGAGATTCAAGAATTTTGTTTGGAACCAACAACTTTCTACTTTCTGACAGTTTACATCATAATCACAAGAGGACATTCAATGAATTTCTTCTATCCTTTAAAAAAGAAGAATTCTACTCCCAGTGTCCTAATCAGCACATGAGATGACCATCCCAGTGGGCACCTCTGGGAAGTGACATTCCCATAGTGGCTCGAGAAAGCACTTAGTGGAAACCTGGCGGCCACCCTGAACCCTGCATCAAGCAGCCGAGAGCAGAGGCCTCTGTCCAGGGGGATCCCATAACCTGTACCGCCTGCTCTGGCTGAGGAACAGGAGGCATGAGAAAGAGAACACTCTCGGTAAAGATGACCGGATAAAAGCAAGATCAGACCTTCTTACTGTGCCCACACCCAATAGTACCAAAAGGACTTCACCAACAACCACTACAGAGAACATAAGGATAACCTTAGGCACCCCCTCAACCGTTTCCCTCCCTCAGTTACCCACCCAATGGACACCGTGGTCCCTCTAGACACAGGCTCTGAAAAGGACTCTGCTTTGTGGGAACGTGAGCTCAAGACTCAGAACAGAGGCAACCCACAGGGTGATGCAGGGTGCTGTAAGAACCTCCCCCAGAGCTCAAAGCAGAGGCCCCCAGCTCCATTATCATCATCCCAGCAGCCTGAGGAAGAGGAGCACAGTCACAGGAGAGGCTTCTCACAGAGAATTCACCTGAGTCTAGAGAACTGCACTGCGCTCTCTCCTGTCCCCCAAGGGGGAAGGGTGCTCCCCTCACCCCGACCCAGTCAGGTAGGAAGCCAGTGCTGGGCTTGGTTGGGTTTGTTCAGACACTTCACCACCCCAGCATGCTGTGGACTAACAGCAAGAAAACTCTTAAGGCCCTGACATGAGTCCCATGGAGTTTGGGCACATGGACACCAACATCAGACTCTGAAGTGGGAAAGCCTGCGAGTTCATCCCAAGGACAGAGAAAGGCAGCAGGGGAGCTGGCACTTGGGTCATCATGAGAGAACCCCACCGACACATGTCCTGCTGGGTGAGCAGACCCCAAAGGGCTGAGGGGAGGCTGGCTGGGTGTGACAATCTCCGCCAAAAAGTCCAGTACAAAGTCCCCACCGAGACCTCAGAAGTACCCAAAGAAGGTCTGAATGTCCTGTTATTTTCTGGTTTGTGTCCCCACATCCTCCAAATTCATGTGTTGAACTGCTCACCCTCAAGGTGATGTAGGATGTAGGGCCTCTGGGAGGTGATGAGGTTATGAGGGTGGACCCTCATGAACAAGATTCGTCCCCTTTTATCAAGTAGGCCCCAGAGAGCTACCATGCCCTTACATCACATGAGGACGCAGCGAGAAGGCACCATCTCTGAACCAGAACCTGGGCCCTCACCAGACATCCCATCTGCCAGCACCTTGATCTTGGACTTTCTAGCCTCCATACTGTGACAAATAAATTTCTGGTGTTAAATACATCTCCTTTGCCAACATGCACAATGTTTGGCCTTGTGGGTAGAGGGCGCTGCAGGGACACTGAAGAAGAAGGGGTGTCCCTCCAGGGTCCTGTGCTTTCCTGGTCTTGCTCCTACCCCCAATACATCGCCCCATCAGTGGTGTAGGAGGGCTAGGGGCACTCGCTCCGCAGCACTCAGCTCGGTCCCCGCAGTGCCTCAGGGAGCCTCTCCGCTACCCAACAGCTCCTAACCACACCTCCCCAAGTCTGTGCCTTCCTTTAGTCCTCTCCCTCAGCTCCACAGCCAGTGCTGCTCCATACAGCTGCAGTGATTATATGCTTTAGAGTTCACTTCACAGATCTGGGTACCTGATCTGTTACTTGTTAGTTATTCCTTATGTTCAAATGTTCCTGTTCTAATTACTGGTGTGGTGCCCATCTCTTGACTGACTTTCAGTTGATTCATCAACCTAAACACCTCAGTTAATCTCTTCTATCACAAACTCTTATATGATATCCTGAAGTTCTACTTGTTTCTTGTTTTTTATCTGTCTTCAACTTTGGAATGTCAGTTCCACAAGAGCAGGAACCTTTCTACTTGCTCACTATGGTATGCCAGTGAGCTGGCACATAGTACACTCAGAACAACAACCAAGAACTTAAAAGTAACATGTCCTGGTGAGAAGAGATGAAACTGGCTGAGCGTGATGGCTCACACCTGTAATCCTAGCAAAAGTAGTACTGAGGCAGGAGGATCATCTGAGGCCAGGAGTTTGAGACCAGCCTGGGCAACAGGGAGACTCTGTCTGTACAAAAAATAATTTTAAAAAAATTAGCCAGCTGTGGTGGTGCAAGCCTGTAGTCCCAGCTACTTGGGAGGCTGAGGCAGGAGGATCACTTGAGCCCAGCAGTTAGAAGCCACAGTGAGCTATGATGACGCCACTGCACTCCAGCTTGGGCAACAGAGCAAGCGAGATCCTGTCTCAAAAAAAAAAAAAAAAAGAGAGAGAGAGAGAGACGAAAGTCTTTTAAAATAGGGTATATGATGACTATATATTAAATCCTTAAATGTGTCCCATAGTACTCATCTTATACAGATTTAACCTCAGTCATGATGTTTTGTCCATGTTCAACACAACTTAAAGAATACAACAAAATTCAGCACCCAACAATATAAAATTCACTATGGCTGGCATCCAATAATAAAACCAAAGCAGGAATATATGACCCATAACAAGCAGGAAAAGCCGATAAATGGAAACAGACCCCAAAATGACAGAGATGATACAACCAACAATGAAGAATCTGAAACTGGCACTCATAAATAAAACCCATATGTTCAAGAAAGTAGAAGAAAACACACATAGTAAGGAAAGTAATTGAAAATGTTAAAAAAATAAGCAAATGAATGGTCCAGAGATGAAAAAGAAAACATCATAAAAGGAAAAATACACTAGATAGTCTTAAGAGCAGATTAGACCAGAATATCAATAAACCTGAAGACAAGCAACAAAAATAATCCAAAATGAAGCATCCAGAGAAATAAGACAGAAAAAATGAATAAAGTATTTACAAGACAAAATCAAAATGTCTAATATATGGGTCATGGCATCCTAGAAAAAGAGGGGCTATATGAAAAAATAGTTGAAATCTTTCCAAATTTGATGAAACTATAAACTCATGAATCTGAGAAGTTCCATTAACGCCAAGCATAACAAACACAAACCTGATCAAAGCACATCACAGTCAAATTGCTGAAAACCAGCAATAAAGTATAAATATTACAAGCAGGCAAAGGAGAAAAAAAATTAGGTCCTTAAGTATGAAATGTCAGATTTCCTTAAGTATTAAGTTTGACAGTTGATTTCTCCAATGTTTCACGTTGACATTTCTTGTTTTATTTTTCTTGTGAAGGTACATCCTCATTCTTTCAAACACACAGTTTGGCTTGTGATTATCTGTCAAAAAAAATTTTAGAGCAATTTTTGTGAAACCATGGATAAGTCAAAAATTTGTGTTATTTTCGAATATGAGTTCAGTCATGGAACCAATGCAGCACAGGCAGCTCGAAATATCAATGAAGTATTTGGGAAGCATGTGGCTAATGAATACACAGTATGTTAGTGGTTCGAGAAGTTCCATTCTGGTGATTTTAATCTTGAAAATGAGCCACAAGGGAGACCTGAGACCAACATGGATAATGATGAGCTTTAGTGGAAGCAAATCCATCTCAATCTATGCATGAATCAGGAGTAAGGTTTGATGTTACTATTCCAATAATATTGGACCATTTGAAACAAATCGGCAAGGTAAAGATGCTGGATAGATGGGTTCCATATGAATTAAGCAAGTGTCAGAAGAGAAATCATCTTGAAGTTTGCCTTTCTTTGCTGTCATGACATAGAGGTGAACCATTTCTACACTGTACTGTTATATGTGATGAAAAATGGATTCTTTTTGACAACTTTAAGCATTTAACACGATGGTTGGATAAAGACAAATGAGTCCCGAAACACAATCCAAAACCAAATGTTCATCCAAAAAAGCTAATGGTGTCTGTTTGGTGGTCCAGCCCTGGTATTATCCGCTACGGCTTCATGAAACCTGGTTAATTGATTACAGCAGCGGATGCCTACTGCAACCAGTTGTATGAAATGAGGAGGATGCTTTCAATTAAGCAGCTGCGATTCATCAATACAGACAGGCCAATCCTCTTGCAAGACACTTTATATAATACATAGGAGCAAAGATGAGGGTAACAACATGTTTCTCATTAGAAACTGGGGAGGCCAGAAAAGACCTGACCAAAAACCTAGAATTCTCAACAGAAATATCTTTTTTAAACAAAAGCAAAATAAAAGCTTTCAGACAAACAGAAGCTCCCCTACACTATAAGAAAAGTTAAAGGCAGTTCTTAAGGCAGAAGGAAAATGACACCAGATGAAAACGTGGATCTGCGTAAAGAAATGAAGAGCCCTACACATAATAAAAATGTGGGTCAAAGACTTTCTATTCACTGATAAAGTCTTTTTAAAAAAAGTAACTATTTAAAGCAAAAATAAAAATGTATGCTGAGGTTTATAATGCATAAGAGAAAAATATATAACTTTACTAGCACCACAAATGGTGGAGCTCAAAGTATACTATTACACTACACATGAAGTGGCATAATATTCATTGAAAGTACAGGTTGAAAAGTTGAAGATATATACTGTAAATCCTAGAAAAACAACTAAAAAACTTATAAAACACATGTAGGTAGTAAGGCCAATAGGAAGTAAAATGGAATCATAAAAAATATTCAATTACTCTAAAAGAACAGAAGGTAAATAAGTAAAGAGTAACAAGTAACAGGAAAAACAGAGGAAAAAAGCAAGATGGTAGAGATAAAAGCCAAACACATCAAAAATTACATTAAACAGAAATAGTGTAGGGCAGGGCGCAGTGGCTCATTGCCTGTAATCCTAGCACTCTGGGAGGCCGAGGCGGGTGGATTGTTTGAGCTCAGGAGTTCAAGACCAGCCTGAGCAAGAGTGAGACCCCCATCTCTACTAAAAATAGGAAGAAATTATATGGACAGCTAAAATATATATATATAGAAAAATTAGTCGGGCATGGTGGCACATGCCTGTAGTCCCAGCTACCTGGGAGGCTGAGGCAGGCGGATCGCTTGAGCCCAGGAATTTGAGGTTGCTGTGAGCTAGGCTGACACCATGGCACGCTAGCCTGGGCACCAGAGTGAGACTCTGTCTTTAAAAAAAAGAAAAAAAATACTGTAAATATTACAATTATTAGCAGTGATGGTTAGACTGGATTTTAAAAAGCAAGAGCTACCATGCTACAAGAGATGATAAAGACAAAGATAGTTTAAAAATAAAAATTGAGAAGAGATATTCCACGCAAACACTAATCAAAAAAGACTAAGTAGCTCTCTTAGTTTTAGACAAAGTTTGCTTCGGAAAAAGGAATATTAGTAGCAATGAAGAGGGAGATGATGATGACAATGATGATATTCATTCAACAAGAAGTAACAATGCTAAATGGGTAAGCACTTTAACAGAGCTCAAAATACATGAAGCAGAAATGGAAAGAAATATACCAATTCACAATTACATTTAGAAATTTCAATACTCCTCTCAGTAAGTGAACTAGACAAAAACATTGAAAGAATGTAAAAGATGTGAATGCAACCATCAACCAATTTGATCTGACATTCATACAGTATACTCCTCCCAACAAGAGCAGAATGCAAATTCTTTTCAAATACATGTAGAATATTACCCAAGATTGGCTGTAAAATAAATGTTTTTTTTTTTGAGACAGAGTCTCACTTTGTTGCCCGGGCTAGAGTGAGTGCCGTGACGTCAGCCTAGTTCACAGCAACCTCAAACTCCTGGGCTTAAGCAATCCTACTGCCTCAGCCTCCCGAGTAGCACCACCATGCCCAGCTAATTTTTTCTATATATATTTTTAGTTGTCCAGAAAATTTCTTTCTATTTTTAGTAGAGACGAGGTCTCGCTCTTGCTGAGGCTGGTCTCGAACTCCTGACCTCGGGCAATCCACCCGCCTCGGCCTCCCAGAGGGCTAGGATTACAGGCATGAACCACCATGCCCAGCCAAAATAAATGTTTTTAATAAAATTCTTAAAATTAAATCATATAAAGTATGTTCTCTGATTATAACAAGATTAAGCTACTAGCCAGTAACAAAAAGTTATCTGGAAAATATCTCCAAAATTTGGAAATTTAAAAGCACACTTCTAAACAATCCATGGGGTCAAACATTAAATCATAATAAGGACAATTATAAAATATTTTGAACAGAATGAAAAACACAACCTACCAAAATTTGTGGGATACAGTTAAAGGAGTGCTTAGGCAGAAATTTACAGAATTAAATACATATCAGAAAGAAGAAAGGTCTCAAATTAATAATATAAACTTCCATCTTAAGAAACCAAAAGTGGCTGGGCATAGTGGCTCACATTTCTAATCTTAGTATTTTGGGAGGCTAAGTTGGGAGAACTGCTTGAGTTCAGGAGTTCGAGACCAGCCTGAGCAAGAGTAAGACCCTGTCTCTACTAAAAATAGAAAAAATTAGGTGGGTGTGGGGGTTCACAACTATAGTCCCAGCTACTGGGGAGGCTGAGGCAGGAGGATTGCTTGAGCCCAGGAGTTTGAGGTTGCAATGAGCCACGATGATGCCACTGCACTCTAGCCCAGGCGACAGAGCAAGACCCTATCTCAAAAACAAAACAAAACAGGCTGGACCAAGTGCAGTGGTGTTTACAACTAATTGATCACAGCCAGTCACAGATTTCTTTGTTCCTTCTCCATACACACTCCCACTGCTTTTTTTTTTTTGGAGACAGGGTCTTGCTCTGTTGCCCAAGCTAGAGTGCAGTGGTGTCATCATAGCTCACTGCAACCTTAAGCTCCTGGGCTCAAGTGATCCTTCTACCTCAGTCTCCCAAGTAGCTGGGACTACAGGTGCATGCCATCACACCCAGCTAATTTTGACTAGCTTAAAAAAAAAAAAAAGAAAGAAACCAAAAGAATAACAAATTAAATGTATAGTAAGTAGAGGGATGGAAACAACAAAAGAGCAAAATTAACTAAAGAGAAAATGGAAAATCAATTAAAACAAAACATGGTTCTATGAAAAGATCAATAAAATTATCTAGCTAGTCTTATTGGGGAAAAAAGAGCCAAAACTCAAACAGTCAGTATCAGGAATAAAAGGGGAGGAAGGGATTTTAGTTACACTGGCAGTAAAGAAAAAAGGGGCGGGAGGGGAGCAATCACTACAGATCCTATGGAAATTTAAAAGATGATAGATTTTCTGAACAACTCTGTGCCAACACATTTGAAATAAAATAAGCACATTTCTTTCAGACACAAAAACTAGTACTGTTTACTAAACAGATAGCCCTCTATCAAATAAATTGAACTTATAGTTCCAAATCTACCCAAATAAGGCAAACTTCAGGCCAAGACTGGTAAATTCTATCAAACACTTAAGGTAGAAATAATACCAATTCTAGACAAACTGTTCCATGAAATTAAAGAAAAGGAATACTTCCTAGCTCATTCTATGAACTAATTATTAGCTTTACACCAAAACCACACAAAGATATGAGATAGGAAATTTATATTTACATAATATCCTTCATCAACACATGCACAATAATCTTTAATAAAACATTAGCAAATATCTAATCCAACAACCTATAAAAAGGACAGTACATCATGACCAAGTGTGAGAAATGTTCTCAACATTTTGAAAAATCACCATGATTTATCTTGTTAACAAACTAAAAAAGTAAAACTCTATGATCATCTCAATAGACATAGAAAGAGAATGTGATGAAATTCAATATCCATTCAGGATAATTCTCAGCAAACTAAAATTAGAAATAAATTTCGTGAATCTGATCTGTAAAATCCTACAGCTATCATAATACTTAATGGTGAAAGACTAATAGCTTTCCCCTAAGATCAGGAACAAGGGAAGGATCCCTACTCATACCATTCCTATTCAACCTCATACTGGAAGTCTAACCATGGGATAAGGCAAGAAAAAGTAAAGAAATACAGATTAGAAAGGAAGAAACACGTATTTGTAGATGGCATGATCATCTGTGTAGAAAATCCTAAGGAATCTACCAAAAGACACTAGAATTAATAAATGAGTTTTCACAGATACAAGGCAAATATATAAAAAGCAAGTACATTTCTATATACTAGCAATAAAAAATTAAATATTAAAACTTTTTAGAAGTACATTTAAATAGTAAGAAAAATGTTAAACATTTTGAAAAATTTTTAATATACTATGTGCACTGAAGACTATGAAACAATGCTGAGAATAACTTAAATGACCTAAGTAAATGAGAGTTGTAACTCATTCAGGGACTGGAAGACTCAATATCGGTTTTGGTTTTGTTTTGTCTTTTTGAGACAGGGTTTTCCTATGTTGACAGGCTGTTCTGAAACTCCTGGCCCCAAGGAATCCTCCCACCTCATCCTCCCAAGTAGCTGGGATTACAGGTCTGAGCCACCACACTTGGTTCAATATTGTTGTCAATTCTCTTCAAATTGATCTATAGATCAATGCCAATTAAAATCATAGCAGGCTTTTCTGTAGAAACTGACAAGCTTTTCTAAACTTCATGTGAAAGTACAAAGGATCTAGAATATCCAAAACACTTATGAAAAAGAAGAAAGGTAGAGAAGATCTACTATGGAAGTTCATGACTTATTATAAAAAGCTTCAGGATGGCCGGGCACGGTGACTCACACCTGTAATCCTAGCACCCGGGGAGGCCAAAGCAGGAGGATCACTAGAGCTCAGGAGTTCGAGAGCCTGTCTCTACAAAAAAAGAAGACTCAGCCAGATGTGGTGGCACATGCCTACAGTCCCAGCACTCGGGAGGCTGAGGCAGGAGGACTGCTTGCGCCCAGGAGCTGGAGGTTGCAGTGAGCTATGATGATGCCATCGCACTCTACCTGGGGTGACAGGAGACTGTCTCAAATAGAAAAAAAAAAAAAAAAAGCTTCAGGAATCAAAATAGGATGGTGCTGGCAAAACGGTAAGCATATATGTAAAGAGGAACACAGGCCCAGAAATAGACCCATACATATAGGACAAACTGGTTTTTGACAAAGATGCCAAGGTAATTCAAAGAGATAAAACCGTCTTTTCAATAAATAGTTCTGCAATATGTGGATGATGTGCAAAAAAGAATGCACATCTACCCTTACTTTACAATAGATAAAAAACTTCACTAAAGATGGATCACAGACCTAAATGTATAAGCTAAAACCATTAAGACATGTAGAAAACACAGGACAAAAAATCTTTATAACTTTGAGTTGCAAAGATTCCTCACACACAACATAAAAGCACAAATCATTTAAAAATTGATAAATTGGGCTTGATCAAAATTTAAAACTTTTGCTCTTCAAAAAATAGTGTTATGTAATGAAAAGGCAAGCCATACACTGGGAAAAAATATTTGTGAAGCATATGTGATAAAGGGCTTGTATTCAGAATATGTGAAGATCTCTTAAAACTCAATAATAATAAAAACAACTCAATAAAAATAGACAAAAGATTTGAAGAGCCACTTTACCAAAGGGATACAAATAAAAAATAAGCACATGAAAAGATGCTCAGCAACAGTCACTAAGAAAATACAGATTAAAATCATGTGATGGCCGGGCACAGTGGCTCATACCTGTAATTCTAACACTCTGGGAGGCAGAGGCAGGAGGATTGCTTGAGCTCAGGGGATCGAGACCAGACTGAGCAAGAGCGAGACCCCATCTCTACTAAAAAAAATAGAAAAAATTAGCCAGGCAACTAAAAATAGAAAAAATTAGCCTGCCATGGGGGCACATGCCTGGAGTCCCAGCTAATCGAGAGGCTGAGGCAGGAGGATCGCTTGAGCCCAGGAGTTTGAGGTTGCTGTGAGCTAGGCTGATGCCACAGCACTCTAGCCTGGGCGACAGAGTAAGACTCTATCTCAAAAATAAATAAAATAAAATAAAATAAAACCATGTGATAACACTATGAACCACTACTAGAATGGCTACAATTAAGGACTGGCAACATCCAGCACTCAGTAAAGGATGAGGATCAACTGGAAGTCTCATTCATGGATGCAAAATAGTTTAAGTATTAATACTTTAGAAAACAGGATGGTAGTTTCTTATGTAAATCATACACTTATCCTATAGGACTCAGCAATTCCACTCCTAGGTGTTTATCAAAGAAAAATATACTCACACAGAATAATACTGAAATGTTACTGGTAGCTTTATGCATAACAGCAAAAACTAGAAAACATAAATGTCCCTCTATTAGTGAATGGATAAACAAACTGTGGTTTATCCATACAAAGTATGACTCAGAAATAAAAAGGAATTAACTACTGCTACATTCAACAACATGGAGGAATCTCAAAAGCATTATGTTAAGCAAAAAAAAGCAAAAACTACCCCCCAGATTCTTTCTGTGAGGCTGACTCAAGTTCTGTCCTCTCAATCTGGCAATTCTGGGAAGTTCTGACAAACTACATCAGCAACCACTTTCATGACATTCATCATAAAGGAATTGTGTGTGTGTGTGTGTGTGTGTGTGTGTGTTTGTTTGTTTGTTTGTTTATTTATTTATTTATTTATTTATTTATTTTTTGAGACAGAGTCTCACTCTGTTGCCCGGGCTAGAGTCAGTGCCGTGGCGTCAGCCTTGCTCACAGCAACCTCAAACTCCTGGGCTCAAGCGATCCTCCTGCCTCAGCCTCCCGAGTAGCTAGGACTACAGGCATGCGCCGCCATGCCCGGCTAATTTTTTCTATATATATTTTTAGCTGTCCAAATCATTTCTTTCTATTTTTAGTAGAGACGGGGTGTCGCTCTTGCTCAGGCTGGTCTCGAACTCCTGAGTTCAAACGATCCGCCTGCCTCGGCCTCCCATAGTGCTGGGATTACAGGCGTGAGCCACCGTGCCCAGCCAGTATGTATTTTTAATATAACCCAGGACCCAAGATGGCAAATATTCAAGATAAGGAAATATCAGTTTGCAGATGGGTAGATTAAAAAAAAAAAAAAAAAAAGTAAGGACAAATACTAGCAAACTCTTAAATGGTTGGTTTAGGTTGGACTATATGCTTTGATTAGATACGGGCACAGCACTGGAGAACTTGGTTCCTTAATGTAAAATGCAAGTTACATTTTAATGATATATGAGAACACAGACACAACTGCTAATGTCCATAATCAAAACAGCCTTTAAAACAGTTGATCTTGAAAACAAAAAAAAAAAGACATAAAATTAACGTGCCAAGTAGCCTTCCCTGTGGCAGGAAGTTTGAATGTTAGAACCCTTTAAACAAAAAATAAATCTCCAAAGTGCCACCCCCTCACTATATCCACCACCAGACTACAACTATTTGTGTTACTTAAACATATACAAATGCTAAAAATGCACCATAACTTATGCTTTTTAGCCTTTGTACAACTATAAAAACCCAAGTTCATTTACAAGTGAAATACAAAAAAAAAATCGATAAAACTGATAAAAATCAAATTAACATTATTTTAAAGAGACAGATGAATGATTAGCTGAAACCAAAGTACTAAATTCAACGCAGGCCTTGTTCTGACTACTAAGCAGCAGGATTTTTTTGAGTCAGGCATACACCCCTGTAAGTCTCTGCAGAATGTTTCAACCATCCCACCCACTCCCCATCTGCATTTCTCCTTCAGTGGGTCTTTCCTTGGCCTTCGTAGAAAGTAAGTATTAAGACAATCGATACTTTTTCCTCAAAAGTCTGTGGCAAATAGTGCCCCCTGAAGCACAGCAGGACATGGAACTCAGGTGGTAAAGTCCACTGATACACAGCAGGCTGGTGAGCTAAATGTGCCCCCCCCCACCCCCACAATTATAAGAGAAAATTTTTTTAAATGTCAGAGCATTCACACACCCATGAAATACATCCACATTCCCCAGGCATGAACTCTACTGTGCAGGATAAGCATTTTAAACGCTTTCAAGTCCACAAAACATCGTTGGATATCAATCAAACGTAGGCTTCTTCCTTATTCAACCACCATTTCTAGGTGCCTGCTGTGGGCCAAGCCTGTGAAGACGCCCTGGGTTGGGCGAGACAGGACCCCAGGGAAACTGGCTATGGAAGTAACACAGGGACAGGTGGGCCAGGCCAGGAGAAACGTGGGCTGCGTGGTACCTGACAGCACAGGGGAGCAGCCTGCTCTGAGGCCCTAGAGGTCTGTCTTCACATTGAGCCCACACAGCCAACTTGACCCTGACCAACCCCCGCCCCCGTCTTGCGCTCGGTCCAACACCCAGAAGCTGCTGAGGAGGAAAAAGCACAGAGGAAACGGTCACCACTGAAGGGGAAATCTGGGCCACTACACGGTGATGGGCTCCTCCTCCAGCGGGGCCCACAGTCAACCTGGCCTGCAACCCAGACGCCATGGCAGCTTGCTGTGCTCACCTCTCAAAGAGACCATTTGAGATCTTCCCCACCTCCTGCTCGTTCCCAGTCGCACTGAATCCACCCTCCTTCTCAAAAACAATTTTATAAAATAAAAGTTTATAAAGAAGAGTTCTGGCAGCAAAGAGATCCCAAGGATCAGCTAGCTATCAAAACACTACTACAGAAACTGGCACTGGAGTTGGGGCACTACCTTCAAGGAGTCACTGGCTTAATGGCTGGTGGCAAGCGGCAAGCTGATGGACACCCACATCGTACAAAAGTGAAGTACACCAGGAATAGCCTGGAAGCAGTCCCACATTGGAAAACAGAACAGCAGCGAATGCTGGTTGTTACTGGCTGTGTGTAGCAAGGTAAAGAGAATAGCTCAGAAGAAAATTAGCTGTTTACAAGCAGAAATCAACGGGAAGAGAAGACCCCAGGGGCTTAAAATGGTTGCAAAAGCCAATTCCTTCTAGAACCCAAATAGATTTGAAAACCTTTTTTTAAAATTATTTTTCTTTCTTTACTCAACACTATACTAACAAGGCAAAAGCCCTTTTGGAATAAGGACCCAACTGGGACTCAAGCTAGGTCCAAGATCAAATAATGGGTGTGGCCCTCCCAACCAAGCCTGAGGGCCTCAAGGCTGTCTTTGTCCAGATGAGGCTGGAATCAAGGGCAGGGGGAGTCAGGCTTGAGAATTTTATCAGGGAAAGAATATCAGGTGAGTTATCTGCACATGGAATTGTCTAGAAAATAAACACAAGAAAAGCCCACTAGCTTTTCAGGAAACTGCATCACCAAAGAAATTCTAAGCCCAGTCTTAAAAAGCTGAAAACACCCTTTCGGTCCCCACAGCTTGGTGACCAAGTGTGTCTAGGCAAGAGGTGCGGATACCCTACCACCTACTGCAGGTGTGGCCAGAGAAGACTAGGAGGAACATCCCAGAGGGTGGGGCATAGGCCAGAAGATGGTGCAGGAGGGCGTGCCCCCTGAAGGCAAATGCAGATCAATTTCTCTCACTGCCAGTTAGTTGGCCCCAAACCCACAGGGGAGAAGCCAGTAAGTCAGTGAGCCCGCGCTGTCCCGCTCTCCATGCTGGCTGCCACTCACCACTGGCTGGTCGAGGCCACCGTGCCTCTCCTCCTTCTCCACAGTCCTGCGGCAGTCTGGGCACACCCACAGCGGCAGGTGTAGCACGCTGTTGCTCTTGGGAGCCATGGAAAGGGCCAGTTTGCTCGCAGTCTTAATTCCACTCTCTAAGAACGAAGAATCTTTCCGTTCACTTCTGCACAGAAGACAGTAATCCCCAGCAGGGTAGGGTGGTGTCCTATGATTCATGCCAAAACTAAAAGGAGTCTGGAATAGAAAAAAAAAAAAAATTCTGTTTTGAAAACCAGATCCACAAAGCCAGGATTCTTAAAAAATATATATAGTTCTAAATTTAAAATGCATTGTATGTTAATATAGAGAAACACAACATAGGAAACTTGCTGAATAAAACTGAACCTTATGTTCTAGAAACTTATAATACCTCAAATAAAATAGTAATACCATCAAGAAAATCTTAGTAGGAGTTAGAAAACTGTCCAAATAACCCCTTCACCTTGACTTGTATTACCTCCCCTCAGGTGTTGGAAATGGTCAATTTTCAGACCACGAGAAAGCACCATCAACTTAGTCTGAAGTCACTATTCTAGAGGCATCTGCACCCAGGGCTCAGCCCAGAGGCGGCAATTCTGGCTTAACTTTGTCTGCTGATCCAAACCATCTATGAGGTGGGCTGTCCAAATTCTAGGTTGAAGATAAACAGGAGCTTCCTGGCAGCCTATACCCAAGTCCCCGCTCCCCTCTGAGCTCAGCAATGATAATGACGAATTCATCTCCAGCTACTTGATTTCAACATAACTCTGGGGTGAAGGTGGAGGGGACAGGGGCCTTGGAGGTAGGTTG
Organism: Lemur catta; assembly: GCF_020740605.2. NCBI lineage: Eukaryota > Metazoa > Chordata > Mammalia > Primates > Lemuridae > Lemur > Lemur catta. The sequence continues at coordinate 6,526,862 of NC_059144.1, read as the reverse complement.
AAGAGGCTAGATTACACCTTAGAACCTCTCTGAAAAACTACCACCTACCCTATCAGAAAAGTAAAATTAGCCTTAAAAACACACAAACACAGAAAAAGAAACCAAGGCTCACAGGTCTGGAAATGGTCCTAAAGTACCAAGGCCAGCAAGTAGAGGGGCCAAGATCTTAACCTGAATCAGCATGATCCCAAGACAGCCCAATCACACAGCGCTGCCTCATCCCTTATAAGGACCCACCCTGAGAATCCCGAAAAGAGACTCAAGAGCAGCACACCTGGGGAACAAGTCAGCAGAGAACCAGAGGCAGCCACTGTTCTGCCTGTACTCAGACTCAGAGCACGCTGCCATGGGGTCAAGGCAACAGACCCCTCAGTCTCTAATGTGATGGGAGTGTACCTGCCCAGTGTACACCATGGGGGAGGAGGGTCTCTAGCCGTCCCCAAGCTCCTTCAGGGCCCAGCCAGGCCTGCCCAGCCAGATTTGAAGCTCCTCCCTCAGCCTGGAGGTTCCCTCTCTGGACTATGAGTACACACAATAGACTGGCCCCACGGCCCACTGAGAGCTCTCACACCAATCCCAGGCTCTATTTCTAAAGTTCCCACTGGCCAACAGGTAGCAGGTACTGCAACAGGGAGCTGAATGAATCAATCAACCAGTGACTGAAGGAATGAATAAGCACCACTGAGACTCAAAAGATACCCAGTGGTATTCTTATGCGCTTTTATAAATCATTGATCAAAACTGCTTACTCCTGTCACAAGGGTTCCCAAACCCAGCTCAGCAGCCATTTGAATGTTTGGGGTACTAGGACAGAGAACCGGGGACTAGCTCCCAGTGGTATCCTAGAACGCTCCAGATTGCTTCTCAAACCACCAAAATACCAAGAGGATCAATGTCTTTTCCCTTATCAACAGATCCCAGAAGTCTAAATTATGACAATTTAAAAAAAACAAAAAGAATAAATTCATACTGTAAAGCCATCTTGTTTCCCTAGGTCCTGGAAAACCCTCATCACCGACAGAACAGTCACAATCATTAGACTTTTCCATGGCTCCACGGTTACAAAAGTCCTCAAGCCTAAAATCATAGCAGAGCTGACTCGAGAGTGCCACACACTCACAGATCATCCAGGATTTACTGGGAGTGTACCACATGCCCAGGGACTAGTCCAGGCACTAGGGTACAGGGGTGAATAAAACAAAGATATCTGCCCTTGTCAAAGACAAAGACAATAAATAAGATAGCTAAGTAGAAAAAATAACTCCAGAGAGTGGTAACTGACAAGGAGAAAAACGTAAAGGAGGAAAGAGCATCTGGTGCTGGGAAAGGTGCCCTTTCATTTGGGGTGGACAGAGAGGGCCTCCTTGAGAAGTGACTGGGGGAGACACGTGAAGCACCTGGAGAGAGCCTGGCTAAGAGCAAGCACAAAGGCCTGAGGCAGCAGGCAGTGGTGTAGTGGTAGAGGACACAGAGGAGTGGGAGAAGAGACAGCCGGGCAAGGAGCTGCAGTGGGACTCTGAGGCCATGTGCAGAGAAGGGACGGCAAGGGAGCAACGAAGGACACAAGACTATCTGGCTGCAGAAGCCAGAAGGCAGTGGCTAGGACCAAGGCTGCAGGAGGCACAGCTGACAAGATGCTAACAGGCCAGGGATGAGGGGTGAGAGAAGGAGGGGAGTCAATGGCAACTCCAAGTTTCTGGGCTGAGCACGAATTGTTAGGTATTCATGAAAATAGATTAATTGTATGTTTCCATTCCTCCAAATATTTGAGCTTAGTTGTGGACCATGGGTAGGAGGAGTTTGGTCCTTTCAAGGCTTGCCTGTAAGCTTTGTAAGGCAGAATCAGAGCACCTCTCATCTTCCCCACTACTGAGGCAATGCCCTCTCTGAGCATTCTACCCAGCATCCTATTGTGCTGTAAGATTTTCCCACTGTGGCTAGTGGGAACACAAATGGTTCCAGGCCCTGTATGAGCTCCAAGGATTGTTCCAATACTTCCAGGGCTCAGAGAATTTCCTCCCATGCATGTGCTCATCAGTACTCAGCTAAAGACTTGAGGAGAACCCTATTTATATCTCCAGAGCTTGCTCTCTTTGCAGCTCTCTCCTCTCTGGTACTTTGCTCTGCAAATTTACTTGGGCTTCCCCAAATTCGCAACTCAGTGCCCCAACTCAAGGAAATCATCAGGCTCTGGGTTACTCCCCAAGCCATGGCCTACAATCTCTCTCCAGGCAGCAAACTCCAACAAAACGAGGGCTCACCTAGTTTGTTTTCCTTCTCTTAGGGATCACTGTCCTCCCTGTCTGTAGTCCAATGTTAGCAAACTGTTAGTTGGCACATTTTGTCCTTTGTTTAGTTGTTTAAGGCAGGGGGATAAATCCAGTTCCAGTTACTACATCTTGCTTGGAAACAGAAGCCCAATTACATTTATTTTTAAAAATTAATGTACCAGAATGAACGTTATACTAGTGTCCCTAAAATCCTATACACATATAGAGTAAATGTATAAAGATATAAAATGTATATGTATTAATGAAAGGGACTAAAGTAACCCAGAAATCTTTCCATAGGAAAATATGTATTAATACATATTCCTAAGATGGCAATATTGCTGAAAACACTTCCAGAACACCACTAACAACTGAGTACTACACCTGTAATGTATTTTACCCTTTCTGAGTAAACTGATTTTCTGCCCTCAGGTAAAAGTTGTCATCTGGGCTAGGCAAGTGGCTCACACCTGTAATCCTAGCATTTCAGGAGGTGGAGGTGGGAGGATTGCTTGAGGCCAGGACTTCAGACCAGCCTGGGCAACACAGTGAGACCTCATCTCTCCCCCCTCCAAAAAGTTGCCAGCTGTGGCCTGTGTGTGTGTGTGTGTGTGTGTGTGTGTGTGTGTGTGAGAGAGAGAGAGAGAGAGAGAGAGAGAGAGAGGTGTATAATAAAAGAGGCTAAATCATAATAGCATTTGTTTTCTTGCTAAGCTTATATTCCAGTTCTGAAAGTAGTTTCCAAAAAGAAATTCCAAATTAAACATGAAAAACTCAGACTTACAAAAAAGGCTTTACAGGTAAACTTCTTACAAACATGAAGAAAAAAAGGTTATTTCAGGCCATAAAACTAATAAAAGAGCTTCTCAGGTGACAGTGGCACATCCCAGATTATACTGCCCTAGGAAGGCTAACCCACGATGCACACAAAACAACTGTGCTGTGCTGATGCCATTCTCATCTCCTGCTGCCCAGGCTTCAGGTCTGTCTGTCCCCACATATCCTCTATCTCCTGTCAAAGCCATCTCACATTGCACATGTGACCAGAACATCCTCTGCCTTACACCCTTCAATTGTTCCCATTGCCTAAAAGGATCAAGTTCTCAGCAAAGGTGAAAGCATGACATGCAACTCCTGTGTCCCTGCATAATTACTCAGTTGAAACTTCTTGTTCCACACTCCTACCCCATCCAACTATGTGCTTTTATTGCTTCCTGCCGCCCTAAAACACCAATCTCCCCTTCCTTACCAGACAACTTCTAGGCATCCCTTTCGAACCCTACTGTGGTACCACTTTTTTCTGTGAATTTTGCTCCCCACCCCTCAACCAATACATGTCACCATATAGCTAATTATGATTCATACAAGTCCTGTACAACTTCTGTGCTTTATACAGACTATTGTACATTCACTACACCACAAAATTACCTTCCACATGTCCACCTTCTCATCAGACGCTAACACTTTTAAAACCCCATAATGCACCCAGCATCTAGCAGGCATCCAGGAAATGCTCACTGAGGGAAATAAAATGATAAGTCCAATCAATAACCCATATTAAATTGCCTACCTCAACCACAATTTTCTGGATTTTTATGCACGATCTTTTACTAGCTGCCTGCATTGAAGTCCAGGGATCTCTGTATGTGTGGTCACTAAAATACCTGCAACCTTTTCTGTTCCTTTCCTGAACTCAGCTTTCCAAAGCACATGCAGGTTCTTTGAGCATGAGGCACTGTTTGCCTTAACATTAATACTTAAGACCCTTTCCATGTAGTTACAAAAAAATTACAACTCTATACAAATCCAGGTGCCCTGTTTTAAGTCTATTAAATAACATAATCACTATTTGTTTTGATGCTACTTATCCAGGAAAAAAAAATGTCTAAGCAATCTTCAGAACAAGCCCAGATGCCAGGACAAGTTTAGCATTACAGCTTTGTCATCTGACAGCACAGCAAATATTTGTAAAACACTTCAGGTCTCTACATTCAAGTACCATACAGCAAAAGGGCAAAACAGCTTAAATTTATTAACAGCAGCAGACTTACAGCTCTGAAAATATGTATTTCTAACATATTACTCTTTAACAACCTTTAAAATATAAGTAATCTATTAAGGTCAAATAAAAAGTTGATACTGGCTGGGCGTGGTGGCTCATACCTATTATCCCAGGGCTTTCGGAGGCCAAGGCAGGAGGATTGCTTGAGGCCAGGAGTTCTAGACTAGCCTGAACAACATAGTGAGACCCTGTCTCTACAAAATTAAAAATAAAAAATTGGCCAGCCATGGTGGTGTACACTTGTACTTCCAGCTACTTAGGAGGCTAAGGTGGGAGAACTGCCTGAACCTGGCAGTTCGGTGCTACAGCAAGCTACGATGACACCACTGCACTCCAGCAGAGGCAACACAGTGAGATCCTGTCTCTAAATAAAAAAATTTTTAATTAGCCAGGTGTGGTGGCATGTGCCTGTAATCCTGGCTGCCCAGGAGCTGGAGGTTCCACCTTGGGCGACAGTGAGACCCTGTCTCTAAGAAATAAATCAATAATTTTCAACAGCTGACATCAAAGGCTACTTACTAACTTCTCAGACTACAGTTTGCATCCCCTTCAAGATCTGAAGGTACCTGAAATCACAGTAACTAGCCATTTTGTATGCAATGTTAATAGTCTTCATAGCAATACCCAGAAATCACAATAGGGTAAAATAAAACCACTTACATAGGCCGGGCGCGGTGGCTCACGCCTGTAATCCTAGCCCTCTGGGAGGCCGAGGCGGGTGGATCGCTCGAGGTCAGGTGTTCGAGACCAGCCTGAGCGAGACCCCGTCTCTACTAAAAATAGAAATAAAAACTATCTGGACAACTAAAAATATATATAGAAAAAATTAGCCGGGCATGGTGGCACATGCCTGTAGTCCCAGCTACTCGGGAGGCTGAGGCAGTAGGATTGCTTAAGCCCAGGAGTTTGAGGTTGCTGTGAGCGAGGCTGATGCCACGGCACTCACTCTAGCCCGGGCAACAAAGTGACACTCTGTCTCAAAATAAATAAATAAATAAATAAAACCACTTACATAAAACAGAGGCTGGAAAAGGCTTTTATTCAGAGAACTTAAATGGGAACAATCTGAAAATTAAATGACCTGAAGACATTCCAAAGCCGTCATGTGCACAACTGGGGCTCCATGCCCCATCTCTCTCCCAGGGACTTTATGGAGTAGACACACTCACAAAATTGCTCAGAGAAGGGTGACTGAATAGATACTAAAACTCCATCTACGGAGTGGAAGGGCTGCAAGCAAAACAGTAAAATGAAATGTCACACTGCTACAGTCTCTCCTGGGAAGAAGGAGGAGGATGGAATTAGGAAAAATTCATTTTATTCTGTGTTCTCTGTTTAACTTAAAATTTCTCAATGAGCATGCATTACTTTTATCATTAGAAAAGCAAACTTTCCTAAAAAGAAGACTTCTGGAAGCTAAAGGGTAAGCCAGCTGGTAATATGCAGGAGTTCTTGAATTCAACGCTCTCTCAGCAGAGAAGGGTGTTGTCTTAGGGTCTCAGGGTCCCCAGCACCAACCCCTGTGTCAAGCACAGAGCAAGGAGACAGAGGGCTCCATGCTGGATGCTGACTCACAGCTCATTATTTCATCCACATCTGGCAGACCCCACTGCGGCAGATGGCATCCTGCAGCTATGGCCTGCCTCTCCCCTGCCTCCACTTGCAGACCACAGGAACTAATGAAACACTACTCTCCACGGCTGACAGGAACTCTTGAAGGGTCTGGTAACAAACTTTTTAAACTTTACCAAGAGAAGATAACTGGTAAAAGACCATCAAATAAAGAAAGGTAAACCAACCTAACCATAGGCAAGACAATTCACTGCACAGTTAGAAGCTTTACCTTTGTTTGATTCTAATAAAGTTAGGCCTAAGGCACAAAAATTCTTGCATTTATAGTGAAAAGGTAGGTATTTTACTATCAGAATTTCTGGAAGCATATTTCATTTTCAGTATTTTTATAATTATAATCTCATATTTTGATTAAAAGACAAAGATTATGTTTTCTACAAATATATGATTAAACATTTTTTCTGACATTAAGTATGAGATATATATGGTTATATATATAGAATTGTAACTGTAAGATACAATGCTTACTACTATATATAAACATTAGAAAATTTAACAAAAATCTATTCCAAAGAGCTTCTGAAATCTCTATTTTTAACCTTGACAATCATACTTCAATATTACTAACAAGCCTGATTCAAAAAAAAGCTAAGTCAAATTGAGCTCAGTAGTGCACATCTGTAGTCCCGGCTGCTCTGGAGGCTGAGGTGGGAGGATCACTTGATCCCAGGAGTGTGAGGCTGTCAGTGCACTATAATCATCCACAAAACAGCCACTCACTTAAGCCTGGGCAACATATCAAGACCTCATCTCTCTTAAAAAAAAAAAAAAAAAAAGTAAAGTCAAGAGAAATCTTAGATAGTTTTAAGCTGATCCCCAAAGTCTAACACAAGACTAGAGCTACACATTCAATTTGGTAGCTACTGGCCACATATGGGTATAGAGCACTTGAAATGTGGCAAGTCAAAACTGAGATGCGCCTGAATATAAAACACATACCAGATTTCAAAGACTTAGTATGAAAAAAGGATTTTTTTTTGAGACAAGGTCTCACTCTGTGAGGACAAATACTATTAAGATTGATCAAGGAAAAAAGGGAGAAAGGACAAAAAACCAAGGTCAAAAGTGAAAAAATTGTTACAGATTGAACAGCCATTTAAAATAATATAGATACTGTCCACATCTTTAGGCCAAACTTCAGGTTAAAGGTTTTCTGGGTTTTATAATTCCTCAGTGGAGGGGAATAGGTAAAAGTTTGATGAAGTGCTCAAACAATTCCTAGAAAAATACAACTGACCAAAATAGATAAAAAAGAAACCAAAGCAATACTCTAATTAGGCAGGGTGTCGTGGTTCATGCCTGTAATCCTTGCACTTTAGGAGGCCGAGGTGGAAGGATCACTTGAGGCCAGGAAGAAGTCTGAGACCACCCTGGGCAAAAGCAACACCACCATCTCTACAAAAAATAGAAAAAAGTAGCCAGGCGTGGGGCTACATGCCGGTAGCTCCAGCTACTCGGGAGGCTGAGACATGAGAATCACTTGAGCCCAGGAGTTCGAGGTTGCAGTGAGCTATGATGATGTCACTGTCCCCTAGCCCAGGCAACAGAGCAAGACTTTGTCTCAGAAAAAAAAAAATAATGCAGGCTCTAAAGCCAGACTTGCCCAGTTTCACTTACTAGCCATGTCAACATAGCTCACCTTCCTCAACTAAAAATGAGCATAATATCACCACTGGCCTCACAGACCTGCCATGAAGAGTAAGTGAATTCACACATGTAAGTGCTTAAAGCCACCCTTCTGGTATGTCGTAAGAGATACTCAAGAGACAGCCAGCATAATGGTTAATAAGGAATAACTTGTGTTTCACACATAAGATGAGAAATATCTGCTCCTTGAAAAAGTCACTGTCTTTGCTCTAGTGAAATCAATGTCACCTGACCACCAAGGCTCTAAGGCTGAATAAAATAAAAATCCCTGTAGACCAAATAGCTCAAAACCATTCCACCAATGCACCGTATTCCTGCTATCTGAAGGCACATTTTTGAAATTACTGTGTTTGGGGTTAAGATACATATCATTTTTTAAAATATTCATTCTAATATTATTATTTATTTTTATTTTTTGTTGATGACCTTTTGTGAATGTGGATGTTTTTAGAGTTAACTAAAATTAAGTGACAAAAGAAGGAAGACATGATCAAGAGGTGAAATCCCTGGAAGCCTCCCCACAGAGAGGTGCCTAATAAAGGGGCTACAGGGATCCTAGATCAAACGCCATCTACTCAGACCCATGCATGAAAGCTCTGGGCCAGGACCTGCTGAAGAGCAATCACAATGGAACAAAAGAAGTAGCCAAGTGTCTGTTCTCACGCGATGGTCTATGAAGAGTACAAACAAAGGTAAACACAAATAGAACGTTATTACCCAAAACATACTGATAGAAATAAACCTTATAAGGTTAGAAAATACAGGTGACCACTGCACAATACGGGGTTGGGGGGACCGACACTCCATGCAGTCAAAAATCTGTGTAAAACTTTTGAGTCCCCCAAAACTAACTATTAATAGCCTACTGTTGACCAGAAGAATCCTTACCAGTAACATAAACTGTCAATTAACACATATTTTGTATATGTATTATATACTGTATTCTTACAATAAAGTAAGCTAGGGAAAAGGAAATGCTATTAAGAAACTCATAAGGAAGTTATGTAGTAATATAAATATTAATATCAGTATATAATTAATATAAATATTAATATATTCATGAAGTGGAAGTGGATCATAAAGGTCTTCATCCTCATCTTCACATTGAGTAGGTAGAGGAGGAGGAGGAAAAGGAGGAGATTTGTCTTCTCTCAGGGTGGCAGAGACAGGAGTGGTGGAGGAGGTAGAAGGGGAGGCAAGAGAGGCAGGTACACTTAATGTAACTTTTACTGAAAAAAATCTGTATATAAGTGGACACGTGCAATTCAACCCATGTCAAGGGTCAAGTATAATCCATTTCTCCTACATTCCTATTTCTTCTATGCAGCGCAGTCTATTTCCTGAAGACCCACAAGGTGTCATAGATGGATCCAAAGACCAAATACATGCTTTGGCTCTTGGGAAAATGGCATGAGAGCAGACTGTTTCAATATAACGGAAATAAAAAGTATGAATGTAAAAATATATAGATGTTGCTACTCAAGCACAGAGGAGAGGTGATGCATTGCTAAGTGCTAAATGTGCCAGGTATTGTGCTAAATGCTACACATGTATTTTCTCTTTTCACCCTTACAATGACTCTTAAGGTAGGCACTATTACCCTAGTGAAAACTAAAGAACAGAACCATTAAGTAACTTCACCTAACATCACAGAGCTAGCATCTGAATCCAGGCAGTCTGAATCTGGGACCTGTACTCACCAACACTACACAACTAACGGCCTCTCTCCAAATATTCCCAGTGCTTACTCAATGGGCTCATGAAGAACATGGCAGCAAGAATGGGTGGGGATGATGAGTGTGCTCAACAGCACAGACTTTCACCAAGGATGATCTGGCTACCACCACTGCTGATATGCAAACTGCACAATACCTAAGGAGATAAGCAGTTGCTGGGTAGCAGGTTAATTACATTGAACCCTCCCATCATAGAGGGGACCATGATTTGTCCTCCCTAGAAGAGACAATTATTCTTGATACAGATTTGCCTTCTGTATCAGTCAGGGTCCAGTCAAGACACAGAAACTACATAGGAATTTGAAAAGAGATAGTTTAGTATTTTAAAAAAGTATTAACTAGTAACTACTAAAGGGTAAAGAACAAGATTAGCAGACACAGGGAGCATCCAGTACCCCTAGGCTCGAGGCAGAATGCCCAAAGAAGAAACAAATTTGGAAGAGTCCCTTCCACACCACCTACCCCCAAGGCTGCGATTCAGACATCACCGGAGAAGGTGTTGCTGGAGCCCATGGGATGGAAAAATTTGCTGAGGTGCCGCAGGGGAAGCTGGCAAACATAAAAACTGCCTTCTGGAGTGCCAATGAAACACACCAGAAAGCCACCTTCTGGGGTGCTGGTGGAACTCAATGGGCAGCTGCCTGTGGAGGTGCTGCTGAACTCTCTGGGAAGCTAGATAAGGTACCAACAGAATTTGCCAGGAAGCTACCACAGGAATGCTAATGAAACTTGCTGTGGTGAGCACCACCAGATGCCCTGCATGCTGGCTGAGCACCACAGGATCAAGAAGAAATGAGAGTACACCAAAACCAGGGATCAGAAACCCCAACCTCCTGCAATGTCCTTGCAGCACCCCCTACTAACAAAACTTATTGTACCTGCTGGCAAAGAGAAAGTTTACAGAGTCCACCTCAAGTTTCACAAGTAGGGCGCTGAAAAGTGGGTTTCGAGCCAAGAGGCAATAAACTGATAACTGGCACACTTTCCCTGCTCACATATATGCTGGTTTCGATATACTACCTCTCAGCTCCACATTTACCCTTTTTGCTTACTCAATGAAAATGGAGCTGGGCCTTGTATTATAAATAGTTCTCCTTTGCCACCAGTAAGATGTTAAGCTTTGTCAGTAGAGGGAGCCAGAAGGACAATGTAGGAGGTAAGGACTTTGCTTCCTGGTTCTGCAATGACATGGGTGTCAGGCTCCCAGAAATTGTACTTCTTTTACCTCCCCTGCCCAGACCGCCATTTCTCCAATGGTAGGTGTCCGTAGGACACAGCTTTTCCAGTACTTGGCAACGGGTGCTTTCCCCAGCTCTGGACTTAGCAAGTGGCAGCCTTGCAAGGAGCCCCAGAGAGCACAGACCTGCACCCCAGCCTTGGTATCTGCTCCTGCACTCTCTCCTCAGCCTTATCCATGCCTCCACCCATCAGGGGTCCTGCAGAGCTGGCTACCCATCCTTCATCCCACACAGTGGCCTGGAGCTTCCTCTGCCCAAGCTACATACAAAGTGTGTGTGTTTCCACAGAGGGGAACTACTGCTCCAACTGACAGCAGTGGTGCCTCTGCCCATCAACCTTAAATTTACTGGATGGAGCCTTCCCACCAGACATCACACACCCTGGGCCTCACACCTAGGGGGTGCCCTGACTGCCACTGCACATCCAGCTACCTGTCTCAGCTTATCTGCACGGGTCTGCCCATTTGCCTAGTGACTGTGGGCCAGTTCTGGCCCAGGCAACCCAGCCAACCAGTCAGCTGCAACCCTATCTTCTCCACAGGGTCTGAACCCCAGCCTTTCAAATGTGCCCTTCCCTGAGTACTAGCCATCAGCCCTAAGGTATCTATCCCTTAGAGCAGCGGTCCCCAACCTTTTTGGCACCAGGGACCATTTTCCTGGAAGACAATTTTTTCATAGACGGGGAGGGGGTCATGGTTTCAGGATGATTCAAGTGCATTACATTTATTGGGCACTTTATTTCTATTATTATTACATTGTGATATATAATGAAATAATTATACAACTCACCACAGGTTGGGGATCTCTGCTTTAGAGTTCTCTTTCCAGTTTACAGTTATTCTCCTATTATAGCGTAATAACTCTTTAATATTTTAAACTTTCCTTTTGTAAATTACTGTGTGGTTTTGTCTCCTAATGGGACAGACTGTAGCTGTTTGTTCCTCAATGTCACCATCTATGGACTTACCGAATACCTGTTATGACACAACAGACCAAGTTGTTTGTTCTATGACTAAGTGAGGTAATAGGCTCCTGCTCATGAGATTCATTCATTCGGTCACATACCTTATCACCAGAGGCAACTGGCTATATAGAATGGAGGGCTGGCCAAGTGGGGACCCACAGCACCAGATAGGGAGACCTTTGGTGCCAAAAACCCATCCCCCAAGTGCAGTACATATTCTGCACAAACAACCAATACACAGTACTTGTTCTCCTATAAAAGAGGGGTCTAAATCTGAGTAGCATCTCTGTTATGCCTAATGACTAGTCCAGAAAAATCTCCCTCCCCATCCACGAGTTTGAATTCTGATAATTCAGAAGTTTTAGCATCCAAGAGTTGAATAGTTGTACCAGGTGATAATAGTTTCAGCATACCACAAGTTGAGCCTGACCACCCAGACTCATGCCTCTGAGCCAACAGGTACAAAACAAAGTTTAGTGTGTTGACTGGAATGATTTAAGTTATAAATGCCAGCAATCCCAAGAAGGTAGAATCACTAAGAACTAGATCTTTGGGGATATCACATCAGGTTTAAAAAAACAAGCAAACAAAACTTGACCAGAGATACTGATGGTCAAGGGTAAAGAGAACATGAAACAGGTAGAAGAACCCAAAAAGTATATCTTTAAAAATATGTATTTCTAAACTAAGCTTCCTTCCAAAATGTTGACACATCTTCCAAGAATAGCAATATTAATGCTGATAAATTTTTCCAGCCTTCTGAAGCATCTGAATGTCATCAAACAGAATGAAGAAAAAACAATAAAACATTACCCCAGAACCATATGTCCCTGCCCAAACAAAATTTAGTCAGCAATGATTTTGTTTTTATACCTACACATGCTTCTAAATAAAATATGCCTAAAAAAATCAAGAACAGTGGGCTGGGCCTGGTGGCTCACGCCTGTAATCCTAGCTCTCTGGAAGGCCAAGGCAGGAGGGTCGCTTGAGCCCAGGAGTTTGAGTTTGCGGCTCTGTCTCAAAAAAACAAACAAACAAACAAAAGTGGCAAGAACAGACATCCTTGTCTTGTTCCCAATCCTAGGGGGAATTCTTTCTTTTTGGTCTTTCACCATTAAGCCTAATGTTAGTTATTATTTTTGGTATATAACCTCTTGGTGCCAAGTGAAACAGTGTACTAAAATTTTGAATTTGGGCTTATGCCGCATGGTTATAAAAGTGTGTTATAGACTGAGGTTTGTCTTCGTGTGTATTTCAGATAACATCAAAAAAATTAAAAAAATAAAATAAAAAAATCAAGAACAGATTAAGAGAAATTAGTGGAGGCAGACTAGCAGAATGCCTTTCATGTGTCTGTTGGTGCCATTCACCATCAAGGGGAGTCTAACATGAGTAGTTTGAACATCAGTAGTAGTTAACAGGAGAAACTGCAGAAAGGCAGTATGGTGTGAAGAGCCTGGGACTTCGGGGCCAGAATGCCTTGATGTGAACCCCAACTCCATCTTCTAAAAAGCTGTGTAACTCTGAGAAGTCACTTAACCTTTACACTTTCTTCTGAGAAACAGAGATATCTCATATGGTGCTGAAAACATTTGTTTGATTTTTAAATCAACACTGAACCCTATGTCTGCTTACAAAACATTTAGAGTTGCCCTTGAATAATACATGTTTAAAGTTTGTGTGTCCACTTTTATGTGGATTTTTTCTATAAAAATTACACACTAAGTGTGCCACCTCTCCTGCCTTCCCTTCCACCTCCTCCACCTCTTCCGCCTCTGCCTCTGTCACCCCTAAGACGGCAACATCAACCCCTCCCTTTTTCTCCTCCGCTTACTCAAAGTGAAGACAATGAGGATGAAGACCTTTATGATGATCCACTTTCACTTCATGAATAGTAAATATATTTTCATTTCCTTATGAGTGTCTTAATAACATTTTTCCCTAGCTTACTTTGTTGTAAGAATACATAATGTAATATATATATACATAACATACAACACATGCATTAATTGACTGTTTATGTTATTGATAAGTCAGTTTTCTGGTCAACAGTAGGCTATTAACAGTTAAGTTTTGGGGGAGTTTAATGTTACACACCCAGGCACAGTGTCTAGTGCCTGTAATCCCAGCTACTTGGGAGGCTGTGGCAGGAAGATCACTAGGGCCCGGGAGTTGAGGCTGTAGTAAGCTACCATCGTGCCACTATGCTACAACCTGGGTGACAGAGTGAGACCTGTGGCTTTAAAAAAAAAAAAAAAAGGGGTCAATTGTACTTAAAATAGTCAGTACAACAGAGGTTGAAAGCTACTCAGTATTTACCCTTGAGCAACTTACTGACCCCTCACAAGCCTCAATTTCCCTATTGGCTAATGAGGGAAGATTAGAAAAATAAAAAGCTTACTCAGACGGTTGCCACAGAATCAAATCAGATATTATAAGTAAAGTACTTAATACAGAATCTAGCACACAGTAATCATTACTCAAAATGGCAGCTTCTTATTATCACTAAAATAACAAAAATTTAAACAGGCAAAATAAAGCAGGTAAATGCAAACAAAATAAATGCAGGGATAGCAATATTAAAATTAGAAAAATATTATAAGTAACAAAGATACTTTGTTAATAATAAGTACATATAATCTTAATGAAAACATGAAAGTCTTGTCTCTTAATATACAAATAAACAATGTCAAAATATATAATGCAAAAACAATTAAAAATCTCCAGGTAAAAATTAACAGAATTTTGCAATGGTCAAACAGAGCACCTATCCATCTATAACAAGGTAGACAAAAATATAAATGACAAATTCAAGTAAGGCATAATTGTTGGATTTATGTCAAGCTTTAAACTCCACTGGATACAGCTTTTGTCAAGCTCTACGAAACACCACAAAAACTGATCACACACTCTGCTACCAAAAATCAAAAACCTACATTCTAAAAGGCACAAGTTATTAATATAAAGGCCACATTCACTTATAAACCAAAACAAAACCCAAATGAAATTTAAGATTTATGAAATTAAAACTAGATTTCAAAATCCAACCCATTCAATATTCAAAACTCTCTCTTATAGACAAATGTTATAACAAAGAAATTATAAATCTGCAATTACAGTAAACCACCAATATTTAATATTAGAAGACGGGAACAGTCATTAAATTCCCAGTACCTACTATGGTAATTAACACATAGTATGAACTAATGGATGTTTGTTGAATGAACAGATTCAGAAAAACAACATTGAGAACACTATACAGTATAGCAAAACTTTAGATGTCCAGCCAATGCTGTACTTAAAGTTAACTTCATAGCCCTAACTGCTAATATTTTGAGGAAACGAAAAAATACACATTCAAATCTCAGTGACTGAAGAAGCTGAGGTAGCAGGATCACCCAAGGGCAGGAGTTTGAGACCAATGGGCAACACAGCGGCCACCACTTAAAAAAAGAAAACAAACAAACAAACAAACAGCCAGGCATGGTGGCTCATGCCTGTAATCCCAGCAGTTTGGGGAGGCCAAGATGGGAGGATAACTTCAGGCCAGGAGATCGAGACCAGCCTGGGCAACACAGGGAGACCCTGACTCTACAAAGAAATAAAATAATGAGTCAGGTGTGGTAGCCCATGCCTGTAGTCCCAGCTAAGCGGGAGGATCTCTTAAGCACAGGAGTTTGAGGCTGTAGTGAGTTATGAACACCCTTCTGCCCTCCAGCCTGGGCGTGAGAGTGAGACCATGTCTAAAAAAAGAAAAAAAAAAACTGATTCAGGGAGAAACACCAAACCTAGACCAATGACCATAAAAAAATTTCCAGGTCTCAGCTGGGCACAGTGGCTCACACCTATAATCCTAGCACTCTGGGAGGCCAAAGAGGGAAGACTGTTTGAGGTCAGGAGTTCAAGACCAGTCTGAGCAAGAGTGAGACCTCATCTCTACAAAAAATAGAAAAACAAGCTAGGTGTGGTGGTGTACACCTGTAGTCCCAGTTACTTGGGTGGCTGGGGCAGGATGATCGCTTGAGCCTAGGAGTTTGAGGTTGCACTGAGCTATGATGATGCTACCGCACTCTAGCCCAGGAGACAGAGCAAGATCCTGTCTCAGAAAAAAAAAAAGAAAAAGGTCAGGTGCATTGGCTCACACCTATAATCCTAGCACTCTGAGAAGCCAAGATGGAAGGACTGCTTGAGCTCAGAGGTTCGAGATCAGCCTGAGCAAGAGCAAGAGCAAGACCTCGTCTCTACTAAAAACAGAAAAAATTAGCCGGGCATGGTGGCGCATGCCTGTAGGCCCAGCTACTCTGCAGGCTGAGGCAGGAGGATCCCCTGAGCCCAGGAGTTTGAGCTTGCAGTGAGCTATGTGATGATGCCACTGCACTCTACCCAGGGCAACAAAGCTAGGCTCTGTCTCAAAATACATAAATAAATAAATAAATAAATAAAGCCCTGACAAAATTGAGAATAGTATAGTACCAATTAGTCGTATGAAAATTAATCAACATCTAGAATAAATATCACATGGACTCCATAGCATTCTCAAAACACTGGAGGTATTTTAGTGCTCATGTCAACTAAAAACCTCAGGTAATATAACTCTCAGAAGAGCAACACCTATACAAGAAATCTAAGAAAATCAAGTGACCATATTAAATCTTCAAAAAAATGCCCCTTTGTGAATATGTTATGGAAATTACCCTCTAAACTGGTCAGAGGATCAGCACATCACATCCCAGCTGGCATCTCTGTGAGACCCTCAAACCCAAAATGTGGGCACTGCCAGCTCTGGATCCTGGCTTCACCATCATAACTGTACTCTGGCCTTGAGCAAGGCCTTAGCCTTTCTGTGCCCATTACCTCAGCAGAAAATCAGCATAATAAAAGCACCTACCACTCCAAATTACTTTGAGGACTACAAGAACACACACATGTAAATGTTTAGAACAGTGTCTGATAAGCATCAGCGAATGTCAATATACATTAATAACTGGGTGTGGGGCAGGGCTACTCGGTAATTACTGTTTGTATTTTTTTTTTTTTTTTTTTGAAACAGTCTTGCTCAGTCACCCGGGTAGAGTGCAGTGGCGTCATAGTAGCTCACTGCAACCTCAAACTCTCAAACTCCTAGGCTCAAGCAATCCTCCTGCCTCAGCCTCCTGGGTAACTGAGACTACAGGCGCATGCCACGACACCCGGTTAATTTTTCCATTTTTAGTAGAGACAGGGTCTTGCTCTTGCTCAGGCTGGTCTTGAACTCTTGACCTTGAGCAATCCTCCCGCCTTGTCCTCCCAGTGTTAGTATTACAGGTGTGAGCCACCATGCCTGACCTCTATCTTTAATGCCAAAAGAACTATATAAACTAATGTGATATCCCTCCTATTACAATCCTGGAACCTCACTGTTGTCCAACTCACCTGAAACAGAAGCTTCCTGAGGGCAGAGACCACTCCACATGATACATCCTTGTAACTTGACCATGCCAAGCAACACAGAGGAACATTTACTGAAGATGGATAGTGTCCATCAGTAAAGTGCAGAGAAAGCAGCACATGTCCACCTTTATGGACGATGGTGTCCACAGGTGAAGAGCAGGGAGCATAGTTTTTTCCACTGTTACAATCCCAGTATCTACCATGTGCCTAACACATTTAAATACTCGATCAATGTCTGCTCAATAAATAAACTGCATCTTCATAGATACCTGTGGTGAGGGATACCCCAATTACCCTGATTTAATTAATTAGTTCACACTGTATGTCTACCTATTTGAAAATATCACATGTACTCTATAAATATATATAACTATTATGTATCCATAATAATTAAAAATAAAATTCCTAAAAATAAATAAATTGCATCTTCAAAACGATTTCCACACAAAGTCCAACCTCCTGACCCCTTTTGTGCATCTGGCCCTGACTTAACTCTGCTATTCCTGTTCTCAAATCCTCCTTGGTCCAAATCCTCCATATCCAAGTCCCTGGCGGCACCACAACTTTGTACACACTGCCACTGCTACCTGGGATCCTCTTCCACTGAGTTATCTGACCTCATTCTACACTTTCTTGTGGCATTCACCCACAATGCCTCTTACTCGGTAAGAGTTGTCAGCCACCCTTACCCTGAAGTTTGCTGTGTGCTCTTCTTGCCTACTCAGTCACATTCCTGCGGGAAAGTCTTGTGCTGTCTCTAACCCAAGGCCTGGATGGAGGAGCAAGGCAAGAATTTGTAGGTGGCAGAGGAGGGAGAAGGAGGCTAGAGGACTGTGGATCTGCAAGGGCAGGAATGTCAGGTCTCCTTTCCCACAAGCTCATGAACCAAAAAGGCTGGGAAGCTTCTAAGGTCCATGGGTTTTTCTTTATTTCATTCAGCTTTTCAATGCTTCCAATAGGGTAAAAGGCAAGAATTAACTTATAATTTAATGTTGTTTTTGAAGAAACACTAAAAGAGAACTTTTTTTAATGTTTGTTTTTAATTAATAAAAAATGATTAATTCATATTATAAAAAATGCTGTGCATGTAGTATTTATGGAAAATCCCCCTGCTCCAAATTTATTTAAGGTAGTTTAGATATCAGCATTAATACTACAAAAGAGGTGCAGTACTAGAAAGCATATTTATCAGCTTTGGAATGTTAGAGAACCTCAAGGCTCCATTTTTGGCCTCCTTTCACTCCCTGCTCTCCCCCCCACTGGTCACGCCCACTACCATCAACACACATGACTCTGAGAAGCCAGATTTAGGGCTCCAATGTCTATGGTACCACTGCCTAATCCACATTTCCCTTTGGGTGTCTGAAAGGCACTTTGAACTCAGCATGTCCCAAACCAAATTTACGTATGGCAGCATCTGTGGCAGTGGTGAACTGGAGCACTAGGCACCCAGGTGACAGCCACTGCAAAGAAAATGGAAAATGGCCAGGCACGGGGGCTCACGCCTGTAATCCTAGCACTCTGGGAGGCCGAGGTGGGAGGATTGCTTGAGCTCAGGAGTTCGAGACCAGCCTGAGCAAGAGTGAGACCCCGTCTCTACTAAAAATAGAAAGAAATTAGCCAAACGACTAAAAATAGAAAAAACTACCCGAGTATGGTGGTGTGTGCCTGTAGTCCCAGCTACCAGGTAGGCTGAGGCAGGAGGATCGCTTGGGCCCAGGAGTTTGAGGTTGCTGTGAGCCAGGCTGACGCCACACAGCACTCTAGCCCAGGCAAGAGAATAAGACTCTGTCTCAAAAAAAAAAAGAAAAAAAAGAAAATGGAAAGTAAGGCCTGGAGTGGTGGCTCACGCCTGTAATTCCAGCACTTTGGGAAGCCAAGGTGGGAAGATTACTTGAGTCCAGGAGTTTGAGACCAGCCTGGGCAACACAGCAAGATGTCTCTTTATAGCCAAGTCCCAGCTACTTGGAAAGGCAAGACGGGGGGAATCACTTGAGCCCAGGCGTTCGAGGTTACAGTGAGCTATGATTGTGCCTGGACAATAGAGAGAGAAACTCTGTCTCCTAAAATAAATAAATAAATAAATAAACAAACAAACAAATAAAAAAAGAAAATGGAAGGTGAGCAGATGCAGCAGCCTCAGTGTGCACGACAGCCCCTCCCTCCCTATCTCCATCCGTGCTCCACTCTCCACACCCCACAACAGACATGAAGACTGTGCAGCAAATGCCCCATCAAACACCCACCCCACGCCTGACACCACGCCTCTAACTGGTCTTCCCGCTCCACCCTTTGCCCCTCACACCCACGAAGCATCTGGAGTGGCTCTTTTAGAACCTACATCACAGCACATTACTCTTCTGCTCAAAACCGTCCCACGTTCCCATCTTAACACAACAAAAATCAAAGCTGTTAGTATCTCACAGGCCTTCTGTATCTGTCCCCTCAGCTTCTCTGACTCATTCTGCTCCAGCCACATGGGTCTCCTTGTTTCCTCGACACCTAAGGGTGTTCCCAGGCAAGTCCTCTGTGCTGCTTTTCTCCCTTCCTCTGCCTAGAAACTTCTTCCCTCAGATTGAAAAATAATAAAAAGCACACCCCTCACCCCCTTCGGCCTTGTTCAAATATTGCCACATAGGTGAGGCCTTCACTGACCACCCACCTCCCTAACTCTTACCACCATGGCACTGGGTTTGTCAGCCTCCCCCACTGGAAGGTCAGCACTGGAAGTGGGTGTCTAGAACAGAGCCTGGCAGCAAGGCTGGACAGACATTCATGTAGTGAACAAAGGACACGCAGCGCAGCAACCCCGACAGCTCTCAGACACAGAGCTAAAGAGCAGGACCCATGCCCAACAAAGACATGCCATGCAGGGGATTTGTGAAACACATTCACACGTTATCTAGATACACAAACCTGTCAGAGTAGAGAATGTTCAGAAGAAAAGGGAAAAGAAATGAATGTAAGAGTGAAGTGGGAAAACAAGGGAAGAAGAAAAAAGGGGACTTGCACTTACCTGATGCTAACAGTCTGCCACAGACTTCAGAGCTGAGGTCCAAAATACACACAGCTAACAAAATGTACCACCTCTTCCCCAAGTCCAGCCCTTCTTTAGTGTTCCCTCTCCCAGGGGAAATAGTTCCTGAAGCCAGAATCCTAAGAATTAGCTTTTACCTTCCTATGTTCAGTCCATCTCGCTCTCCTGTGTGTCTCTTCAATGTGTCCCCTTCACTTCATCTCCACTGCCACAGTCACCGCTCGCCTGGATTACAGAAGCGCTTTCTATCTGTCTTCCTGTGTCCACTGCTATCCTGAAACTGTTATCCTCACTGCAGGCAGAGGTCTTGAACTGTCCTTCTCTGCTCAAAGCCCTTCTACTGGTTCCAACTGCACTTAGTCTGAAGACCCTCACACCAGCCCTCCAGGCCCCTTCCTCTAATTCTAGCTGCTACCACCACATGGCCTCCACACAAGGCTGTAGCACAGGGCTCCCTCCTAGCTGGAGTTGACAACTCCAACCCACATGCAGCCTGGGCCCTGCCTACAATCTTTAATCTCACTTCAGTCTTTCACTTTACAAACCAGAGGGGGACACTCACTCTAGGTCACACAGTATACTCCCAGAAAGGCTGGAAAAACGCTCGAATACCCAGAGCAGCCAGTGTTGTAAAGCCACAACCTCAGACAATCTGTTTTCCATTTAGGCACCAAACAGGACCTCATTTCAGGGGAAAAGAGCATTAGAAAGAAAGCTTGAAATGTTACTTTGGGCTTAACTTTTAGTTGAAACTTAGGTCTTGATCTTGATGTCCTGACCAAGATTTAGAAAGCGGTAAACAAAAAGTTCTGTTCCAGAATTTCACTCTACATATATCCCTCAAAACTCCTTTCCACCAAAACACCTTCAAACAAAATTAGGTTTTCTACCTCAGAAGTCACTCACTTCCAGCTGGATGAGGTGGCTCACACTTGTAATTCCAACACTATGGGAGGCCAAGGCAGGAGGATCGCGTGAGGCCAGGAGTTCGAGACTAGCCTGGGCAATAGAGCGAGACCCCATCTCAACAAAATATTAGCCAGGTGTGGTAGTACACACCTGCAGTCCCAGCTACTTGGGAGGCTGAGGCAGGAGGATCACCTGAGCCCAGGAGTCTGAGGCTGCAGCGAGCGATGATCACACCACTGCACTCCAGCCTGAGCGACAGAGCAAGACCCTGTCTCTAAAACAAAAAACAAAGTCACTCACTTAAAAATCCCTAGTACAAATATGAATTTTTTACACACAACCAGGCAGAAGTTAACTGTCTCAACAGGTGTCAGTCTCCCAGCTGTCTGCAAGGTGGCACCACATCTGCCTTGTACCCCAGAACCTGCTCAGAATGGATAATTAACCCACAAGGACAGACCAGGAGCCTAGGGAATCCCATCATGGCACAGCTGTGCTCCTCACTCAGGGGCCCACCACGAGGCCTGGCATAAAAACACAATTCAGTTCACGTCTGAGAAATGTGAACTAAAATACAAAGTGACATCAGCCTGAAATCAATCATTAGAGGCTGCCAGAAGGAAGAGCTGGGGCCTTGGTAGGCAGAGTTAGGAAAGAGCAGAACTCATGGGCACCCCACAGGGAGAGAGTAGGGCAGACAGCTGTGGTTCCCTACATTAGAGAAACTGAGTGTGCTTCTGTTTCTTGCAATCAAAAGAACACTAAATACAACAGGGAGGGGAGGGAAGCAGCAAGGAGGAAGGGGGGAGGGCGAAAGGGAGAGGGAGAGGAGGGGAGAGAGAGAGAAATTTGAACACACTGAATTCAACCCTGCAGGTAGAAATACGGGTAACATGATTTGTCCAAGGAAGTACAGATTCAAAGTGGCCCCACAGGTTTAGCAAATGGCAACCAGAGACTACGAACATTCACTACTGTCAAACTGCCCAGAATCACTGATTCTGAATGCTGGGCTATTTAGTGGGTCAGTCACAATTTCAGAAGATAACCAAAACTAAAGATGAAAAGGCACACTTTAAGTTTCTGTAACTTAAATATGAGGTGTGAAAACCTCCACAAGTACTTGACATACCCAGCATCGGACCCTAACAGTGTGGCTCCAATTTCAAGAGCATCTGAATGAGATGAAATCAAATTATGGTCACCCTGAAAATATGCCATCCTAAAGTTTTAGAGATAAATATATGAATCCCAGAAGCATCCAGAAATTTGTAACTTTGTGACCAAATTCTAGATGATATTGGGATCCAAATGATGATGAAAACATACATTTTTTTTTTTTTTGAGACAGGGTCTGGCTCTGTTGCCCAGGCTCTGGTACATACATCATGATAGTTCACTGCAGCCTTGAACTCCTGGGCTCAAGCAATCCTCCTGCCTCAGCCTCCAGAGTAGCTGGCACTACAGGTGCATGCCACCATGCCCCGCTAATTCGTTTTTATTTTTGATAGAGACAGGGTCTCGCTCTTGCTCAGGGTTGCTCCTGAACTCCTGAGCTCAAAAGCAATCCTCCTGCCTCAGCATCCCAAAATGCTAGGATTATAGGCGTGAGCCACCGCACCCAGCCCCTCTTTTTTCATTTAATTCCTCTCTTAAATGCTGGCCTAGAATGTTTTACTATACTTCTCAGTTTAGTGTATTTAAAAATAAGACTAAATTGGCTGGACTATGTCTAAATTCACATGGTAGAAACTTTCTACACAACAAACGTGATATTAAAATTTTTAGACAACTTTTAAAAATCCCTAATTCTACATCTCATCTGCGTCATCCAACAAGCACTTACTGGCTACGAACAAGGTACTACACCTTAAAATTTTTCTGCATTTGATAAACTTCCAATCTCATAAGAGACAGTAAGTGCGTAGGTACAACAAAGATGCCAAGTGTCACTGGAGTGGCCAAGGCTGTGGCCGCAAGGATCAGGATAAGTTGGAGAGAGAAGGCAGCATCAAGCCAGGCCATGAAGGACGGTAGGGTTCTCAGGCAGAACCAGAAGGAAGGGGTGGGAAATGGGAGAAGAGGAGAAGCAGAAGAGGAGAACCAGAAGAGAAAAGGCTCCCACAGAGCAAAAGCAGGAGCCATGATCCTAACATGAGAAAAAGTACAGGACGTGTGCAGAGGGCAAAAGCTGCTCCCCTTGAAGGCACAGAATACCAGGAGAAAGGAGGAGGAGATCCAGCTGGAAAGATCACTGGGGAGCCCAAGGAAGCCCTGCTCAGTCACCAGCAGGCTGCACTCTGCAGGACACCTGGCCAGTAAGACCTGAACACACATATCCCAAGTCCACAAAACAGACTATTCATCCAGGTATGGCACAAGGAACATGACTTTGAGGTCACTGTGTATCTCCTACTAGTAAACAGAAGGTGCTCAAGGAGCAGTTGATGAATGTAATTTATGTACAGTAAAAATTAAAATGTGGAAACATATAATAAGATAAAAATGAAATAGTATTTTTACATACTTGTTTTCTTTTTTATTAACAATACCAGAAACTTTTTTTTGTCACCAAAAATCATGAGAAAAAAGTTTAAGTAAATCATTATAATTGTATGTAATTCATTATTTTTTAAATCTTGGCTGAATATTTTATGTTAAAACCTGATCTTGAGAGCACACTAAATTCAATTTAGAAAGTCAGTTTTACTGGCAGTCTTTGCTGAAAAAGGTCCCTCTCAAAGATGCATAGAGCTAAAAGGAAGAGTGTATCATTGGTTGCACTTAACTAAATCCCATCAATCAAATATGCAAGATTTTTTGTTGAAATTCAGCTAGTCAATTTACATCTTCTTCAACAGAGTTCCTTGTTCTTTCACAGTATTGTATTTTCAATAAATAAGTTCAAAACCCTACTGTTACAACAGGAAGTTTTTAAACAGACTAAAAAATTCATTTCCAAGATTAAGTGTACACTAAGATGACTACATTATTCTAGCAAAGATACACACGCTATGGAGACAATTCTAAACATCCATTTCAAAGTGTTCATTACAGCAAGTTTCTTTTAAAAAACAATTTTCCACTCATTGTTAAAATGTCACCTTTACCTTGAGGGGGCAGAGTAAGTGTTTATTTTTCTCAAAAATGCTGCCTTTGCTAGGTAGTTTTCTACTGACAGCCACTTAATACAAAAAGATCAGCAAATTTAGACCACTTATCTTTATGTAAAAGAAACCATTCAGTTCACCTTCGGAATAGGCAATGCTTTTAACTTTGCCACAAGATAACCATCAAACCTCTGTGTCTTGCCAAGTATTTTCAAACTTACTCCCCTCTCATTACAAAATATTATAAAGACTTACTACTTTATAAAGGTCTCACGCTGCCCTGCTATATGCTTCTGACTTCCATTTGCTGCTGTAAGCACTTCCCTATGCATCATGTGCTGAATAAACTCCAAGGGTTGCTCTTTCTGCAATCCTACACTACCCAAGATTTTTTTTTAATTACAAAGTACCTGCTCCCTCATTGCTTGTATCTAGTTTTTCCACAAAACTGTATTTAGTAAAGAAATCATTTCAGAATCCATATGCTCTAGGACATTCAGTGTCTCACCAAAAAAGTACTCAATCATAATCCAGCACAGGATGACACCTGTTACCAATACCTGTGCTTTCATCATCCCAGAGCAAACCCCCATATGTCATATTTATTCTAATCATTTATGTCTTCAAATCTTTTGCAATTGTTTCTACAAATATTCCAAAAATATCTGCTGACAAGGCAATGTATGTCTCCTGTTGCCATATTGTTTCCCATGGGTTTTTTAATTGGTTGATTGTTTTTTGTGTGTGTGTGTGTTATTTTTTTTTTTTTTTCTGAGACAAGGTCTTACTCTGTTGTCCAAGCTAGAGTGCAGTGGCTTTGTTATAGCTCATTGTAACCTCAAACTCCTGGACTCAAGTGATCCTTTTGCCTCAGCCCCCCTAGTAACTGGGACTAAGTAAGGCACGTGGCACCATGCCCGGCTAATTTTTGTATGTTTTGTAGAGACTGGGTCTTGTTATGGTACCCAGACTGGTCTCAAACTCCTGGTCTCAAGTAATCCTCCTGCCTCAGTCTCCCAAAGTGCTGGGATTACAGGCATGAGCCACCATGCCCAGACCCCATGTATTATTTCTGCCATTTTGCCCACTCCCCCACCACCTGCTGGAAAAATACCCTTTTCCCCTATGGTAGGTGGCTATTCTGTCTCTCAGTATTAGACAAGCGTGGCAGATGTTGCAGAACGGCTCTACCAGCTCCACAGCTGAGTACTGGACTTTTGTGTTGGAAGCCATTCTTGGAAGTCCAGACAAGAGCCTATTCTACCAGACCTTTCAAAAATGTTGTATGGTCCTAATTCTTCATATTAGATCGCTACCAATGAAAACTAGTTAGAGTTCCTTCTGCATCGGAACACACTACTCAATACAGAAATATAAATTAGAAACCTCAGAAGGAGTTTATCCTTAAGTTTGATAAAATTTTATGAAATACTAGATTGAGAAACGCACGACTTTAAACAAAGCTGCAAAATTTATAAGTGTTGTTTTTCTGAACACTTATTTTTTCAATGTTTTGCTGACTATAAGGCTATATACTTTCCCTCCCTAACATCTTTGGGCATGGTTCATTATTATAAAAGTGGATATAAATCCACACTTCAAATATTTGAGAGTCAATTTCCAGTTCTGCTTAGATCACTTTTTTAACCTTGTTACATGGATAATGAATGAAAAGCTTGTACAGAAGCAGAAGTAGTGGCTCTACCATGCATGTCCTTGTTTCATAAACCTTCACTATTAGCTTTATCTTCAATCCAGGGTTTCTTTGAAGACTGTTTTGTGAGGGCCAGTTTAATTAAAATTAGATAGCAGAACTCATGAACGTACTAAATGAGCACTCATTAACTGCCAAAGCTTCCACAGCTTTAAGTGTTAAGTGAACAAATTTGGGAGCTAGAAGTCCCTCTCTTGTCTCAGGACAGCTCAGGAATCATCCATGACTGTTTGAAATGCAGATCAAGTGGGGGTGCCAGTTTTGTAAAGTTTAATGTCTTATGTAGAAATAAGTACTTAAGGTATTCCTCCTGCAGCCCAAAGGACTGTCACACCTACTCCCTCGAGCGCCTCTGAAGTACACCACACTTTAGAGACCTCTGAAAGAGGAAATTAGTCAGTGAACTTGTTTGACCAAAGGTTTGACAATCACAATTGTCATAAAGTTGTAGAAGACCTTCAAGATTATCCAGCACCATCTTCTTGCCTGGCAGATGCGGAAATTCTGTTCTATGCACAATCACACACAGGTAACCTCAGATCTTTAGACAAGACTCCTTTTATCACTTACCTAGTGAACAAACCAATATGCACTATTTTGTAACATGGAAAGAAGAATTTGGCTTAACTATGGACAAGTTCAGTTCACATGCCACAGCTGAGATGAAAACAGGCCTCAACCATCATTCTAACAAATGAACATCCATGAATGTTAGAGACTCACTGACCTCCCATTTGAGTTTCTAACTATCATCAGAAATCGCTATCAGCATATGCTATAAAATATCAAGTGGAATTCTGAACTTGAGAGGGAGAACTAACCACAGAATCACCTGCATCAGGTGAGTGTTATGAGTATAGGTATAAGTAACCTCACCAAAGCCAGGAGGGTAGGCAAAGCAACAGTCAGGAGAAGCAGAATGGTACTACACAGAGAAAGGCAAAGAAAGTTCCAAAAGGTGTATATAATCAAGTCAAACGAAAAAATGTCAAGTGCAAAAAGCTCCAAGAGGATCAGGATTGAAAAATAACTACAGGATTTGGTAAGGATATGATTACTTAATAATCTCTGGGAAGGCTGATTATAGAGGTAGATGCAAGAACTGGATAAGGGAATAAAATATAAACTGAGGGTGAAGAACATAGAAGCAATCAGCATTAACCAGTATTATTAACCAATATTACAAGTCAATTGGTGGTAACAAGTAGGAGAAAGTCAGATAAAATGGTATTTTATTAGGGCTCAGCAATTTCAAGAGGACTGAGGAGAGGGCCATGGAAGGATGGAAGACTCAAAATCTGAATGCTAAGGAAAATAACCCAACAGAAGAGGTAAGATTCAAGACGCAGGAGAGAAAGGACAGAGACATTCTGAAGAGGCCTCAAGATAATATACCATATATAAATTTTGCATTGAGTTTCCATGGGTTAACAGACTCACTAAAATCCATCAGTTAAGAACTTCTGAAGTACAGAAGTAACTTTGGAAAAAATGGATAGATGCTTTCTTCCAAATCAAAAGACAAAGATGACAAAAGATTTCCCAAAAATGGTGAAGAGAGAGGAATTCCAGAGCTCCCATCAAATGACCTGGCTCTCTGAGCAACGTTTCTGAGCAACTATGTGCCAAGAAGGCCACAGTGAATGTCGCAGAAGAAAATGTTCTAGTCCAGTCTAAGTGCCATGGCTAAGATAAGGACAAGAACCAAAGGAACTCAGATGGGAGGTTAACAACCTAGCTTAGGATGGTGAAGGAATGCTTCCCATAGAGCGTGGGCCTCCATCTGAGAAAAACAGCAGTCAACCAGGCAAAGATGAGAGAGAAACATACCAGGCAGAAGAGCAAGCACCAACAAAGGCACACAGGCGAGACAAACACAGCTCACACATGCCATGCAGGCAGCACACACAAGCAGCATAGGAAGACTACAGAGCCTGATGGACATGGTCACAGCAGTGGGACAACAAAGTGGAAGGAAGTGAGCTGCAAGAAGGATGCTGAGCTCTCCATTCAGCCAGAATCCAGCAGACAAGGGGCAGTAGAAGCAGCGAATGGAGGTGCCATCAAAGAAAGCTGAAGACATTTCAGGTACTTGGGCAAGAAAGCAGGTGGAACGTGTGTAGAAGGGGGGGAAGAAGTAACACAGTGTGTTCACAAAGACTGGCTTGTAGGAAGAAAAAATGTAGCAGATGGGTGAGAGTAAGAAGACCAGAACTGCATGAGGGATTACCGAGAAGGGATAGATGCCGGCAGGAACCAGAAGGTGCAAGAGGGGACACTGCTAGAATAATTAGAGGAATCTGTTGAACTCAAGTCTCTGAACCTAAGTTTCCTCAGCTGACGAACATAGTCTCAGCAATAAGTAGGTTAAGTGTTCTGTTGTCCCTTCCACTTCTAAAGTTCTATGAGTATATGATTTGCCTATCCCAGCATTCCTACTAGAATACTGGTGTGGGCATCTGTAAATGTACAAACATAGAAAACAGTTCAGCTCACAGTTTGTGGAGAGGCATTTAATTGTAATAACTGATCCAAACCTTCCTATTATTCTTTTAAAGGGACAAAATTAGCAGTAGCTACAGCTGGTTTTTATGCTTTTAAAAACAGAAAGTAGCAGCAACAATATTATAAGCACAATCAAGAATTCATTTATGTAATTTCTTCATCTAAGGCAACCAAACCTTTGGCAAGGGCTCTAACTCCCTTCTCCAAGCGATCCTAATCATTGACTAAGGACGTACCCGCACCCGGCCGGCAAGTCAACCCTTTGGTAGCCTCATAAGAGGGGGCTAACCTCCCAGCAGTAACTTGTAAAGAATGATTGCCCT
Source organism: Lemur catta (assembly GCF_020740605.2). Classification (NCBI taxonomy): domain Eukaryota; kingdom Metazoa; phylum Chordata; class Mammalia; order Primates; family Lemuridae; genus Lemur; species Lemur catta. The sequence goes on along the minus strand of NC_059144.1, from coordinate 6,498,285 downwards.
GCTGGGCTACTTTCACCACAGTGGAATGACTGTCACCCAGAAGATACAACAATCCTAAATTTATATGCACCAAACAGCTTCAAAATACATGAAGCAAGAACTAAATAAACTGTAAGGAGAAGTCAACAAATCCACAATTTTAGTCAGAGCCTTCAACATTCCTCTCTTAGCAATCAAAAGAACTAGTAGACAGAAACTCAGCAAGAATATAGGAGAACTGAACAAAACCATCAACCAAGTGGATGTGACATTCAGAAAACACTCCACCCAATAACAGCAAAATATACATTTTTTAAAGTGCATGTGTAATACTCACCAAGATAGGTCATAAAACTTTTGAAAAAATTAAAATCATGAAAAAGATGTTCTCTGACCATAATGGAATTACACTAGAATTCACTAACAGAAGAAATTAAACAGCATACTTTTAACTAACCCATCAGTCAAAAAAGATAAAAAATTAGAAATTTTTTCTTGCTTTTATCTCTTGTTGCTCAAAAAAGAAAAAAAAACTTTTTTTTTTTTTTAGTTCAAACTTCTGAGCTCAAGTCATCCTCCTGCCTCAGCCTCCCGACTACTTGCCACTATACCCAGCTAGAAAATAACTTAAATTGGCCAGGCATGGTGGCTCACGCCTATAATGCCAGTGCTTTGGAAGGGCAAGGCAGGAGGACTGCTTGACGTCAAGAGTTCCAGACCAGCCTGAGCAACATAGCAAGACCCTGTCTACAAAAAAATTTTTAAAAATTAGCCAGGTGTGGTGGCATACACCTGTAGTCCCAGCTACTTGGGAGGGTAAGGCAAGAGGACTGCTTGAGCCCAGGAGTTCAAGGTTACAGTGAGCTATGATCGCTCCACTGCACTTTAGCCTGAGTGACACAGCAACACCCTATCTCAAAAAAAAAAAAAAGTATAATAAAGGACTCCTACAGAAAACTCTACACACATAAAATATTCAACTACTTAGATGAAATGGACCAATTCCTTGAAAACCACAAACTAGTAACACAGAGGAGAAGGTAACAATCCCCAACTTACTTTATTAGGCCAGCACTGTACCGCAGGTTGAGCATACCAAATCCAAAAATCCATAATATTCCAAAATCTGAAACTTTTCAAGCACTGACATGATGCTCAAAGGAAAGGCTCATTGGAGCATTTCTGATTTCAGATTTCCAGATGTAGTATATTCAACTGGTCATTATAATGCAAATATTCCAAAATCCAAAATAATCCAAAATCCAAGATACTTCTGGTCCCAAGTATTTCAGATAAGGGATACTTAACCTGCAATACCAAAACCAGGCAAAAACAATATAAGAAAACTAATGACAAATATCCTTCATGGAAACAGATGCATTACCTCAATATAATATTAGTAATGTGAATCCAGTAATTAAAAAAGAATAATATACCATGACCAAGCAGGGTTTATTCTAGGAATGCAAGGCTGGTTCAATATCCAAAATCAATGTTATTATGACATTAACAGTCTAAAGAAGAAAAACCACATAATCCTATCAACTGATTCAAAAAAGCATTTGATAAAATCCAACATCCATTAACAGAACTATCAGCAACTAGAAATAGAAACTTCCATAACCTAACAATGGGCATCTACAAAAAAATCTACAACAAACATCACAGTTAATGGTAACTTTCCTCCAAAGATCAGGAAAAAGGCAACAATGTCCACGCTAACCACTCCTAGCTGACACTGACTGTATTCTTACCATCCTTAGATGACATTGAACTAAAAGCCCTAGCCAGTACAATAAGACAAGAAAAATAAAAGGCATGCAGAATAGAAAAAAAGGGGCGGAAGTCCCTATTCAGAGACAACATGATTATTTAATCAGAAAATCCCAACCAATGAACCTACAAAAAAATTCCCAGAATATATGATTTTCCAAGATCAAAGGACAGATGGTAAACACAAAAAATTAATTTTATTCCTATATGTTAGCAACAAATAACTGGAAACTGAAATTTTTTAAAATATCATTTATAACTAAAAAAATGAAATATTTTAAATAGTTGAAAAAATTTTAAAAATGAAATATATACAAATCTAACAAAATATGTATAGAATCTGTATGCTGAAATTTATAAAGCACTGACAAAAGAAATCAAAGATGACCAAAAATGAGACATACTGTGTTCATTTACTGGAAGACTCAACATATAGTAAATATGTCAATTCTCCACCAAACTCATCTATAGATTTAAGCTATTCCAAACCAAATGAAATAGAACTATTTGTAGATATGGACAAGCTGATTCTAAATGTATAGAAAGGCAAAAGAACTAAAATAACCAAAATATTTTAAATTTTTTTAGAAAGTTGAATGAATCACCTTACCCAATTTTAAGACAGTGTGGTACTGTTAAGGCGACAGACCCATAGACCAACAGAGCAGAATATACAGTACAGAAATAACCCACACAAATAAAACCAACAATTTTTGACAAAGGAGAAAAGCTAATTCAATGGAGAAAGGATATCCTTTCAACAAATGGGTTTAGAACAATCTGACTTCCATAGACAAAACAAACAAACAAAACCTACCTAAACCTCATATAAAATTAATTCAAAATGAATCACAGATCTAAATGTAAAACTATGGGCCGGGCACGGTGGCTCACGCCTGTAATCCTAGCACTCTGGGAGGCCGAGGCGGGCGGATCGTTTGAGCTCAGGAGTTCGAGACCTGCCTGAGCAAGAGCGAGACCCCGTCTCTACTAAAAATAGAAAGAAATTATCTGGCCAACTAAAAATATATATACATAAAAATTAGCCGGGCATGGTGGCGCATGTCTGTAGTCCCAGCTACTCGGGAGGCTGAGGCAGTAGGATCGCTTAAGCCCAGGAGTGTGAGGTTGCTGTGAGCTAGGCTGACGCCACGGCACTCACTCTAGCCCGGGCAATAAAGTGAGACTCTGTCTCAAAAATAAATAAATAAATAAATAAAATAAATGTAAAACTATGAAATTTTTTAAAGAAAACATAGGGGGAAAAATTCTTCATCACCTGGGGCTAAAACAAAGAGTTCTTAGACATGACAATAAAACCATGATCCATAAAAGAAAAAAACTGGCAAGTTCAACTTCATCCATATTAAATTTTTTTTCTCTACAAAAGACAGTAGAATAAAAAGGTAAGCTGCAGAGTGGAAGAAAATGTTTGCAAACCACATATGTAACAAAGGACTTGGATCCAGAATTATAAAGAACTCTGAAAACTCAACAGTAGCCAGGCGTGGTGGCTCATGCTTTTAATCCCAGTGCTTTGGAAGGGTGAGTCAGGAGGATTTCATGAGGTCAAGAATTTGAGACCAGCTGGGCGCGGTGGATCACGCAAGTAATCCTAGCACACTGGAAGGCCGAGGCGGGAGGATCACTCGAGGTCAGGAGTTCGAGACCAGCCTGAGCAAGAGCGAGACCCCGTCTCTACTAAAAATAGAAAGAAATGATCTGGACAGCTAAAAATATATATAGGAAAAAAAATTAGCCGGGCATGGTGGCGCATGCCTGTAGTCTCAGCTACTTGGGAGGCTGAGACAGGAGGATTGCTTGAGCCCAGGAGTTTGAGGTTGCTGTGAGCTTAATGCCACGGCACTCTAGCCCAGGCAATAGAGTGAGACTCTGTCTCAAAAAAAAAAAAAAAAAAAGAATTCAAGACCAGCCTGAACAACACAGCAAGACTCCCATCTCTACAAAAAATTTCTGAAAAAATTAACTAGGTGTGGTTGCACAGTCCTACCTACACAAGAGGCTGAGCCAGGAAATCACCTGACCTTGGGAGGTGGAGTTTGCAGTGAGCTGTGATTAGACCACTGCACTCCAATCTGAGCAACAGAGCCAGACTCTGTCTCTTAAAAAAAAAAAAAAACAAACTCAAAAGTATTAATAAGAAAACCACCCAATTAAAAACAGGCACAATCAGCCAAGTGCAATGGCTCACACCTGTAATCCCAGCACTTTGGGAGGCCAAAGCAAGACAACTTCTTGAGGCCAGGAGTTCAATACCAGCCTGGGCCACATAGCAAGACCTCATCTCTACAAAAAATACAAAAATTAGCTGAGTGTAGCAGCATGTGCCTGTAATCCCAGCTACTCAGGAAGCTGAGGCAGGGAGCCTCAGCCCAACCTGAAGTCCAAAATTGGAGGTGGCAAAGAGCTATGATGACACCACTACACTTTAACCTGGGTGACAGAGAGAGACCCTGTTTCTAAACAACAACAACAAAAAGGCAGAGTCTTGAAAAAACTTTTCCCAAGAGAATACAGAAATGGCAAATAAACACATGAAAAGTGTTCAATATCATTCGTCAGTAGAGAAATGCAAATTACAACTATGATACCACTATACACCTATTAAAATGGTTAAAATAAAAACTACTGACAGGGCCCGGCATGGTGGCTCACGCCTGTATTCCTAGCACTCTGGGAGGCCGAGGCGGGAGGATCACTCAAGGTCAGGAGTTCAAGACTAGCCTGAGCAAGAGCGAGACCTCGTCTCTACTAAAAAATAGAAAGAAATTAACCAGACAACTAAAAATATATAGAAAAAATTAGCCGGGCATAGTGGCACATGCCTGTAGTCCCAGCTGCTCGGGAGGCTGAGGCAGAAGGATTGCTTGAGCCAGGAGTTTGAGGTTGCTGTGAGCTAGGCTGATGCCACGGCACACTAGCCGGGGCAACAGAGTGAGACTCTGTCTCGAAAAAAAAAAAAACTACTAACACATTGTATGCCTGTATCAAAACATCCCATGTACCCTATAAATATATACAATTATTATGTACCCATAATAATTAAACATTTTTTAAAAAACTACTGACAATCCCAAGTGCTAGCAAGCATCAGACATCACTGGTAGGTAGGCAAAATGGTACATCCACTGTGGAAAGTAGTGTGGACATTTCTCATAATGTTACCATATAACCCACCTGATATTCCTTGGTATTTAGAGAAATGAAAAATTTACTTTCGGCTGGGCGCAGTGCCTCACGCCTCTAATCCTAGCACACTGGGAGGCCGAGGCCGGTGGATCGTTTGAGCTGAGGAGTTCGAGACCAGCCTGAGCAAGAGCGAGACCCCATCTCTACTAAAAATATAGAAAGAAATTATATGGACAACTAAAAATATATAGAGAAAAAATTAGCCAGGCATGGTGGCGCATGCCTGTAGTCCCAGCTACTTGGTAGGCTGAGACAGGAGGATTGCTTGAGCCCAGGAGTTTGAGGTTGCTGTGAGCTAGGGTGACACCATGGCACTATAGCCTGGGCAACAGAGTGAGACTCTGTCTCAAAAAAAAAAAAAAAAAAAAAAAAATTTACTTTCACACAAAAACCTGTATACAGATGTTTACAGCAACTCCATTTATAATCACAAAAACCTGAAAACAACCCTAACGCCCACCAATGGGAAAATGGGTAAAGTGTGGTACATCTATCTGTACAATGGAATACTACTCAGCAGTAAAAAAAAGAACAAACTACTGATACATGCAACAATTTGGTTGAATTTCAAAGTTATTACCCGGACTGAAATAAAACAGCTTCGAAAGGTTACATACTGTATGATTCCATTTATGACTTCTCCAAAAGACAAAATTATAGTAAGTAACAGAGTAATGGTTGCCAAGAATTGAGGGGTCAGGGAGAATGGGACTGCACAGAGATAATACAAATGAGTTTTTATGAGTAATCAAACTGTTCTGTATCCTGACTGTGGTAGTGGTTACATTAATCTATCCATGTGTTAAAATTCAAATAACTGTACATTAAAATATCAATTTTGCTATATGTTAATTTCTAAAAATTAGCATACAACAGTACCACTTAGGAAAACTGTGGCAGTATCTACTGAAGCCAAACCATCTGTATACCCAGCAATTCCACTCCCGGGTATATACCCAACTCAAATGAGTGGTCATGTCCACAAAAAGACACGTATACGAATATGCATATCAGTTTGATTTGTATCAACCATAAAATATTAGAATGGTTAAATAAATGTCCATCAATATTAGAATGGCTAAATAAATCATGGAATATTCACACAATACAAAACTCACATGCCATGAAAAAGAATGACCAACTGCTACATCAACACAGATGCATCTCAAATATAACACTGTGCCAAAGAGCTCTAGCACAAAAAGTCCTTTTATATGAAATTCAAAAACAGGCAAAACCCACCTAAAGAATACAGATCAGATCAGAACAGGAGTGAGAATGAAGGGGAACGTGGAAGCATTCTGGAATACTGGGAATGTTCTCTACAACTATATTCTTTATCTCATTTGTTTCAACAGTGTACACATACATAATACTGAATCACAGAGGTGCTTCTCTGTAGCTACACCATTTCTAGAGCCTGTATGGCTTTAAACTGTTTTAAGTTAAACTGTTAATCTTAAATTAAAGCACTGGAAACTCTAGATTTTCATTCAACCTACTTCCTCAGATCACTAAGGCAAATGGGTAAACTAGAGAGTTATCACTGAACCTTTCATCATGGTAGCAATTACAACAACACAGGGAAGGCCCCTAAGCACATCCTGATGTACCCCAAAAAACCATAATCACACTAGGGCTGTAAATATAACAGTCACACCACCGTCTAACCACAGAATACATTCTACAGTGGCCTTTAACTCCTCCTCTGGCCATCTTTTCAGCCATAAAAAAGGAATTACATGATTACAAATGCCCTTAGACTAGAAGTTTGGCTCTCCCACTTTAAAATTTTAATGTCAATTTGAGCACACTTTGACCCTCTACCCCAAATGGCATCCTTTTATAAATCTATAACAGCATTACAAAAAATAGCCCTAAATTCCCATTCAAAGCCCTCCATGAGTATAGTCGTATATAATTTAATAGTCCAACAGCTAGTGATACAGGCCAAGTTCCGTAATAGAGAAATTTTGAGTTTCGTAAATAATATGCATGGCTTAATTTGCACTTAGAAAACAGAATTCGAATGGTATAAATTATTTTTATTTTGCACATAATACCTAAATGGTTAACTACCAAAAGGTGGAAAAAGCCAAAATTAGTTTTATTTGAAAAAGGAAGTGTTAGTAGTATCAGGTTATAAAAATATCATTCACCTTTCTGCTCCATAAGCAATGTTCATTGTAGAAAAGTCTTAAAGCTTGAGGCATATGAAAAAGGAAAAAAATCCATCAGAATGTCCACCATAAATTATTTTGATGTATAGCCTATCAGATTTTCCTGTGTAAAGATATATACAGACACTTCACAAAAATAGGTCTACGTTACAAATACTGTTTTGTAAGCTTTTTTCATTTACGTCATGAACATTATGAAAATTATATTTTAAAATAGAAATGCAAAATAATCAGACATAGTCATGCTATCCCTCATTTATCAACTTCTTGTTTCAGGGCCAACCCTTTATTGTCAGGTTAGAGCAGACCAACACACAAGGCTGTTAGAGCAGGCATTGTCCAAGACTAGTGTTCAACATTTTTTACACATGTGTACTGTTTTCCCATTTTACAAGTGGAAAAAGCTGATCAATAGCATCCTGTAGCAGAGTCACTAATGAAGTCCAGCCCAGCTCTGGAAAAACAGTGATCAGAAACATGCACAGCACTTACTGTGTGCCACCACCCATTGTTTAAGCACTTTCTTTGCATTTGCTTGTTTGATTCCCACAATAATCCTAGGAGTCAGGTGTCCTACCATTCAGAAAACTGAGATAGTGCAAAGTTGATACTTTGCCCAAGTGACACAGCCTATCAAATTTGTGTCCCCCCAAGCTTTGTGTGCCAGAGTTCTGTTTAGGGCCAAAGATCCCATAAGCTAAGCAATGTTCTGCTACTTCTCCCCTAGCCCTCATTCTTTGTTGAAGCTACCCACATGCAGAAACATCCTCTCTAGCTCAGCAGCTGCCTCGATGAAGATGGTCCTAGGTATAACCCACAATGCTGTGCCCAGCACACAGGGCAACAGCACTGTCACCCTCGTGAAAATCAAGACAGTCCTTCCATTCTGACTTCTCTCTAATCCACGCTCTGGCTTGGTGAACTTCTATGAAGTGGAGAGGACACTCCCCAGGACTCCGAAAGCCTCTCTGGGAAACAGGGCCATGACCCACTTGCTGTTACTTGTTGACACTGTTTTTTGTCCCTGTTTAGCACCATACAGGGTACCCCAAAGAGCTCACCATCTGTGGGGAAACAATTCAGAGGCTTCAGAATGACATTAGGACCTTTTGTGATCTGTGTAAATAACATTTTTAGCCTTATTACCATAAAGAGCATCTTTAATACACAATTACTAAAACAACACTTGTGAAGAAATCTAAAAACTAAAGACATAGCTCTAAAAGTTTAAAATATAGTAAATGTTTTTCAAGGTGCAGGTCACAACTCAATAAAATAGTGCATAGTGAAATAACTCCGTGAACTACAACTGGTATTTTATTAACGAAATTTAACAGAAAAGATCAAAAGATCAAAAAGTATTGAAATAGCATTTTTAAGCAGTTTCATTGTGTAGGCATGTGTGTGTTTTCTGGGTCGTAATTTATTTTATTTCTTCAATGGGTCATGGTCAAAAACCTTGATGCATAATAGTTTAACAGAATAAGACAGTGCTGTCAAAACCAATACTAGGGGCCGGGTGATGTGGCTCACATCTGTAATCCTAGCACTTTGGGAGGCCAAGGCAGGAGGATCACTTGAGGTCAGGAGTTTGAGACCAACCTGAGCAATATAGTGAGACGCTTTCTCTACAAAAAAAATAGAAAAATTAGGGCCAGGTGAGGTGGCTCACACTTGTAATCCTAGCACTTTGGCAGGAGGATTGCCTGAGCTCAGGAGTTTAAGACCAGCCTGAGCAAGAGCAAGACTCAGTCTCTACTAAACATAGAAAAATTAGCCGGGCATTGTGGCACACACCTGCAGTCCTAGCTACTGGGGAGGCTGAGGCAAGAGGATCACTTGAGCCCAGGAATTTGAGGTTGCAGTGACCTATGATGATGCCACTGCACTCTACCTGAGGTAACAGAGCAAGACTCTGCTTCCAAAAAAAAAAAAAAGAAAGCAAGCAAGCAAGAAAGAAAGAAAAATTAGCCAGGCATGTGGCTCTGGCCTGTAGGCCCAGCTACTCAGGAGGCTGAGGCAGGAGGAATCACTTGAGCCCAGCAGTTTGAGGTTGCAGTGAGCTATGATAACACCACTGCACTCTAGCCTGGGTAATACAGTGAGACCCAGTCTCAAAAAACAAAACAAAAAAAAAACACTAGGCATACAACTATATCTGCCTTTGAATAGTGCGATTAAAATAATAAATGAAAGTAATTATTTCAGATAAATATTGCAAAGTAAATATCAATTATTAAAACCTGAAATGATAAGAAAGACCAGAGTAAGGATTTTATTGTGCCACCAACTGGTTTTTATTGAGGTGATAGAAATAGGTATGTTTTACATCCAGCTACAGCAAACATAACCATTTTTGTAAAAGATTTGCATAGGCAGACCTCCCACCCACCCCTCCCCAGCACCCCAAACACTGCCCTTTAAAAGCCCAATAATCCAACTGCACAAGGCTCATCCTTGCTCCCAAGAACTACAGCCTATTTCATATCAGGGTAGTAGTGGATAAGGGTAACCTCTGGAGATGGAAGTCCTGCACTCAGGACCCCTAAACAAATGTATTAGTAACAATATAATGTAAAACAAGCTCCAACAACTGCACTTACTATACCACAGAGAACACTCACTTTAAACTGAAACGTACATTCTGTATTTTCATGTTATAGTATAACCATCAGAAAGCCATGCCATGTGCAATGATTTCTTATCTGCTCTCACTACATACTGTTCCAACATAATATTTGGAATCTCACATAAGTCAATGTCTCATGATTTGGCACACAAACACTAATGGTTTTTTTTTGTTTTGCTTTTTAATTGCAAATGTCTTTAAAATAATATAATTTAAGAGTTCTAATACTGTTATAAGAACATAACTTTTGAAAAAAAACAGTATCTTCAGGAGTCGATCCAATGACTGGAAATAACCACACCAATTGCATATCCACGTACAAGTATTATGTCTTTTGCAGTGTAGTAACCAATAGTGGGATAAAAGTGGCAGCAATCCATAATTGGTAGATGCAAAGTGAGCTAGCTGCCTTCTTAAACAAAACTGAAAAAAATTACTCTCCAAATTCCTCAAGTTCAAACACTAAACACATGCCAGAGTAACAAGACCACTAATTACCCCTAAAACTTAAGAAAGTGGGAAATGAAGAGCCCTACAGATGGCTGTCAGGTAGATTCCAAATGACCGTATTGGAGAAGCCAAAGAAAACTTCCAAGAGACACTTTTCAACCATCATTTGCGGGGCATTAAAAAGGTGGACAGCGAGAAACATTTCAAAGCACTGGGAATTACAAAGGAAAGCCCTGCTCATCACCTGAATCACAGCTATTCCGAAGCTGCAGCAGCGGGGTGAGATGCTACGCCAGGAGCCCGAGTCCCTGGGGGCATCACCCACGGTGGCCAGCGGAAGGCAAAGCGCCACGCGCAGGAGCTTCACCTAGGAGGCATCCCCCTCCTCTCGCAGCGGCTCAAATCTGGGGCTAGCCCCTCCGTGCAAGCCACGGACCACGGACCGCGCTCCGTGCTTCGGGGCCAGGTGTAGCCTCCCGCAGCCTTGCTCACGTTTTTCTCTAGAGAACACTGCCAGAAGCCGCGACACCCGAGCGCGGGCTCCCGGCCGTCCCGCCCGGGACCCACGAACGCAGCCCGCAGACGCCCGCGAGGCCGCCGCAAAACCCGTTATCCGCCCGGCTGCAGCATCCCCGCCCAGCGGCCCAGGCCCGCCCGGGAGGCCGCGCTCCGACAGCGCGCGAGGGGGCGGCGGCTGTGTCCCGCCGGCCGGACCCCAGCCCACCGCTGCTTACCTCGAAGTAGCCTCCGGGGGCGGCGCCGCCCGCGCCCACGCCGAGGGGCCCGTTGGCCGCCGCCGCGCCGCCCAGCAGGCCCGCCGCGCCGCCCGGGGCCGCCAGGGCCGCGGCCTGGGAGCCGCGCAGCGCCGCCGCCGGGCCGGCCTTGCCGCTGCTCGCGCCGCCGTTACCCCCGCCCGAGCCGCCGCCGCCTCGCTTGTTCTTCCGGCGCTTGGCCCCGCGCTTGGCGTCGGCCGGACTCATGGCGGGAGGGCGGACAGGAGAGGGGCGCGCAGCGGGCGCCGGGCCGCGGGCGGCGGCGGAGGGTGGGGAGGCTGAGGCGGCGGCGGCGGGCGCTCCGGCCGGCTGGGGCGGGGGCGGGGAGCGCGGCGCGGGGTCGCCTCCCAGGCGGGGAGGGCTGGGGCGGGCGGGAGCTGCGGAGGAGGCCGCTGGGCGGGAGGAACGGCGACTCCACCGGCCTGGCGCCGCCGCTGACCAGAGTTAGAGTCCAATATGGCGGACACAAGGGGAAAGGGATCCCAGTTTACGTCGGGGGAGGGGGAAGGAGCGGCGGGGAGGGGGAGGGGTGTGGGCGCCCTCCCCCCCCCGCCTTACTCCGCCCTCCCTGGCGCCGCTTCCCCTTCTGCCTCGCCTTCCTCCTCCTGCCGTTAACGTGCGCCCGGCGCGCAGGGCACGCCGGGAGTGGAAGTCCATGCCGCCCCCGCTGCCGCCGGGTGCGCCCGGGGGAGGACCACGACTCCCGTCAGGCCGTGCGCCGCCGAAGGCGGGACGCGGGAGGGACGGGCACGGGGGTGGAGTGGTGGCGTCACCGCCCCGCTCGCCGCCGACCGCTCCCGCGGCGCGCGGCCTTCTGGGGGCTGTAGTCGGGCGGAGGGCCTGCCCTGGGAGAGGCCGGGTCGCCTCCAGGAGGCGAGCTCTGCGGGTGGAGGAGAGCGGTTCCGCGGAGCTGACTGGCACCCGCCACCCCCGCGCGGCCCACGGTGCTGCATACCGGTCCGGCTCCCGGAGTGCACCAGGGGCGGCCGGCCCTTGCCCTGCCGGGGGCGGCCGCATGACCTTGGCCCCCACCGGGTTCGAGTCCGCCTCTGCCGCCTTCTAGCCCTGTGACCTTGCCTGGCCGCTCAGCCGAGTCCATATGACTCAGGGAGGACGGCAGGCTGGGACGGGCGGGGCGCGGGACCGGTCCAGGTCCGTCTGGACCGCGACACTACGCGCAGCTGGGCCGGGGCCCGGAGAAGCATGGCCAGTTTGGGCTCGGACAGACCTGCGGGATCCGTGGAAGCCCTTGGCCCAAAGGCCGCCCTGTGCTGCAACCCCGCTAAGATGTCCCCAGGGGTCCTGGTGCTTGGGGACTCGTTCTCACACCTCCCGGGCCCCCAGCGCTCCCGGCCCCGCGGGATCTCAGCTTCCAGGTCGGAAAGATGGGCCTCTACTCTACGTGGACCCGCCTCCTTCCTGGGCCTTTTGGGCCGTCAGCAAGCCCAGGTACTTGTCGGCCCTTACACCCTGGCCAGAGGGGCCGTACTGGGGCCTTGCCCGCTGGAGGTCCCCCCTCACCGCAGACACCGAAACACAAAAGACACGTTTTCCCTTTTTTGGTTCCAAGGGGATTACAGTGCTGAGATGTGGCAGAACCTGGCACTGAGGTATACGGACCTCCACGTACACTCTTTACTGGGCCCCACAGCTGCCTCTGTGTCACCCATCTGCAGCTGCAGCCTCAGCCTCCTAATCCTCTGGCCCGTTCTTGACACAACTGGAATGAGGTAATGGGAGCGAATCAAACCTCTACTGAAAGCCCTTGAGAGACCACCTTATCAGTAGAATAAAGGCCCTTCACCCCTAACAGAAGGTCTTGGGTGATCCTACCACTGAATTTGGAGTTTGAGAGAGGTGGCAGGGATGCCTGCCTGGCCGCCTTCTCCACCATTCCTCTGGGGCAATGTCTTAGACTGCCCCTACTCCCCACAACTTCCCACAGGGGCTGGGTCAGATACTTCCGTTCTCCCACAGACCTGTGCTTTCCTTTGTCATGCACATTGGCACAGGATTGGGATTCATGGTGACACCAGTATCCCCAAAGAGGAGACAGCCAAGGGGGCAAGGGAGAACATGGGAACACCTGCCTCACGCACCTGTGAGTCCCAAGTCCTGCCAAGCAAGGGGCTGGGCACACAGCACTCTAGTGTTTACTAAATCAATAGATGACGTAATAATGACCAATCATGTACCAACCATGCTGCCTGCTGCCACTACATCTCATTTAATCCACACAACCACTCGCAAGATAGGTATCATTAGCCCTATTTTGTGGATGAGAAACTGAGGTCCATAGATGTTAAGGGATTTGCCCAGAGGCAGGGCTCAGATTCCCATTCAGGTGTGACTAGTGTACTAGCAGAACACTGGGTGAAAGTTACTCTGAGGACTGGGGACAAGGCAGGCCTCTCTGAGGTGCTGAGCCGAGCCAGTAGCATTTGCACCCAGAGCAAATGACTCACAGAAACGCAAGACTCTGGAGCAGGGAAAAGCTCAGCATATCCCAGGAACCCACAAGAGCCACATAGCTAGAGCAAGTGAAAATGGCAGGACCTGTAACTGCAGAAGGAGGTTGGGTTTTATTACAAATGCAGCTGGGAGCTGTGAAGGGTTTTGAGCAGGGAGTGTCATGGTCAGATGTATATTTTCCAGGGAACTCAGGCTACTGTGTAGGGAATAGATGACAGAGAGGCCAAAGTGGGGGCCAGGAGACCAGTGACAAAGCCTCCTAAGGGCAGAGAGGGTGTTCCTGGCAGAGAGAACTGACGAACCAAAGGATAAAGCAGTGCTTCTCAACCTTTTTTCAGTATGTCCCCCTGCTAGGATCTGAATGTGTATCTCTTGCAAAATTCACTTGTTGGAACCTAATAGTGATTATGTCATAAGTGCAGAACCCTCATAAGTGGGATTAGTGCCCTTATATAAGAGGGCCTGGAGAGCTGCCTTATCTCTTCCACCATGTGAGGGCACAGCTAGGAGGCATAGCTATGAATCAGGAAGACACTGAATCTGCTGGTGCCTTGATCTTAGACTTCCTAGCTTCCAGAACTGTGAGAAATAAATTTCTGTTGTTTATTCTCAGTTTGTGGTAATTTGCAATAACAGCACGAATGGACTAAGACACCCCCTAAGGAAAAATTAACAAGAAATTAAGGAGAAAAGATAAAGACTAAGGAATAAGCTTTGGTCAAGTGGGGTTAAGCTTTGGAAAGCCACAAAACATTGTAATAGCTTAGATTTGTTTCTCCCCCTAACAAACAATTTTCACCCCCTTGAGGGATAAATTAGAGTTCTCCAGAGAAACACAAGCAATAGGAGATAGATAGATAGATAGATAGATAGATACAAAATGAGAGGGATTTCTTATAAGAAATGAGCTCATACAATCATGAAAACTGACAAGTCCCGAGATCTGCACTTAGCAAAGTGGAGATCCAGGAGAGCCAATGGTGTAGTTCCTGTCTGAAAGCCAATAAGCTCAAGACTGAGAAAAGTTCCCATGCTAAGAAGCTATGAAACAAACAAAAAAGACCCAGAAAGAGCCAGTTTTTCAGTTTGAGTCTGAAAGCAGAACAAAACCAATGTCCCAGCTGGAAGACAGTCAGGCAGGAGGAGTTCTCTCTTACTCCATTTTCTTATTCTTTTTTTGTTTGTTTTGTTTTTTGAGACAGGGTCTGGCTGTGTCACCCAGGCTAGAATGCAGTGGCCAAAATTACAGGCATGAGCCACTACACCCAGCCCATTTTCTTGTTCTCTTCAGGTCCCCAACGGATTGGATGAGGCCCACCACATTGGAAAGAGCACTGTGCTTACTCTGTCTACCAATTCAAATGTTAATCTCATTCAAAAACAATTTCACAAGCATACCCAGAATAATGTTTGACCAAATATCTGGGCACCCTATGGCCCAGTTAAGTTCACACATAAAATTAACCATCACAAAGGAGAATGTAGAATATAAGGGCCAGAAAGGGTCTTGTATATTCTGAGAATTAAGAGAAACTCCCTCTGGCAGGAGCTTAGGCAGCCATAGGGAGGTGTGGGCAGTACCCTTGGAGAGGGTCTCGGCATGGACATGGCTACTCAGAGTACCTATGTGATCCTGGAAGGCAATTGGGACTCACTCACAGGAATAGGTGAGATATGTTGAATATTTTTGTAAAATTGCAATTTTATTACTTTCATATACAGTAAATATTAACCAAGATATGAATGTGTACTAGTAACACAAGATACTTTTATAATGAAAATTAATTGTGAGATATTTAACTTATCTCACAATTCATAACCAGTGGGCATTACATAATAATGAATTATTACCTAGAAAGCTTTTCTAATTTCTGACTTTATTAAATATGCAAAAAGAACAGTTGGACACCCCTACTTAGGCCACTTCATTGCCCCAAGCAAAACCATGGCAGCTAAGCTTCTATTCCAAGGCAGAGCACATGCAATTCTCTGCAGAAACTGTATAATGCAAGGAAGGGTATGGACATACTATTTGGGGATCTCAAAGAATCAGGCAGGTCTTGGTTCACCCAAAATTGAAGCTTGCAGATCAACAAGCTCCACCCATGTGGAGCTTCTAAGCTTTTAAGCATGCCACTTGTAAACATGAAGAGTGTTAAGGATCAGCAATCATCGAAGAAATAGCTCAAACTCAGAGACAAAAAGATGTGAGGAGGTGGGCAGAAATGAGCAAAGAAACTGTTAATAGAAGGAATAGAAGGAAATTTCAAAAACCTACTAATAATCTCAAAGATGCATAAGAAAGCAGCCTTGGAAATTTAAAATATAGCCAAAATTGTTAAATCAAATAGAAGCAATGCAAGATAAAATTAAGGAAATTATTCAGAAAGTAGACATCATGATTAAACTGCTGAAAACAAACACAAAACAGCCAGAGAAAAAATTCACATACCTTCAACAGTATGTGACAGCTGACAGCTCAACAGAAATGAAGCTAGAAAACAATGGAATGACAGAGTAATTGAAAGAAAACTGCCAGCTCATAATTTCTAAAAATCTTACTGTTGTACTTAATGATACTTTAAAAGTATGATTTCAACATGTTATCAGTATAAAATATTAACAAGATATTTTATAGTCTTTTTTTCATACCAAGTCTTTGGAATTATGTGTGTATATAACACTTCCAGCTTCTCTCTATTCGGATTAGCTATGTTTCAAGTACACAGAAGCCAGTTGTGGCTTGTGCTTAACATATTAGACTAGCAACTTAACAATTATTTACTCAGAAAAAAAATACCATGCAAGAATGAAGATAAAATAATGACATTTTCAGATTAACAAAAAATGGAATTTATTGCTATTAGGAATTCACTAAAAGAAACATTAAAAAGAGTTCCTTAGGCAGAAAGAAAATTATTACAGATGGAAATGAAGACAGGATTAAAGACAAAAAAAAAAAAGGTAAATATGTAGGTAAAAGTACGTTAATATTGACCATAGAAAACAATTTTCTTGGCCAAGCACAGTGGCTCTCGCGTATAATCCCAGCACCTTGGGAAGCCGAGAGAGGCGGATCACTTGAGCCCAGGCATTCAAGACGAGCCTGGGCAACATAGCGAGACCCACCTCTGCAAAAAATTTAAAAATTAGCCAGTTGTGTTAGTATGAGCCTGTAGTCCCAGCTACTTGGGAGGCTGAGGCAGGAGGATCCCTTGAGCCCAAGAAGAGTTCAAGGCTACCATGAGCTATGATTGTGCCATTGCACTTCATCTGGGATGAAAGAGCCAATAAAAATAGGCCAGGCCTAGTGGCTCATCCTTGTAATGCCACTACTTTGAGAGGCCAAGGCAGGAGAATCACTTGAGCCCAGGAGTTCAAGAACAGCCTGGGCAACACAGGGACAGGGAGACCTTGTCTATTCGAAAAATTTTAAAAATTAGCTGGGTGTAGTTACATATGCCTGTCATCCTGGATACTCAAGAGGCTGAGGCAGGAAGATTGCTTAAGCCCAGGAGTAAATAATAATGATAATTTCCTGAGGTTTAAAATACATGTAGAATTAAAATGCATGAGAACCCCAATAAAAAAGAGAGGAGGTAGGCAAAAGGAGTTAAATTTTTAGGTTTTCACATTTTTCAGGGAAGCAATAAAAGTAATTGTTATTAGAAAGTTAGTCAATGGCCGGGTGCAGTGGCTCATGCCTGTAATCCTAGCACTCTGGGAGACCGAGACGGGAGCATTGCTCAAGGTCATGAGTTCGAGACCAGCCTGAGCAAGAGCAAGACCCCCGTCTCTACTAAAAATAGAAAGAAATTATCTGGACAGCTAAAAATATATATAGAAAAAAATTAGTCAGTCATAGTGGTACATGCCTGTAGTCCCAGCTACTCGGGAGGCTGAGGCAGAAGGATCGCTTAAGCCCACGAGTTTGAGGTTGCTGTGAGCTAGGCTGACGCCATGGCACTCTAGCCCGGGCAACAGAGCGAGACTCTGTCTCAAAAAAAAAAAAAAAAAGAAAGTTAGTCAAGGATGCATGTTATAATCTCAGTGATAACTGCTAAAAGATTAATAAAAAATCTAAAGACATTTCAGATTTAGTTAAGAAAAAAAGGAAAAATGAAGAATACTGAATGATCTGGCAAGAAAGAAGGGATAAAAAGAACACAAAACAGGTGCGTGTCAAAGAGATAAAAATAGTAGAGATGAGTCTAAATATACTAAGTAATTACACAAACTATAAATGGGTAAAACTCCAATTAAAAGGATAAGGGAAAAAAAGGTAAGATTGTCCAAATGGATTTTAAAAAGAAAACCAATGCTATTTACAATAGACATAACATAAATATAAGGACACAGAACATTTGAAAATATATACAAAAGAAATACTAATAATATCATAAAAAGAAGACCTTTAGGGAAGAATCAATACAACAACTTCCAGCTACAGAAGGAAGGTTGGCTGCTGGTGGTGCTGGGAGCTGAGTGGGGAAGAAGCTGGGGCAACAGCACTCATTATGCTTCCACCACCTAACCTCATAGTGTCAGTACAGCATGTGCAGCCTTCGGGGATGTCTGGCATCGTCAAGGCAACACCCTCTCCAGAGATTAAATCTCCAGACTTCTGACGGGGTGGTGGAATTGGCATTCAGCAGAATGAAGTAAGGGCGGGGAACTAGGAATCTGCTTCTTAAGAGAGTTTACCCAATCTTTATTATTTTATTGCTCCCTTGACCCTTCAGTTGAAGATTTATCTGTTGCTGCCAATTCTTCAGAGTTTTGACGACTCTACAGAATAAACTGGGGCCAGGCACAGTGGCTCACTCCTTTAATCACAGCACTTTGGGAGGCCGAGGTGGGAGGACTGCTTGAGGCCAGGAGTTCAAGACCAGCCTGGGCATCACAGAAAGACCTCATCTCTACAAAAATAAAAAAAAGACTTAGCCAGGTATGATTGTGTGTGCCTGTAGTCCCAGATACTTGGAAGGCTGAGGCAGGAAGATGACTTGAGCCCAGGAGTTCAAGGTTAAACTGAGCTATGATTGCACCACTGCACTCCAGTTTGGGCAACAAGAGTGAGAAAAAAAAGAAAGAGGCCGGGCATGGTGGCACGCCTGTAACCCTAGCACTCTGGGAGGCCGAGGTGGGTGGATCCTTTGAGCTCAGGAGTTCAAGACCAGCCTGAGCAAGAGCAAGACCCCATCTCTACTAAAAAATTAGAAAGAAATTAGCTGGACAACTAAAAATATATATAGAGAAAATTAGCCAGACATGGTGGTGCATGCCTATAGTCCCAGTTACTCGGGAGGCTGAGGCAGGAGGATTGCTTGAGCCCAGCAGTTTGAGGTTGCTGTGAGCTAGGCTGATGCCATGGCACTCTAGCTTGGGCAACAGAGTGAGATTCTGTCTCAAAAAAAAAAAAAAAAAGAATAAATTGGGTTGTTCTTCGGATTTCCACATGGTATACTTTTTCAGATCCACTAAATCAATCGCCATGCAAGCATTTGCTTTTCAGCTTGCAAAACTTGCTGCTATTGTCTTCTTCCTATTCTCTCCATTCTTGTGCATTTATGCTTTTAAAAAAAATGGGGTGGGATTTTTGGGAGCGAGTGAAATTAGATGTGAGTATTCAAGTCATCAATTTAACTCAGAACTCTTATAATTTATATAAGCCAAAGTATTAAATAGTAATGTTTCTCCTACATACAACCTAATGAAGTTCTAAATAATAACAAAAATAAACTATAAAGTAAGCAAATACAAAAAAGAAAATGTAAGTGACACAGACAAGAAATACTCTGCAAAGAGTTGTTATAACAATACGCCTCCTGACGTGATGCAATGGGAAGTACACAATATCAAGGAATAATTCTTGCCAAAAATGCTGAATCTGCACATACCCAAGCATTTAGACCAAACCATCAGGAAAATGCAAATCAAAACCACAATTAGATACAGTCTCACCCCAGTTACAAGGGCTATGATCAAAAAGTCAAAAACTAACATGCTAGTAAAGATGTGGAGAAAGGGGGATTCTTATACTCTGTCAGTGGGAATACAAATTTGTACAACTACTATGGAAAATAGTATGGAGGTCCTAAAACCAATATGTTAAAGAAATATCTGCAAACTCAAGTTTATTGCAGCACTACTGACAATAGCCAAGATATGGAATCAACCTAAGTGTCTATCCATGGATGAATGGATAAGGAAAGTGTGGTATTTATACACAATGAAATGGTAGTCCACCACAGAAAGGAATAAAATCCTGTCATTTTCAGCAATATGAATGAGCATGGAGGGCATTATATTAAGTGAAATAAGCAAGACTCAGAAAGACAAATACCATCACTCTGCACAACATAGCAAGAACCTGTCTCTAAAAAAATAGAAAAATTAGCTGGACATAATGGTGTGCACTTGCAGTCCCAGCTACTCAGGAGACTGAGGCAGGAGGATTGCTTAAGGCCAGGAAAGTGAGGCTGCAATGAGCTGTGATCACCCCACTGCAGATTAGATCAAGTAAAAGAAAGAATCTCTGAACTTAAAGATAAGTCATTTGAATTACTCAATCAGGGGTGGGGCAGGGGGAGAAAGAAGAATGAGAAAGAGTGAAAGAAGGCTACAAGACATATAGGACACCATTAAGTGAACAAATATTCCTATTATGGGAATGCCACAAGGAGAAGAAAAGGGAAAAGGTGTAGAAAACCAATTTAATGAAATAATAGCTGAAAACTTCCAAAGTCTGAGGAAGAGATATGGACATCCAAATCTAGGAAGCTCAAAAGTCCACAAATAGGTTGAACTCAAAAAGGTCCTTCCTCAGGCACATTATTATAATCAAATTGTGAAAGGTCAAAGACAGGCCAGGCACAGTGGCTCATACCCATAATCCTAGCACTCTGGGAGGCCAAGGCAGGAGGATTGCTTGAGCTCAGGAGTTTGAGATCAGCCTTAGCAAGAGTAAGACCCCATCTCTACTAAAAATAGAAAAATTATCTGGGCATCATGGAACATATCTGTAGTCCCAGCTACTGAGGAGGCTGGGGAGGCTGAGGCAGAAGGATCGCTTGAGCCCAGGAGTTTGAGGTTGCTGTGAGCTATGGTGACACCACGGCACTCTAGCCAGGGCAACAGAGTGAGACTCTGTCTCAAAAAAAAAAAAATTAATAATAATAATAATAATAAAAATAAAAAGACAGAGTCTCACTCTGTTGCCCTGGCTAGAGTGCCGTGGTGTCATCATAGCTCACTGCAACCTCAAGCTCCTGGGCTCAAGTGATCCTTCTGCCTCAGCCTCCCCAGTAGCTGGGACTACAGGTGCGTGCCATGATGCCCAGATAATTTTTCTATATATACTTTTAGCTATCCATATAATTTCTTTCTATTTTTAGTAGAGACAGGGATCTCGCTCTTGCTCAGGCTGGTCTCGAACTCCTGAGCTCAAACAATCCACCCGCCTTGGCCTCTTAGAGTGCTAGGATTACAGGCGTGAGCCACGGCGCCCAGCCGAGACTCTGTCTTAAAAAAAAAAAAAAAATAGAAACTGAACCCCCTCTTCTCACTCCCCATTTCATAAAAAAAGTAAAATAACTAATCATCAGGGAAATGCAAATCAAACCCACAATGAAATATCATCTCACCCAAGTTAGAAAGGCTATTATCAAAAAGTCAAAAAATAAATGCTGGTGAGACTATAGAGAAAGGGGAACTCTTACACTGTTGGTGGAAATGTAAATTAGTAGAGTCATTATGGAAAACAGTATGGAGATTCCTCAGGAAAGGAGAAATAGAACTGCCATATGATCCAGTAATCCCACTACTGGGTATATATCCAAAGGAAAGGAAATCAATATGTCAAAAAGACATCTACACCCTCATATTTATTGAAGCACTATTCACAGCAGCCAAAATGTGTAATCAACCTAAGTGTCCATCAACAGATGAATGGATAAAGAAAATGTTATATATACAATGTAATACAATTTTTTGAATACTATTTAGGTATAAAAACCACAAAAGTCTGCCATTTGTGGCAACATAGATGAGCTTGGACGACATTATAAGTGAAATAAGCCAGGCACAGAAAGATAAATACAGGATGTTCTCACTCATATGTAGAAGCTAAAAAAATCAATCTCCTAGAAGTAGAGAGTAGAATAGTGGTTATTGGAGGCAGGGAAGTGTAGGGGGAAAAGGGGGATAGCCAAAGATAAGTTAACAGATACAAAAGTACAGCTAGATAGGAGGAATAAGTTCTAGTGGTCTATAGTACTATAGGGTGACTATAATTAACAACAATTTATTGTATATTTTCAAATAGGCAGAAGAGCAAATTTTCAATGGTCTCAACACAAATGATAAATGTGTGAGGTAATGGATATGCTAATTACCCTGATTTGATCATTACATTGTATACATGTATCAAAATATCACATTGTGCCCCATAAATATGTATAATTATGTCAATTAAAAATAAAAGCAAAATAAAAACAATTTATATAACAAAAAGATTAAAAAAGAGCTGATTCCTTTTTTATTGGTGAGTGGTATTCCATTATATGGATGCCTTACAGTTTGCTTATGCGTTCATCTGTTGATGGACATTTGGGTTATTTTCAGGTTTTGGTTATTATAAACAAAGCCGCTGTGATCATTCAGGTATAAATTATCATATGAATATATGCTTTCATTTCTCTTAAATAAACAGCTAGGAGTGGTCATATGGTAGATGTATGCTTAACTTTTTAAGAAACTGACAAACTGTTTCCAAAGTGATTGTATCACTTTACATTTCAATAAACACTGTTTCAGTTACTGTACATCTTTGCAAACATTTCTTATGGTCAGTATTGTTACTTGTAGACATTCCAATGGATGTAAAATGTGTGGTAATATCTTATTGTGGTTTTAATCTGAATTTCCTTACTGATGATTTTGCACATTTTTCATGTTCTTATTTACTATCTACATGTCTTCTTTGAAGTTTCTGTTAAAATTCTTTGCCCATTTTTTTGCATTCCAATTATTGAGATTTGAGTGTTCTTTTCATATTCTGGATACAAGTCCTTTATCAGATATGTGATTTAAAATAGTTTATCCAAGTCTGTGGCTGGTCACTTCTTTGTCTTAACAGACTCTTCTGAAGCACAAAAGTTCTTAATTTTTATCAAATCCAATTTGATTATTTTTCTCTTATTCATTATGCTTCTATAAAATTTTGCCTGACACAAAATCACAAAGATTTTCTCCTTTGAGAACTTTGATAGTTAAAAAGATTTCTTTTCTTTTTTTTTTTTTTTTTGAGATAGGGTCTTGCTCTGTCACCCTGGCTACAGTGGAATGGCATCATCACAGCTCACTGCAACCTCAAACTCCTGGGCTCAAGCGATCCTCCTGTCTCAGCTTCCTGAATAGCTGTGACTATAGGTGTGCGGCACCACGCCTGGCTGATTTTTCTATTTTTTTTAGAGACAGGGTCTCGCTCTTGCTTAGGCTGATCTCAAACTCCTGACCTGAAGTGATCCTCCCACCTCAGCCTCCCAAAATGCTAGGATTACAGGCGTGAGCCACTGCATCTGGCCTGTTGTTTAAAATTTTACATTTAGTTTTATGCTCCATTTTGAGATAGCTTATGTATAATGCAGTTGAAGGATTGTTTTGTTTGCTTGTTGTATATGGAATTCCAGCATCATTGTTAAAAGACTATCCTTTCTCCACTAAATTGCCTTTACACATTTGTCAACAATTAATAAATAATAAATGTGTGTGTCTATTTCTGGACTGTGTTTTTTTCACACCATCAGGTAAGCACTAATATTCCTGGATTCTATTCTGTGCCATTTATCTATTTGTCAACCTTTATGTCAATACCACACTAATTACAGTAGCCCTAGAAGTCATAATATCAGAGTGTTTAAGTCCTTCAACTTTCTTCTTTTTTTTTTTTTTAATTTTTGAGACAGGGTCTCACTTTGTTGCCTGGGCTACAGTGCAGTGGCATCATCGTAGTTCACTACAACCTTGAATACCCCGGCTCAAATTCCTCCAGCCTCAGCCTCCCAAGCAGCTGGGACCCCAGGTTCATGCCACCGTGCCTGGCTAATTTTCTTCATTGTTTTTTAGAGATGGGGGTCTCACTGTGTTGCCCAGGCTGGTCTTACACTACTGGCCTCAAGTGATCCTCCCACCTCAGTCTCCCAGAGAGCTGAGATTACAGGCATGAGCCACTGTACCCAGCCTGTCCATTTCTTCTAAATAGGATAAATACTAAGATTTTTTTTCCTAAGGATCATTCCTATATTTTCAGTTGAGTTGATAATCTGTTGCTACCTTTATAAAATAAAAATATATAATGTAACTGTAAAGCTTAGTTTGCAATTTTCTTTTTTTTTAAATTTTTAATATTTTGAGACAGGAATCTGGCTACATTACCCGGGTTGGTTTTGAACTCCTGGGCTCAAGCAGTTCTCTTAGCCTCTCGAGTATCTGGGACTATAGGTCCATGCTACTGCACCCGGCTTCTGCAATCTTCCATCATATAATACATTCACTTTATTTATTTGAAACTCCATATTTGAGCTGGGTGCAGTGGCTAACACCTGTAATCCCATAGACTTGGGAGGCTGAGGTGGGAGGATTTCTTGAGGCCAAAATGAGCTGTGACTGCGCCACCCTACTTGTTGCTTGGGCAACACAGTGAGACCTCATCTTTAAAAACATATTTTTAAAAAACCCTCTATAT
Source organism: Lemur catta (assembly GCF_020740605.2). NCBI lineage: Eukaryota > Metazoa > Chordata > Mammalia > Primates > Lemuridae > Lemur > Lemur catta. The sequence continues at coordinate 6,474,072 of NC_059144.1, read as the reverse complement.
TCATTTTTATATAAATATCAAAAAATAGTGACTTTTATGGCTTACTTAAAATGTAAGTGAGGAAAACAGATATGTGCCATACTAATGGCTGGTTTTAATGGTTTTCCAAGGAAATGTTATTAATTTAAAAAGACAGTTCCAAGAAATTTAATAGAATCCCCAGCAATGATTATTTCTGAAATGTGTAAGATTGGGTATTTTTTGGTTTTTTTCTTGAGACAGAGTCTCACTCTGTAGCCTGGCCTAGAGTGCCATGGCATCAGTCTAGCTCGCAGCAACCTCAAACTCTGGGCTCAAGCAATCCTCCTGCCTCAGCCTCCTGAGCAGCTGGGACTACAGGTGCGCACCACCATGCCCAGCTAATTTTTTTTTTTTTTTTGGTATTTTTAGTTGCCTGGCTAACTTGTTTCTATTTTTAGTAGGGATGGGGGTCTTGATCTTGCTCAGGCTGGTCTCAAACTCCTGACCTCAAGTGATCCTCCCACCTTGGCCTCCCAGAGTGCCAGGATTACAGGCCTGAGCCACCACACCTGGCCCGATGTGTAAGATTTGAAACATAATTATAAAAGGCTAACAACCAAAAGGATTCATCCTTGGTTTTTCCTTTTTTAAAAAAATCCAGACAATTTGTCACATCAAGAAAGTTCCAACATGTCCTCAACGGGTTTCTTAGGGTTTTCTTCCAGGTCTGTCTTAATTCTGCAGACTCACGCAGTTTCCACCCCAACTCATCTCTTACCAGGTTCATGCCTCCAAACACCAGAGGCCAATAAAGTGAGCCTTGATATCACCTTCAAGGTAAACAACTACTGTGGGCAGATTCCTATCAGGATAATTGGGTATGCAGATTGTTGAAATGGCTTTGATAAATTTGACATTAGGAAACTTCCTGGAAAGTCCACTGAGGTTTTGATTTATCAGGACACAGAGGAATCCCTTGTTTGTAAAGATGCAAGATTACCCACAAGTCCTCACCAGCTTAGGTAAATTCTTGAACGTAGTCCTTTCCTGAGATCTCCAAAACTTCTCCAGATTTATTCTTCAGCTTAGTTGCTTTCCACTAAAAAGCAGTTTTTGCTGCCTGAACATTTCAATAGCATGTTCATCCTCCTCGTTAAATCTGTTGCCATTTAAATTAAATTAAACTTTTTAATGAAATTAAATTTTATTTAAATTAAGAGATCCTTCAACTGTTCCAAAGTCATATCTTCATAGGTTAACACTGACTGGTGAAGGACTTGCTGCTCCTCCTCTTCTACCTCCTTTTCTAATTCTTTTAGACTTTCCTTTGAGGGCACGATGTTCCTTTTACATAAGATACCATTCCAGCGAGTGTCTGGATTGAGGTCTTATAGCTTGACTCCAGTCACTCAAGTCAGTCACGCTGTACCTTTCTATTAGGTTTCTTTTTCTTCTTTTTTTTTGAGACCCAAAAAAAGACCCTCAGGTCTTGCTCTGTTGCCTGGGCTAGAGAGCAGTGGCATCATCATAGCTCACTGCAACCTCAAACTCCTGGGCGGAAGGAATCTGCCTTCCTCAGACTCTCAAGTAGCTGGAACTACAGGTGTATGCCACCATGCCTGGCTAATTTTTCCATTTTTTTTAGAGATGGGGTCTCGCTCTTGCTCAGGCTGGTCTTGAACTCCTGGCCTCAAGCAATCCTCCTGCCTCAGCTTCCCAAATTGCTAGAATTGCAGGCATGAGCTACTGTGGCCCACCTGTATTTTTAAATCAGGTAGTGTCTTCCAGCTTTGTTCTTTTCAAGAATTTTTAGCTATTGTGTGCTGGGTGTAGTGGCTCATGCCTGTAATCCTAGCACTCTGGGAGGCTGAAGCAGGATTGCTTGAGCTCAGGAGTTTGAGGTTGCAGTCAGCTACAATGACGCCACTGCACGCTAGCGTGGGTGATGGAGTGAAACCCTGTCTCAAAAAAAAAAAAAAAAGAAAGAAAAGAAAAAAAGGAATTCTTAGCTATCATGCGTTCTTTAAAATTTCATATGAATTATAGGATGCATTTTGCCGTTTCTGCATGGAATAAATTTTGGGTCTTGGTATGGATCACACTGACTTTGTATATAGCTTTGTGTGGTATTGCCATTTTAATATATTCCTCTTATGCATGAACCTGGATGGGATGTCTTTTCATTTATTTAGGTCTTCTTTTCTTTCAATGATGTTTTTTCTCAGTGTACACATTTTGTACCTCCTTGGTTAAATTTATTCATAAATATTTTATTGATGGTATTGAAAATGGAATTTTTAATTCCATTTTTGGACTGCTTATTGATAGTGTATAGACATATAACTGACTTTTGTTGATTTTGTATCTTGATTTTGCTGAATTCATTTATGAACTCTTAAGTGTGTATGTGTATTCTTTAGGGTTTTCCATATATAAGATGCCATTTGCAAATGGAGACAGTCCTGCTTTCTTCCAATTTAGATATTGTTTCTTTCTTGCCTTTGGCTAGAACTTTCAGTACTACATTGAGTAGAAGTGGCAAAAGCAAGCATCTTTGTCTTGTTCTCATCTTAGGTGAAAAGCTTTAATTTTTTTTACCATTTAATATGGTAAAATGATACTGTGGGCTTTTTATACATGGTCTGTATTATGTTGAAGTAGTTTCCTTCTACTCTTAGATTTTTTCAAGTCATGATTTAGTGTTGAATTTTGTCAAAAGCTTTTTCTGTATTGAGATGATCTTTTTCCCCCTTCATCCCATTACGGTGGTATATTACAATGATTTTTGTACATTGAGTCATCCTTGCATTCTTGGGGAAAAACCATCTTAGTCATGGTGTATATTCCTTTCAACATGGTGCTGAATTGTTTGCTAGCATTTTGTTGATTTCTGCATCTATATTCACAAAACATATTCTGCAGTTTTCTTTTATACTGTCTTTATGTGGCTTCGGTTTTAGGGTACTTCTAACATCATAGAATGAGTTAGGAAGTTTTCCCTCCTCTTTATTTTTAGGAGCTTGTTAATTCTTTTTAACATGTGTGATAGAATCCACTGGGGAGGCCGCCTGGTTGTGGGAGGTTTTTGGCTGTTTCAATCTTACTTGTTACAGATCTATTCAGATTTTCTATTTCTTTGTTAGTTTTAGTAGTTTGTTTCTAGAAATTCATCCATTTCATCTACATCTTCCGATTTGTTCATGTGCAGGTATTCATAGTAGTGTCTGATACTTGGGGGTTTTTTTGTTTTTGAGAGTCTTACTCTGTCTCCTGGGCTGGAGTGCAATGGCGTCATCATAGTTCAGTGCAACCTCAAACTCCTGGGCTCTTGCAATCCTGCTGCCTCAGCCTCCTGAGCAGCTGGGAATACAGGTGCACATCTCCTGTTCTCAGTGATTCTCCTGTTTTGGCCTCCCAAAGTGCTAGGATTACAGGTGTGAGCCACCATGCCAGGCCTCTTTTTTGTTTCTTAAGTTATACAATTAGGTTATTGATTTGAGATGTGTTAATATTTATAGCTATACATATCTCCCTGATCAGTGCTTTCATTCCATCCCATAAGTTTTAACATGTTGTCTTTTTATTTTCACTTTTCTCAAGTTATTCTCCAATTTCTCTTGATATCTTCTCTGGCCAACTGGCTGTATGTTTTAATTTCCACACATTTGTGACCTGTCCAGTATGTTCAGACCTTGCAGCCCAGTAATTTCACCTCTAAGTATATGGCCATCAGGTATATGAGCAAAATTGCACCAAAAGTGAAATCCAGAATGTTCATTTCTGGCTATTAATAGCCCCCAAATTTAAATTACTGAAATTATTGATATATTGGAGTGTAGTCATCTAATAAAACACTACACATCAGCCAGTGGGTGGTTGCTCACGCCTGTAAACATAGCACTCTGGGAGGCTGAGATGAGAGGATTGCTTAAGCTCAGGAGTTGGAGACCAGCCTGAGCAAGAACAAGACTCCATGTCTACCAAAAATAGAACAAAATTAGCTGAGTGCAGTGTTGTGCACCTGTAGTCCTAGCTACTCGGAGGCTGAGGCAGGAGGATCACTTGAGCTCAGAAGTTTGAGGTTGCAGTGAGCTATGATGATACCACTGCATTCTACCCGGGTCAAGAGAGACTTAGTCTCAAACAACAACAACAAACAATACTTCCAAAACCAAAAGCACTATACATCAGGGAACATGAATAAACTATACAACGTGAATGACTGAATCTTACAAATATAATACAGTAGTTCCCTCACCCCCACTTTTCTGCAGTTTTGCTTTTTGACATTTCAGCTACGTATGGTAGAATATTTCAAGAGACCACATTCTACTTTTACTACAGTAAATTGCTATAATTTATTATCATTGTTAAATCTCTTACTGTGCCTAATTTATAAATTAAATTTTGTCATATTCATGTATAGGAAAAAGTACTATATATAGAATTTGGTACTATCCAAGATTCCAGGCATGTGTGGACCTTGGAATCTATTCCCCAACACATACTGAATAACTTCATCTATTTAGAGTTTGTAGAACAGGCCAAACTAAATTATGTGATTAGGGTTGTATGTTTAGGTACTTAAACCTATAGGCAAGAGAGTGTTTTCTATATAAGTCAGAATAGTGATTACATTTGGGGAGAATGGAGAGTGTGCCGACTGGGAGGACAAGGGTGCTTCCTAGGTGTCATCCATATCCTATTTCTTGTTACAGTTGGTTATTTCATGAACATTGGTTTTGTGGTAATTCACTGAGCTGTACATTTGAGATAATCCAGTGAAGTGTGCCTTTTTTGTGCTCTATTTCACAATATAAAAGATAAGCAAAAGTACATCCTTTAGAGAGTAACCTACCTTCAATCCAGGTCTCAGAATTTTCAGTGTACCAAGCCACATGGGTTCATTGTAAGGAAAAATTCATGAAACACACACAGAAGCAAATCATCATGAGTGTTGACAGCAGGGACAAAAAAATGTGAAATTAGACCCACAAAGACTTTGGATACTGGAATTAACACATACGGAATATAAAATCAACAAATCTTTGATAAGACTGATTTTTAAAAAGGGAAGGCAAAACTTAATATTAATGAAGAAAAGATGCTTCAAAAATTAGCTTTTAAGGCCAAGCTTGGTGGTTGACACCTGTAATCCTAGCACTCTGGGAGGCCAAGGCAGGAGGATCACTTGAGCTCAGGAGTTCGAGACCAGCCTGAGCAAGAGCGAGACGCCCTTCTCTACTAAAAATAGAAAAAAATAGCCGGGCATGGTGGCAAGTGCATGTAGTCCCAGCTACTTGGGAGGCTGAGGCAGGAGGATCCCTTGAGCCCAAGAGTTTGAGGTTGCTGTGAGCTAGGCTAATGCCATGGCACTCTAGCTTGGGTGACAGAGTGAGACTCTGTATAAGGAAAAAAAAAATTAGCTTTTAAGTGGGTATTTTGACCTTTAGGCCAAAAGTTTATAAAGAAAGATTAAATGTATAAATTCTCAGAAACTTGTAACTTACCATAACAGCTCACATTTTATTGCTGAGTTCTACTAAGAAACAAATAATTCTAATTCAGTGTATGGAAAGAACACTCCTTAGTCTCACTTTAAGGAACTAGCCTTACTTTGAAACCAAAACTTGGCAAAGACGATATAAGAAAATTATAATTCATTAACAACACATGAGCATGGATTTGAAAAAAATGCTTAAACCAAATATTGGCAAAACAAATTAAGAAATTTATAGAAAGATAAATTATGAGTAAGGTGGATTGATCTAAGAAATGAAAATGTACCATGCATTAACAGAAAATCAAAGTCATGTGATATGACATTCTGGTCAATGACAAACTGCATATACAACGGTAGTCCCATAAGATTATAATGGAGCTGAAAAAATCCTATTGCCTAGTGACATAGCTGTCATAACTTAGCACATTATTCACATGTGGTGATGCTGGTGTAAACAAAGCTACTGCTTTGCCGACTGTATAAAAGTATGGCAGATACAATTATGTACAGGACACTTAATACTTGATGATAAATGACTGTTATTGGCTTATGTACTTACTATGCTTTTTATTGTTATGTTAGAGCGTAGTCCTTCTATTATTTAAAAAAAAAAGTCAACTGTAAACAGCCTCGGGGAGGTCCTTCAGGTGGTATTCCAGAAAGCACTGTTCTCTTGGAGGATGGCTCCATGTGTTACTGCCTTTGAAGACCTTCCAGTAGGACAAGATGTGGAGGTGGAAGACAGCGGTGAGCCCAACCCTGTGTAGACCTAGGCTAATGTGTATGTTTGCATCCTCATTTTTAATGTGTTTTAAAAAAGACAAAAAACTTATAGAAGGATATAAATTTAAAAAGCTAAGTATTATGATACAAGAGTCAAAAATTTGTTAAAAATTAAAAAGCTTATACAGTTGTAACACTAAGCTTATTATTGAAGAAAGAAAAATTTTAGAAAATAAATTTAGTGTAACCTAAGTATACAATGTTTATAAAAGCTATAGTACAGTAGCGTGCTAGGCCTTCACATTGACTCACCACTCACTCACTCACCTGGAGCAACTTCCAGTCCTACAAGCTGCATTCATGGCAAATGCCTTATACAGATGGTACGTACCATTTTTGTGTTGTACGCCTTATTATTACTGTACCTTCTCTGTTCAGATACACAAATATCCCTGCATTACAATTGCCTACAATGTTCAGCATAGTAATATGTTGTACAGGTTTGTAGTTTAGGAGCAATAGGCCCTACACGCCATACAGCCCAGCTGTGTTAACAGGCTATACCATCTAGGTTTATGTAATTATACTCTGATGTGCAGATAGCAACGAAATCACGTAACAACACATTTCTCAGAACACATCCCGATAGTTAAGCGATACATGACTATAATGTAATACATTACTTGGATTTTTTTTTTTTTTTTGTATAGATGTGGTCTTGCTATGTTGCCTAGGGTGGTCTCAAACTCTTAGCCTTAAGGGATCTTCCCTCCCAAAGTGCTGGGGTTACAGGCATGAGCCACTGCACCCAGCCTGCTTTTAACTGATTTAAAGGAGAAAAATCCCATGTTTCAATGGAAGCAGAAAAAGAACTAATAAGATCAGACATTCATTTGTGATCAAAAAACCCAGAAACTACTTCATGGTTGGAAAAGGAACCTCCCTTACCTGCTAGTTATCTAACAAGAACCTACAAGCAAATGTTTCTTGATGAAACACTGAAAACACAGAGGTGTCCCCCAACACCATTTGTGTTTAATAATAATGTACTGGAGATATTAGGAAGATCAGTAAGAAAAAGAAAGGCCCAAGAACTAAAAAAGGAAGAACACTGAAGATGATGTAGGTGTGAATGTAGGAAATTCAAGAGTCCAGATTAAAGATTTGGCAAGGATGCTGGATACATAATGTGCAGAAATCAATTGTTTCTATATTGCAATAGAAATTGTAGTTATGATGGACACTGAAAACTTCAAAAGTAAGTAACCTAGTAATCCCCTGTTGCAGCCAGCCTTGAGGGCTCCCTCCTGTTCAGCACCAGATCCACTTAGTTCGTGCTGGGCCTGTGGACACACAGCTCCTTGCCCTTTCTGCCTCCTTGGGGCTTGCTCAGAACAGAGGCCTCCCTTATCTGGCTCTGGCTCCAGGGTAACGGCACTGCTGGGCCCTGGGTAGCCATCCATGGTGTCTGGCTCATCATCACCCTCAGGTACCACGGAGGCCTGCAGACCCTATCATATGCCTGCAAGATGGAAGTCCCTCTCAGCACCTTTCACGGGCCTGTGCTTGGGGTGTCTCTTTCCTAGAGAACCTCCTGGACCTTGAGGATAGCAGCTCTGCATCCCTTCCTCAGGGAAACATTCCTGGACAGGTTAAACTTCCTACTGTAGGCTCTCCTGGATTCCTGTTGCCAGTTTAGATTTCCTGTTGGCCCAGGGGACTATCTCTTCAGTAAACATGCTCCAGGAGTGGGGCAACGTAGCTGAGTGTCTAAATACCCACCAGAGCCAAGTGCAGTGCCAGGAACATGGTAAGCAAACTATTTCCATTAGAAGGTAGGCCTTTGAGCCCCAGGCACCTAGTACATTCGCTGCTTCGGTCCCTGGGGACTGCTGGGCAGGCATAGAGAGAGGCAGAGAGGCAAAGGAAGAGCTCTGCCATTGCCAAGTACCTGCCCTCCTTTGAGCTATGCCAGCACTGCTCACCCACAGCAACAACTGACATGTCCATGTGCTCCAGGGGCCTTGGCTCCCGCTTGGAGTGCAAGGTCTGTGTCTGGGTGGCCAGGGGTGGTGTGGGGCACTGCACTACAAGATTCCCACGGCAATCTCAATCCACATTGCTCCATGCAGCCTCCTGGTCAACAGAGCAGACAGCCCCTCAGCCAGCCTCACCTCTCAGAGTGGACTCTGTTCTCTTAGAGATTCCAGGGCCTGGATTATGGTCCTGTTCCACAATGGCCTGGACATGCTGGCTTCTGGGCATGTAGCTTTCCTGAACACACACACTGAACAGTACACTTGAGCCTGTGAGGCAGATGAGAACCACACACCTCAGCAACGGGGGAGTTGGGGGAATTGATTCTGATGCCAAAAAGCAAATGAATGCATGAAAAAGATATTTTGTTCAAATTAATGGTTTTATTTCCATCTTTAACACTAGCAGATGAGTCCAAAACAGACTGATGTCCATGGATATAGTTTAAATGTAACAAAGAAAGAGCTGAACTATGTACATTGAGAAAAGGAAGGGATTTTTTCATACCAATCTTTTCCTAGTTTGCAGTTTCTGAACAGTAGAAACTAATCACGTTTTACCAATTTAATTTAGGATGAAGTAATACAAGTTTTATGAACAACCACTTAAGTTGTCTTTAAGGATAAAATTTAAAGAAACCTGGAAATGGGTACTACCATGCTTATTAGTGGACTGCATGGTCACCTTGACTCCTGAAGTCTGGGCATCATTAGAGTGCAACAAGAGCATTTCCATGAAGTCCAGAGGAACTTAATGGTAATGATGTCCAAGTGGAGGGCAGACACATTACACATCACAATGATGAGCACTAACGCTCCTGCCCTCTTCGATTCCAAGTAGAAAATTATTACTTTCATTCAAACTAATTATAAGGGAGCCAAACAGTTAAAAGTCAGAATGAAGAATAAAACTATTTTCTTTTCACATAGAGAAGGGACACTCCTTCAGCCCCATTTAAAGTGAATTCTGTGCTGAGTCCCTGCTCCTTCAGAAGGGTAAACTGAAGGTCAGTTATTGCTAGCAAAGCCAGAAGTGGCCCCTTTCCCACTTTGAAGATGTTTCAAACGAAAAGGCTGTTGGTTTGGCTTGAAGCCCTGTGAGGAAGGAGTGTGGAGGTGGAGGCAGGCTGGTGCTGCAAGGCCTCTCCTCTATCAGCCACCCCCATGCCCTGTGCTGTTAGGGGCAGCTTGGGCCACTTTGCTGCCTCTGAGAGAACTTGAGGCTTCCACACACTTGTGGAGTGGAGCAGAGGTTGTTATCTGGGCCCCTTGGGGAGGATAAGTCATCCAAAACCTATGGAGCAGTCAAAAGCCCAAAGGATCAAAGCCCACCTGGGCAGAAGAGCAGCTTCTGAAACAAATGCCAATGGGTGGGTGGATGAAAAAGCCACGTCAGTACCAAGTCTGGTGGGCCAAGTTCTTTGAAACATAGGGCAACAGAGACTTGGGTGAAAGCATGGAAGTGAGCGGCTGATAAGGCCACGACTACTGCTACCACCTCCCAGTGTCTACTCCAGGGCAGACATCAGGCAGTGGGAAGTGAGGAGCTGAGGAGTAGAGGGCACGTGGCGAACACAGGGTGGATTTATCAGAACAGAGAGAGGACACTCAAATACGTGCCTGTCCTATTTACCTTGCACGTCCTGTGCCAGGTGAAGGACACTGGGGCATGGGTAAGGTTCCTGAGAACAGTTGGTGAACAGAGATGGGGTGGGATGGGCACTGCTCCACAGGTGACATTAGGCCTCCGAGGGTGACACTAACAGTGCTACATCTCCTGGGCTGCTGAGAAGTAGGTAAAGAACGGGCTTATTGCACTTTTTCGATCTTAGGGAACAAGGGCTTGCCCTGCAGAGGTTCTCTTGATTTGCAGAAATCTCTGCATATCAATGATAAGGTGCAGGCAGAATCATGGGTGACCTCTGACTCTCAAGGGAAGAAGAAAAAGTCCAGTGGTTGGTATTTCCAGGGCCTCTGGGGGCCACTCTTGCACCTGGGATCCTCGAGCTGGGTGGACCGTGTCTGGCTTGGTCAATGTGTGGCAGGCACACTGGTCGACTGGCAGACGCGTGGGATGAAAGGTGGCGTGCTGGGAGAGCTGGGGCAAACTTTCCAAACAGGGAAAACTTCTTGGCAAACGTGCAGGTTCCGGAAACAGAGTGGAACCACAATTCTCTAGTCCAACGTGCCTGACTCCCTTTCTCCTACTCTGGAATCAGACCACCCCAGGAACAGGAATGTAGAGCCTGGCCTGGGACAGCCCTGGGTCCAGCTCCACAGCATCAAACTGGAGAAACAAAAGGATCTAAGAGGGGGCTGGAAACAAAAGAGCAGTTTACACATCAGATGTTGGTTTGGAAATAGTCTTTTTGAGCTCAGGAAAATGGAGGCAGATACCATACGGAGAACCCAGCCAGGCTGTCTGTCTGTCCATCCGTCTCTCCTGAGCAGCTCTAAACACTTCATATATAAATGGGGTGGTACCGTTTGTGGTTGATCTTTTTCCTACAAGTTGGACAAGTGTTAGCATTCTTAAGAGAATCACGGAGGCACTGGCTACAGAAGACATGGCCACATTCTGTAGAAACAATGAGACGTCCATTCTGCACAATCTAGAAGACATTGAAAGGAACAGCCTTCACGTTTGCCCTTGTCCAAGAGCAGCAGCAGTCCCCACAGAATCCTACCCCTGCCCATCCCTAAGAGGACCAATGAGAGGGAATGAGGGGCCAGGACGGCAGCAGGAAAAGCAGGGAGATGGTCTGGAGAACTAAGGATACCTGCTTGCAGTCTCAGTAAGACAAGTATGGGTGGTCTCTGCTAAATGGACAGCAAGAGGCAGGAGTTATAGTCCCCCAGTGGTGGCAGCTCAAGAGGGTTATAAGGGGCCGCAGTAAATGCTAGTATCTTTTGGTTAGGGCTAGGACAGGGGACACAAAAAACTGATGCATTTGCATCAGGAAGCGCAGGGCATACAGGGGCTCAAGTTGAAGGCTGCAGGGCCCAAGGAGAAACTGGCACATTCTCCCTCCACACAGAGATATACAACAAGCCATGGCCTGGGCATGACTGCAGGCAAGTGTGTTAAATCCCACCTAAGGAGAAGATCTTATCTAACTCTTTCACTCAATCAGTTTAGGAACCAAAAGTAGAGAAGATACAGCTTAGTTTACTTACCTCTGAGTATCCGTCCATGCAGATCGGACAACTGACAGTACCAGATGGCCTAAGATCACAGTGCTTCACATCAGTTTCTCAGTAAACTCAAACATTCAATTGCACCCTATAAGTGGCCTTGGTATAAGCCGCCTGTATCCCCTACAAGAGTCCTTCCCCACTGGCCACCTCTGACTCTGCCTTAGCACTGACATCCAGGACACTTTCGGGAAAGCTGACTGTCCCAAGGGGGTGTGGCGGGTGACCAAAAGAAAGGGGAGAAGAGAGACTGGATCAAAGGGCAGACAACTCAAGTCACCCTGCCCTCCCCCACCCCCCAGCCTCTGCTCACACAGAGAGCCCCTCCTCTAGAATCCCAGTCTGGGGCGAGGGATGTGACTGCCACCCCTCAAGCATTCCTGCTGCAGGAGGCTGGGGGCACCAGGCCTGTTCACACCCACCTTGTCAGTGCCTGGCACACCCTGGTCGCTGTGGGAATAGCTAAGCTCAGCTATGGATCCAGTTCCAACCACATCCAATCACCGGGCAGATGCCTGGCCAAGCCCCCCTAGACCCAAGGACTCACGAATTTGCTGAAAAGTACAGTATTTCTATACCCTGGCCTTCCACCCCAAGCATGGTAGCAACAGACCAGGGGACAAATGGTGGTACCTCACTCCTGTAGCACCTTCATCCCTGGCATTTCTGGGAGTGTGGGTGGTCACATATACGTCTCTGTCTCTGGACAGTTCCTCATCGTCACTGCTCACCACACAGCTGTCAGCATGGTCCTGGCGCAGCCTCCTGGCATTCCTCCTTGGCCTTCTTCTTTCTAAGGTGAGAGTCACATTTTCAAATTGGAGGGTCCTACTCTCACCATCCTCACCACTCCACCCTGATCCCTCTAAAAACCCTCCTCCTTCCCTGCCTGGGATGCCCAGAGAGAAACTGCTGCTATGTCTAGCTACACCCCAAAAGAGGTCCTGCCCAGGATCTTGCCCAAAGCCACTATCTGGTCTTCCCAGAAGACACCCCTTCACCCCTACTGGAAGCTGGTGCCCGAGCTGCAGAGCAGTCTAAAGCTGTCAGCCTTCTCCAAAATCCAGCAGGTCCCAAGGCAGGACTTTAGCTCAGTGCTCAGTGACAGGGGTGAAGGTTCTTCAGCAGGTGCAAAGGGACTGATCGTGTAGGTCTGACCTTGAGATCGTTTTCCTGCCGGTAGTTCTTGGACCCCTTGGGACGGTTTGGCAAGGCCTGCAGCACTGTGGCCCTCACCCATGCCAGCTCTGTCTCCAAACCCAGTGAAAAAAGAGATGAAATCACTCACCATCAACAATCTTTTAAAGAGAAGAAAAACAAGAGAGAAAGAAGCAATCAGTTTGATTCAGGTGATAAAATGGAAGCACTTGTTTCTAATGTGTGCTAGCCTCTGCAGAATCCTCTGGTGAGAAGCAGAGTCCCCAGCCCTCCCTCACCAACCCAAAGAGGATCTGTGTGCCTCTCCAAAGCAATCACTGCACCACTCCTAGGTCAACCTGTCTTCCAGCAGCTGCTGTGCTGTGCCTCGTCCCACCAGGTGTTTAGTGGAGTCTCTTGGAGCACAAGCATAGCCACCTATGTACTGGCTGCATGACCTGGGAAGGTTCCTTATTGTCTGAAAGCTGCAGCATCCTATTCTGAAAAATAGAGGCACCAGTGCCTTACTGCACCATTGTGAGGACTGAGTAAGACAACGAACACGCAGCACAGCACCAGGGCCATGGTGCTCAATAAATGCTGCCCGTGACCATTCCCACATGCTCTCCTTGTGCTGCCATGGCCGACGTAAGGCCACTGCCAGAGACAGAGCCTTTACTTGGAGGAGGGTTTTCAGTGCTTAATACATTATTTAAAATAATTAACTAAAAAAAAAAAATAATAAATAAATAAAAAATAAAAGCAGGCTGCTATGCACGGACCAATGAGTATGACACACACCAAGGATGGAAATCAATTCAATTCTGTGTTCTTGATGCCTACAAAAAAGTTATTGAGAACATGACAAGCCCCTTGCCGGACGGCTCAGAATTTACATTTAGACGATTTCGGCTACAACAGTTTCAAACCTGGTCACTTCCTCCATCTTCTGGCCAAGTTGAATACTCTTACCTGTCTAAGGGGTGGCCAGTGGCACAGCCTTTCCCTCTTGCTCCGTGTGTATGAGAACTGCTTCAGGAAAGCTCCCACCACTAACACCTGCAGCCCACATTTCAGCTGCCCCTTTTGGTGGGAGGGCATGGGGCTGCCCCTTTGCAACAGTGTCCTGCCTGCGGTGACTCTATTCTGACTCCCTTGTAGCAGAGATTCTAGATGTGAACTAAGTTCCCTCAATTAGACGTGCTCATGCCACTGGCAAGGCCAGAAGGGTAGAGGCCAATTTCAGCTGCGGTAGGCATTACAGTCGGCCAGCACTGCTAGCGTTATCAAGAAGCAGTTCCAGGCAGAGGCTGCCAATGTCTTAAGCCCAGGCCTTTCTCCTCCCTAGAAAGGTGCTGCAGTAGTGTCTACTTGAGCTCGAAGATATTGGTGCAGGTGGGTGGACATAGCAGCTCCCAGGCAGGTCAATGCTGAGAGGTCAGGAGTTATTCCTAGGGACCCAGCCTGGAGCCCACTCTTCCAGGATTTTCAACATCATGTAAATAACCCCTTCTATATGTTAAAATCCATTTAAGCTTAAGAATAACTGGAGTGGGTTTTGTTTCCCAAACTGAATGCTGACGGATACAAATGGCCACCCTAGGAAGAACGTAGATCTGAATATAACAGTCTTTATTTTGCAGGTGAGACTATAATGCACACACACTAAGTTACCAAAAGTGTTTCCCCTACCTCCCAGAGGAGAGTAAAGAAGGTGATGATGGAAATCAGGGACAGTCAGCCAACCTCATCACTAGGTGAAATCTAGAAAAGGGGAGCCCAGACAGGGAGGCACTGATAGCAGTGCTGGCCCCTGGGAAAAGCCCCGGATTCAGCTAGGAACAGAAGCAAATTCCGCTGTGGGCAGAAATGACCCCAGATTCCTAGGGCTCCAACACTGCACCCCGCCCCCACTGATTAGGTGTGGATACACCTGGAAAGGCCTAGTTCCCTGGCAATCACTGTATAGGAACTGGGTCTCCATGGACTCCTATGAGACATACCCAGTTCACCTCTGGGCAATGCCACACACTGAGCCCCCATGGAGGTGTATGTGCTTCAAAGTGCCAGGGCCCAGGAGGCTGCTGGCATCCAGCAAGTGCTCCACACTGGACTCCTGGGTAAATGAAAGCAAGGTGGCTGGAGAACATCCCTCACTAGTGATGACTCTCGCCTTCCCCATCTTCAGTGAGAGACAAACAGCTCCGAGATGCAGCTTCCTGCCCAGAGGGCAGTGTAAGAATGGCACTAGAGCCTGGCTACCCAGCTCCATACCCTTTCTGTGCCCTGAGCCCCCCCCCCCCCAGCTGACAGACACAACATAGCATCTAGCACCGGTGCTCCCTCCACCCCACAGCTGGACACACCAAGTCCCATAATCCCTGCAGGTGTCTCAAACAGTCTGGAATGTACCTAGCTCACAGCGATAGCCTGCAGGTAGCACAATGCTTGCCTGGCACAGAAGATAGAGGCAGGGGGAAGAGTAGCAGAGCCTCATAAATGTCTACTGAGTCGACAAATGGTCAGAGCACAACACAAGCTGAAGAGCCTCTAATCTGGTTAAGAGGCTTTTAAAAGAGGTAAAAAAATAAAACTGAAATAATAAGAATTAACCAGTCCCCTGGCCTGAACAGTTTAGTTAGTACCGTGGCAAGCTGGCCCAAGATGAGAAATTCATATGTTACCTTTACTTTTGTCTTCTCCTTCTTGACTATGGAGAATAAGAGTGGAGACTGCAGCAGACACACATATTTGGTCACCCAAAGCCTTTTTGTGTTTCTAAAGCACCAGTGAGCCTCAAAACACCTCAACATAAGAGATCGAAGTAGCAGGAATCACATCACTCAAGCTGATCCCCAGCATTTCTAAGAATGCTCATCTAGCCAAGAGAACTGAGATATACTTGCTTTAGACAACCTTCCAACTCACAGCACCATACATTGTTCCACTGGAAAAAACAGCCATCTCTAACCACTGTCTCACAAAAGGCTCCTCCTTTTTTTTTTTTAGAGATGGGATCTCATTCTGTCGCCCAGGCTGGAGTGCAGTGGCTTGACTATAGCTCACTGCAGCCTCAAACTCCTGGCCTCAAGCAATCCTCCTACCTCAGCCTCCCAAAGTGCTGGGATTACAGATGTGAGCCACCGCACCCAGACAAAAGGCTACTCCTTATGTTCAACAGTTGCACATATCATGCAATTACTGATTACTATTGGTTGTAGCACTGGCAGGAGTACCAGTAAGATGGGCGCTGACAATAATGTTCTGAGTGACCAATCCATCTTAGACTGCATGTACAACTGTATTCCTAACTCTTGGATAAGATGTCTGAGCCTGCCTTTCTTCACATATAATTAAGTTGGTTCACTCATTCCATTAGTATGTCTCTTGTGTCCTTTACCACACCCAGACAGAGAGCTGGACAGGGCTATATTCCTGCCTGCAAAGAAGCCTCTACCAAGTGGGTCCTTTCAATAGAGTCATAAATGAAAAATCAAGCAGGATGCAGAATACAACACAAATAGAACAATTCATTAACACCTTATGGAAACAGACAAAAAAATGATTCCAGGAAAAATCAACCTGGCTTTAAAAGAGACAATCTGGCTGTGTGCAATGGCTCACACCTGTAATCCCAGCATTTTGGGAGGCTGAGGTATCAGGATCGCTTGAGCCCAGGAGTTTAAGACCAGCCTGAGCAACATAGTGAGATTCTGAGACTGAAAACGATAAAGAGGCAATCTTTTGACATTTAATTAAGGAAAATAGTCCAAGCAACATTTTCAATAATCTCCTGCTCTAGGACTGATTCCTTAAAGAGGCGAGCTAGTCTGTCTTTCCATCACTGGATCTCTTCTAGCCAGAGCAGAGATTGGCCTACTGCAAATGCTCATAAAAAGTGACCTGAAATTCTAACTCACCTATAAACCAGGTAAGAGGCCGGGTGTGGTGGCTCATGCCTATAATCTTAGCGCTCTGGGAGGCTGAGGCAGGGGATGGCTTGAGGTTAGGAATTCGAGAACAGTCTGAGCAAGAGTGAGACCCTGTCTCTACTAAAAATAGAAAAAACTAGCTGGGCATGGTGGTGTGTGCCTGTAGTCCCAGCCACTTAAGAGGCTGAGGCAAGAGGATTGCTCAAGCCCAGGGGTTTGAGGTTGTTGTGAGCTAGGCTGACCCCACAGTACTCTAGTCCAGGCAACAGAGCGAGACTCTTGTCAAAACAAATAAACAAACAAACAAACAACCCCAGGTAAAAAAGCAGAAGAATGGAAAACATAAGCAGAGAAATTTCCAATAAATGGTAAGCTACTTATTTTCATCATTTTTCTAACTGAAAACAAACAAGATAAAATAGATAAATCATATGTAGTTACACAAACAAAAAGGTGACAAAAAGGAAGAAAGAACAAATGAATTAACAAATTTGGTCAAAAGTGAAAGGAAAACAATAATCCAGAGGAATAACACACAGATGATTCTTGAAAAATTGGAGCTTGCTTTTGAAACCACCAACAGAAAACAGAAACCAGAGTCCAGGCCTAAAGCAGTGCCCTTATTGCAGGTGAGGCCTTCAAGCAAGTCTCAAGAAATACAAAGGAACTGACATACAGAATGTATCTTCTGACCATAATGAAATAATACAAAGAATTGGTGACAAAGAGACAATCCACATGTTTGGAAGTTAAGAAATACAAATCTCATAAATGTTAAATTGAATATAAAATACCAATTCCAAAATCTGTAGGATAAAGAAAAACAATGTTAAACACTATTATTGGAAAAGAAATGATGAAAATCAATAAGTTAGAAAAAGAACAGCAAAATAAACTCACACAAAGAAAGAAAGAATCAATGAAATGAAAACAAACTTACAAGAGAAAGGATCCACAAAGCTAAAAGTTGGTTCTCTGAAAGATCTAACAAAGCTCTGGTGATACTAATCTAAAAAGACAGAAAACACAAATAACCAGTATCAGAAATGAAAAAAAAAAAGACATCACTACAGATTCCAAGGAACACAAGAAGATATTATGAACAAATTTATGCTAATAAAAGTGAAAATTTTAGATGAAATCAATAAATTCCTAAAAATTGCAACTTATCAAACCTGATTAAAACTCTAGGTTAGATATGTTTACTGCAGAGTTCTACAAAAGACTCAAGGAAAAAGTAATTCCCATCTTATAAAATTTTCTGAAGAAAAAAAGGGTACTCTCCCCAAGTCACTTTATAAAGATATTAGAACCCTATAAGGAATGTGCACAAAAGAACAATTACAGATCAACCAGTCTTATTCACAAACATATATACAAAAATCATACATAAAAGTTTTATCAGCAAACCCAATCTAGCAATATATAAAAGAATAATACATCATGATCACAGTAAGTTTAGTTGGTTGAACACTGGAACCAAAGGAACTCTCCACTTCAATATGTAAAAAGGAAAATTATCAATAGATGGATTTGTTATAAAATTTAACACCAATTCACGAAGAAAACTTGTAGCCAAACAGGAAATACAGAGGAATTTGTCCAATCTGATAAAGGATATTATTGCAAAGACCTTATTTAATGGTGAAACTCTGAAAGGATTCTTTTAGATTTGGAATGAGACAAGAATGTTCATGACTATCAGCATTTTCATGTTCACCCAGTATAGGAAAACAAAAAAGGAAATAGGAAAAAACCCAAAACTTGTTCTGCACACCTAAACGTCCAAAAGATTTAGAGTTGCTAAATTAAAAACAAAAACAAAAACAAAACCCAAGAGATAAAATCAACTGTACTTTTTATATCAGTAAACAATAAAAACAAAAATTTTATATCAGTAAACAATGAAAAACAAACAAAAACAAAATTTTAAAACAATATTTAATGGCATCCTAAAATACTATGTACCTAGAAATAAACCTTCTTACAAAAGACTTGTAAAACCTTCACAGGCAACTTTAGAAAACTTTTACTGAGAGTCATTAAAGATCCCAGCCTCGGCAGGGCGCGGTGGCTCATGCCTGTAATCCTAGCACTCTGGGAGGCCAAGGCAGGTAGATCATTTGAGCTCAGGAGTTCGAGACCAGCCTGAGCAAGAGCGAGACCCCGTCTCTACTAAAAATAAAGAAATTAGCTGGACAATTAAAAATATATATAGAAAAAATTAGCCGGGCATGGTGATGCATGCCTGTAGTCCCAGCTACTCGGGAGGCTGAGGCAAGAAGGATTGCTTGAGCCCAGGAGTTTGAGGTTGCTGTGAGCTAGGCTGACGCCACGGCACTCTAGCCTGGGCAACAGAGTGAGACTCTGTCTCAAAAAAAAAAAAAAACTCAAAACAAAACAAAAACCTTAGCTAGGCATGGTGGCCTGTGCCTGTACTCCCAGCTATTGGGAGGCTTAGGTGGGATGATCACTTGAGCCCAGAAGTCCGAGGCTGCAGTGAGCTATGATTGTACCACTGCATCCTAGCCTGGGTGACAAAGTGAAACCATGTCAGTGATGGTGAGGATATGGAACAATGAGAACCCCCAACACTGGTATGAGTGCAAACTGGTACAACCTCTTCAGAAAAGAGGTTGGCATTTATCTAGTAAAAATGAAAGATATTCATATCTTGGGACTCAGAGGTGCTAGCTTTTTTAAGGTTATATAATGCCAAAAATATAAGTTAATTTTGAGGGAAACTAACAAAGCAGAGATGTACAAAGTCTCACTGGATCTTACAGCATTTTTCATTTCTCCTAATTAATTCTTCAGGGGCTTTGGATTCCTTTCAGAGTTAGAAAAATGCACAAGTCTGCATGCAAAGTTTCTAGTCTTAAGAGGGTTCCCTGATGTCCTGAAGGCTGCTGTTGGATCCTGGTATCTAGGAAATCCTACCTTATCTGAAAGATACAGAGCTACTCCTAGAGCTCAAGCAGTACGCTTAAACTGTTCCAACAGATCCTGGTGGAATTAGTAAGATCATCCTAATTTTGGAATAGATATGTTTATCCATTTCATACTCTCTTATAAGCAGAGTCAAAGGTCACCCTGAGCATAATTCATCTAATAGACCCGCCTTGTCCTGAGTTAATACTATTAGGCCTCCCAAGCAGATCTGCTCAGAGAGGTAAAATTTTGAACTCAGGAGTACTTTGCACTATATATCAATAAACTGGAATTTGGACTTACTAAAATCAACATGTGGAGAATGATTAGAATAAGGAGAGCTACTGAATCCAAAACAATTCTTTTATAGCTGGGGACACTGCAGCTGGTGTGAGGGAAATCCTCTGACCAAATCAACCAGTAGATCTGAGACCAGAACCCAGGAATTCCCAAGCCA
Organism: Lemur catta; assembly: GCF_020740605.2. Classification (NCBI taxonomy): domain Eukaryota; kingdom Metazoa; phylum Chordata; class Mammalia; order Primates; family Lemuridae; genus Lemur; species Lemur catta. The sequence continues at coordinate 6,454,197 of NC_059144.1, read as the reverse complement.
GGATGGTCCACCCTTTACTCATCAACCTGCCTTTGGCCATCCACTTACTCCCAGGACAGCCCCCACTCCAGTATTCCTGTCCCTCAGTCTTCCCAATGACTCTCTCGACCAGAGAGCTTACAGAGGTCAACCAGGCAGCGCCAGGTTAAATGGGAGTACAGGTGCCAGAATATGGTGCGGAAGCCTAGGGAAACAGAAAGAAGGTAGGACAGTTCAGAGAGGAAGCCCATGTAGCAATAGCAGTCTAGTCATCAAAACAAACAAAGGCGTGGAAGGGGAAATTATGTTGGTTTGTCATCCAATAGAAGCCAATCTTTATCTTTTTGTGGGCAGAATCCTAGCTATCTCCCCAGGCCTGGCAGAGAGAGAGAGAGAGAGAGAGAGAGAGAGAGAGAGAGAGAAAGAGAGAAAGAGAGAGAGAGAGAGAGAGAGAGAGAGAGGGAGGGCGGGCGAGCGAGCGCGTGCACGCCAGGTATACTGTAGGTAGACACTGAGAATTAAAGGGGGGAAAAAAGGGGGACTTTGCAGGCACCATTTCCAGCATTAATCAGCAACTGGGCTGCAGGCTTCAGCCAATGCGCCAAATTAAGCTATCTTTCTAGAAGTCTAGGGAGCCTATAGGGACTGCCAGCAAAGTTATAGTGTTATGTACCTCAGAAAACAAACGAATGAGGCCTAAGTAGAGACCGCTCATGACTAAACCTACTCTTGCTATCTTTGAAAGTTCTAACCAATCTCCAGGGAAACCACTAGGTCCCAAATGGGAGCCAATGTCCCGAGCTTTCTTCCATGATCCTGTTGATGCTAGAGGCAGTCTATCAGCTGGGGGTGGGGGACAATGACAGGGCAGCCCAGTGGTTTCAAACTAAGACCAGAGTCCAACTCTGTCAAGACAGTTCCCGATCCCCACCCTTTTCTTCTTACTTAAGTCCTGAAGCTTCTCAACACAACCCCATCCTGAAGTTCTAAGCACAGGCAGGAAGCAGTGCCTACGGCTTGTCTCTGTTCTGACAGCTTGGCCTTAGCCAGGCAAGATAACTCCAACACCAGTGAGTTCAGGGTCAAGGTGAAGACTCAGCAAATAGCAACCCCCCATTCCACTCAGCACTGCGTGCCGCCCACCTGCCCACCACTGTCAGGTGGGCCACCACCTCCACCCCCCAAGCCACAGTCTTGGCATGCTGTCAGAAAACACTTAAGGTGGCATTTTTCAGGAGAAGCATGCCAGTCCAGACTCACTCTGACCAGACCAGGCCCCATTCCCTGCAGACTATGCACAGGGCCCACACACACCTTCCTCGGCTCCACCCTCCCTGGCATCTGAACACAGCCAAGGTATGAGATAGTAATGCCGGGTACCTGCATCCCCTGCGGCAATGTTAACTAGCAGTTGCTTTTGGAATTGGGAAGATTTCTCACTGGCAGTGCTGAGCAAACATTCCCTTTCCCTTCAACTGGAAGAGCATAAACTCACCTTGACTGGGTACCACCCTAGGTGCCAGACACTCAACCATGAAATCTCTTTTAATCCTCACAATAGCCTATGGACATGGGTGGCTTAACCTATATTATGAATGAAGTGAGGGAGGCTAAGTAACATGCCCAGGGTCACACAGGTGGTGTAAATTATAGAATCAGGGACTGAAGACAGATGTGGGAGCCTTGAGATTCTTCCCAAATCACTTTTGTGCCCAGTTGTGGAAAGGTCAGGGTTACACAGACCTACTCCACAGTCAACAAAGTCACAATAAATGATCTTCCTGAAACATTTTTTATTTTGGGTTCCAGTCACTGAATCCATGAACTTCTTCAGCACAACCTGTAACCTTTTTCTTTTTTTTTTGAGACAGAGTCTCACTCTGTTGCCCAGGCTAGAGTGCCGTGGCATCAGCCTAGCTCATAGCAACCTCAAACTCCTGGGCTCAAGCAATCCTCCTGCCTCAGCCTCCCGAGTAGCTGGGACTATAGGAATGCGCCACCATGCCCGGCTAATTTTTTCTATATATATTTTTAGTTGTTTAGATAATTTCTATTTTTTTTGGTAGAGACAGGGTTTTGCTCTTGCTCAGGTTGGTCTTGAACTCCTGAGCTCAAATGATCCCCCCACTTTGGCCTCCCAGAGTGCTAGGATTACAGGCATGAGGCACCATGCCCAGCCACAAACTGTAAGCTTGACCTGTAATCTGTGACCCAAGGTCTTCAGACACTGGCAGTGGCCAGGGACCCACACCCCAGAAATGGCTAACTCTCACACTCAAACACTTACCACAACAGCATCATTGTGAGTCAGGTCAACAACCACTGGCTCTAAAGATTCACAGGTAAGGTCCACGATTTCATCTCCAGCTTCAAAAGAAAGCATTTTCACAAGGATTAGGAGCAAAGTAAGGGTATGGGTGTATCCATCTAAGCTTTATTGATTTGATTACAAATGTGGTACAGGCTTATACCAAACTAAAAAAAAACCCGTAACTACACTATGCAAAGAGCATCAGGACCAATCTGTTTTTCAGGAGTGATAGCCAATAAATGCCCTCCTGGAATTTTGCAATGAGTGGGGGTATATGGTTTTTCACAAATGTACTATCAAGGTGTATGTGTGCATGCACACACATCTTTACCCCATGGCGTCACACTGCCACACGGCTATGCTTTTTGTGCCTCACCTGCTCCTTCACAGGGGTGATGCAGTGACTTACCTGCCAGGACATCTGGGAGAAGGCACCAGGCATGCTCAGCTCGGGGCCTTTGTCTTTGGGATAGAACAGCAGCTAGAAACCTCTGCTCATCCCAGCAGGGGAGGCAGACCACCTTCACATGCCCCAAAGTTCTTCTTAGCTTAGTAACGTCATCAGTTAATCTAGGGAAGGCTTTTAATCTCCATTTCTCTCTCAAGTGCCTTCCAACTTGGATGGAGAACAGTAATATGTATTAGACTCCTAGAACCAATATGGGTTGGGCCTGCGGTGAAGCCTGCCTTTTCAGCCCTAGGATATACTGTGATGTCTATCTGAGCATAAGATTAAGGTGAGAAGGACACAGACCAAGCAGTTAATGGCAGTTATAAATGAGGGGCAGAGCACAACTTCCATTTATAAAACTAAAAAAAGATTTACAACAATGTTTGCTTCTGATTACTATTAATATTAAAAAGTACTATGCACAGTACTGATTTTAAAATTTCTAGAAATAGTATTGGTCTAATATTTTAGGAAAGTGACTTGTAATGCATTGAACATATTTTAACTTGTCTTATTCCCCGGTATTAAAAAGTTTCACATGAATAAAAACTACAATAGATCATAGATATCCAAAGTAATTTATACAAACTTACCATATTCTTTATTAAAAAGAAGAGCTGCCTAGTGGTCCATATATTGATATACAGTAATTTATCAAACCATTTTCTTTCTGGTGAACACAACTCTTGGCTCATACAAAACCAGTGCTCCAGTGGGCAGCTTGGGCAAACAGTCTTGCTACAGGGTAAGACTGCCTATACAATGACAAGTGCCACACTGCACAGCAATTGGATCCTTCCTGGGCCTGAGATTCTGAGTCCTCCAAGTGACCACTTGTGTGCTCAGTATCACAACTGAGGATGGCACCAGCTTAGGGCATGGAGGGCCAGGGTCCTAGCCTCTAGGTAAAGAAGTCAAGGCTCTTAGGAATTCATTGTTAGAAGTGAAACTCAGAGACCACACAGAAAATTCTGTATTTTATCTCATACAAAGTTGATTCTCTTTAAAATGTCAGTTTCCAGGCATCATAGTTATAAAAACAATTTTAATATACGCAGAGCAAAAGGACTTTGATTCAGGCCATTTGACACCTTCCTGAGCAGGCAAAAGGGGAAAATCCAATCTGGCCTCTGTGTATACCAAGATCTACCACAGGTAGCTCTGTTGACAAGTTTGAATTCTTCAGAGAATTTTTGTCTTTTTTTTTTTTTTTTTTTTTTTTTTGAGACAGAGTCTCACTCTGGTGCCAGGGCTAGAGTGCCGCGGTGTCAGTCTAACTCACAGCGATCTTAAACTCCTGGGCTCAAGCGATCCTCCTGCCTCAGCCTCCCGAGTAGCTGGGACTACAGGCATGTACCACCATGCCCAGCTAATTTTTTCTATATATATTTTTAGCTGTCCATATAATTTCTTTCTATTTTTAGTAGAGACGGGGTCTTGCTCTTGCTCAGGCTGGTCTTGAACTCCTGAGCTCCAACGATCCGCCTGCTTCAGCCTCCCAGAGTGCTAGGATTACAGGCGTGAGCCACCGTGCCTGGCTGATTTTTTGTCTTAATGGAAAACGGAAAAGGAAAGCCGAGTATTTCACAAGGTCAAGCAAAGCAATTTCAAATAGAAAACGTGAGCCAGGGCAGTCTCACCTTTCCTGCTGCACATTACCAAAGGGCTGAATGGTTGGCCTAGCTGAATTGCTGTTTCAAAACCTGCAGAGGTCTTAGGGTTTCAAAGGGGGAAGTGTTGCTCAATTTAGCTGTAAGTTGTGAATGTTGAGTCAGACTACACAGGTCTTCTGAAAACAGAGAGCAGCTAACCCTTTGTAGTGTCACAGTACTGCCAAGTACTGTTCTCAGTGTTTCACAGTATGGACTCATTTCAGCCTATGACAACTCTAGGCTGCAGGTCCTAGGATCCCCTGCTGCAAAGGAGGGGACAGAGGCTCAGACAGGGTACATGACTTGCACAGGCCCCATGGCCAGCAGGTGGCTGTACAGGACACTGACTAGCTGCAGCGTTCATGCTCCCCCACCACACCACAGACTTTCCACCTTAATACCCCACAGTCACGGTATCCCTTGCAACCTTACCAGTCTCCACGAGTTCTATGGGTTCTGCTTCCAAAGAAATCTCAGGGGTGGAGGTTGTTTCCCGAGTTCGTTTCTGGGTTTGTCTAGAATTTACAGTTCCACCACGACGCTTTCTCTGAGGGTATCGAGGTTTGGAAAAGAAACAGTCACATGAACTTCAGACTGACAAGATTTTAGGAAGAACAAAAGGCCAACACAGAGATAGTTCACCAACAAGAGTAAGAGGGCAAAGTAGATTTGAAGTTGGGGTCCTTTCAAAACTTGAGATTCTATAACATTGCATACTTATATAGAGAGAAATCACCCAAAACATACAGGGAATAGAAATTCTATAAAGTAAAATTTTTGTTATATTAAAGGATCAGTATGTCCAAAACTATGTAATATACCCCGCTACAGAAGCCTTAGACATCAGGATTTGGACTTGGCAGTGGATGTTCTGGCCAGTCTTCTGTCTCTGGGGCACCACCCCTGACATCTGGAATTCAGCTCAAGACAAGCAAGTTGGTTTAAGTACCAGAAGGCCCCCGTCTACACTCCTTTAAGAACTAGGGTTACTCAGAAGCACCCATGTGGTACTTTCATTAACGTGCTACAAGGAATAAGGCAGTTTTCAATCTCAAAAATAAAATAAAATTCAAGGGCCGATAAAACTTACTGTACTCATTGTGCTCTTTGGTGGCAACCTACAGAAAAAGAAGTGATCTGTACCAAAGTTTGCAGGGAAGCTGAACGTTCTCAACCTCTCGTCCCCACTGGTTACTCTTCCTCTGGCTTTCAAAAGAATTTGGAGCCAGATAGATTTCCAGTATCTTCAAGTCCTGACAAACAAAGATATTGACTTGATAAATGCTGCCACCTGCATCACTGATAACAAAGTTCAATAATTTACCAATCCTTTCTGTCACCGGGGTGCTTTACTGAACACTTTATGCAATTCATGTCCTTAATCCCACATTCATGTTAGGAAGTAAACATTCTTGTTGAATACAGGGCTTCCTGATCCCAAAGCCTGCCATTGGAACCACTATGCCATCTCCCAGGAAAAGACCAGTCAGAACTGCCACATGTGATCACACCAACTCCTCATTAATGCTGGGGGCGGGGGCGCAGATCTTCCAAGGCCAAACAGAGTCCAGAGCCTTGAGCTCTTCTCATGAGTTCAGGAGGCAAGAGCCACCCACCCTGAAGCACCCTGTATCCAGCTGAGACTTCTGTCACTGGCAACAGGTGAATGGAGGACAGGGAAACTGTGGATCAGGGGAAGCCAGGTAGAAGGTTCCAAGAAGGGCAGAGAAAGCACCAGGTGTGGAGGCTGAGAAGTCCTTGGGTTTTATTTGGGGCCCACTGTGAGGTGGCAGCTGACCACAGTAAACTCAGTGCCAGGGATGTAGTGGGTGAGGGAATGAAGAAGAAGCAAAACCTTGGACCCAGGAGTTCAAGTGTATGTAATTGGTGTGGAAGGTGCAAAAACATGATTCTAGCAGGGGAAGGAAGTCCTGAGCACATGCAAGACTGAGGGACAGAAAGTGCCAAAGCAAGAAGACTCCTGTGGTCACCCAGTACAAGGGCAGTGGCTCTCAAACTTGAACCTGCACCAGGCTCACCTGGAGGGTTTGTTAAACACAGGTTGCTGGGTCCCCCAAACTGCATCTCTAACAAGTTCCTAGGTGATGCTGATGGTGCTGCTCCAGAGGCCACACTGTGGGGCTCGCTGGACTAGGGTAATGATCATGGAGTTGCAAAGAAGTAGACGTAGTTGAGAGAGATTTTGGTGGCAGAGATGATAGGACTGCTCCCAATCCTATCCTTCTGTTCATCCCCAGTGTTGCTTGCCACCTTGTCACAGTCCTCTGGACCACACCTCTTGTAACCCATCTCCCCTCTCTAGATACTACCCTACTGCCAACCCATCTTTCTAAAGCAGTTTGCTACAGCAACTTTCCCAGGTTCCTCACTGAGTCCCAACTCCTAAGCCTGGTGTGTAGAGGCAAGCTGGCACTGCCAATAGAGCACATCTCTGGAGCCAGACAGCTGGGATTGAAATCCAGGCACCTTCAAACCCCAACTTGTGACCATTGAACTCTGTGCTGTTTCCTTACCTATATAAAACAGGACAAGCACTAACCTCAACAGATGTGTGAGGATTCCAGGAGTTAATACTAAGAGAGCCCTTGGAATGGTGCAGGCACACTTGAAGACCCAATGTCTGTGGGCTGATGTCACCATACTCTGTCACCAGCACCAGGTTTGCAGTCTCTCCAAGTATACCACCCCAGTGCCCAGCTCCATCCCTCTGCGCAAGCCCTAAGATGCAGTGATAGCATATCCCACCGCCCCTCTAAGAACAAGCTGCAACCTCCCTACCTCATTCACAGTATGGCTTCTGCCATGAGGATAGAGCAGAGTAGACACAGCTTTTGTTCAGAATCCAGTGGAAGGAGAAGGGTGGGGAGGGGTGCTGGTAGGCAGCTCACTCATGTGCTATAACAAAAAGTACAAGAGGAGAAGGGAAGGCCAGAGCAGGTTTTCCAGGAGAAGCCCAAAGGGGCTGCCCAACCCAGCTGTGCCTCTTTCTAGAGCACTTAGTGGTCTGGTTCCAAGAAAATGGCATACCATGAATACACTTGCTCCCTGGGTACCTAATTTTCTACCCTGACCTGAATGGTTTAACCCTCTTCACTGTGTCACTTGCTAAAGATAGACTTGCATCTCTTGACAGCTTAGGCCAGCCCATATTGTGGGGCCAGGTACTTGCACTGGAGAATGTATAAATGCTTCTCAAACCAGCTGGGTGCAGTGGCTTGCGCCTGTAATCCCAGCTACCTGGGAGGCTGAGGCGGGAGGATCACTTGAATCCATGAGCATGAGACCAGCCTGAGCAACACAGAAAGACCCCTGTCACTTAAAAAAAAAAAAAAACTGATCTAAAGCAACACCTCACCTAGTAAGCGTTCACCTTTATACAGACGTTCGGGTGCAGGCTCTGGCTAGGATGAAGACTGTCTACTTGGTTTGAACAGAAGTGGAAGGTGCTTCAACATCTCCTTAGGACTCACAACATCATTCAGACCATATCATGGTCCATTTAAACCACATGATGGTCCCAGATCCACCATATTTCCTGGGTTCTTTTTTTTTTTTTTGAGACAGAGTCTCGCTCTGTTGCCCGGGCTAGAGTGCCATGGCATCAGCCTAGCTCGCAACAACCTCTAATTCCTGGGCTCAAGCAATCCTTCTGCCTCAGCCTCCCGAGTAGCTGGGACTACAGGCATGTACCACCATGCCTGGCTAATTTTTTCTATATAAATTTTTCGCTGTCCAGATCATTTCTTTCTATTTTCAGTAGAGACAGGGTCTCACTCTTGCTCAGGCTGGTCTCGAACTCCTGACCTTCAGCGATCCTCCTGCCTCGGCCTCCCAGAGTGCTAGGATTACAGGCATGAGCCACCGCGCCTGGCGTATTTCCTGGGTTCTAATGTGCATGACTGGTCCCAAGAATTGTCTATGCTGGTGCTAAGAATTGTCTAACATTTGGGTGCCTACCTATGATACAGGTTTTTTATTTCCTGAAAAATTATCTACATAGCATGTCTTAGAAGAATCTAACAAAAATGTCATTGACAGAGGAAGGAGAGATTTGCCTATAAAGGGAAACAATCTGAGGCGCACACCTCGGTTGTTCCCTAAGCCTCTTATTTCACTGGTATTTTGGCTTTCAAATATTGCTGCTGAAGAGATATCCTGTGGCCGTCCTGACCTGCACACTCCTCATCACTTTCTGAAACCAGCCCCTGCATCCCTATAGGCCCAGCTAGACTACTAGTTCCCTAAGAGGTTTCCCAGAGTTTCCCCATTCTCTGCGCCCTGGGCCAATGTGGCAATTCATTTCAAATCTGGTTTTACGTTTGGGGGGACAGTGAGGCTCAGGAGTGAGAGGACACAAGAAGCGGGAAGGCAAGGCACAGAGGTGAGAAGGGAGCATTCCCAGCAGACCACTTCCAGGGTGGGATTCGGAAGAACAGTGTGTGAACAGAGGCTAGGGGTCATGGGAAAGGTTCTGGATCATGCAAGTGACAGAGGCCATCAGAATAAGAGGACTAATAACAGCTGAAATTTATAGGCTGCATCTATGCACAAGGCACTGTGCTTTCTAAACACCATTTCACACACTCCTCATATCACCCAGTAAGGAGGCAGGTACTATTACAATCACCATCTTACACACAAGGCAGGTAAAGATGACCAAGAATTAAGTAACGTGCCAAAGTCCACAACTAGTAAACATCAGGGCCTGGACTTAACCCAGGGTATTCTGACACCAGAACCCACACTCTTATTAAATAAATACTACGTTAATGCTAGAATCAGATGTATTAATGCTATAAACAAGATGGAACACTGAGATGTTTTCCAGGTTTCCCAAATTTAGTATGTCCAGAAAGGAACCCTTGCTGCCACCTTCCTCCAGCAACCCTGGCCCCCCATTTAGTTTCTCAAGGCAAACCCTGCAGTCATCCAGTGTGCTCTCACTTGCTTTAAGTGCCACAGGGCAGGGCTTTGTCTACTTTGTACCTAGCTAAGATACTGCACAAAGCAGATACTTATATTTATTGAAGGAATAAATGCCTTGGGGTAAGAGTGGGTGGTTGACAATGACCCTGCCACTAAGAAAAGAAGAGCTGGTATAGAGCAGCAGCCATTCCTGACTGGGAGAGGTCAGCAAGGCCAGAATCCAGGGATTCCTAAAGCTTTGAGGGTAAAAGAGAAACAACTCAGGCCAAAGGATCTAGCTGGTCACTATGGAAGGTGATGCTGAAAATCCAAGTGAGGGAAAGAAGAAAAAAATAGGTGTTAAGGGTAGTTTTTGAAATGCTGGATGTGAGATACCCAGGAAGCAAGGTCCACAGGCAGCTGGAAAACTCAGGATCAAGAACTAGGGTGAAGGCAGAGATTTCAGAATTCATGAAAATTTGGAGCGGTAGATAAAAGAGAATGAAGGAGTCAGAAATGAAGCTAGGAGAACCTAGGGACACCAGTATTTCAAGAAGGAAGATGCAGTGAACAGCTGCAATGCACAGGTGGGAGGACTAAAAGGCAGCCAATAAGCTTGGTCACAGGAAGTGGGAGACTGGTGACCAAGGCACGTGCAAGCAGGAGCAAAGGAGTTGCACCCCAAGCCCAATGTGCTGAGGATCAGGCTGGGTGGCCTAGAGGAAGCTGCACTGAACAGGTGCCTAAAGCAACAGGACAAGTTAGTGAAGAAACAATCTGGGTGGGTGGGGCTAGGCAGAAGGGAAGAGACAAGCCCTGCGTGGAGGGGTGAAAGAGAGGACAGCAAAGGGGGCAAGCCTCATACAGCACCCCAAAGGCAGGGCAATCAACAGTTTTAGGATGGAGATGACATGTTGAGATCTGCATTTAGAGAGACTGTGTTACCTGTGTGCTGTGAGGACAGATGGGAGACTGAACAAGTCAGAATGTATTAACAGACCAGGGAGGAGACTCCAAGGAACTCAGGTGAGAAGAAAGCTGTGTGGCTTGGAGGTAGAGGCAAGAGTGCAGGGGAGAGAAGAGACTAGATGGGGTTTTCTGTGCTCTTATACACTTATTGGTCTACATAATCATCATCATCTTGTTAGAGGTTTATTTTTTCAATAAAGCTATTAGGGACACTTCAGATGTCAATCTCCCACCCAAGCTCTAGGAGGAGTGTGACATATATAATCATACGTGCATGTGAGTATATATATTAATATATATGGCACATATGTATATGATGCTCCTCCACTTACAATGAGGCTACATTCCCATAAACCCATTGTGTAAGGTAAAAAAAAAAAATCCTAAATTGAACCACCATCTGTCTATGTATACAAGTGTGTACAACACATATACAGGAGTCTGATAATGGCTGGAAACCGATCATCAGGCAGGAAACAGGAAGAGTGTTAAACTGGAAGCGATTCTCTCACCTTCTCTCACACCAGGAAATTCCCATGGGCAAAGACGGAGACAGCAGAAATGGGTCGTGGGAGGGGGCACACAAGAAACAGAAGGAAGCCGCAACTCTGCAGCACATCCCCAGGGAGATGTTCTGATGAGAAGTTCTTCTGTGTAGCGCAGCCCCACAGCAGGTACGAAGAGCCCTCAAACCACCTGACAGCAGAGTCTGATACAATTACTCACTGAAAATAAGAGACCCAGCTCCCCCGACTCCCATTCTGGTTCTACACACAATCACCAAGCAATCTTGACCCTAATATGGCTCCTTGTGCATTTTCCTACAGACAGGATGTGCAGGGACATCAGGTCACTCACCCTGTGTGGCAACTATAAAACAGTTCTCACTATAAACTCATAAACGGCTATTCTGATGCAAGGGTGTTAGTCTTCTGTCAGTTAGATCAGCCAGCCAGGGTAGACTCTTATGGTGGCAGGGTAATAGCAGAGAGAAGCCTAAATCCTACAGAATTTCATCAAGGCAATGCCAATGTATCAGTGACTGACTGGGCACTGGCTGGCACCAACTGCCTAGGTTGCATATTCCCCTTTAAGCCATAAACATATAATCATTCCCATGTTATTTTAATTATTTCCCTAAATGAAATTTCAAAAGTAGAATTAAAAAATGTGTGTTAAAGAGTAAGAATATTTTAAAGACTGTGGTATACTATCCAATTACTTTTATAAAAAATGTCAAAAATTTCCAAGGCAGAGCTGGGTGTGGTAGCTTGTGCCTGTAGTCCCAGCTACTCAGGAGGCTGAAGCGGGAGGATCACTTAGGGCAGGAATTCAAGATCAGCCTGGACAATATAGCAAGACCCCATCTTAAAAAAAAAAAAAACCCACACTGAACAAAACAAACAAAAAAACCCCCCAAGGCTGACAATAATTTCCAATGCCCTATACAACCTGCCCTCCAGAAACTGGGCACGAACCCTGAAAGCTGCCATTAGCTTTCACATCAGAGCTTCATAAACGGATCTTTATGCCACTGCCTTGAGAAAAACACGAGCCTCGTGCTTGTTATACAAATAAGGGTGCATGGTAAGTAGTCAGCACGTATGTGGCTGGCCGTTTTAAGCCCTGTAGCCTTGCACAAATACTTGACCTCTGTGCCTCAGTGTCCATATCTTTAATGTGAGAAAAATATCTCTCACCCTGTAGCTATTCTCTAGAACAGTGGCCACTGAATGAAAGCACCCAGTATGGTTCCTACCACCCTGAAGGCAATGGCATCAGCTGATTAATTCAGTAACTACTTACAGGTGCCTAGTCTGGGTCAGGCACTTTTCCAGGGGCCAGAAATAGAGTGGTAAACAACAACAAAAAACCCACTCATGGAGCTTATATTCTAACTGGAAAGATGACCAATAAATTAAGTAATAAATATGTATTATACCAGAAGGGCCAAAAACATACATCTTACAAGTGTTAGTGCTACTAAATAAGAGCAATGCAAACCTTCACCCCCAGGAGAACTAGAACAAATGTTTCTGGTTCTCAGCAAGGCTCTTTTCATTTCCAGAAAAGATTTGGCAGGATGTAGCTAATCATGACTGCTTAGACTTAGAGGAGGACTCAGAGGAGGCCGAAGAAAGCCAGCACAGAGGCAATGTAAGTTACTTATTTCTAAAGAAGCCTCAGGGGCCTTGAACATTGGTCCCCCCCTGGGGTTTCTGCAGGGACTAGATGAAAGAATCTGGTCAAGCAGAAAGCAGCAGACTATGCTTAGAGAAGCAATGAGGCATGTTTAGATGCTGAGTAGATGTGACTAGGCCTTCCACAAGTTTATCGTCTAACCAGGATCTAACACAATTACCCATGGTGGTGGTGGTGGTGGTGGTGGTGATGAAGCCACCACCCGCAATTAGGCGACAGCTGAAATCCCTGGGGGCCTTCGGCCTTCATATTTTTCAGCTGAGGTGGCCTGCGATTTGGGGCTGATACAAACAAGGTAATTCCTGGGGCCAGGAAAAAGGAAGGAAATGAAGGAAACCTAAGGAACCACTCCTCCAGAGGTTAAGACAGCAGAGGCCAATGGGCAAATCTACCTAGAGGCCATCAACAACCTGCCACCCTTCCCGCAAAGACACAGTCAGCACAGGAGGCAGGCATGCTGGGCTGCTGCAACATTGATGGCCATCGAACATGAAGCCTGCCAGAGAAGACCAGCTGGGAAGCTTAGCTGCTTCTACTGTATCCTGAACCCAGGGCCAGTTGGGATGGGAGTGGTGGTCAGATGTTTACAGATCTGATTCTTTGATCCATACCAGCAGAGAGCAGCTGAGCAGTGCTCCACAATGGGAACTCCCCCAAGCGTACACCAGACGGGGTGCTGATCTCAAATAGCAGTGCCCCTGGGCTCCTCAGCACAGGCATTCCCTCCACCCTTAGTCAGATGCATCTGTGGGCTGGCTCATGAACTGACACATGCAGTCGCCAAAGGGCTAGCCACACCCAATTCTCTAGGGACCTTCATTTTGGCAGTGGGATCCAGCACCAGGCCCATGAGCTGCAGCAGAAGCCCTAATCCAGACACTCTGGCTCAACACTTTACCTAGAAAGCAAACTAAGAAGTGGATGGCTATGGCTTCCAGGGAAGATAAAGCTTCACAAACACCTACAACAAGAGGAGTGCTCTAACAGGAAGGGGAGGGAGCAAAAGGAAGAACATTAGGTGGGTCTGTGGAGATTAAAAGCTTCACAAGGCCTGCACAATGGCGGTGGCTCATGCCTGTCATCCTAGCACTTTGGGAGGCAGAGGCAGGAGGACTGTTGGAGGCCAGGAGTTTGAGAACAGCCTGAGCAAGAGTGAGATCCCATCTCTACAAAAAATGGAAAAATTAGCCAGGCATGGTGGCGCACACTTGTAGTCCCATCTACTGCAGAGGCTGAGACAGGAAGATCGTTTGAGCCCAGGAGTTTGAGGTTGCAGTGAGCTATGATGATGCCACTGCACTCTAGCTGGGCGGCACAGTGAGACCCTATCTCAAAAATAAATAAATCACCAGGCTCCAAAAGATCCAAGATTATGGCACATGCTCCCAAATGATCACAACCATTGCCTTCAGAGCATGGCCCAAAGTCTTCACTTCATGTAGCCAACCCCCTCTCCCAACTCACCCCTCCACCTTTCCAGCTTCATTTGTAGTTACGGACATATGTGCTCCTTAAAAAAAAAAAAAAAAAATCATCTCACAATGCAAAAACCCACAGGGTTTATGAGGAAAAAATGGAATTAGGGGCACAGCATTCAAAGCCTTTGTCAGTGACTCACACAAAAGAAGCTAAGGAAAATGGCAGTATGGTTCTACACATGTTAAGCGGTTAAGAAATACAAATAACTGTGGTACTTTACCTTGAAAAAGGACCTAAAGCTTACTGGTGGAACTGGGGCTCCTAAGGTTTGCAGCTTGTGAATTATTGAGAAGTGGGGGGAGGAGCGTGAATGTTCTGACATTGGATGTGTAGGGGTGTGGCTCACACACAAGAAGTCAACTGAGGTAGGTGGTAGATGACTGAGGTATATACAGTGCACATGGCTTGGTTCTGCTGGGTTCAAATTTGTATTCACCTAATATTTTCCACAGATGAAATTGTGCACAATCTAAAAATTCCCATTATGTTCAAGTTGTTCCCTAATATATCAATCTCATTAGAACAAATTCATGCTTCAAAACCAGGATTTGCAGCAGAACTGTGCTATACTGCAGGTACCCAGGATGCGAGTCACCCATTCTAGGTTCTTTCCTACCATAGTGCCATAATTTGATACACAGTCAAGGGTCCTGTGATTTCCACCCTACTTTGGAATTCTACTTTGGGAAATTTCTGCTCATCTTTCAAAGCCCACCTCAAAGGATATTTCCATTTCTCTCACTCCTCCAAGTCCTGATTTAACCATTTCTTTGTACTCCCCTAACATGATAAACATTTAACCTTAAATTATTTATCATGGCATCCTCTCCCCTTAGCACAGCACTTGGGACAATCATGCAAAGAAGCAAGGATTTTTTTCCATTGAAATTAAATTATCAAGGTAATCAGTTGTTTGAAAGAGATAGCAGGTGTTTTTGAGAAAGAAAAAGAATTTCAGAGATAGGGGAAATAGAGCCTTTACATTGCAAGTAAAAACAGTCACCAAAAGGAAACAAAGGGAGACTTAAAAAACAGATGATCAGGCCTGGCGTGGTGGCTCACGCCTGTAATCCTGGCACTCTGGGAGGCCGAGGCGGGTGGATCACTCGAGGTCAGGAGTTCGAGACCAGCCTGAGTGAGA
The DNA here is from genome assembly GCF_020740605.2 of Lemur catta. Classification (NCBI taxonomy): domain Eukaryota; kingdom Metazoa; phylum Chordata; class Mammalia; order Primates; family Lemuridae; genus Lemur; species Lemur catta. The sequence goes on along the minus strand of NC_059144.1, from coordinate 6,439,087 downwards.
CCCCCTCTCTACTAAAAAAATAGAAAGAAATTATCTGGCCAACTAAAATATATATAGAAAAAAAAATTAGCTGGGCATGGTGGCGCATGCCTGTAGTCCCAGCTGTTTGGGAGGCTGAGGCAGTAGGATCGCTTAAGCCCAGGAGTTTGAGGTTGCTGTGAGCTAGGCTGATGCCAGGGCACTCGCTCTAGCCCGGGCAACAAAGCGAGACTCTGTCTCAAAAAAAAAAACCAAAAAAACCCCCCCCGATGATCAGAGCCCACTCCTGCAGTCCCAGCTACTCCAGAGGCTGAGGCAGGAGGATTGCTTGAGCCCAGGAGTTCAAAGCTGCAGTGCATGCTGATTGTGCCTGTGAAGAGCCACTGCACTCCAGCCTGGGCAACACAGTGAGACTCTGTCTCTTGGGGAAAACAATGACAGATCATCAGCGTGGGAGAACAGGAGAGAACATCTCTACCTGAAGCATTTTCAACTTACAAGTAGGAGGCCAAAATAAACACTGGAAGATGTCAAGAAGGTGCTTAGAAAGGAAGCACATCTTAGTATAGGTTACAAAGAATACTGCCACAGCAAGCAGATTTTAGCAACAGTTGGGCTAAAGAGGTAAGGTGCAGCAGACAGAGAAATGCCTAGGCCCTAAGGCCACTTTCCCTCTCTGAGGGGAAAGGGAGAAACTCAGGAACAATTAAGTTTCTTCAGAATATTTATAATCAGACACCTATTGGGTAAAGATAATGATAATATCTTTGACTTTTCAGTTTTATTTTTACTATTTGAAGCTGCTATAAACATTGGTCATATGCTTTCCAACCACTGAAAAAGGTGAATGACGTAGCAAAGCCCAACAAAAGGAACAAATTCATAGTTAGCTAGGTAGGGGTTAAAACGCTAGCTCTGCTAATTGTGAGACCTTTGGAAAAAGTGACCCTGCTCTCCTTGTGCCTCAGGACAAGTAATATGGGGCTAACCACAACTACTTGGCAGGTGGTTCTATAAGAGACAGTAGTAAGTAGGGACTCATTCAACAGTAGATATATCATAAACCAAGGGTGACTTCTATAGACAACTGAGTCACATTCCTAATACGAGAGAAGATAGAACCCCCAAATAAAAAGTTGTCATTTAGCAGACATTCTTTAATCTTAAATGTGTGTACGTCAAATAAATCTACACAGCAAATCAATTTATTCAGCTATCAATACATTCTGCAACTAATGTACCTTAGTGGGTGCACCAAGAAACCATGTAGTTTCAAAATAACACTCCAGGAAAACTATACAGTCACAATTTCTCTTTTGCTCAGCAAGGTACTGATAATACTCATTTTGAAAAGTTTCCAGGCCTCTCCCACCCTTCAAATGAGTGTGGTATATTCAATAAACTTGCCAATTCTTATTTAAGCCTGGAAAAAAACACTTCCAAATGAAATTACAGATGCCTGCAATAGCATCCTCCCTTTTATGCTTATATCTCATTTTTCTTGAACTCCCACCTCAGGGTATAGCAGTATCTGTGCTCTGGGTCTTCCTCCTCAGAGAGGAAACTCAAAACACCTTGCTTTATAATTCCCCAAATCCTGCTGAGAAACAAGATATTTAGAAAAGACAGGTTATGAGTACATATGTGAATGATTAATATATCTTAACAATAAAGAACAAACCATGTAATATTCTACACAAGCCACCATTATACAGAAGACTCCTTCAAAGATTACTAATTTGTGAATCAGTGAAACATGTAGATAAATCATTTCAAAAGGAGATCTTGATGCTATGGTTTGAATGTCCTCTCCAAAACTCAGTTTGAAATTGAATGTCACTGTAGCAGTGTTGAGAGGTGCAATCTTTAAGAGGCAATCAGGGCTGGGTGCAGTGCCTCACACCTGTAATCCCAGCACTTTGGGAAGCCAAGGTGGGAGGATCACTTGAGGTCAGGAGTTCAAGACCAACCTGGCAATACAGCGAGATTCTCATCCTTACAAAATTTTTTTAAAAAATTAGCTGACCATGGTAGTGCACACCTATAGTCCCAGCTACTCAGGAGGCTGGAGTGAGGGGATCACCTGAGCCCAGGCATTCAAGGTTGCAGTGAGCTATGATGGAGCCACTGACTCCAGCCTGGGCAACAGAGAGAGACCCTGTCTCTAAAAAAAAAAAAAAAAAAAAAAGGTAATTAATTAAAGAAATTTAAAAAAAACAGGAGGTGACTGAGTCATAAGGGCTCTGCCCTCATGAATTAATTAATACCACTATCTTGGGAGTTTGGCCTCCTTTTTCCTTTGTCTCACCTCTCTCAATGTGATGCTCCACTGAACAAAGGCTCTCACCAGATGTGGCCACTGAATCTTGGACTTCCCAGCCTCCAGAACCATGAACCAAATAAACTTATTTTCTTTATAAATTGCTCAGTCTGTGGTAGTCTGTTATAGCAACAGAAAATGGACTAAGATACCAGTAACACATAAACACAAAAAGCCATTTTTATATAGCACATCAATTACTTTGTTCATTGATTATTCATCAAGCAGCACCCCAAATCTTTTTCAGAAATTTGTATGGCTACAAACTATCATCCATGGGCTTTCCCAATAGCCAGTAAGTAAATTGCCAGTGAAGAACTGCTACAACTGGTGATTTCTGACATCAAGTTCTGTTCCCACAGTCACTACTCCAGTCTCAGTTACCCTTCTCTCTCTTCCTAACTGGGTCCCCTGGTCACTAGTCTTGTCTACCTTTCTTTCTTTCTGGAGACAGAGTCTTGATCTGTAACCCTGGCTAGAATGCAGTGGCATCATCATAGCTCACCACAAAACTCCTGGGTTCAAGTGATCCTCCTGCCTCAGCCTTCTGAGTAGCTAGCTATGACTACAGGCACAAGCCACCATGCCCGGCTAATTTTTTCTATTTTTAGTAGAGATGGAGTCTCGCTCTTGCTCAGGCTGGTCTCCCAACTCCTGAGCTCAAGCGATCTGCCCACCTCAGCCTCCCATAGTGCTAGGATTACAGGTGTGAGCCACCGCGCCCGTCCTTGTCTAACCTTTCTAATCCATTCTTGTCATAGCACAGAGATTTTTCTAAAACACAAGTCTGTGTTACTTCCCGGCTTAAAATTTACTTTAGTGTTTCACACTTGGCCTTAAGATAAATTCTGAACTCCTTAACATGAGGGCACACCAAAGACCTCTTGTTATCTGGTTCCTGCTTACTTTTCCAGTCCCATCTCTTGCCATACTTCCTGCACAATTGACACAGGCATACTCAGAGATTATAAAGTATGCAATAGCATTATGTCTAAAAAACAATGTACATATTTTAATTACAAATGCTTTATTGCTAAAAAATGCTAATGATCATCTGAGCCTTCAGCAAGGTGTAATCTTTTTGCTAGTGGAGGGTCCTGCCTTGATGTTGATGCCTGCTTACTGATCAGCGTGGTGGTTACTGAAGGCTGGGTGGCTGTGGCAATTTCTTTTTTTTTTTAAGGCAGAGTCTCGCTCTGTTGCCCGGGCTAGAGTGTCGTGGCGTTAGCTTAGCTCACAGCAACCGCAAACTCCTGGGCTCAAGCAATCCTTCTGCCTCAGCCTCCTGAGTAGCTGGGACTACAGGCATGTGCCACCATGCCTGGCTAATTTTTTGCAATTTCCTAAAATAAGATAATGAAGTTATTGATATCAATTGACGGCTTTCCTTTCATGAAAGATTTCTCTGTAGCACATGACTCTGTTTGACAGCATTTTACCCACAGAACTTCTTTCAAAATTGAAGTCAATCTTCTCAAACCCTGCCGCTGCTTTATGAACTAAGTTTATATACTATTCTAAATCCTTTGTTGTCATTGTAACAATGTTCACAGCATCTTCACTAGGAGTAGATTCCATCTCAAGAAATTACTTTGGGCCAGGCGCCGTGGCTCATGCCTGTAATCCCAGCACTCTGGGAGGCCGAGGCAGGAGGATCACTCGAGGTCAGGAGTTCGAGACCAGCCTGAGCGAGAGCGAGACCCTGTCTCTACTAAAAATACAAAGAAATTAGCTGGAAAACTAAAAATAAATAGAAAAAATTAGCCAGGCATGGTGGCGCATGCCTGTAGTCCCAGCTACTCAGGAGGCTGAGACAGAAGGATCACCTGAGCCCAGGAGTTTGAGGTTCCTGTGAGCTACGCTGATGCCACGGCACTCTAGCTCCAGCAACAGAGTGAGACTGTCTTAAAAAAAAAAAAAAGAAGAAGAAGAAGAAGAAGAAATTACTTTGCTTATCCGTAAGCATCTTCTCTGTTCAGGTTTACATCATGAGATTGCAGCAATTAAGTCACATCTTCGGGCTCCACCTCTAATTCTAGTTCTCTTGCTACATCTACAGTCACTTCCTTCTCTGAAGTCTTGAACCTCTCAAAGTCATGCATGAGGCCTAAAATCTACTTCCAAACTCCTGTTCATGATATTTTGACCTCTTCCCATGATTTATGAATGCCCCTAATGGCATCTAGGATGTGAATCATTCCCAGGTTTTCAATTTACATTGTCCAGATCCATCAGAAGAATCACTATACATGACAGGTATAACCTTACAAAACATCCCTCCTAAGATTTGAAAATCAAAATTACTCCTTGATCTACAGGCTGTAAAACAGATGTTAATAGGCATGAAAATATTAATTTTATTGTACACCTCCATCAGAGTTCTTAGGTGACTAGGTGCACTGCCAATGAACAGTATATCTTCTGAACGGAATCTTTTTTTCTGAGCAGTAGGTCTCAGCAGTGGGCTTCAGATATTCAGTAAACCACCGTTTTAAAATTGGGAGATGAAATATTTTACGTATCCAAAGATCTTGCTAGGAGGAGACTTGAAATGTGAACCATATTAACCATTTAATGAAGCTTAGGTAGAAAAGTGTACTTGAGTTTTTCATTTGAAATTAAAGTATAGTAGTTTATAATGCAAATTCATATAAAAAGTTGCAAAATGTTTTGTGCTTACGAAGAATAATTTTTAAATTATCTTATATTATCTTTAACGTTTGAGTTACAATAAACATTGCTGACCAGATCAGGAAAAGCTGATTAAAAAAAAAAAAAAATTCAGTCAGTCATACTGTAAACAGATGTGCTGCCATCCAGGCTTTGTTGTTCCATTACAAACCACAGACAGAGTCGATTTAGCAAAATTGTTAAGGACCCTAGGATCTTCAGAATGGTAAATGAGCACTGGCTTCAACTTAAAGTCAGTTGCATTACCCTCTCTCTAACAAGAGAGTCAGCCTGTCCTTTGAAGCTTTGAAGGCAGGCATTGACTCCTCTCTAGCTATAAAAGTCCTAGATGGCATCTTCTTCCCATATAAGGCTGTTTCATCTACATTGAAAACTGGCTGTTTAGTGTAGCACCTTCATCAATGATCTTAGCTAGATCTTTTGCATAACTTGCTGCAGCTTCTAAATCAGCACTTGCTGCTTCACCTTGCACTTCTGTTATGGAAACAGCTTCTTTCCTTAAACCTTAAGAAGTAATCTCTGCGAGCTTCAAACTTTTCTTCTGTAATTTTTTTACCTGAGCCGTCAAAGAATTAAAGAGAATTAAGGCCTTGCTCTGGATTAGGCTTTGGCTTAAGGCAATGTCCTGGCTGGTTTGCTTGGTCAGCAATAAGGCTGTTTCTCTTTCTTATGTATTCACTGGAGTAACACTTTTAATTTTCTTAAAGAACTTTTCTTTTGCATTAATAACTTGGCTAACTGGCGCAAGCAGCCTAGCTTTCAGCCTATCTGGTGCAAGCGGCCTAGCTTTCAGCCTATCTCAACTTTGGACATGCCTTCCTCACTAAGTGTAATCATTTCTTGCTTTTGATTTAAAGTAAGAGATGAACTTGAACACTTAGAGGTTACCGTAGGGTTATTAAATGGCAGAATTTCAGTATTATTGTGTTTCAAGGAATAGAAAGGCCTGAGGAGAAGACAACTAGAAATGCCTGGTCAGCTGGAACAGTCCGAACACACATTTATCGATTAAGGTCACCATCTTACGTGGGCACAGTTCCTGGAACCCTATAACAATTAAAATAGTAACGTCAAAGATCACTGATCACAAGCCACAACAGATATAAAAAAAATCAAAAAGTTCAAAATTTTGTGAATCTCCAAAATATGACACAGAAACACTAAGTATGCACATGCTGTTGGAAAAATGGCACTGACAAACTTGCTCCATGCAGCATCACCACAAACCTTCAACTTGTAAAAAACGCACTGTCCATCAAGTGCAATAAAACGAGGTATGCCTGTGTTTTGATTGCCAGCATTATCTCTCATTCCCTCCACCCTCACTCAGTTCCAGGAAGGCCAGCACCATAACAATTCCCCCTCCCCCAACAGTCTCTCAGGCTACAGTGCAGTGGAGTCATCATAGTTCACTGCAACCTCAAATTCCTGGGCTCAAGTGATCCTCCTGCCTCAGCCTCCCACACCTAGCTAATTTTATCTATTTTTAGTAGAGATGGGGTCTCACGCTTGCTCAGGCTGGTCTCGAACTCCTGAGCTCAAAGGATCCTCCTGTCTCAGCCTCCCAGAGTGCTAGGATAACAGGCCTGGCCACCATAATTTTGTTTACTGCTATATTCCAAGCAGAAAGTTTGGCATACAGAGATCTCAAAAATATGCTGACCTAGAATATTAACACCACATTGTTAAAAAGGGCAAAAAAACTTACTCATTTTCTGTATAAAGCATAGATATACACACATTATGTAAAAATATATAAATTTACATGTGGCATCAAAATTTCGTGGAAAAGAATGACTAGGAAAACAATGTGTAAAAAGCTCCTCACAAGGCGTTAATAAACACTGTATTAGAACATTTCTGAATCAGAGTTGGAGGCTCAAGTTCAGGTAATACAAAAGCCAGTAATACATCTTTCCCACTCGATTGTTCCCATTTCACCTCAAACTCTAGGTAAAACTGAACCCAGTGTCTCCCTGTCCACTAAAAAGCAAATCACCAGGAAAAACAAAAAAAGATTCTCTTCAACATCTCTGTCTTTCATTGCCGTTTGTCCCAGATTTCCGGTCACTGAAGTTAGAGGCCTAATCCTGCAGTCAGGAACTAGACTCGGTCTGCCACCTACTAGCTGTCTGTGTGACCTTCAGTGGACCACCTCACCTTTCTGGGCTTCAGTTTCCCCAACCAACTGGGCAGCCTAAGTTGAATGCAAGGCTCCAGAGCTGAGACTCTAGGTCTGGCTCAGGAACTTGGTGCAGCAGGAGAACAGAGATTAAGATTGTAACCATCCATGGACACCAAGCATGAGACAAAAGCTCAAAACCCTACAAAAACAGCTTGCGCAAGCTCTATCCTTTTCCCTCCTCCCTCGATGAATCAAGAGGTGGAAAAGTGGTGTTCGACAGGTATTGTGTTTCGCGTCTTGGAAATCTAATTTTTGAACACCACAGGCGCGCTAAGGAGGTGAAGGGCCCGAGAGGTAGAGTTAGGCCGCAGGTCGCTGTCACACATTTCACTAACGACCGGCCGAGAAGCACTCCCGGAAGCTGAGGCCCTACTCCCTACTAAGTTCTAGATCTCGAGCTCGGCGCTCCCAGGGTTAGGCCACCATCCATCCTCAGCCCCATCCCAGACGAGAAAAGGTTCCGCCACGCGGCCCAGACGCCCCGGCAGACTCGCAAGCTCCACGATGGTGGGGCGGCAGCGGGAGCACACAAGGGAGGCATCGTCAGCGGAGAAGAAAAACCTTGCCCACGTTTTCCACCGAACGGCCCTCCCGGACTCTCCAAGTGACCTTGGGCGCGTCCCTGCCCCTCCCTGAGCCTCAGTTTCCTTTCCTAGGTTACGGACTATGCCACACAAGCCGCGGCCCGCAAGAGTGAGCCGAGAACCAGATTAAGACCTCCCAATTTTTGTTGCCCGCGCCAAGCTGGGCTCGGTGCACCCGCGCGGACGGCGGTGCGGAGCGGGCAGAGTGGCCCGAGGTCCTGAGGAGGCCCGGCTGGGCTACGGGGCCTCAGCTGGGTCGAGCCGCGCAAGGCGGCCCCCTAAGCGGCGGCGCCAAGGCCTCTGCAGGCCGCGAAACCGCCTGAACCCCGCATCTGCCCGGGCCCGGACTTGCCGCACCCTTTCCGAGAAACCCGGCCTTACTTATAGCTGGTGTGGTCCGCGGGCGCCGCAACCAACGCACTTTAAAGAGGAAGCACCTTTCCAAGCCGCTGAGGAGAATCCCTCAAGCAAGACGCCGCCGCCTCAACAGCAACCCACTTCCGCTCTGGGAGCCTCAGCACTGCCTCCCGCGCGTCCCCATTGGCTGCCACTTCCCCTACTTCCGCGGTCTGGCCGTTAGGGAGGCATATTTTTCAATTCTATTGGACAAGAAAACCATCTATTACCACTTTGAAACGCGCCTCTTTCCGGCCCCGCCCACGCTCGCTCGCTTTCTGGAGCTCCCGCTTTCCCGCGAGAGGCGCTACCGGTGCGCTTGGCCCGCGAGGCCTCTCGGGAGTTGTGGTCTGAGGACTGACCGAGCGCCCGGTCAGCGGTGGCCGCTGGCCGTCCAGAGGTCGCCGGCGTCTATCCGCTTGTGGTCTCCGTAGCCCAGCGAGCTTCGAGCCTGCCCATTCCTAGGTCACGACCCCGCATACCGGCCGCTGTACCCCTGGCCGGACGCAGCGGGTTAAAGGTGCGGAGCTGGACGTTAGCCCAGGCCAGCCATTCCGCGCCCCTCTTCGGGACCCCGTTTCCTCGCCTGTGAACAAGGCCTTTGTGAGGAACGTGCCCAGGGCTCGGGGGTCTCGTGACTGCCGTCTGGAAACCAGGCTTGGCCCCCTTTCAGCACCCCCTTGGTGCCAGGCCCTGGACGGAGCGTGTCGGTCTCATTCCTGAGAGGGCCTGGTCCTGAGACTCTTCTGGGACCTGATGGTGGAGACGGAAGGGGAAGCACAGCCTGTCCCCTCAGCGGAAGCCCAGAGGACCCTAAACCAGGATGCCTGGAAGGTCTCCCCGAGGAAGAGACCTCGGAGCTGAGAAGGAAATAGGAGGGAGTTCAGAGCCTGGGGAGGGGGAGCAGGCAGACCGGCTGCCCAGCACCCTATTTCCCGGCTGGCTCTTTCTGGGGTAGTATGATTCTCTCTCAAAGAGCCAATGCAGGGAGAGGAAGACAGGGGTCCCAAGTATCAAGGCCCTTGGGTCCTGAGGGATTTCAGTTAGCTGTTGCTTTGGTCTTTTGTTTTGTTTTGTTTTTTTAGTTGTTGCTCAACATCTTTTTTTTTAAATTTCAGGATATTATGATGGTACGGACATTTTGGTTACATTTTATGTCTTTGCCTCACCCAGGCGAGGATTGGAGGCATGCCCTTCCCCTCTACAATGCTCACCAAATCCATCAGTTGTGAGTTTACCCCCCAACCCCCTAATCCCTGGAGAATATTACTACCGTGTGAGCCACCATAGTGTTGATCAGTCAGTGCCAATTTGATGGCCAGTACATGTGGAGTCTATTCCTCCGATCTTGGGATACCTCACTTCGGATAATGGGCTCAAGCTCTATCCAGGAAAATATAAGAGGTGCTAGGTCACTGTCGTTTCTTGTAATTAAGTAATATTCCATTGTATACAAATGCCAAATTTTAATAATCCACTCATGAATCGACGGGCACTTGGGTTGTTTCCACATCCTTGCAATAGTGAATTGTGCTACCATAAACATTTGGGTGCAGATGTCTTTATTATAGAATGTCTTTTGCTCTTTTGGGTAGATGCCTAATAGTGCTATTGCTGGATCGAATGGTATTTCTATTTTTAGCTCTTTGAGGTATCTCCAAATTCTTTTCCACAAGGGTTGAACTAATTTGCAGTCCCAAGCTGTTGCTTTGGAACAAACCACCCTAAATCTCAATATTTTGAACAGCCATTAATGTTGCTCATGAATCTACAAGTCAGTGGGGAATGGAGAAGGTTCTGCTCCTGGCTGTCCTCACATTTTGGGGTCTGATGGTTGTAAGGTGGGCTAGGATGGCCTCTGGGACAACTGGCTCTCCTGCACATGGTGTCTCATCCCAGCAGGCCACCGTGGTTATGTTCACACAGGGCCTGGGCAGGGTTCCAAGAGAACAAATAGGAGCTCTAAGGTCACTTGGGACCCAGACTCACAACCAGCACATGGCCACTTCTGCTGCACCCTATTGGTCGAAGAAAGTCGCTAAGCCAGACTAGATTCAAAGGCCTCTTGAATCAAAAGTCACAAGGGGTGAGGATACAGGGAGACATTTTGCCATCAATCTATTGCACGATGCCTACCCTCAGGCCATAACTTTAGGGAATGGTCTTATGCCTGCTCCCACTCAGGTTTGTATGGAGGAGAGGCCCCAGGTACTCTCAAGCTAGTTCTGAGCAGCTGCTCAGTCCAGGGAGGTGGGACAGAGGAGGGGACCTTGTTGACTGCTAACAAGCATTGTTGCCAATAGCACCACCATCAGTTAGGCCGGTCTAATAGGTGAAGGGTAATTCTCCCTCTTACCCCAGTAATTGCTTCAGGCAAATATGCAGACGTTCTCCAACTATGGGAACTGGCTTAGCACAAATATGTTCAATTCAGACCAGTGAAACTGGGCAGATGTTCCATGTTCCTGAGGCTGGAGCTGCTACCAGCCTGGAGATAGAGCTCCTAGATCAGGCACATCCTGAAGTCCACCCTACTTTTGGAGTGCCAGTTATGGGAATTAATAAATCTCCTTTTGAAACCCCCAGAGCTCCTGATGGACTCTCTAGACCAGTCATCATCAACGCATTACCTTGATGTCAAATGAAATGGGTTTGAATTACACAACACAGAATGTAATGTTTTTCTTTAAATGAAATTTAATCTGCCCCCAGCTCTATTTTGACAGAGAGATGGGAATCCCTTTCCTTATCAATCAACCTGGATTGTAAGAAAGTCCTGGGGTTTTGATACAATGCAGAGCATTGGGGTAGGACTCTGGCCCTTTAATCTGTTCTTATCAATGCTGAGAGATGCCCACCTTCCTGAGCTGAATGTACCCTGGGGCCCAGCCTCCCTATCTGAGTTGCCACCTCTTCTGCAGGCCCAAGGAGAATATGAGCGAGGGCAATCTTTCTCCTGGACACCTGTCCATCTTGCAGTTTCCAGCCCCTCCATTACTGCTCCCTACTCCATGGACTCTCCCGTTTTCTCTACTTCCTGGGAGCTGCAGCATAATGTGCCTTCATCTTGAGGCTATGTTTCACAAGCAGGCATTCACTCCGGAAGCCTGTCCTCAGGGTGGAGCTTTCTCCAGTCCAGTGCAACACGAATCTATCCTGGTCCCCGCCCTGGGTGAGCTCCTGCCCCCGGTGGCCCCAACCTTGTTGGGTCCCGCCTCCTTCAGTGATGCTGGAGAAAGGGGAGCGGGCAGGGTGCTCTAAAGTAACCCAGATTTAGCTCTGTGTTTTGGCTCTTTGGGCAGGTCACTTCGCCTGTTGGGGCGCCAGTGGCCTCTTAAGCAGAAGGGGGCAGGCTAGTCCTACGTCCCCGGAGATCGTGAAAAGGATCCCTGAGGCTCGGGAAGAGCCAGTCCAGAGATGGTGCTAAAGAATGCTGGCTACGTCCCCAGCCAAACGCACAGGCACAATCGCATACCCAGTCTTGGGCGTTCCCCAGGTGAAGCCACCGGGCTCTGGGCTGAGGGTGGGGATTGCAGGTTTCCACGTGCGGGGGGGTGGGGTTCCGGGAGCTCCGGAGGGGGCGGGGTCGCCAGGAATGCCTTGCGCCTGGCCACAGGAAAGGGCTAGGATCTGGGCCAGGGTGCCAGATTTGGCACATCAAGATGCACACGCCCAATTATATTTGAATTCCAGACAAGGAGCGGATACCTCTTTAGCATAAGTTTGTCCCACGCAATAACTGGGCGTCATGCCTTTTATCCGGCAACCCTGCTCTGGGCAGGTGGGGACAGCGGAGAGGTGAGGCGTGCCGCAGAGGTGCAGGGCGGGGTCCTGGGGCCGAGGGCGCGCGGCCAAGGAAGAGGAGGCGCACCCGGCGGGCCGCGCGCTTTCTTCGGCCCAGCTCAGGCAGCCTCCAGGCGGCGCGCGGGCCCGCGGGCTGAGCCTCCCTGCTGCCGAGCCCGCAGGTTGTGCTCCCGGCTCTGCTCCACCTCCAGCCAGCGCCGCGCCTCCAGCTGCACCTGCGGGCGGGGGCGGCGTCAGAGCGGGTGAGAACACCGTGCCCCGCCCTTCGCCGCGCCCGGACCCCCACCCCCGGCTCGCGTCTCTGCACCCCCAGGCCTCCCCGCAGCCGCCCCAAGCTGCCCCCCGGCCGCCCCCGCCCACCGGCTCACCCGGGGCTTGGGGCGCGCGGGCCGCGGCGCGGACACGTGTAGCAGGGCCGCCTGCCTGCGGCGCTCGGCAGCCCTCTCCGCGATCCTGCGCCGCAGCTCCAGCACGCGCTCGTCCTGGGAGGACGCGCCGGGGGCCGACGCGAGTGCATTCTTTTTCTCCCACCTGGCAGGTGACAGTGCGGGGGTTAGGAGCCCAGCCAGCGGGCGTCCAAAGCCAGTCCCAGGACCGGACACGGGCCCAGGAGACACCGGGCTGCTGGGCTGTGCAGCTGGAGAAGTTCACCAGAATGATTTAGGTGCAGGGATCGGGGGCGGGGGCGGAGGGGGGCACCCAGGCCGCGGGAGTACTCCCTGTAGCGTGGTGCTCCCTGTAAGGATCACTGTGTAGGGGGTTGGGTGGGGGTCCTGCCAGTGCCTCTAGCCTTTTGCTCTTTCTACTTAACATTTTTTAAAGAAAGTATTACATGTCTACTAACTATATTTATAATTGGGGTAAAAATGTGAAAGACCCCTTTTATCTCACACTCCCCTTGCCTCTTGCCTAGAGGTAACCACTGCTAATACTGTGATGTCTTTGCAAATATTTCCATACATAGGCCATATTCCTTCTGATTATATAATACATATTGTTCCTGCTGGCTTTGATGTAAGTGCACTTCATAGTATTGGGGCCTTTGCATGTGCTTTGCATGTGCTGTTCCCTGTTGTTCTCTGTCTCCATGGCTCTTGGCTGACTGTCCAGGTCACCCACCCACTAAAACTCTCCTGGTGAATTAGTGCCATTGAATCTGGCTGCATGCATGAGGGGGCTCCAGGATCTTTGTTAGCTGGAGTTGGGCCGTTGGAGGCACCCAAAGACCAACTGGACTGCATCTGGGATCTGCCAGGCCAAGGTCAGCAGCTGGGAAGTAATGAGGTCTTCTGGGTGTGTGCTGCCTTGGGGACCTGCTGGGTGGCCAGCTAGCCCTCCCTGAACAGCCCAGCAGCAGCTGTACTGTGGCTCCTCTGAATTGCAGCAGTCACTCAGAGGACCAGTGAATTAGTCCTTCCTTCTGTCAACCCCATCATCCACTCCACCCCAGTCCTACTCAGGCACTTTTTCTGGAGCCCTGAACCAGGCTCTGCTACCACAGGTCTGGGTACCACATCCCCTGGGGCAGCTAGGCCTTCCTAGGGGATCAGGCTAGGGCTCAAAGCCCAGTCTGATGGGGCTGAGGAGGGGAAGGAGACCTGCCTACCCATCCCATGCCTGACCAGGCTGCCACAGGACAGCCATATGGAGCTGGACAAAGTCACCACAGTGTTCCCCAAACAAACAAAAAGGTATGTATGTGAGAGTGTGCATTGTGTGTGACCCTAACTAGATCCTGGCTTAAGAAGAAAATAAAAGTTATAGCAAACAGTCTTTAAAAAGTTTTGGCAGTCTTTGGATGTCCCAAGAAATTTGAATAAGGACAGGATATTTAGATGATGGTGGTAATTTTTGTTAAATTTTCTAGTTGTGTCATGGTGCTTTATGTAGGACAATCTTTTTTTTTAGAAGATGCATGCTGAGGTGTTTTGGAGTGAAGAGTCTGATGCTTGCAACTACTTCCAAATGGTTCTGCTGTCAGATAAATAGCTAGCTAGCTAGAGGAAGCACATAGGGCAAAAAGTCCTACCCATGACCTACGTGCAAAATGACTGCTTCTGGGTCACAGCCATCTAAGCCATGGGTACATGATTTTTTTTTACCATTTCTATATGCCCCAAAATAATCTAATAAAATAATAGGGGTGGGGCAGTTATTGGTATGAAACTGCTTGGGCAGGAGGGTGGTGGGTTGTGGCAAGGAGACCCACCAGGAGGGTGCAAAGGCATGCTTCTTGCCCACCTGGAGGCTTCCTCCCTGGGTCTCCAGTGCCAGTACCAACCTCAAGGCTGCGGATCTCCCCATGGCTGCGCGGCACAGTGAAATCTGCTCCACCGTATTCTGCAGCTCCTGGCTCTTGGTGCGCTTGCCTTGAATGATTTGATCCCGCTTTTCCTCCTCCTCACGCTGCTGGGTCTCTTTGAGCAGGGCCAGCCGCTCTCGCAGCTCGACAACAGACATCTCCCCTTCTAGGCCATACCCAGGGATCTGTGGGGTGGCAGGGAGGCCCCACACTGGGAGCTGTGCCAGGCCCAGGTGGGGAGCACAAGTGCCCCTCCCCTGCTCCACAGGCCTACCCCCTTGCCAGGAGGCTTCCTTCCTCTGCATCAATACTGCCTGTACGGAGTGCCCTCCTTCCAGCTTCTCCAGCCTGGACCCTGCTCTACAGTGCTATATGTGGAGTGTGCCCTGCAGGCCCCTCTGCTGTGGCAGGTCCCAGATGGAGCTCACCACCATCTTCCCAGCCAGGACCGCTGGGGCCTGGGGCCGAATGCTCATCTGATTCCCCACACCCCTTGGGGTCAGGCCAGCCCCTGCAGCAGGCTCCCGAGGCCCTCCCAGTCCTGGCCCTCACTGTGCCTTTTCACATAGGCTTCCAGGAGGCCTCCGCCTCCTGCTCCGTCCACCCCTGGGCCCTTGAACACCTGTGCTCTCCCTACTCAGCCCTTCCCACCTCGAGCCTGGGAAGTCCCTGGGCCTCCCCAACATGCAGCTCCCAAGTGGCCTCCTGGAGCCTACCTTGCCACCCCCAGGGCCCAGGCCCCTCCCCCAGGGGTTGCAGAGGACCCGCTGAGTGTCTGCCCCACTGGTGGGACTGTGAACTCGTGGGGCCAGATCTAGGCCTGCAACACGGGGAGTGCCGAGTCCATGGCTGATGATGAGTGGCCAGGTGGATTTTGGTGAGGCAAGACCTGCCTTTGGCCTCGGTGGGAATTCTGGACATGCCCTGCCATGGATCCTCACCTGGGTCAGGTCCACGAGCTTGCCTTTGCGTGTGGGCCGTGTCTCCAGTGCACGCAGCTGGGAGATGAGTTCACAGCGCTGCCTCTGCTCCTCCCTGGCAGCCTCTGTGCTGCGCTGCAGCAGCTCCCGGCTCTCCTCCATCACCTCCTGGGCTTGGGGGCCCAGTGCATGCTGAGGGGGCCAGCGAGCAGCCCGGCAGGTGCTCGGCAGGGACACACCTCCCCGGGAGCTGCTCAGTCAGGCCTTTGACCTCAGCGCGGCCACCTGGGAGAACTTGCCCAACCCTGGCCCTCCCTCGAGGGGCACCCAGACATCACTGACCACAGCAGCTCCCTTAGGGCAGGCCGCCAGCCCAGCACCTGAGCAGGAAGAGCAGAGCTGGGCAGGGCTTCGTGGTGCCTGGCTCCCCACCGTACCTATCTGCCGTCGGCCCTTCACAAGCTTCGCCTGGGCCAACTTGACGTTCTTCTGCAACTCCATTGCCTGCTCCACCTGCTCCTTCAAGGACCTGTCCTCCTGGAGGCGCCTCTTGGCACACTGCAACATCAGCTTGGCTGTCTGCTGGGACAGTGGACCCCCCACGGTGAGAGCTTGGGCCTCCTGTCCCTCAGCCCCACCCCAGTCCAGGGAGCAGCATGAGGTCTGAGGGCAGACCCAGGCCCCGGCCCTGAAACACCTGGAACCTGGGGCCAAGCCCATTAGTCCCCTCGAGGTTGGGCTTGCTGGCGGATTTGTAGCTCACATCCTTCCTCCTTCTTCCCAAAGTGCCCCTTGGGGGGGCACAAATCTCTGTCATTTTAAGCCACCAGTTTGTGGCACTTTGTTATGGCAGCCTAGGAATCTCATGCACGTGATAATGTAAGATGTTCACAACAGAGGGCACTGGGTGGGGAGGATATGGGAACTCTGTACTATCTTTGCAGCTTTTCTGTGAACTTTAAAACTGTCCTAAAATAAAAAGTTTATTTAAAAAATTACTTTTGAAACTTTGTAATAAGTAGGAGAAATGCTTGTGTGGAAATATGAGGTGAAAAAAAGTGGGCTACCAGAATATACCAGGAGCCTCATCTCAAGTAAGTAAACAACAAGCAAAGAAAGAAAGATGCCTGGGCCAGGAGGCCCCGTCCTGCACCACTGGCCCTGTGCCCCATGCTGTTGGGGACAGGATCACAAAGGGCCCAGGCATGGAGGCAGTGAGGAACTGGGAGTGAGGAGAAGAGACCAGAAAGTATCTCTCAGCTCCTTGGAAGTGCATGTGGAACCAGGCAGGCAGCACAGGCCCATGCAGAAGGCACCAGCTTGGAGTAAGATACACAGAATTTAAGTTCTGCCCCTGTGCACCTGACCAGTTCTGCCTTTGTGACCCCAGACAAGTCACGGGCCTCCCTGGGTTTCAGTTTCTTTGCTGGGAAAATGAAGCCGGTCACACCCACTCAGCTGCACTGGGCACAGGGCCCAGCACAGGCATCAGAGTCAGCAGAGAGACGGGAGCAGGCCAGGGAAAAAGAAGGAAAAAGGGTGCCCAGGCCGAGAGCAGGGGCGGGCACAGGTGCTGGGGAAGTGATGAGCTGGTGGTCATCTGGTCAGGCTGCAGTGAGGTTAGGGCCACCAGGGTGGTAAGAGGTAGAGCAGCTGGCCGGTCAGAGTCCAGGGTCCGATGCCTGGCTCTGTCTATCCTGGCATAACCTTGGACCCACCATGCCGCCCGAGTCACTCAGGGGCTAGAGGCAGCCTAATGCATCCGTGGGTCCTGCGGTGGACGTCCACCCAGGTTCCCACCTCTCCTCATTCTGCCACTGCAGAGCACTACATGCACGAGGGTTGCTCGCCATGCTTACACCAGGCCAGAGCTGTTAGTCATCCTCATGGGGACACCTTCAAAACGGAAATGAACACAGAGCACACTGAACAGCGTTTATGTGCCCTGAGCCAACTGGGAAAATGCTGCAAGTGTTGCTCAGCTAAATCTGACTGAGTACTTGGTAAAATGTACTCAAAGAATGGTCCCCTAGGACAACCAGATGTGACCTGCTGTTACCCAGGGGATTTAGTGAGACCTACTCTCACATGGCTGTCTGAGCTGGCGACCCCTCAGCTATTCTAGATTAATTTCATGGTGGTGATGGATTAAAAACAAGTAATTATATGATCTTTATTTGTTTTAGTCAACATATCTAGTTATTTGTATGGCTCATCAAGTTATATTAAAAGGGGGATAAAATTATTTAAATGAAGAAAATATATTCAAATTGTTTAAGACAATGTTAGAATTAACTTAAATATATCAATGTTACACTCATGATTCTAAAATATATCCTTTCCCAGCCCTGTTGCTAGAGTATCTTAATATTGGTTACTGTGGGAAAAAACAAAAGCGCCAGACACGGAAATCAATACTTGTTTTCATGAGGCACAGAGGCTCCTTGGTGGATAACTGAGTCTGTGTCTGACACAGAGAAAATTCAACATCTCAAACATCTCTCCCCTCAAAAGTAAAGGTGTTCCCAAAGGCTCTAGAACAGTGCAGCAACAAGGTCAGAGGAGGAGAGGAAAGGCCAGCTTGTTGTAATAGAACCTCAAGCGGAAAAAAAAACTGTAGCTGATTAAAACACAGCAAGGCCGGGTGCGGTGGCTCACACCTGTAAGCCTAGCACTCTGGGAAGCTGAAGTGGGATGGATCCCTTGAGGTCAGGAGTTCGAGACCAGCCTGAGCAAGAACGAGGACACCCCCCCCACCCCCGTCTCTACAAAAAATGGAAAAAGTAGCCTGGTGTGGTGTCATGCACCTGCAGTCCCAGCTACTTGGGAGGCTGAGGCAGGAGGATCACGTGAGCCCAGGAGTCTGAGGTTGCTGTGAGCTAGGCTGACACCACTGTACAGGTGACAGAGCAAGATTTTGTCTCCAAAAAAAAAAAAACAAACACATTAAGGTTATAAAAGCCATCAATCACTCCAACATGAACTGCACAAGAAAAATTTAAAATTCTTACTAAATTACTGGCTAATTTAGTAAGAAAAAATATTAGTCACATAAATGTGTGTAGCTGGGTGTTCTCAGGACCAGGAGAGAAGCCTGAAAATTCTTCCATAACCTGGTATGAAAGAAACCTTTCTCATTATTCAAATTCCAAACACAATAAAAGAAAAGATTTCTAAGTTTGATGACATAAAAAATATGTTTGCATGGCAAAACACATAAGCAAAGCCAAGATGACAAATTGGAAGAAAACATCTGTAACAACACATTACAAAGGATTATTTTCTCTAATACATAAAGAACATTAAAAAATCAAGAGAATGGGTGTGGAAGGGGATTGGAGAGATGTTGGTCAAAGGATATAAAATTTCAGTTAGAAAGGAGGGATAAGTTCATGACATCTACTGTACAACATGGTGACTACAGTTAATAATAATGTATTATATGCTTGAATATTGCTAAGAGAGTAGATTTTAAGTGTTCTCACCAGAAATAAATATGTGAGAAAATGCATATGGTAATTAGCTTGATTTAGCCATTCCACAATGTATTAATTTCAAAACATCATGTTGTATACCATAAATATATACACTTGCATTTGTCAACTTAAATAAATAAATAAATAAAATCAAGGAAATAAAGGTCAGAAGCTCAATAGAAAATGGACAAAAGATATGCACAGTTCACAGGAAAAGATACAGAAATGGCTTAAATATAAGAATATTTGCTCAAATTCACACATAATAAACGAAATGCAAATCAAAACTATACCAATATACTATTTCTCACCCATGAGACTGGCAACAATTCACGAGTTCAGTCCAGTACGCCCTGCAGGTGAGGCACAGGATGGCCCCTCTCCCGCCACCAGGGGAGTGAAGCTGGCATAAGCTCCATGAAGAGGCTGTATTTGGTTGTGTTTCACAGAACCACATATTCCAGAAAACAACAGCAGCAGTAAAAACTCCCACCTATCCAGTTACTCTTTGACTTCACAATCCTCCTCTAGAAGTTTACCCTGAAAATCCACTTCCACAAAGATGGAAGACTTCTGTGACATTATTCTTTGCAGAGAAAGCAAGGTGTGACCTTTCATGAAAGGAAAAGGGGAAGTAAAAATGGTGCGTAGACAAGTGTATTATTTGCTTAGAAAGAAAGACAGGAAAGGAAATCCAGAAATAAATGAAAACAAGGACCTACAAGTGCAGGTGGAAATGGTTTGTAAGGTACAGACTGACAAGAAGTGAGACTTCTCTGAGTCTACTTTTTCATATTGTTTGGAGTTTATATTTTTAAAAAAGCAAACTAAAAAGGAAAGAAAAGGCAAACCCTAACATTGAATACAGACAGACAGATGAGGCTGTCAAGCAGGCCCGACCACAGGCCCTCGGGGGATGCACTCAGGACAGGCAGAGCTGCCGGTCTGGCCTGCTGGGGCCAGCAGGCTGCCCCCTCTCCCAGGCCACTGGGACGCCCACAGGGAGGAACAGGCTTTCTAGGGGAGCAGAGGTTGAGAGCCCCCACCTAGGTGGGCTGTCCTAGGAGGAGGAAGTGCCAGGAATGATACATTAGGAGCTTCTAAAGTGATAGCATGGACGTCCACAAACCCTCCTGTGGGGAGGACATCATATACAAACATGTCATATGCAAACATGTTCACCTGGAAGTTTCTGCCAGAATCTCAGGGCTTCCCTCAGGGGCACCCAGGGATCTGTGTATCAACTGACGCTGCTGGCGGGGACAGGTGGCAATCTGGAGCAGAACTACTGACCAGAAGGTCCACTTAGCCCAGCTGACCTGAAACTATTCCACATCCCTGTCTGCTGCAGTGGGGATAGAGAAACCATGGCCACCCTATGGGTCTTAGGAGGAAACGGCCTAGGGTTAGCTGAAAGCCAACCGCCACGGGTGCCGGCCAGGCCATGGCCAGCTGTCGCACGCATGCTCGGCTTCTCTGGCAGCTCCCAGAGGCCACATGGCTTGGCTGGCTGTCCCCATGCCCCAGCTACTCCATGCGGTACATCACCTCCTCCTTCTTTTGTTCCGCCCTGTGCTTGTTCTCCTGCATGAGGTTCTGCCGGGCCAGGATGGCCTCCTCGTGGCTGAGCTTCCCCTGCAGTCGCCGGCACTCGCCTGCGGCCAGCCGCTCCTCCATGTCCTTTGCCTGCATCTTCCTCTGCCACTCGAGGAACTCAGAGAAGTCCCCAGCCCCATCCACAAGCTTGTCAACCCTGGGGACAGAGGGATCGAGACACAGCTCGGGGTTCCTTCTGTGGCTGGGGCCACCCGGAGGCCACAGGTTCCCTAGGGGCTAGTGGCCCTCACAGGCACAGTATGCTACTCACCCAACATGCAGCCACATCGCCTGCTCTGTCCCCTGCCCACCTGTCTGCCATCCACCTGTCCCCCTCCTGTGCAGCCACCTGTCAGCCACATCATCCCACCCCTCCCTTCATCCTCTTGTTTATCTACCCTTGCTCTGTCCACCGTCTGTCCATCCACTCATCCATCAAGCCGTCTGTCAGCCACCCAAGCTGCTGCCCACAGCCCAACTTGCAGACATGGAAAGACACAACTACATGGCATGGGATATGCCCAGGGGTTCGCAGCCAGCCATGGTGGTCTACAGGAGGGGGCACCCTGAAGGGGTCCAAGGAAGAGGGGACCCCAAGGGAGGTTTGGGATGGGCCAGGCATTTGCTAAGTCACTGAGCCAGGATTATCTTTGTAAAATGCAATGATGACCCTGACACAGTCTTGCTTGCCACCTCTACCCCCTGCAGGACCACAGCCTGGTCATGACCCCTGAGCCCGTTCTCCGCAGAGCGTCCCAGCCCCAGGCCTCTCTTCTGGGCCTTCATTCCTACGGGGAATACTTTGGAAGGTGGGGGAGACCAACTGCTACCCCTCACCTCTGCAGCTCTTTCTCTACTTGCCGCTGGTACAAGGCCCCTTCTCGTAGGATGGCCGCAGTGTTCAGCTTGACTGGGACGTTGTCAGGCTGTGGGAGGGGGAGGGGCTGGCTGGGGGCAGGGTGAGGAGAGCCTTGGGAGCAGCAAGTGCCACTCCTGTCCTCCTGCCCTTCATACCTGCCCTTGCCCAGGTGCTTCCCTCTGCCTCAAGGGTGGGACCATGCTTGGGGCTCGGAGTCCCCAGCTCTGGCCATCTGAGCCTCCAGGGACAGAACAGGTCAGGAGGAGTGGGTGCCCGGGGGGCGGGGGGGGAAGAGGCCTGATCAGCCAGGAACACCCCTCACCCTGAAGAAGGTCAGCTTCGGAGTCTTTTGGATTAGGGGCTGGAATTGAAGCTGCAGCTGCTTCTTGGAGTCCTGTAAGAGTCAGGGCAGAGCCGGCAGCCTGGCACCTGTGCCTTCCAGGTCCCACCAAGCACACCGGGTGAATGATTACCCAGCACCCCTGGGTGGCCCGGTCCACTGTCCTTCATCCAGCTGCCTATCCCACCCCCGACCCTCAGGGCAGCATCTCTGTCCTCCAATGCCCTCTCAGGCCTTGCTTGGGCATTGGGCACCCCCGGCAGGAGCAGGGAAGGTGCAGGGCTTGCTGGCCCTGGGGACAGTGGTTCCCAGTCAGGACAGCTCGACCTCAGGGCTCAGTGCCTATTTCCTCAGCTACCCCCCAGCATGGCAAAGTCCTCTGCCCCGCTTCTGGCTGCCCTGTGACCTCTGTGGGCTGCTCCCAGGATCTGTCTGCACCCAGCCAGTCTCCCACTGATTTGCTTACACCCCCCAGGGTGGGTGCCACAAGCCACAGTATGGGGAGGAGCTGGCAAAGGGCCCCCTGTGAGCACTCAGCCATCACAAGCCCCCATGGCATGCTGCTGTGCGGAGCGTCCACTCCCTGGCTGGCCCCAGCTGCTGGGTGCCACCTCTGTTGTGCCTGGCTGCTGCCCAGGGGCCCATGCTCCTGAGTGAGCATCCAGAGTACAATTGTTCCTTGTCCTCTTTCTTTTACCTTTTCCTTGTTGGCAAACATATCTTGGCTTGCTTTTTTTCTGGAAAAGTGCTCGGTATGGAACATCTGGGAACACCCAGAGGTAGCAGCTATAGATGTGTGTCTACACTTGCCCACTTAGGAGCATGCATAGCAGCAGATTTTGTCAGTGTGGCTCCAGGCTCACTTTCCCAGTGTTACCAGGAGTCTACCCTCCATAGCACCCCTTGGGAAAAGGCTAAGTGGCTACTGAAATGGTGTTAGGGGGAACTTTTTGATGACATGAGAAAATGCCACCCTGCTGACTGGTCTGGGGACTTGGAGAGCCGGTGGTACCTGTGTTGGTGGCTCCCAACGTGACCTGGGCATGGCGCACCGCAGCTCCTCCATGTTCGCCTTCAACAGCAGCTCCTGCCGTGATAACACAGTGCTCCAGCCCCACCCGCTACCACCCAGTGTCCTCAGGGCCACGGGAGGACAAATGCGCCAACCAACATCCCCCACCCCTCCTCCCCCGCCCCTCCTTCCCTTCACAGGCCCCCCTCTGGGAAGGCAGGGGTCACACACGGCCCACCTCGGCCTTCCGGCGATTGTATCTCTTGACCATGTCCAGCTGCTGCTGCTCCTTGGGCAGCTGGTAGGTGCTCCGAGGGACCTGGTGGCATGGTGGGAGGAAGAGCCTATGGTCAGCAATGGAGGGCTGGGGCCGGGGGGAGGTGGATGAAGGGAAGGGTGGTGCCAGTCAGCAGGGGGGATGGTGGCTTGCACCAGAGGAGAAGCAGGGCTGGAGAGGAAGCCACTGAGGGCTGACCGGGACCTGCTGGGCATTGGTGGTCATTGAGGGGAGGCAGGGGAAGAGGTCAGGCCATTATTCGGTCTGGGATCTGGGGCTCGGCTTGGGATGGGGTGAGCAGAGAGAGATGTGAGCCAGGGCACTGAAGGCCACCAGCTTGCATGAGCTGGCTGCTTGCGGGAGGAACAGAAGGGAAGGCAGTCAGCTCTTAGCACACTGGAGGGACAAGAGAAGATGTCTGCCAGAGAGTATCCTGGACCCCAGCAAAGTGAGCTGCCCATGAGGGGACACTACAAAGACTAGGGTGGCCCAAGCTGTATCCCTGGATCCAGGCACAAGAGACTGTCAATACCGTGGCAGGAGTAGTGCCCATGGAGGGGCAGGAAGGAGCCCGGTTGCACACTCTGAACTCCACACTCCTGTGTCCATCCTCCTGACTTCAGGCCTTTTCCCTCCAGTGCCCAACAGGCAACTTGTTGAGCCTGCCCCTCCCCCAGCCTAGCCACCCCTGACCACTGTCAGTGCTCACGCATGCCTGGACTGCAGAGTCCTCCTCAGCACCTCTGTCTCTCACCACATCCATCTCCACTCCAGCCCACTTGCTTCACAACATCAAACTGCCCCCCAACTCCCACCATGGCCACAGCAGCTGGAGGGGCCATGTGGGCCCCAGCCTGCCTCAGTAGGCATCCTGCCTCCCTGCTCCTCCAGGTACCTCCCCTCCCCCTTCCCTCCTCACAGGTGCCCTCAAACAGCTGGGGAGGGAGGGCACTACCCCAGGGCCTTTGTATGTGCCGTGCTTGCTGTCTGAGACAACCCAGGGGTCACTTGCTCACTTCTTCCACATCTTTACTCTGTGGTACTTCTCAGGAAGGTTTCTCTGGCCACACTATCCAGAATCACAACCACCCCAACACTTCCTATCCATTTTTTCTGCATTATTTTTTAGCCTCAGCATTTACCACGAACTAACAGCAAATATTTTACTTATCCTGTTTTTTGTCTGAGTCCCCCACTGGAATTCATGTTCCCTAAAGGCACAGTGCCTGGCACATACTAGGCATTCTGTAACTATTTGTTGAGTGAATGAATGAGTGAATTGGAGTGGGTTCTTAACCCAGGAGGGCAAGGGGGATCCTGGGCATGGAGAAGGGCAGGGAGGGCAGAGAGAACAAGCCTGCAGTTCCAGCACAGCCACCTCATGGACTGCAGGGAAGGTAGGTGTCCACTGACACCTCACAGCTTGTGCTGAGAGACAGCTATAGAGCAATGCTGGGCATGGTAAGTGCCCTGGCAGGGGCTATGTCAGGTTGAGGGGGTGGCGAGGGGAGAGAGAAGAGAGGAGAGAGGAGAGAGATAGAGAGAGAGAGAGAGATGCAGCTATGCAGCTGGCAGGATGACCTGAAGAGGTCATCACACACACTGAGCCCTGAGGAGATGGTGTCAGAAATGCTGAAGATCCTGCAGATGGGCAACTGTAGGGTTGTTCAGCAATAAGGCCCCTGATAACCATCATCCATCCACCCACCCATCCATCCATCCATCCAACCATCCATCCACTCATCCATCCAACCACCCACCCACCCATCCATCCACCCACCAACCCATCCACCCACCCACCCATCCATCCACCCATCCATCCATGCACCCATCCACACATCCATCCATCCACCAACCTATCCACTCATCCATCCATCCATCTACCCATCCACCCACCCACCCATTTATCCACCCACCCACTCATCCATCCACCCATCCACCCACCCATCCATCCATCCAGAGATCCACCCACCCATCCACCCTTCCACCTACCCATCTACCCATCCACCCATCCATCCAACAAGTATTCACTGAGGGTCTGCTCTGAGCCAGGACTATGCCAGGCATCCAGAATATGGGACAAATAAGATGCACAAGATCTGGGGGCAGACAGTAAGCAGGCCCACCAGTCACTAAGCACTGTGCACTCCAGTCAGTGCTATGAAGGGAAGGAGCTGGGTCAATAAGGAGGACGCTAAGTGAGGGACTTGACATGGGGGAGGGACATGCAAACCTCTCTGAGAAGAGGGATTTTAATGAGACCTGAAGGATGGTGGGAGTCAGGCGGGACCCTGGGACCTCCCAGCACATATTCCTGCCCTCTTGTACAATCCTTGGTCCTGCTGGGGACCCAGATTGGTTCTGGGAAGCTGAATCCACCACCAGTGCTTGGGGTAGAGCCCATGACCAGTCAGGACATCGTGTTCCTAATCGTGGTGATCAGTGCGTGGCAGGCTTGAGACCTAAGCTGGTCCAGTCAGAATTTTCCAAAGAATTCCTGACCCCAGGTGTCCTCTCAAGGTCCTGGATGGTGTAGAGTGTGGGGGTGAGGCTGGGGTTTTGCTCTAAAAAAGGTTAGCCCAAAGGTGAAGGTGACCCACTGAGGAGAGCAGGGCAGAGAGAGTCACAGAGCGGCGAGCAGGAGCCTGATCAGTTGTGCTGCAGCCTGTCCTACTGCAGCCAGCGCTCCACTGTCTGGGCCAGTTAGTTTGAACTGTGTTTTTCTGTTACTTGCAGTACAAAGCATCCCACATGACATGTCAGCAAGGTCAAGGGAGGGAGAGGAAGAGGCTCTAGGCAGACGTGACAGATGAGCAGAGGCCCTGAAGTAGGGACAGGCATGACTGGGGCACAGACATTATCCCCCGCCCATAGCCGAAGAGCACACCTTGTTTTACATGTGTGATATTCAACAGGGAGACGGTGGCACGTTGCACAGGGCCTGACAGCCTCACTTGCTACCTACTGAGGGGGCCACAGTGTGTGGAGTGCAGGGACTTGCTGGGTGGGCTCAGGTGGCAGCTGGGCTTCCCTCTCTGCAGGGCTGGGGATGGGGCACTGTCATCAAATGCTCCTGGTCTGGTCCAGCCCACCCTTGGCCCTGGGAGGAGCCCAGCCCCCCACTGACCCACAGTCCATTTTCTCAGTCTGGACATCTTGACAGAGGCAAGCCTGTGCCCATCGCAAATGCCTGTACTCACTGCTCTTGGCTTGGCCACCATTGGGACTGGCTCCGGCATTGGAATGGCACGGGGTTTGGGGGCAGTCAAGTTGAATTCCTTGGGCTCTGTGACCTTGGCCTTGGTCTTCAAAACAGGGGACTGACTGGCTGACACTCCCTCCAGCTGGCTGATCAGCTCTTGGACTTCTGGCTGCCATCTTGAAGGCAAAATGGAAAAGAGTCCTTAGGATCACTTCCTGACAGGTCATAAGGGTCAACCTCAGGGTGGGGGTGATAATGGATCTGACAGCCCCTCTTCATGGAGTGCCTACTACTTGCAGGCACGATGCCAGCCACACCCTTGAAACACACATGTCAGCATTCCCCTCATACAGATGAGGAAATGAGCCCCAGAGGCATTGGTGTCCTGGGCCACACTGGTGAGTGGGGAGCAGGGAGGATAGGGACAGCTCCACCACAGGAATCCCAGGGCTCTGAGGAGCAGCAGCAGTTGGGACAAGGAGCTAATCTGGGAGCAGATGGCACAGGGGAAGGAAGCCAGGAGCAGGAAAGGGAGCTGTGATCAGGGAAGAACATTTTGGAGCTGCACTGCTGGCAATGAGGGAGTGGGGCTGTGGAGCCACAGGGCAAAGCTTGTCCCCCACCTGGGTACAGACTCAGGTGGGCGTGCTCTGGAGCAGGGGTTTGAGAAGGGCCTTGCCGGGCTGCTCCAAGGTCTGGGGCTCCACCTTCCCCGCCCCACACCCTGTGTGGGCACAACCCACCATCACCAGCCTGTCCAGCGGTCCCTGTACAGTTTGAAAGAGCTCCTGCCTCACCTTGAGAGCCATGGCCAAGGGCCAACAGCAAGTGGGGTCTCAGGAGGCACTCTAGGGCAGGCCCCAGTGCCCCCAACTTTGGGGCAGGCAGGGGAAAGGGGCAGCAGGTTTGTGATGGGGCTGGTCCCTGAGTGGGCAGTGGAAGCCTGAATATGGAAGAGTGTGCACTGGATTCAGGCTGAGGAGCTGCCCAGAGGCCACCCTGTGGGTGGGCAGAGAGTCCAGCCTGGGTGGCAGGTGGGGGGTACCTGCAGGGCCATCCCCCCTCATTCCTTTGGAGGTTTATCCCGATTACCAGCTGGGACAGAGGACTTCCCCTTGGTGAAGGGGCATCTCCAAGGTCCCCCAATGCCCAGGGGCAGGTCTTCCTCTGCCCACAGGAGGGGCTTCCATCTTCCCTGGGCCTCTAGGTCTCCCATGCACAACTGGCACCTAACTGATTTACTCGTGCCAAACTATCTGTCCCCAGGAAGACAAAGTGGCTTCCCCAAGTCCTATTGGAAGGGAAACAACTTGGGGGGGGGTCCCCCTAGCTGCACTCTGGCCCCAGCAGACCTCTCCATGGAAAGATATTTTGGCCTGAATCCACCAGGAGCTGTACTGCTGGGGCTTCCTCAGCTTCCTCCCCGGCTCCCTCCTCCTGCGCTTGCACTTGCACGTTTGAGATCCGCAGAGGCCAAGCAGCCCCTGCGCAGCTGGTGGGCCCCAGGGCAGAAGGGTGGGGGAGTCCTGAAACGACCTCTGGCCATGAGGCCGCCCTGGCTAGCCACCTGGTGTGGAGAGAGCCTGGGCTGGGGTTGCGTGGCCGGGCCACGCCCACTTCCCCCCACAGAGGCTGCGGGACCAGCTGGGACTGGGGTGTCTCTGCGCCTCTCACCCCAACACGGAGCAATTTCTGACCAACCGCGCATTGAGCTGCTGGAGGCCCCGAGCCTGCAGAAGTCCTGGGGTGGGGTGCGGATCCGGGTCGGCACCCCGTCTAGCCCCACCCACCTCATCAGGGGGCGGAGCCAGTTCTCCTCCACGTGCGCCGTCTCGTAGATGAGGCTCCATTCGTCCTTGATCCACGAGCACAGGTTCAAGGGGTTGAAGAAGAACCCAAGGAACTGAGGGAGGAGCGGGAGCCCTCAGGGGCAGAACCTGGGGCAGACCCCTCACCTGGGGAAGCCCCTAGTGCCTGCTGAAGCGAGAGTCAGGGCAGAGGGGGCTGGCGGGGGGGGGGGACTGGGGGGGGAGCACAGCGGCACTGCAGGTGCTGAGAAGAGACCACACCCCTTAGAACATCCCTCCCTCCCTGTAGAGTCCCGGTGTAGGGTCCTGGGGTGGGAAAGGGCTCCACCCTGCTCACCTGGCCCGGCCCAGTGGGAGCATGTCCTTGCCCATGTGGGCCCCTGTGTCCAGCCAGCTCCCCAGGACCTGGCAGGCCCTATACCCACTTCTGGGCAAGTTGATGGTGGGGACACATGGACAGCTTCCTGCCTCCCCCAACCCTGGCTGTGGAATTCCGAGAATGAAATTGTGCCACTTCCTGCAATTCACCCTCTGGCCTTACTGGGGCATTTCCAGCACTGGGACTGAGGCAGTTTTCCCAGGCCAGGGCCTGGCATGGTGCCCAGATGGGCAGGCCCTGATGTGCTCTTGGGATGGCCCAGACCTGGCCTTGGGGTTCTGAAGGCCTTTCCTAGCTCCTGGCGCCCCATGTAACAGATTTAGCTCCAGAAGACACAGGACCCGTTTAGCTTCCTAAATGGAGCCCAGCCACCTTGGGGAGCAGGAAGATGCACTTCCATAAGACGGGGCTGTCATCAGCCCCTGGAGGTAACCCTTTGCACAGTGGGGCAAAGGCTCAGGCCCCCAGCTTTTGCCTGGGCGGGGAGCCGAGCCTAAGACCCCAGGTGGGCTGCTCTGTGGAGGGTGTCTGGGAAGCTGGAGACACACCCCCAGCTTGGAGGGCTTCTCCAGTCAGCTCCCCAGAAACCAGCTAGAAGGGGAGGCAAGGGTCCTAGGGCTGCTGCAGGCTCCGGCACCACATGTGAGGTCACCAGGAGAACCCCAAGGGACAGTCCCAGAAGCACACCCTGAGCAGAGGCCATGGGAGTAGGGGGTTCACTGGGAGGTGGCCCAGGAAGCATCAAGCTGAGCGAGCGGTGATGGTGGTGGTGGTGGTCTCTGCTGTGCCTCCCCAGGTAACACCCCCAGCAGCCTCCCCTCGGGCCACCAAACCCTTCCCCATGCAGAGGCAACCAGGGTCTCTTCTAGAGCCTCCGGAAGCTTCCCTACTTGGCAGCCCACCCACCTACCTGGGCCTTCTATGCCTGCAGAGGGTTTCTCAGCCCCTTGGTCGGCCACTGCCCCATCACCCCCTTTCCCACCCCCTCCCTACTTCATCTCCATCCCCCCCCCACTACTCCCTGCCTGAGGGGGCAACTGGCCCCCAAGTGGGGCACTGGGGGCTTGGCTCCCTTCTTCCTGGCCCACCCCCATTAGGGCAGGTTCCTTTTCTGCTTTCCCAGGCTCCCTGGGACTCAGTGCTGCTGCAGCCCCTACCCCGCCCTCCATCCCCAAGCCCCCATCCTCATACTCAGCATCTCAGCTAGACTGCTGCCCTACCAGGATACAGCCTGTGTACCCCCACACAGATGGGGCTGTCTGGAATGAGGCCCCTGTTCTCATTGGGGTGCCATGGGGCAGCCCTACCAAGTAACCTGCTGGAGTGGGGGTGGAGTTCCAGGGTGGGCCTGAAAAAGCCCTCTGGCCATCTGTTGGAGTCTGTGGTGCCAGCAGGACCAGCAGCCACCTCCAGGTGCTGTCTCAAGGCCACTCTTCCCAGGGTAACCAGCAGCATCTCCTGAGGAGGCCACAGGCTGACGACCCCAAGAACCAGCTCGGGCACACACTGCACTCACTGCCACATCACTCCTGACCACAACAGTGATAGCACCCAAGGAGTGGCCACAGGGTGGCCATCTTGTCCCCAACAGCTTGCTGCCCCTCTTCAAGGACCTATTCAACTGAGGCAGGTGAGGGGACCCTAATGGGACCAGTGTTGCCCAGTGGGGCACAGGGTGTGGGGCTGAGGAGGGAACCCCCTACAGGGCCAACACCTCAGCCCTACAGCTTCAAGCTTCCCTTGAAGATTTGTGTGGGCTATTTCCACGAATCTCCTTCCAGAAGCTTTCTCAGATAGTAACTGCCCAGGCACCTGCACTGGGGGTGCTGCTGGACCTGGGTACTCTGTCCTGGGCTGGCACTTTGGGGCTCTGTGGGCCAAGGTTGGTCCAGGGCCAGTTCCACCACTGCGGGGCCCAATCCAAGATGAAACATGGGTCCTTGTTCAACAATTATTAAGAATTTCAAGATGCTGAGAGCAGAGCATAAACCAAGTTCAGGCCCTTCTGACTTTGGGGAAGCTGGCCCTGGGTCAGTCTCAAAGTGTCTTTCAGAAAATGCCATCAGTTTTGCTTCTTTTTCATAAAAATGAAGCCCTTGCATAAGATAACTAAACAAATATATATCTGCCATGAATTCCTTATGTTTATATGAAGATAGGAAAACTTGTCATTAAAAAATAAAATGCTGGCTTGGGTCAGCACCTTCTCTTGTTTCATCTGTTAGGTGGCCGAGGTGCCATGTGGGCCACCAGTCCTAGGTCTGTGGGGCTGTGACCCCAGTGGACTCTGCTGCTGCTCCAGGTCCCTACTTTTCCAGAAAGACCCCAAAGTGCTTCTGGGCCGAAGGCCTTTCTGCTCTTTTATCCAGGGAATAGCTCTTCCAGGTTGGCAACTGCCCCTTCAAGCACAGTGAGAAGTAGCAAGCAGTGCCCAAGAGCCTAGTCCAAGAATTGGCTGTGCTACTCCCTTGCTGTGTGACCTTAGGCAAGTTACTTAACTTCTCTGTGGCCCAGTTTCCTCAACTGTGGGATGAGTACCATGTAGGAGCGACCTCACTGGGTCACTGTGAGAGTGAAGCAAGAACAAGCACTGTGTGCTCGCAGAGGAAGCCTGGCCCACAGCAAACGCTCAGGAAGAGCGTGGCCAGCTAAGTGCAGCAGGCTGCAGGCTCAGACATTCTGGTCCTGTGGCCCGAGGCCTGGCTTTCTACAGAAAGCTCCCAGGCAGGCAGTGGCATGGGCCCTTGCAAGGTTCCCCTCAGCCCCCCTGAAGCTGCACAGCTACCCCTGCTCTGCCTGGGATGGAGGAGAGGCTATTCTGAGCCTGGAGTTTGGTCACGAGTAAGAAGAGGGAATCAGATTTCCCAGGGCAAAAAAAAGAACATATCCACCTTGATGAGGGTGTCAGTTGGTCAGTGGATTTTTTTTTTTTTGGTCTTGCTATGTTGCCCAGGCTGGCCTTGAACTCCTGGGCTTAAGCAATTCTCCCGCCTCAGTCTCCCCAGTAGCTGGACTGCAGGTGTCACCACACTGGGCTTGTCAGTTGGCTTTAAACAAAGAATAAATCCACCAGAGTTTCTTTCTTAAAATCAAACAGAAAGGTGAAAGGTTGCAGCTGACGAGACAGACCTTTGAGTTGCTCACCTTGCACACCTTGATTGCGGGCTGGGACTTGACGATGTTACAGAAGAGCTGGAAGCCGAGCTCCTCCAGCAGGAATGTGGCCAGGTAGCAGATGACTAAGGAAACAGGGAGGGCGGAGCATGGGGCGAGAAGGGCACCATCCTGAGCCCCAGAGGGGATGCCCCAGCGTTTGATCTGGGGGGGTCTGCCAGAGGGTAAGAGATGTCACAGGTGCACCTCGGGGGCAACAGAACCAGAGCCCAAGACCTCCGCCACTGTAGGGAGCACGACCATAGGCAAAATGATAACCTAACACAAACACCACTGTCTTATACACGCCGGGCATTTGTAGTTTTCAAAGCACTTCCACAAGTATTATAATATCTCATTTGATAAGTTCTCAGAACATGCAAAGTTTCCTTGGGTAAAAGTGAAATCATTTTGGATTTAAATTTTTTAATTCTGAGAGGCTGAACTACCTCAAGTCAACTAGAACTTGAATGCGCCTGGGCCCAGAGGTTCCTCCGAGGCAGGGCCTGTTTGTAACGCCCCCACGTGCAGTGGGATGCTGCTGACCCTGAAGCCCCAGCTGCGGATTGAGGGGGTTGGGGCAGGAGCCCAGCTCAGCCTCCCAGGACCCTGCAGCCCTCACCCCCCCTCCCTGCGCCTCCTGGATACAGGCAGCGTGGCCAAGTGTGGGGTCCTAGGGCTGGACCAACTCCCCCTGGCAGTGGCACTAGCCAGCACTCTGCCTCAGACAGCAATCAGAGGCTGTGGGAAGCCCAGGCAGAGAAGGCTTTCATATTTAACCCTCCACAGGACGGTCCAGACTGTGGCCATAGGGCCCGTCCTGCCCAATGGCCTTGGGGTCAGGAACGCAGCCTAAGGAAGGCTCCTCATTTTGCTCGGGCAGGCCTTCTGGGGGCATTGTCTCTCCACCTGGCCGTGTGTCCTCAGGGGCAGCAGGGCCGAGGTCTGTCTGCCTCAAGCCTGGCCTTCAGTGAGCCTGAGGTATCGGGGACAACACATCCGCCCTGGTCCACCTGCTCACGGGGCAGCATGAGGATTGAGCAAGGTATGGGGCTGCGGAGAGGCAGGGAGCCGGCCTTCTGCACAGGCCTGAACAGTGCCCGCCCGCCAGCTCCTCGTTAGGCCATTTCTGGCTGCAGCCGACCGCCTGCAGCCCCCTCGTTCAGGAGGTGAGGGTGCAGGCACCTACCCTGGAAGAGGCTGTAGTCAGCCCACAGGCAGAGTCGGCCGTCCTGCACGTAGAAGGCGTCCACCACGACGGTCAGCAACTTCCGGTACTCAAGGCACCCAGACAGAACTTCCAAAACGAATGCCTGCTTCTGGGGGCTCAGGGCCTGGAAGAGAGACAGCAGGGAGGGGCACTGGTGGGCCAGGCGGAGAGGGCGCCCCAGATGCGGGTGCTCAGGCCTCGGGGTGACGGTGGAACCCGGCACCAAGGCAAGTCGGGGACAGGCGCCCCCATGGGTCTGGAGGAAGTCAATTAGCGGGACCCTCCCTGGGCAGCTGGCAGTGCCCACTGAGATCAGGAACTTGGGACCCCGAGAGACTGGTCCCACAGGGTCTCCCGGGCTAGTGACAGGTATGGCAAGGTGGGTGCACAGACAGAAAAAAACATGGAAAACGATGAGAAAATTTAAAAAAGACACAAAATAACAAATATTGTGATTCCCCTTATACCTGAAAAGGCAAATTCATAGAGACAGAGAGTAGAATGGTGGGTGCCAAAGGCTGGGGGAGGGGATGGAATTTAGTGTTTAAGGGTGACAGAGCTTTAGTTTATGAAGATAAAGACATTCTGGAGAGGGATGGTGGTGATGGTTGCATGACAATGTGAATGTGCTTAATCCCACAGAACTGTACACTTAAAATGGCTAAAATGGTATTTTCCATTGTGTGTATTTTACCACAATAATTTTTTTTTTGAGACAGTCTCACTTTGTTGCCTGGGCTACAGTGCCATGGCGTCAGGCTAGCTCACAGCAACCTCAAACTCCTGGGCTCAAGTGATCCTACTGCCTCAGCATCCCGAGTAGCTGGGACCACAGGCATGCGCCACCATGCCCAGCTAATTTTTTCTATATATTTTTAGTTGTCCATATAATTTCTTTCAATTTTTAGTAGAGACGGGGTCTTGCTCTTGCTCAGGCTGGTCTTGAACTCCTGAGCTCAAACGATCCTCCCGCCTCGGCCTCCCAGCGTGCTAGGATTACAGGCGTGAGCCACCATGCCCGGCCATTACCACAATAATTTTTAAAAGTAAGCTCATATAAAGGTTTTCAAATGAATGAATAAAAAATAACCAAAAGGCCAGGCATGGTGGCTCACACCTGTAATCCCAGCACCTCAGGAGGCCAAAGCTGAGGATCGCTTGAGGCCAGAGGTTTGAGGCTACAGTGAGCTATGATGACACCACTGTACTCCAGCCTGCGCAACAGAGTGAAACTCTATCTCCAAAAACAAAAACAAAAACAAAAACAATAACAGCAACAAAACCCAAAAAGAACAACATATGAGCAAGGAATGTCTCTGCAAGAGCTTGTCAAGCCTAAAAGCAAGACAGGTGGGCATTACAGGGCAACGGTAAAGATCATGTCCTTTCTGGGGAGAGAGCAGGGTTGGAGGGAACTGACTTTTCCCAATTTACACCTCGGATCATCTGGGGCTCGTAACCTATGTGTGACTTGTTTGTGTATTCACAAAAGTAACCTAGTTTTTGAAAAGAAGAAAGAATAAGAACATCTAGTGTCGCCAGCATGGCAATGAGAAAGGCTGGGGCCATGGATGCTGTGGGGTCTTTCTTGAAAGCAATCTGGAAGCATGTTTCAAGAACCTTGTTTTCCATACCCTTTAATACCAGTAATTACACTTCTGGAAATCTAAGGAAACCATTCAGAATGCAGAAAATAGCCACATAGAAGTAGTTCAGGGCAATGGTATGTGCAGTTGTGAAAATGGGAAAACCTAAATGTTCAACACTTATGTTGGATCAAACATAATCTCTCCGTACCGTGGACAAGTACAATGCCTTAAAATGATGCTCCTGGAAAACTTATGAGGGGCCAAAATAGTCAATGCAACATAAAAGGAAAATGTAGACCATGATACCAACAGATGCAAAACTTGTACGGAGAGAGGGAAATGTAGACACTATTAACAGCATGTGGCTTTGCCTCTCTGTTCTGTTTATTTCTCTACATACATCTTCTCCTGCAACTGGCATGCGCTACTTCTATAATGATTTAAAAATTAATGGGTTTTTCCTTCAGCCAGTCACTCCCTGTTAAAAGATTCTGGAGGTGCCAGCCTACTTTCCCAAAAGCCTGCCGCCACGTACACTCAGAGCAGCCAGTGTGTGGGTGTGCTGCTGACCTCACCAGTAGTGTCATTTAAAACTTTTTATTTTGCTAATCTAATAAAGAAACATTGGTATCTCATTGCTTTATTTAAAAATTTTAATGTAGTAGTGAAATTTTCATATGTTTACTGAACACTGCTTCTTCTGTGAATTATCAATTTACATACTTGACTAACTTTTTTATTGGGATAACATTTTACTTAATCAGTTTTATAAGCTCTGTCTATATTAAGGCTATTAAAACAGTTTTTAATGGGACAGTTATTTGTTTTGAGTTTCTAATTTGCCTTTTAAATTTGTGTAGAATTTTTTGGCATATAGATCATGTAGAAGTTTTACTTTTTTTTTTTGAGGTCAAATCTATCTTTTCCTTTGTGATTTCTTTAGTTGTTTTTATGCTAAGAAAACAACAGGGTAATGAGATAACTTGAGGGATCCTGGACAAGCCACATGACCTCTTGGAGCCTCAGTTTCCAAACATGTGCATGAGAATATTCTGGATATTGCTCTGGCAGACAGTGTTGTTCCCATTCTCTTCTGGTGTCACCCCTGCAGTGCGGGGCTGGAGCCTGAGAGCTACATTTTGCAGTCAGCTCTGCCTCTGGAGTCCTGGGTGCAGCGTGGGTTCTGCTAACAAGATGCACTCACAGGAGAGATGGGAGGTACAAGGGAGGTGGACACACCTTTTCCTCCCTCCCCAGAGGTGACAGATTCTGGGCTTCCCAGATTAGCACGCTGCTCATTCCCTGTCTTTCCCCACCCTGGGGTGGCAGGGAACTGTGCCAGAGTGCCCTGCAGTGCCCCAACTCGCTGGGGTTGCCTGACATTAATTCCTCCAGCCCTTCTGACAGCTTTAGGCACAAGAATCCTTGTATTAAACCCCTTTCTCCTGGAAGTGTCTGGACTGGCAGTCATATTCTCCTGCTGACAACCCTTTGTTCTGGGGCCCCCTGTGGGCTCCTCCTCCTCAACTGCTACATATTGGAGAGTCTCAGGCCTCAGTTCACCCACCTTGTTTCTTCATTATCCACGCACACTGCCTGGGCGACCTTATCCAGCTTTGAGGCTGAAAATATGTTGATTCCCAAATGTATGCCTGGCCGGCATCTCTCCCTGAACTCCAGAAACCTCCATCCTTCTGCCTGGCTGCCCCCAACTTGGATGTCCGGCAGACATCTCATGTTAACGCATCTGACCGACCCTCCTGGGCTTGGCTCAAACCTGCCCCCCAACCCTGCCAGTTCAGCAAACGCAAGTGCCGGTTCCCAGCTCAGACCGAACCTCTTTACGTCTCACTCCATGTCCAGCTGGCTTCTCCTGTCACTGCTAATCAGTCTGTTCCAACCCAGCAGTCAGAGCAATTCTTTTAAGATGGAAGTCAGATCATGTTTGTCCTCCTTCAGAACCTTTCAGAAGAAGAGTTCTCAGGATGGCCAGTGAGGCCCTGTGGGGGCTGGCTCAACTCCCTCTGACTCCTCCTCCTCCTACTTTCCAGTCACCCTGGCCTCCTGTTTGTCCTCCGTGCAGGACATCTCCTTGGGGAACCGGCTGTTCCCTCAGCCTGCCATGCTCTTCCTGGCACACTTGCTCCTCCACTGCCACTGAAGGCGTCCCTGAGTGCCCCGCATGTCGTGGCCTGTCCCAGAAGCACAACACTGCTTGTTTTGTCCCTTTACCTGCTAGGTCACCTGGATGCTTGCCAGAGAGGGAATGGAATGACCCGCCTCCACAGGAGGTTGAGGGGATCCAGTGACCTCTGTGAGTGCAGACCTGGCACAGAGAGGTGTTTGGTGGTGAGGGCTCCTCCCCTTGGAGCAGCGGCTGTGCTTGGCACCCCAGGAGAGGCTCCTGCTCAGGGCCGGCTCTGTTTCCTTCTCAGGTTCCTCGGGCTGCCAGGCTGTACCCACGCCAGAGGGCACTGGCCCTACCCAGGCACCAGTCCCCCCTTTTAACTTTCTGCATTTGACAAAGGGAGCCCAGGGCAGACGAATCAGAGAGCAGTGATTCAGCACGGCTGGTGCTGAAGGAGGCCCTGAGTCAGCTCGGCCAGAGCCGAGGGCTGATGACTTTGCAAGACATTGCCGACAACCTCCTCTGGCTGCCCAGGCTTGGACAACAGCAACTGCACTTCTCATCAGTTGCCTGGTGTTTGGGAAGTGTGAGCATGCATTTTTAATAAGGTCAGAGCCTCGAGCCCTGATGTCATCAGGCTCCAGGCAAGGCCGGGTGGGCAGGGCTGCGCTGGGCCGGAGGAATCTGGAAGATGCGGGGCCAAGTGGGAAGCCAGTAAATGATACCCTGGTCTATGAGCCAGCTGGGCCCATAGCCAGGTCCTCACCACTAATGCTGGGCTGGCAGCCGCCAGGACATGCGGGTGTCCAGCCTGTTCACAGAGAGGGACTGAGGCCTGGGGTGGTGGGTGAGGCTGACACAGGATCAGAGGGCACCGAGCACTGAGCCCTAGACCAGGTAGCAGAGGGTGGTGGGTCTAGGCTGGGTGGTCTCTCCCTCCCTGAGAAGGCACAACGTGGCCCTCGATATGCAGCTGGCTGCTAATTCTGAGCCAGCCTCTGTCACTGTGGCAGCCTTGGTCACTGTGGCTGCACAAGGGTCTTTGAGTTTGTGATAAAGTCTTGGGCTTTAGCCAAGTTCAGGGCTCCTGAGTCCCCACCCAGGGACCTCGGCCAGCCCCCAGGGAGAGCAGCAAGCATTCTGACAATGAAGACTCCAGCTCTCCTATGGGAGTCACTCAGCCTTCCCAGAACTGGGCTTGTCTGCTGGAACCACAGGGTTAGGGCGGAGCTAGACCAGGGTCGAGGGCAGGGAGGGGCCTGGGGGCTGATTAACCACAACACAAGATTTGTAGTTCCTGTCACCAATACTCCTTAATCAGTGATGCAAAGACTGAAATCAGAAGAGTAGGCAAAGGAAATTGAGGCTGCTGGATGTCCACACAATATCCCTTCTCCCCTTCTTCCTACCTAACAGAAAGAATGTTGTCCTGTTGGGGATGGGAACATGCCAGCTAAAACCGCATTTTCCAACTCCCCTTGCTGATAGAGCCATGTGACAATAATTGATGAGATGTAATGGCAAATTGCTAGGTGTGGCTTCCAAGGAGCACCTTGAAAGGAAAGCAGATTCAGCTGGCACATACCTCATGGTGTTTGCCTTTCCCCTCTCAATACCTGGGATGTGGATGCAAAGCTGGAGGTGGGACAGTCATTTTGTGACTATGAAGTAAAGTACATAGTAGGGATGGCTGAGTGGACAGGAAGGGGAATGAATTCCTGATGGCACCAAGGGGCTGTGGAACCCACTTTGGACTGCCTGCCTGCAGACTGCTTCTGCCATTGCTTTTCTGGATTCTATAATGGCCAAACACAGTTTCCTAACAGGCAAAGGTTCAAGCAAATGATTCAAAAAAGAAATACACATTGCTTCAAAACTTATGAAACTATAACAAGAGAAATGTTGGTTATAAATACACAAAGCTCCTTTTTCACACCTACTTGATAGGCAAAGATAAAAAACATTCACAAGGGCGCAGGGGAGCAAGGACTCCCCACCTGCTGGGGAGGGCAACAACACGTAGGTCTCTGTGGAGAGTCAATTGACAATACCTATTGACATCACAGAGGCCAATACTCTCACAACAAGAGTCTGTGCTTTCTGGGACTTGACCCAGGTGCAGAAGGACATGTGGTCAGTCATCCCTGTGGTTTGTAACAGACCTTGTCTCCAGATCCTTAATTACATCTGCACAGACCATATTTCCAAATAAGGTCACAATCACAGGTACCCAGGGGTTAGGACTTCAACATATCTTTTGGGGGACACAGTTTAACCCCCAACACTGCCCTTCACTTCAGCCTGTGCTCTGGACTCTCACCCTGCCGGTTTATGTGTTGTGTAATTTTCTGGCAGGTGGTAGTCTCGAGCCTTGAGGCCTAATAAAATCTGTGAAGTACAATGATTTTTTGACAGCTGGAGAAAAAAGTGAGTTGTCCGAACTGGGTCAGTGTCCAGTGCAGCATTGCACTTTGGGGTATGAGGGACTGAGAAATGATCTGACAGGACCAGTGCATCTGAAGAACAGCAGCCTCCCGCCTGACACGGCTGACCCTGCAGACCGCACAGTGGGCCTGGTGCCCCAGATGTATCAGGTCTGTCCACTGCTGCCAGTTTGCAGCTGGAATGGGGCTGCTGGGCTCCCTGTGGAAATGCACACGCATGGCCATCACACGGTAACTCACCAGGTAACAACCAGGTCTCACTCAGTATTATAGTTGGTTGTAAAAAAAAAATAAAAGCCTCAAAACAAACCCAAACTATTCATTGCAACAAATTCATTTTTCTGTAATGGTTATTGTCAAGAAATAAGACATTTTACCAGTTTTTACTTGAGGAAGGGGCCCCCTTTCCTTACCAAGGTGCTATATGGGCTGAGCAGCCCAGGGGAGCATCAGGGGGAAAGTGCTCCAGGTGGAGGGAACATCAAGTGTGGGGGTGGGGAGAGCACTCCTCCAGAATGTTCCAGAAACAATAGGAGACCAGTGTGGCTAGAGCAGCGTGGACGTAGGAGGGGCAGGCAGAGTTGAAGGTAGAGCTGATGATGGACAGATGTGGGCTAGACAAATGAGGGGCCCAGGAAGGCTTCAGGGTCCCCCTGAGCGAGGAGAGCTGCTGACGGCTGAGCTGGGGCTGTGAGATGAGCAGCTTGGCGGGGGTGGAAGGGGGTCATACCAGAGGTGCCTGGTGACATCCTGGTGAGAGGCTAGGTCTGCCTCCTTGGGAGACAGGCCAGGGCTAGAGGGAGGAGTTGAGACCGCGCTGTGCCAGCTGCAGGAGGGCTTTCCGCTGGGGAAGAGGATGAGTGTGGATGGGCCTGGCCTTCAGCTGTTTTCATTATTTCCCCAAAATGCTTAGGGTCTCAAGGGAAAGATCTGGGGGCCAGAGGGGTTCTGAGTTGGGGGTAGGGAGGTGCAACCACTGGAGGGCCCTTAATTCGTCACATCCCCTGAGTTCCAGCCAATGCATCTTTTCACTAGAGTCTGGTCTGATATGTTCTGGGTGCCAGGAGCACCTCCCAAGACAAAGAGGGGGTCTCTGTGGAAAACACTGTCAGCCACCATTGTGACTTGGCATCTCATCCCAGGCCTCAAGGAAAGCAGTTGCTAGGAATGAACTTGATGCTGTTTCCTGGAAAGTAAATAGCTAGGTGCAAGTGACATCGACTCAGCCTCCCGGAAGCCCCCAGGCAGACGCCCTGACCCTACCTGCAGGGAGTTGGATGCGGCTTCCAGGAACTGCTCAGGACTGTCCTTCTCAGGTTTGAATTTGTCCAGTTGCTCAATCACCATTTCAACACATTTCCCGTAGTAGGCCATCCTCCCAGGGCAGGACCCTAATGACAAACCATTACAGGTCACACACTCCACAACCTCTGGGTTGCCAGCTTCCCGGTGGCAGAAATGGCCACAGGACCCTCACCAACAGGATGTCCACCAGGGTGCTGGGACCTTGAGCCGTGAGGACTGTTGGATGCAAGAGGGGACCTGGCTCAGGTAACCGGAGGCCCACTTCCTGGACTGTCCCTCATGGGCCTTTGCTGCACAAGAGGCCCAGGCTGGCCTTGGTGAGCCCACCCTCAGGCCCCCCACTCATCCATAGTCCTGGTCCTCTCTGCCCTGTTCCTCAAGGTTCCTAGGCTACCAAATGCCCCCTAATCCCATGGCCATGATGCATGGATGGGGTGACCCCAAGGAGAGGCCCAGTTCAGAGAGCAGAGGCACCTTGTGAGCTGGCTTCTGAGTGTCCCTCAGCTTAGCTGGGAAGGGTGACTGTTCCCTTATCAGGCCCTGCCTGAGGGGTGGCAGGTTCTGGGTGAGGGTGACCCAATCACAAATGGCTAGAGCAAGAAGGGTCCAGGGGATCCCAGGTTCTACACCTCCATTTCAAAGATGAGAGAACACCCAGAGAACATGAGCAGCTTGCAATTGGCCAGGCCTCGCAGGGGCACTGAACATTCTGGGATTGCACCAGCTCGGGGAGGCTGGCTTGCCCAGAGCCCCTCCCTGGGAGACCTTGGAGAAGCTGCTTGGGGTGAGGCGAGGACCCCTGGAATCGGCTCTAGTGACACCAAGTGGCCCCAAACTGCCCTCAGAGGAGGGTGGGGCTTGTCAGCAAAGGTTCTCATCCTCTGACACCGTGTGTAGGTTTGGGGTCTGGTTGGACTGCTTAGGACAGTGAGGAGTGGCCACGGGCTCCCTTCCATCCCTCTCTCATTCTGTGATTGAGCAGCTTTTCTGGGCCAGCCAGGTTTGAGGGCCACCCTGCTGCTGGCCTTCCTGGGCACCAGCAACTGGCAAAGCGGGGCTGCTGGTACCCTGAGGACAGTGGGGGCACCTCTCCTCCAACCCCCAATAAGCTGGAACAGCTGCAGATAGCAGCCCGAGCCCTGGACCCTCCAGATTAGAGATTGACTGAAACAAACAAACAAACAAACAAACAAACAAACAAACGTACACACATCAACAGTGGAGGGTCCTCGGGGAGACGGCCAATCTCAGCCAGTGCTCCGTTGGTAGACCCCTGCCCCCATGCCCCTGTCAACGCTTAAAAGGAGGGGAGGCAGGACGTCACCAGATACTTCAAAGATGCCTTTGACGTGAAACACAGAAACAAAAAAACCAGCAAGAAAGGAGCCAGGAGAAAACATAAAATGCACAAAACAGGAAAAAGCCTAGAGACAGGCAACTATACCATCCTTGGAGAGACAGATGTGGCACCCAAGAAACAAGGAACAAGTAACAGTTGAAGAAAAAGAAAGGGCTCTTGGAAATTAAATTATGACAGCAAAACTAAAAATACAAATAGAAGAGATGGAAGATAAAAGCTGTGGAAATCTCCTAGAGAAGAAAAAGATGAAGCTACAGAAAGGAAGAGAAAAACACTAAGAAAATTAGGGCACCATTCCAAAAGGTGCACATCCCAATTAACAAGAGTTCCAGAAAAGACAGAAGAGCACAGTAAAATGAGAAAATGTCCCAGAATTTAAGGATGTGGTTTTCCAGACGGACAGGCCCCTTGAGCTCAGCACAATGAATGAATCACGAAATTTCAGAGCTGGGGATGCCTCTGAACACTTTCAGTGTGGGAGTCAGGGGTGCAGAGCAGCCTCGGCCTTGGGGCAACTGAGGAGCCAGAGAAACACCTGCCAGCTCTTGGGGGACCCACCACCAGCCTGGAAGGCCCTGTGCCATCCTCTGGGAGCCCAGGGAGGGGCAGATGTGGGTCTGGGAAGCAGGGGCTGAACCCCACGGAGCATCTCCTGGGGGATTTCTGGGAAGGTGATGCAATCCCAGGGGCCAGTGGGTGGCAGGACAGGGCAGGGGCGACATGGAGTTGTCTCCAAGAGGAGCCATACCTGGCACGTTTCCTGAGTGCTAGGGAAAGAGGCTGAGGTGCCTGTCTTGGCCAGGGACAACTGGAAGGAAGCCTCTGCAGCAGGCGCATCAGAGCCTGGCCCTGGCTATGCATGGACACCAAAGCCAGCAGGAGCCTCTGCCTAGTAAGGCCAGAAGAGGCGCTGTGGCTCACTCTGGGAGACCAAGGCCAGAGGATCGCTTGAGCTCAGAGTTTGAGATCGGCCTGAGCAAGAGGGAGACCCTGTCTCTAGAAAAAATAGAAATATTAGCCATGTGTGATGGCGCACATCTGTAGACACAGCTGGTCGCTTGATTTCAGGAGTTTGAGGCTGCAGTGAGCTATGATGACTTACACCACTGCACTCTAGCCAGGGTGACAGAACAAGACCCTGTCTCAAAAAAAAAAAAAAAAAAAACCCACCACCACCACCCAAAAAACCCAGATAAGGCCAGAAGAAAGGCCTCTTACAATTTGGAAATCTGCTGGAACTGGCTTGAAGCCCTAGTGCTGAGGACAGGTCCTGGAGACCAGGTCGCAGAAAACGAAGTGAACGTGGCCCACTGGTACCGAGTAAGCTCACCACAGGTGCAACCAGGACATGGTCACTGCCCTGGAGGCTGCCTTGAGCCCCAACTTGGTCTGCCATGATGGCAGACACCCTGTCCCTTCCCCCTATGTCTGGGTCCTGATGAAGCAAAGGAGGGACCGTGCCTGGATGGCGCCACATTAAAAGCCATTAAACATGCAAATCCGCAGATGCTGAGATGTGGACTCTAGCCAGGCTTGGCCCCGGGCAAGGCCAGAGAGGTTTGCGTGGGAGGCCGCCCCAAACCCTGGCTGGCTCCCTCCACTCCCCCACAACCCACCTCTCTGGAGAACTTCCACCTAGAGGTCACCCCCTGCCACCCATTCTCTCACTGTCCTCTGATCACTGGGATCACTCTAGCTGTCTTCTGGGGTGCTGGGACCTTACCAGCTGTGAGCAGAAATCCTCAGGAGATCCAGCCACCACCTTTGGGCACCCAGAGTAGCTCCATTCAGAGCAGGGCCTCAACTTGTGACGGCTTTGCACCAGTTGCTGTTTTGGCCGCTCTCTGAATGCAGCACCCTCTCCCTGGGAGGGTCCAGACAGCCAGGCACCCGGCATGGCAGGGATGGGTGGGGGGTCTGGTGACTCAGAGTGGGCCTTAGCCTTGGGCCCAGCCAGCCTGGAGATGGGCAGGTCCGGGCAGCTGTGACACAGCAAGGAGGGGCAACAGCTAGGCTCCTGGGGGTGGGAAGCACTTTTCTGGGGCACTGCTCAGTGGGGAGGGGGCCTGTGGCTTTTACTGCAGACATTGCTGAGAGCTACGGGGGCTCCCTTGGAGCAAAGAGATGGGGGTGAGCTTGGCAGCTCATGGACCCTGGTCCCAATCTTTATCAGGGTCACTCACATTGAGGTGGTTTTTAAAACTTCACAGCTGCCCAAGTGGATTATGTGGGTAGAAACAAAAACCAAAAAAATTTCCATAGCATAACCGGGGCCTCTGGGGTGCAGTGGGGGGCGGTGGCCTACCACCCTCCTGGAGCATGCATGCGGTGGCACAGGCCCTGGCACCAAGGAGACCGCATTACTGATGGTGAGCGGGAGTGTGAATGCACTCACTGAGTGGGTTCTTCCAGATTTTTCCCCCAGGAGTGGGACAGGGCCATCTGCAGAGCAGGGAATGCACTGTTTTTTGCTACAAGAGTGGGTCCTTGTCTGTGGCTCAAGGAGGTGGGGTTGTCCCCATCCTGTGACT
Source organism: Lemur catta (assembly GCF_020740605.2). Lineage (NCBI taxonomy): Eukaryota > Metazoa > Chordata > Mammalia > Primates > Lemuridae > Lemur > Lemur catta. Next base: position 6,395,237 of record NC_059144.1, on the reverse strand, counting down.
CAGGGAAGGGCAGGCGGGGTCCGCAGGCGAGCACTGCCTCAGCAGGTAGGCTGCAGTCCTGGGTCTGCTGAGCAATCGAGGACACATGGCTTAGCCTCTCTGTGCCCCAGGGTTCTGCAGGATGGGGAGGAAATGTGGGTGGGAAGGCACAGGGTGGAAGGTGTCCCTTGGGGTTGAGGATAGCAGGAGAAGCCTGTATGCCCAAAGGGATGAGGTGGCAGTTTTGGAGGCCTCAATGAAGGGGTACTGGGTGACTGGGTACCAGGGGCCAGGGCCACAGTCCCTCCCTGAGACCAGTACCTGCCGTGGCAGGAACCCTGGTGCCTGGTCCCCTGACCAGGTGGGATGGCTGTCACCTAGATCCTGATGCTCCTGCTGCATGGGGGCTCCTGCCCTTGCCCCGGCCCCAGTCCTGTTGGTCCCATCCCGCTAAGATCCACTGCCCTCCCTCCCCCTACTTGGGCCCTGGCATCACCAGCCCTCCCTCACACGCTGGCTCCACTCTGGGGCCTCTTTGTTCCACCTCTGCTAGCCAGCTAGCGCCTAAATGGAAAACAATCCCAGACACTCCAGGAATCTCCAGGCCAAAGGCAGCACCGTGGGCATAGGGTGGGGTTGGGGGGCCCTGGGCTCCAAGGAGCAGTATTTTCCCAGGGTCCCTGGTCCTAGTTTTCCACCTAGGGGCAAACAGTGCCATTGCCACAGGCATAGGGAGCCCTGGAGAGCCTCTGAAAGAAGTGCTGGAAAAGACCCTCATTTCCACGGTTTGTAGTCTGTGCCCTGGCGAGATCTTCTTCTCCGTCTGGTGGGGATAATGCACCCACCCACCCGTCCCTCCTCCAGAGACAGAGGTTTTGCTGGGGGGGGGGGCGGGGGGGGAGCCAGGGTCCATGTGCTTAGGCTGCCCTGGGGCTCCTCCTAGCAGCAACCTTCCATCAGTTACTTGTGTTCCTAGGAGTGCTTTTCCCTGGGCTTCTCAGCTGAAATGGCAAGGGACATTTCCAGGTGAGGCCCACCCAGACTAGCCATACCACCTGGCCAGAAGCCCACTCAGCAGTTCTCCCAGACCTGGCCCCTCCCACCTCACCAGCGAGAGGCAGGTGTTCCTGAGGCCTGGACAGTTTGGGGGAAGGCAGGAGGACCTGAGGCTTCTGGCCTGAGCCGAGGTGGGTGGTGTGTGTGGGGGTCACTAACAAATCCCCCCAGGCTCTTGGCTGCTGCGAGACCAGTGGAGCCCCCTCAGCAGGTCCTAACCCCATCACAGCCTGAGGTCAGCAGTCCCTGAAGCCTTTCTCCTCTTCCCTTCCCTGTACCCCAGCTCTGTCCACTTGGGATTCTCGCTGGTTTAGAAGTTCCTGCATAGGTGGCTCTTCCCTTGATGAGCTCCTAGGCATCCCTCAACACCCAGTTCAAACATCACCACTTGTGAAGCCTCCCTTCCTCCCCCTAGCTCTTTCCTTCTCTTCCTCCTCTGGCATCACCCAAACTTCCAAGAAATTGCTGAGCACCTTGGGGAGGCTCTGCTTTGTTACTTCCGAGTCCTTGGCCCCTGGCTCAGAGCTGGCACCTAGGAAGTGCCTCAAATATGTCTGTGGAATGAATAGCTGAGTGTAGAAACATAAAAAGGATCAAGTACCCTAAACTGTGCTCTTTAATCTGTCTTTAATCTGAAAGATGGCTCTGATATCCAGAGATAAGACCTATCCAAAGATCATATTTGGTTTTTTTTTATAGCTGCTTTTTAGAACTTTTACTTACATGGATCCTGTAGTGCAACAGAGTTCAGTTTTATTGCCTCATTTAATTGGAAAATAATAGATGTCACAATAATATTTTCTATGCAAATAAGACAACATGAGTGGCCGGGCGAGGTGGCTCACGCCTGTAAACCTAGCACTCTGGGAGGCCGAGGTGGGTGGATCGCTCAAGGTCAGGAGTTCGAGACCAGCCTGAGCAAGAGTGAGACCCTGTCTCTACTAAAAATAGAAAGAAATTAGCTGGCCAACTAAAATATATGTAGAAAAAATTAGCCGGGCATGGTGGCACATGCCTGTAGTCCCAGCTACTCGGGAGGCTGAAGCAGTAGGATCACTTAAGCCGAGGAGTTTGAGGTTGCTGTGAGCTAGGCTGACGCCACGGCACTCACTCTAGCCAGGGCAACAAAGTGACACTTTGTCTCAAAAAAAAAAAAAAAAAAAGACAACATGAGCACAGTGGCTGATGCCTGTAATCCTGCAGTTGCCAATCCCCAGGCTGTGGACCAGTACCAGTCCGTGGCCTGTTAGGAACTGGGCCACACAGCAAGAGGTGAGTAGCAGGCGGGTGAGTGAAGCTTCATCTGTATTTACAGCTGCTCCCCATTACTCACATCACGACCTGAGCTCTGTCCCCCGACTCCAACCCCCCAGTCTGTGGAAAAATTGTCTTCCATGAAACCAGTCCCTGGTGCCAAAAATGTTGTGGACTGCTGCTATAATCCTAGCACTCTGGGAGGCTGAGGTGGGAGGATCCCTTGAGCTCAGGAGTTCAAGACCAGCTTGAGCAAGAGTGAGACCCCATCTCTGCAAAAAATAGAAAAATTAGCCAGGTGTGGTGGTGCCTGTAGTCCCAGCTACTCGGGAGGTTTGTTTAAGCCCAGGAGTTTGAGGTTGCATTGAGCTATGATGACACCACTGCACTCTACCTGGGGTGACAGAGTGAGACTCTGTCTCAAAACCAAAAAAACCCCACCCATCCTGAACTGGGATTTAAGGGGGGTCCAGCCCCCTGTCCCCAAGGAGGATTTCTGCCTGTGTGAGCCCCTGAGGGCCAGACTGAGTTCTAAAGCCCTTGGCCTGATTCCCGATAACCTCTCTGAATGAGACACAACTGTGTGAAAGAGGCTCCCTGTCAACATAATGAAGGAAAATAACATTCTCACATTCCAGGACTCACAAGGAAAAATATAACCTAGGTAAGAAGTCTATTTTTGTAGAAACAATGTTAACGAGTGAGTTTTCTTGCTCCACCCAGTCATGTTGAGGGTTGGGCTGCCCCAGGATGCGGCCCCCTCACCTCCAGCCTTCCCGAATCTCCTCCGGACACAGCCTTGCCTGGAGGAACTGGGGATACATCCAGAAAAAGGGCTCCTTCCTGTGCTCCATGTGGGTGGGTGAGAGGGAGTGGTCTGTATGGGAACTGCTCCCAGGGTGGCATGGTTTCCCTGCCCTCCCCTCCTGTTCTGGAGGCTGGAACATTCTGAAGAAAAGATGATCCAAGACACCCTTTGATGGAACAGAAGCACACCAATTCCACCTGCCCACCAACCCAATCTAGGATGAGCCTGGATGGAATGAACTGGAAGGAATGAATGCATGGACCAGGTTGAAGACAGGGAGGGGAGAGAAGGGCCCCTTTGGAGCCTGGCCTGACTCAGCTGTCCTTGCACTGCAGCTCTAGTTCCCTGTTGGGCCTGATGGTTCCTGGGACAGGGGCTCTGCACCCCCACATCTGGCACAGAGCAGGTGTGCTGTGAAGGTGGGTGTGGGGGAAAGAGATGCTCGAATTCTGAATCCCCCTGGAATTGTGCTGTGAACTTCATCAAAGCAATCCCATCTTTGGGTAGGAAACAGGTATGAAAGTTCATCCAATTCTGATGCATGTTTTTAGCATCTCAGCTATATTCATCCATTCTTCCATTCATTCTCAGCTTTATTTTATTTTTTGTAGAGACAGGAGTTTTGCTATGTTGCCCAGGCTGGATTCAAACTCCTGGGCTCCAGCAATCCTCCTGCTTCAGCCTCTCAAGTAGCTGGGACTATGGGGATGCACCACTGAACCCGGCTTTAGCTTTACTTTAATGGTGAAAAACCATCTATGTGTGAAGATTGATTTTTTTTCTCGTATTGATTTTAATTCCACTAATCAGGACTTGACTGTCTCATATTTAAGGCAACTTGGTAGGCTGGACCAAGGCTTCTCCTTTTCTTAGTGAATCCTTTCTAGATAGAAATGAGATTTCTTTATTTTTTTATTTTTTATTTCAGATCTTCATGGGGGTATAGAAATGAGATTTCTGAGGAGGTTTACATTCCAGCAGACACAAGTTCAAAACTCTCAACCACTAGAGAGGCCTCATTTACATAAGATCCCAGATGTATATTAATTAAAATACATTCTTTTCCCATGATTAAAGCTAGTCTCCTAAGGACTGCTGCCAAGTCATGCCCCTATAGCTTGTGCTTGAAGCACAGCCTTGTGAGGCAGATTTTGCTAGCTGCTTCTCAATCTCTACTCTCCGTTTCCTCCCAGGTAACAAAACTCTGATTTTTTTAGTTGGGCCTATTGCTGCCCATCTGAAGGATAACATTTCCTAATCTCCCTGGTATCTGGGTGTGTTCATGTGGCTAAGTTCTTCCGCAATCAAGAAGTGGAAGAGTGTGAGACTTCTGGAAAGTCTCCCTGAATGGGAGGGGCATACCTTCCTTCTACTCTTTTCCATCTGGTGCCTTGGCTTAGGAGGTGAGAGCAGGAACCTGGGCAGCCACCCTGGATCATGAGGAAACATGGTAAGGATGGCAGCTAGAAAATCTGATCCCTGATGATGTTGGGGCTGCCATACCAACTAGGATTGCCTCCCCATGGACCTCTTTCATGTAAACATGAATAATCTTGTTTGGACCACTATGATGTTAGGATTTCTCATTACATGCAGCTGATACCTAATCCTAACTGATATACCCACTTTCGTGAGGTCAGCCTTCATCTGGAACACGATTTCAAACCATGAAGCACAGGAAGGGAGGCTCTGAGCAGCAGCAGCCCCAGGCTTTGGAGTTGGCCAAGGACAGACCCACAGAGAACAATCATTCACTCACTGGACAAGTCCAGCAAGTCTCTACTTGGAGTTCTTGTGCTGAGGAAATGGTAGCTTTGGGAGGATCAGGTTTTATAGGGGAGCACTGAGAGTACAGTTTTGGAGACTCAGTCAAATTTGAGGTGATCTGTTAGATTTCCAAATGGTGAAAAACAGATAAACAGACCTGGAGTTGCAGGTTCAGGCTGGAGACATAAGATCTGGAAACGCTGGTGAGAAAATGGTTGTTTATAAAACCATGTGACTGCAGGAAATCACCCAGTGAGGGAGGGGGTGGATAGAGTAGCCTCCAAGGACTGAGTCTGGGTCCCCAGTGTGGGGAGGTCGGGGGGCAGAGGAAGTACCCAGCCAAGGAGACTGACAATGGGTGGCCAGGGGGAGGAAGAGAAGTGAAGTGTGATCTGCTCCAGCCAAGTGAGCACACGGAGCTGGTAACCTGCTGCTGATGGTTCAAGGGGGAGATGAGAGCTAAGCTTGATCATTGGATTTAACAACATCAACGTCAAGGAAGACTTTGATAAAGAGCTTCAAAGGAGTGGTTGGGCGAAAATCTGATTGGTGTAGGTTCAAGAAAGAACAGGGCGAAAGGAATTAGAGATAAAGGGCAACTCGGGGGGATTTTCCTCTTTAGGGAGCAGTGACTGGGTGGTAGCTAAAGGGGAGCAGGGGAAATCAGGTGCCAAAAATAAACACGGACTATTATCACCACATAAGGGAAATCTCAGATGCCACCATGCCTAGACCCACGTTGAGTTTAACAGCCTAGAGTGGTCAGGGAGTGCACGGAACCATCTCAGCACCGGGACATTGGGCAAGTGATGAAAAGGAGTGGGGGAGCTTCTGAATTCTATACCAAGGAAGACGTTACTTCTCTCTCCTGTCTTAAATCTGCACATTCCAGAGCACGCCAGAGAAGAGCACGCTGTTGGGGGCAGGCACACCTGCCACTGACCTGGATCCACCCACTACAGCCAGGGCACGTCGGCCTCTTTGTGCCTCAGTTTCTTCAGCTCTAAATGGGAATTTTAAGTGAGACCACATATTTGTTTTTCTGCTTGGCACATAATCGATACTCAGAGTTTGGTGAGCATTTTTACAGATCCAAATTAGGGCACCGCTGGGGAAAGTAGTGAGTGCGGCAGAAAATCTTTTTTAAAAGCACCGTTTATTGTGGCGATAAAAAAGGAAGCACCGTTAACTTTAATCAGGGAACAAGGAAGACCAAAAAGGTGGTTAAGGAAAGCAAGATGAGAAGCAAGGAGATGAGAACTGGTCTGCAGATAACGGAAAGCTGTCGGTGAGAAGATGCTTATGAGGCGGGCCGCGTGCCTCGCCCTCCTCCCTCCGGATCCCCCGTTCCGCACCTGTACCTGTGCCCAGTACCCGTACCCCGTACCTGTCTGACAGCTCCGCGGGCGCCGCGGACCGCCGAACTGTCCTTCGCGCCTCCACCTGCCCCGCAGTTACCTTGGCAATCGCAGCGGGTCTCCTCTTCACTCCGGGTGCGCCTAGACTCCGGCAGCCACCCGGGAAGGGGGCGGACGCGGCGGGGGCTCCGTTTGGGCGTCGTCACCTAGCAACCTGCGGCACGCTCCGGCGCCGTCGGTGGGAAGACTACAACCCCCATAATGCACACCGCCCGCCGCACGGCGAAGGGCGCAGCTCCCAGTGTGCCGCCTCCCGCAATGTCTATCGGGACTTGTAGTCTCTCGGGCTCGCGGGGCGCGGCGCGGGCGCGGCGCGGGCGCGGGGATTGGGCAGCCTCCTCCGCTCCGCCCCGCCCGCGGTTCTTGGCGGGCCGGGGGCTCGCGGCGCCCTCAGCGCATGTGCAGCGCGGGGCGGCTGTGACCACGGAGGCGCCGGGTGCCAGCGAGCGGCGAGGAGCCGCGCGCCCCCGAGCTGCGCCTGTCGGCCAGCCCGTGCGCCCGCGCGCCGCCCGCGGTTCTGAGGGTTCTCCCCGGCGCCGCTTGCCGAGCATCCTCCCGGCCGCGCACCTACCCCGCACACCTGCCCGTTGCCTGCTGGCGTTCCAGGCTCCGCTCGAGCCCAGCCGCCCCGGGACCGCGCGGGGGCCCTGGCTCGGTCCTCCCTCGGCGTTCGTCCCGCGCTGCAGCCGGGCCCGGCCGCAGCGCTGCTCAGGGCGGAGGCCGGCCGGAGCCCGGCCGGGGCCGGCACGGCGATGATGAACAGGTTCCGAAAGTGGCTGTATAAACCCAAGGTGAGCGGCCTCCGCCCTGGGCTTGGACGCCCCCCCGCATCGCTGTCCCCTCGTCCCCCGTACTGACCTCCTGCCGGTCCCCTTGCGGAGACAGCCCCCACTTTACCTGTGCATGAAGAGCCTTCTTTCGTGCCGCCCGACTCCCCTTCCCTTTACTCCGCGTCTTGGACAGACCTTCGTCCCCCTACCCCTGGGGCGGGTCCGACCCCCAAGCCCCCAGCCCTGGTCCAAGACTCATCCTCTTGCTCTTACTCTCGGGCGCACTTTCTCTCTCCCACTGCCTGCGGCCAGAACGGGCCCGCTCCTCCTCATCCCTGTCCTGGATGGTCCCCTCTTGCACCTCGTGGGCCCCCTCCCCACTACTTCTTGGTCCCCCTCCCTACATCGAGGATGTCTTCCTCATTCCCCTCCTGCCCACTCCCCTCCCCCATTATCCTGGGCCGGGCGTGGACCCCCAGCGCCCTTCACACTCCAGAACAGACCCTCCCTCGCCCCACTTCCCCAGGTTCTGGAGGGAGCCCCCATTTCCCAGTCCGGGGTCCCGGACAGACCCCTCCTTCCCTGTGTCCGAAGAGGATCCTCATGCCACTGCCAGAGCCCTCCCTTCCCAAACCTGGCTTGTTCCACACCTCAGCCCACTTCATGTCCCCATCCTTATCTCCTCCCCACCCGCGTCCTCTCGAATCCAGGACAGGTCTTCCGCCCGGCACCCGGCCCGCGGGGGAGCGCTCCTGGGCCAGCGGCCTCGGCGCCGCCGGGGGTGCGGCTCCCCACTGGCGCCGCCAGCCCTCCTAGGGCTGCGGGGTCGGGGTCCCGGCTGCGCGCCCTGCGCGCCCTGCGCCTCGGCGGGTGCGCCAGTCGCACTGCGGGCGCTGCGTCCCCGCCGCCTGCCTGGGGCTCGTGTCCACCGTGGCCGGGCCAGGGCTGGGTGCGCTGTGCAGGGTCGAGGCGCGGCGGTGCTCGGGGCCCAGGTGTAGGGTCCTGGGGGCACAGTGGGTGTCTGGGGGCTGCGCGCTGGGGGCTGGCGCAGCGGGAGGTCCCAGGCTTTGGGGTCTTGGGGGAAGGCATGGCTGGGTGGGGCCACCGCGGCGACCCAGGGCAGGAGCCTGGCCGACCACCGCATTCCCACAGCGTGGACATTCGAGGCCGCCGTGCTGCCGACCAACTCAGGGAACTGACCTCCCTCCACCGCGGTGACCACTTTTCTGGTGCGGCGTCCCCAGCCCCCTCCTCTGTGGTGGGTGATCGCTCCCCATGAGGGTTTCCTTAAGTAAGTGTCTGTGCCGCCCGTACGCGCATTCCCGGGAGGCAGCAGGTCGGCTTGGAAGACCAGCACCCGAGTTTTGGGGGCGAGCTTAGGGCCTCGAAGGGCTCGTGTTTTGTGGCCTTTGAGGTCAGGGAGTTCCACTTGGGGTTGGAGAGTGTTGGGTTGGGGGCTTAAAGACTGCCCCTTGTTGGCCCTGGTCTGGCCCAGGAGGACTCAGGCTTGCCTGGTGCACAATGTAGCAGCGCTCCCTGCTCCCCGCTCCCCGCCAGGTAGCTGCTACTTGCTTGGTCTCCCAGCCTGGTGCTTCCGGGTGCTGGGTGTGGTTGGGGCCTCGCCTGCCCTTGGCCGCCTTCTACGCCCAGCGCTCCCTGCTGCAGTCCCTCCAGGACTGCTCTCAGTCCTGCCTGCTGTCGCTATATGGGTCGGCAGGGGAGGGTGGAGGCCTCCTGCATGGATATCTATCTGTACAAGGAGTGACTTTTCAATTGAGTGACTTTCTGCCACCAGTTAAGGAAAAACTAAGTCTACTTGTCAAAAGGTCATTTTGGGGGGTGAGCAGCAGCATTATTTATTGTCAATGACAAATGGCAGAGGCAGACAGGGAAATGTCTCTTAGGTCAAATAACATTCTGGTATCTCTGAAAACACTTGTCAGGGGCGCTTGGGGCCTCCGGGATGCCCTTTCCAGTCATGGACGTGGAAGAGGCCTATTTCCAGGATCACCCTCTTACATTGTTGGAAGGGAAGGAAAAGTAATTGCAGGCTTTTTATTTCATTAGTAGCTGAAACATTTCAGAGTGGCCTTGCCTGTTTCAATTTAGGGTAGACTTTAAAAGTGGAAAATGATACTACCCTTGAGGTTGTGCCTCTGCGTTAAGAATTGTGTCCCTAACTTTCCCTCTTCATAGAGCAGCTGCCCTTCCAGGCAAGCTCCAGGGGTGCCAAGGGCAAAGGGGAGAGTTGGTGAATTAACCAATCCTGGTGATTAGGCCCAGAGCTGTGTGCTTTAGGAGAAGGGAGGGAATACTGTTTAGTTCAGACCTTTCCTTTTATTTGTTATCATGTCTTATCTTGCTGTCTGATATTAGTTCCTGATATTAGACTTGAGACATGTCTTGGTTTCAGATCTCTGTTTCTGGCCACGGAGTTTGCTGGGAGCTAGTGCCCTGTAGTCAGTCTCAACTTAGGCTGTTTTTTGTTTGAGATCTGTCTTTGGGGTTAGATATCTTGCTTGTTTGAAGGATTGGAGTATGGTATATCAGCTAATAGCTTTTCATTTTTTAAACCAAAGTTCAGATTTTTGTCTTGGATTATGAATTAAATTTTATGCTTTTCCTTACTAATTTAACACGTTTTGGCACAAGGAAGCATAAAGTCAGTTCTGGGAAGATTCTGGGCCTGGAAGAGTTGAAATGTTAAATGTTAGCCGTAAAAGGATGACTCTGAGTAATATTGTTGCCTGCAGTTAGGATGCTTTTTTCACTTTTGTATTCAGATAGATATACAATTCAAATTTCCTTTTTAATTTAATCCCTGCTTTTTTGTTTTTGTTTTTGTTTTTTTTTTGAGACAGGGCCTTGCTCTGTTGCCCAAGCTAGAGTGTAGTGACATCATCATAGCTCCCTGCAACCTCAAACTCCTGTCCTCAAGCGATCCTCCTGCCTCAGTCTTCGAAGTAGCTGGGACTTCAGGTGCAGACCACCATGCTCAGCTAATTTTTGTATTTTTTGTAGAGATGGGATCTTGCTACATTGCCCAGGCTGGTGTGAAACTCCTGGGCTCAAGTGATCCTCCCAGATTGCTGGAATTACAGGCATGAGCCATCATGCCTGGCCCCTCTTTTGGTTTAAAACTGAACACTGAGCTTCTTGTTCATTGTGATGTAGTGGAAAATATTCTGAAATAAAGATATTATTTATTATTCCTATAGTTCTAAAAAGCAATTGGAAATACTTAAAAATATTCCTATATGACCCTTAAAATTTTGATATATGAATTATTAATAACTGCTTAAGTTGAGTAAAAAAATAACTCATGAGGAATATAATAGTTTAACATTAAAATGACATTTGCAAATTATTATTATTATTTTCTTTAAATTTGTCTTTGAAAGACCAGTATGATTTTTCTTTATGTAAAGTGTTCAGGTTTTATATTATCCTGACTTTGAACACTACATGGAAAAGGCAGTGTGCAGGAAAACTTTTTAGCCTGTCCTTCTTTTTTGATATTGGTGAAATATTTTTTTGCTTTTCTTTAGGGTAAAGCCTTTCCAAGAAAGAGTTGATGTTTTAAAAGGTGAACCATTTTAGCATAGCTGATGTCCTCATTTGAGACAAAAGTATCAGAGCTTATGTTTCTTGCTTGGTTATAAGTTCCTTTTGATTGTCCTGGCTGGAGATCCCTGGTCACCAGAAGGGGATAAATCCTGGCATGGGAGAAGGGGACCCTGACCTGGACCTGGCCAGGATTTCTTGGCCATCATCAAAGAGCATGTTAAGGATCATCTGGGATGAATCTGTGTTTTCCATCTTTTTTTTTTTTTTTTTGAGACAGTGTCACTCTATTGCCCAGGCTAGAGTGCCGCGGCATCAGCCTAGCTCACAGCAACCTCCAACTCCTGGGCTTAAGCAATCCTCCTGCCTCAGCCTCCTGAGTAGCTGGGACTACAGGCATGTGCCACCATGCCCGGCTAATTTTTCTATATATATTTTTAGCTGTCCAGCTAATTTCTTTCTATTTTTAGTAGAGTCGAGGTCTTGCTCTTGCTCAGGCTGGTCTCGAACTCCTGAGCTCAAACGATCCTCCCGCCTCGGCCTCCCAGAGTGCTAGGGTTAGAGGCATAAGCTACCGCACCCAGCCTGTGTTTTCCATCTTTGAGGAGAAATTGATCCTTGGGTGGGTTATGCTGGCCGGGTGGAGGAGGTTAGCTTCATGCTGACTGGTCACCATGCTCAGCCATGCACCCTGACAAGAGTGCTCTCCTCTGCACCCCTAAACCTCTTTGGGGGTGGGGGCTACTAACCTTCCTTTTCCCCTTCTTTGTAGGGGAACATTCCTTATAAATCTGCTTTACTGAGCGATGTTTATCTGGCAACTTTCTATAAATATTCTGGGTTCAGATTGGAGATGAAGTAGCCTTTGCTGAGAGAAATCTGAGTGACTTGCTGGGTACATGTGCTCAATAAAAGAAGAGCCTGTAGAGCTTTGTAAAGTCATTGCCAACCCCCAACAGTGTGTTTTGTGGAAACCTGCAGGACTAAGCAGAGCTAAGCATGGGACTGCCTGTCTTTGGCTGTTGAGTTAACCCAGGGGGTCTAGATCCACACCCAGGGTCCCTCTGGGTTCCCAGAGTCCTGGCCCACCCAGCCACCGCCCCTTGAGTGGAGCTGCTTGTTGGTGGTCAGCCTCCTGTACCTTGACCACTTTGCTGATGGGGGTGGCACTCTGGAAGTGCAGTAGCAGATCGGGGCAGGTCCCAGGGCAGGGTCATGGGCAAAGTCCTGGGTCTGTATCTGTCCAGCCCCCAATGTGCATAGATGAGGTGTAGCTCAGTCTTCCTTTCAGGGCTTCCCAATGGTGGCCGAGAGTGAGGGGTGATGACACAGATGACAAACATACAGCCCTGGTACCAGCAAACCTGAGGCTTGGAGCCCTATGGGAGGGGGTCTTGGTGGAGGCAGGTGAGATGTGTAGTCTTCCCACAACCTGGGTCCTGTCTGCCCTGGGGTCTGAACAGGAGTGTGACCTGTGAGAAGGCGGCCACCAGCATGTGCCTTGATTTCCCCACTCTCCTTCACCTGGCAAACAAGCTGCTGTCCCTGTGGTACTATGTCAGTGCTCTGTGCCAGGCATAGAGACTCTTCTAGGTGTTTGGGATTTGAGTGTTCACTTCTAGCCAGGCTGCTAATTGATTAGTTTTTTTCAGCCCATAAACTTTAAGTGCCCAGCTGTGGCTGTGGTTGTCCTTGGCGTAGCATGTTTCTCTCCAAGGTGAGCTGTTGGAAAGTCAGTGTTCTGGACGCTGCACAGGCGGTGCCAGGGCTGGCCTCCCTCTCCTGGAGAGTGCCTGGTACCCAGCGGGACTGGGAAGTCCTGGGAGGGTTGCTGCAGTGGGGCTGGCCCTGCAAACCCCTCTGTGTCGCCCAGGTGCTCCGAGTTCAGAAGGCCCTGGGGCTCCTCCCTACCTGTGCATCTCTGGCCATCCCTCCTGGGGAGCTTCCTCTGGCTGCACCACACCTCAGGTTGTGGTCAACTGGCTGTGGAGAGCCTGAGGTCCATCTGCCTCTTAAGGTGGCTCTGTAGAACTACACCCTGCTCTCCCAGGAAATGCCTATCTGCGGGCAGCTCACATCTCACTTCCCAGGCTTTGCTGTAGTTTCTGCTTATGCTGTTATGGTGGGGGAGCAGGGCCTTAGCGCCTTGCCCTGTACCAGCCCGGTTTGCAGGGTGAGGGAGGGGCTGAGCTGCAGACACAGGCAGGCATCAGCTTCTGTGCCACATCACTTGGGGCTCCACTCTGCCCAGTCAGAGCAGCGCAGTTTGCTGGAAGTGTGTGGTTGGGTTTCTGTTAAATGTGTGAGGGGCAGGGAGTCAGAAGCTCTGTGTAATTGATATTTGGATCCAGTAGGGTAGGTCGCATGGGGGAGGGAGAGAAGCCAGGACCTCAGCACCTGCCCCACACTCTAAATGGGAAGCCTTTTGGGTAATCTCATTCGACCTTAAGAGGAGAGATGGGTAATTTAAGCAGCTTTAGTGCCTGGTTTGAGCCAGCTAGAATTCCCAGAATACCAGATATGCTTGCTTTAAATGTGTGAAAATGTACATTCAAGAGCCCACGTGGTGGTTTTGTTTTGTTGACAGCTTTGCAGTAGCTACAGTTTTTAAGTTGGTTGTTGTGGGCCCCTGCAAAGGTGAATAATGGTGAGTTGATACCAGTTTAAAGAAAAATAAATACCTAGAAGGCTGTGGGATTTAAGTATTTCTCCCCATTTTTTTTAATTGTCTTAAGTCTTTTTTTTTTTTTTTTTTTGAGACAGAGTCTCACTCTGTTGCCTGGGCATGCGCCACCATGCCCTGCTAATTTTTTCTATATATTTTTAGTTGTCCAGCTAATTTCTTTCTATTTTTAGTAGAGATGGGGTCTGGCTCTTGCTCAGGCTGGTCTCGAACTCCTGAGCTCAAACGATCCGCCCACCTCAGCCTCTCAGAGTGCTAGGATTATAGGCATGTGCCAAGGCGCCAGGCCTAATTGTCTTAGGTCTTTGTTGAGTGCCATGGCTAGGAGCCTCTGACAGGGCAGCAGGGGCTTCTGTTGCAGTGCCTGGGTGGGAATCCTCCAATGTCCCTCCCAGCCCCATGCCTCAGTTTCCCTAGCTGAGAGGTGGGGATTATGGAACCTGCCTTGTGGAGTTGTTGAGAGCCTCTGAGACCATCTCTGTCAAAGGCTCATAGTAATAGCTCAACAAATGACCATTGTCAATACCAGCAGAACTTGCAGGTAGGTAGGAGGGTGTGGGCTTATTACAGGACCAATGTTTGGTTATTTAGGGTTTAATGTCAGTATTTCATGGATTCCCAGAGGCCATCATGACTTCCAGTTGCTTCTATTAGATCATTCTGAGATTGAAAGTGTCTCAACAGGTGCTTGCTACCCTTTCAGCTTCTGTTTCTGGTGGTGTGCCAGGTGCTTGGTTGCTGGGAACAGACCCTGACTCAGGGCACAAGTAACCATAATGATGAATGGTACCAATGCTGCTGCTGCTCCCTACGCCCTGCTGGGGCAGAGATACTGCTGAGTGCTCTTCTACAGCCCATTGTTGGCAGGGCCAGGGCTGAATTGCAGCCAGGGTGGGCAGCATTGGGGCCCACCATATCAGCCTGGCCCCCAAACCCCTCACGCCATCCTCCCATGGCCTATGTCCTCTGTTTGTTGGCTACATGCACAGGATCCAATAGATGACTCCAGGGCCATGGGGTGAGGTGGGACAGGGATGAGTGCTGGCATAAATGACAGCGTGGGATCTTGGGATGCACCCTTTTCTCATCCCACCACCCCGTGCTCAGTGAGCGGGGGATAAACTTCTGTTGGCCAAGGCACCGAGGTTTTGAGGGTTGTTAATGTTTAAGCTATCCTAATGCACCCTGTTTTACAAATCAGGTCTCAGAGAGGACAAGTTAACTTGCTGGAGTGTTCACAGCCAGGAGGAGGCAGAGCTGGGATTTGAACTCAGGTCTGTTGAGTCCCAGAGCTGAAATGTATGGATCAGGCAGTCTTATTTTCTGCAGGAAGGATCTGTACCTATCATCAGTTTTTACAGGAGCCCCATTTGGTGAAATGATTACTTTTGTACTTTTCACAGTTGGATTGCAAAAAAACTTAGATATTGATGGACACTTCAAGTGTTTGAAGGAGCAAGACAAAAATGAATGGATTTTTTTTTTAAACTGGTCTGAATAGATTAAGCAGAAGTAGAATAGGACATTTGATATTATGGTAATTTATGTAGAGTAGTTGGATAAGATGAATGGAGTGATTTTTTCCCTTCTTCAAGTATTTTGAAGCGCTTCCATTTCTCATTGTTTTCCTGCTGGATGGTGGTGGGAGGAGTAGGGGCACTTCAAGTGGGGTTCCTGTCACAGCTGAGGTGTGGAGGGGTCCTAGTGCTGCATGGCTGGCCTTTAAGTCTGCTGTGGGTGGTGTTTTGCTCCCCTGAGCTGCCCCCTGACTTCTCCCAGCCAGCGGGGTGGTGTTTTACACTGGCTTCTCAGGTTGACTGGGCTAACACATTCCATATAGGGTGGTGTCCTTAATTCTTTTCTTTGGATTTCAGTTTTTGAGAATGTTTCCAATTATTTTTAGGGCTACTGTGACTATAAAAGATGTCTGAAAACAAAATTGAATACTTAAATGTCAGCTACATTTAAGAATTGTATACCTGTGTTCCTGGCAGCTCTATTCATAGTAGGGCAAAGGAGCAAACAACCCAAATGTCCATCAAAAGATGAATAGATGGACAAAATGTGGTCAAGCCATACAATGGAATATTATTCAGCCCTAAAAAGGAAGGACATTCTGAGACATGCTACAACACAGATGAGCCTTGAAAGCATTATCCTCAAAGAAGCCAGTCACAAGAAGCCACATCTTTGTTGAGTGCCATGGCTGGGAGCCTCTGACAGGGCAGCAGGGGTTTATATAAAATGTCCAGCAGAGGCAGATCCATTGAGATAGATAGAAACCAGGTTGGTGGTTGCCAGAGGGTGGGGTGGGAAGGAGCAGTGATTACTCAAAGAGTATGGGGTTTTCTTTTGGGGTAATGAAAAGGTTTTGACACCACAGAGAGGTGAGAGTTGGACAACATTGTGAATGCAGCAAATGCCAATGAATTGTACACTTTAAAATGAATGATTATATGTTATGTGGATTTCACCTCATTTAAAAAAAAAAAAGAAATTGTAGCACTTTTTGGAGGTTAAAGGAAAAGCTCAAGGGAAAAGACATTTTGCACCTGAGCAGAAAGCCCTTTGGCACTCTGGGGCCTGGAAGCTGACTCAAGGCTCTTTGGAAGCCACTGGCCAGCCCAGCCCCACAGATGAGAGCCACCCTGCTGGGCATCTTCCTCCCTCTGAAGAGGGAGCCTCACACTCCTGCTGGGCCTCTGCTGCCACCTGGGCTGCTGCCAGGGCCTTTGTCTTGAAGATTCTAGAAGACAGCGATGAAGGAATTCTGGGTCTGGGATTGATCATTGTTGGTTAATTCCACCAACTTTCTAAAACCAGCCTCTTCCAGGGAGCTGCTCCACGCGAGTTCGCAGGCTGTGCCCGGGGCTCACAGGTCCTATGTGCCTTTGCAGGGCTGGGGCGGGGCCTTTGCCAGGGGTCGGAGGGACAGACAGCGGGCAGCAAACTGGGGGTCAGCAGAGTGAGGGCGGAGGGTACCGCTAAGATGCGGCTGTGAATGGGGGGGTGCTCTGTGCACTTGGGGTACCGGGAAGGCGGTGGAGTCGCTGCAAGTGGGGTTGGGGGGTGGGCTGGGGATGGGTCATAGGCGAGGAAGGTGGGGGCATGATGGGGTCAACTCTGCTGTTGGGGGGCCCCTCCAGCCCCTCTGGGGGAGGGGCGAGGCAGGAAGCGGGGCCGGCGGGTAAGTCTAGCGAGAGGAGGCAGCCCGTGACTCTGGAGGGAAAAAGTGGATGGACCCGGGCCTGGGCAGGACTGGGGGGCGGGAGGGAGTGCTGTTGGGGAATGGGATACTGGGGAGTAGCTGGTGGGGAGTTTGAGGTGCCGGTGCAGCGTCCACATGGAGGCTGAAAGGTGGCCGGGCGGGTTTCCGCCTCATAGACCCAGACAGAGCGAGGGCGAAGGCCAAGGCCAACCGTCCCGCTGCAGGTTCCCAGAAATGTTGGATAAAAGGCACAAAATCATTTTCAAAAGTACTAAGCAGGCAAGAGAGAAGGCGTAACCCTTCTGTGCCAGAAATGAGGGAACCAAAACCTAAAGCTGAGAGCGTGGGAGGGTACACTTAGAAACCATGCAGGACTGAGAGCTTTAGACCATCGCCACCTCCCACTCGCCCACGATTGATTCAGTTGGGCGTCCGCTGGGCGGGGTCTGGGCGGGGCTCCAGCTGGGCGGGGCTAGCGGATTGGGGGACCTCGCAACCCACTGGGCGTGCGCTGTTGGTGTCTGTTGAGTTGCTCTGCACGTTCGCTAGTCCTTGGGGAGGCTGAGTCAAGACTTTATTTGATGGTGCCGAGCAGAGGTGGCAGGGTGCTTATGGTCCGGTTACATGGAGTCACTTCCGCACCATCCTTATGGCCAGCCCCCATTCTAGGGAGGGGCTGTCACCTTCGCTTCTCGGTGGGGGGAGCAGCAAAGTCACATCTCAAAGGGCATGTGCTGCAGCCCTGATTTGGAAGGCTTTATCCCGCCCTGATGCTCATGGTGGTGGCCCAGGGCCTGATGCATGGTGGGGGGAAGGGTCATGTCAGTACGGGGCTGGATGAGGCGTCTATCTCCAGCTGGGGGCCTGTGGGAGGGACTGTCAGACATGAAGCTCTGCCGGAGGTGACAGGGACCTAGGAAAGTTCTGCAGTCCGCTGCACTCCAGGTTGGCGCTAAGGGGTGCCCGGTGGAATAAAACTCAACTGTCCTGGAGGAGCCCTCCTGCTGCACCTTAAGTGGAGTTTACAGCAAAAGTTACAAAACGCATGAGAAAGTGGTTTTCTCCAAGTAAGGATCAGCAAACAACAGGGTAATGGGAACCAAAGTGGTAGAGCAACTCTAAGGTACATAAGCTTAAACCAGTCCAAGAGACAGGAGGACAGAAACCACAAGGCAAACCCAAGACTTCTTTTAAACACGAGACAAATGGAATTTCCAGAAATGAAAAAGATAGTCTCTGAATTAAAAAACAAAACAAAAGCCATCTCAGTGAATGGGTTAGACAGCTGAATGGGGAATTGGTGATCTGGAAGGTGGATTTGAGATCTCCTGGCATGCAGCACAGGGAGAAAAAGCAGAATTGTGAGAGCTTCTGAGATACAGAGGATGGATTAAAATGTTCAAGGTACATTTAACGGGACTTGAGGAGAGAGAGCAGAGAGAAAGAAGAGGTTGTTTTTAGCTCATGGCTGAGAATTTTCCTGAGTGGAATGATTGGGTTCAGTAAGCCCAAGTCCTAAATGGGATCAATGGTGCAGCTGGACGCATCAGCGTGAAACTGCAGAACACAGCATCTCAGGGGCCGAGGGAAAAGGCTACAGCCTCACGGGGATGACATCGGGCCTGGCTGAGACTCGAGGTCAGGGGACTGTGGAGCAGACACAAAGCACGGTTGTGGTTTGGCTAAGCTATCATTTGCAGAGGAGGGCAAAATGGAAGACAGTTTTAGACGAAGACAAAAAAGTAACCACCCCCAAATCCTTGCTGAAGAAGTACTGGGAAATGTACTCCAAAAGGAAGATCGAAGTCAGAAGGAAGGAGTGGGAGGGAACAAGCGATGGTGGGCAAAGAAGTCAGCAAGTTTGTGGGCAGGTGGAAATCACAGCCACTGCATGGAGTAGTGGGAATCAGTGGAGTCCACAGCAAAAAGTTACTCCCCTGCAAGAATGGCTTTAAAGACAGGTGAGTGGAAATACCTGGAGGTATTGCTGGAGTGGTCAGAGTTGGTTCTGAGATCTTTGATGGTGTGGGATGAGGCTTAAGATGGTGGCTGACTTCAGATCATGAGTTAAGAGTGTGACTTAGCACAGGGTAAACACTAGGATAACAGACATAAAATGAATAACTAGTGAGTTGGCCAAGCCTCCTGCACACTGGTGGCTCCTGGCCCCACTGTCGCTCTTTTTCGAGCCCCCATCACAGTTGGACGAGATCTCTGGCAGCCCTTCCCACTGGGTGTTTTGAAATTATGTTGACAGAACCAAGAGATCCCTGAGGGTCTGTGACACAAGTGAGCACTGCTGGCCAGTCCTGGTGGTCAGCACTGTCTGGTCCCCTCCTTACCCCTCCAAGTCAATGAGTCTCAGGGACAGTGGGCGGTGGGACTGTGCTTCTGGGCATAGGCCCCTCCCTCTGACCAAGACCTGTGGGGCTTCCCTGGCCTGTGGATCTCAGAGCCTGACCCAGCCCACCCAAAGTTACAGCTCAGCCATCTGGCTGGAGTGGGGGGCACATTTCCAGGGACTCCTCAGACCTCACACCCCATCCTGCTTGGCCTTACACCCAAAGTCACCAGTGAATGACGGGAAACTGCAAAGACGCTGTGCTCACCTATCAATAGACTGATTGATGGTAGGTACGCAGCCTCCCACAGAGTTTGAACTCTGAGGATGTCCCATTTGTCTTGTCAAACTTGGTCCAACTGGTGTGCTCAGGGCTATTCGAGAACAGCCAAGGACTGTTGGGTTGGAAGGCCTGCCTGGACACTCACCATGGGGAGAAGACTGAAAAGTAGCTGGCAGTGCCACATGGGTAACGTCATCCACCTTCCCTTCACAGCACTGTGCGTGAGACAGTGGGAAGCCATGTGGCTTCTCCCCAGAAGGACCCAGACTCGGCTGGGACCTGTGCCCATGGCCCAGCACCTCTCTCCCCAGGGCCACCCTCTGGAGGTATCTGGAGCTCACCTCAGGCACAAATTCTGCTTGTTGACGGGGCTTGTTATGGTTCTTTTTTATTGTTACTATATATATATATATATATATATATATATATATATATATAAATATATATATATTTTTTATTCTTTAGGAAATTGAAGAGAAATTCATAGAACATACAGTTAACTATTTTAAAGTGAACAATTCAGTGATGTTTAGTGTATTCACAATGTTCTGCAACCATCAGCTTTTTCTAGTTTCAAAACTTTTTCATGGTCCCATGTAGACATCTGTATCCATTATGCAATCACTGCCCACTCCCCTTCTCCCAGCCCCTGGTAACCTCTCATCTGCTTTCTGTCCGTGGATTTGCCTGTTCTGGACATTTTATATGAAAGGAATCCTACACTATGGGGCCTTTTGTGTCTGGCTTCTTTCACTTTCTAGATTCATCCATGTCGTAGCATGTGTCAGATTTCATTTTTATGGCTGAATAATATTCCATCATGTGGATAGACCACCTTTTCTTTATCCATTCACTTGTTGGTGGACATTTGAGTTGTTTTTATTTTTTGGCTATTATGAATAATGCTGCCATGAACATTTGTACAAGTCTTTGTGTGGATGTTTTTCTTCATTCTCTTAGGGAAATTGCTAGGAGTGAAATTGCTATGGTGTGTGGTCACTTCATGTCTAAGAGGAACTGCTGGCTGTTTTCCCCGTGTGGTTCTCAACAAACGGAGGGAGGGTTGTGGAGGAGGGTGGGGTCTGTGTGTGCTATGTGGTGCCCAGGGGGAATCTGTGGTCACCTGGCCATGTGCCATGGCTTTGAGCCTCCCGGTCCTTGTGAGTGGGGTGTTCTGATGGGACTCCCCACTTCTCTTGTGCTTGTAAACCAAGATAGACTCCTCGAGACTACAGGTCTGGGTGGGTCTGTGTCTTCCTCCCATGCCCCAGGACTGGCTGGAGCCATGTTCTGTAGAATTCTAGAAGGGTCCTTATTGCATGTATTGACACTCTTCTCTGTGACTGTGTCTTTCTCTCAATAGGAGGTCCCACACAGCTCCCATACCCCCACTCAAAGGGCAGTGACAAAGTCCCCCAGTCCCCCAAATCCTTTGCCTATCTCAGATCCCTGTGCAGGCCTGGTGTTGGGGGAGAGGCTTCATTCCCTCCTGGGCCGCAGCCCTGGGATGTGGGGCCATCTCTTAGGAGCTGGGGCCGGGGCAGCC
Organism: Lemur catta; assembly: GCF_020740605.2. Taxonomy (NCBI): domain Eukaryota; kingdom Metazoa; phylum Chordata; class Mammalia; order Primates; family Lemuridae; genus Lemur; species Lemur catta. Next base: position 6,374,560 of record NC_059144.1, on the reverse strand, counting down.
TTGGCGGCTAAGGAGGAGGAAGCAGCTGGGGCTGCATGCAGTCCTGGACCACACCGGGCCACCCAGCAGCTGCAGGGAAAGGACTTGCTTTGTTCTATGCCTGGAGGGGTCACAGGGGTCAGCAGTATATTTCAACTTTCCTCAAATAGGGTAACAACATGCCAGCCTCGTGGAGGATGCCAAATGGGGATCCCGTTTCTGAGAGTGGTGGATGGATGAGGGGTCCTGTGAAGACCACGCAGGTGTTAGCTGACTGGGCTCGTCAGGGCAGTGAGGTCTGAGCCGGATGGAGGGGCCTCGCTGGAGGGGCAGGCTTGGACTTACAGGGACCGCTCGGGGACCTGACCTGATTTTTATATAACGAAAGGCTGATTGAAAGTAGAATGAGCTTAAATTATGGAATTGGTATATCATTAGATATTGGTAAATAGAGATGAAATGCACCATAAACTTAATACTTTACTGCTATAATTTTTAACATTCACTTCTAATCCTTTTTATTGACGTCTTAAATAGTGTTGTTCTGTGACTGTTTGACACATTTCGCCTGCTTTCTCCCTTTTCTCTGTTGCTTCATAGCTGTCTTCCTGTGGGCCACCTTCTGACAGGCTTTGCAGATCTGCTTCTCAAATCATCATGCTGGAGCTGTTTCCTCTTGAACAGCCCTGGCTCGAGGATTTTTTTTGCCAGTTTTTGCTATTTCTGCCTGTTCTGCTTCATTCAGCTCTGGCTGACCCTTCAGGAGTTTTGGTGACTGTTGCTAAGCAAAGGCTGCAGGAGGAAGCCCTTTGGCTTCTTTCTGCTCTGTTGGGTGGTGGGGGTGGTGTCCCTTGGTGGGGGCAGTCCCAGCCATGCTTGGCAGAGGGGAGACCCTGGCCCTGAAGGTAGCAGACTCAGTCCAAATCCAAGCCTGGAGCAGCTGACCTCTGGGGAGACCCCACCCACACTGCAGGGGTTGTCCCCAGGGTGAAACGAGTTCACAGATGCCAGGCACTATCTCTGTGTGGTGTCCACTGGCGCCAGGTGCTATCTCTGTGCGGTGCCCCCTGCCCCCCACTGAGGTAGCACTTTAGCATGAAGGAGTGATGGCTTGGGCTACCTGCTGTTGCAGGCTCCACAGTGCACAGGGGGACTCACCAGTCACACCTGCCAGCCAGGTAAGTCCCTCCTCCAGCACCAGGGTGAGGACTTCAAAAGCTAGTGTGGTTCTCCCCATGGCAGCCTGTGAGATCTGGATTCATTCCTCTGTGTCTCTTGATAGCAAAGAGATGGCAGAACAGAAAGAGACCTGAGGTCACTGTGAGCTGCCCAGCGCACATCCCCCTAGCTTGCTCTCACCTGGGGCATACCTGTGCTTCAGGGAACAGTGGCAGGGCCCTAAGGAACTGATTTTGTCTGAACAATCTTTCTCATTAGACAAGGGTGAGGGGAGGACATAGACCCTGGCTTAGGTGTCTCAGGAGCCACCTTGGGACCTCTGGGGTTTTGTTGCTGGCTGATGAAAGGTTATGATGGAGTTGGTGGTAAGGGTGGTGGGGCCATGCGGGGGAAGATGGGGTTGCAATGAGGCACTCACTTTGGTTTCCAGCAACTTTGGCTGAAAAGGCAGTTTTATCCTCTGAAAATCCCTCTGGAGGCACTCAAGCAGGGACACTGGGCCAAGCAGGTGTCACCATCATATAGAGTTCCATGAAAGCCATCTGTGCTGCTTGGAGGTTTCTGAATACACTGGCCCACACTGTGAGGAGTCTCTGCGGCCTGGGTGTGTGGGGCCTGCCCAGGGCACATGTTATGAAGTGTGACTTGGGCACCCGGGCTCCTGCCCACGGCCCACACTAGTGACCAGGAGCATCCCCAGGGCAGCTCTGTGTGGGGTCCTGCTCGGGGCTTGAATGGGTGTCTTCTCCTCGGGCCATTTGCCAACCATCAGCTGCCTTCAGCCACGCCCATGTGAGCAGCCAAGGACCCGCAGTCCCTTGTGGTGGCAGTGCCTGTGGAGTAGCTCTTGTCCCCACCTCCCATTGGCCATCCCTGGCTGGGTGCCCCTTAAATTCCATGGGAGTTCTGAGCTTGGAAGCCAGTGCATCACCTGGGGACTGGGGAGGAGCACACTTGATCTCACACCTGCCTCTCACGAAGGAGCAGAGAACCTCCTGTCGGGACCACATTTTCAGGGTGTGTGATGCCCACCACCTCCAGTCCTTTGTGGACAAAACAGAGCCTAAATCAATCAAGATAAATAGCTTTGATATTTTGCTCTGGAGTTTCTCACTCTGGCGTACTTTTCAGGGCTGGGGACCCCCAGGACATTCACTCCTGAGGTGGTTTGGGCTCCAGGTTGCTGTGGAATCGCTGCTACTCAAATTCCTGTGTTTTGAGAGCCCAAGCTGATAATGTGTGAAGAGATCCGTTTGTGTGTGGATAATCATGCAGTTAACTTAACAAACATCGCTTGATATCACTTGGTATTTCAAAACATTCTGCAGTGGACCAACAATCTATAAAAATACTTACCCTTAAGACCTTTCATATAGAGGAATTATTTTCAGTCAAGTTAAAAAAAGGGTTAACCCTAACCTGGTCTTCCCCAGAGCATTTTGAGGGTTCTTGATGTTACTGGCACTGGAGCCATGGAGGGTCAGGGCTGGTGCCCACCCCAGGGAGTCAACCAGCCCCATGGCTCCCAAGACCTCCCCAGGGAAGGATGCTGTGTGTAGAAAAGTAACACTTGAAGCTGCCAGTGGTGGGCTCTCCCCGAGCCCTGCTGATTCTGTTGTGAGCACTTTCCTCAGACTTCCTTTTCTGAGGATGCCGTAGAAGGTGGTGCCTCTTAGTGGACGAGCGGCTCTGCCTGGTTCCTCTACCCTCTGCTGAGCAAGTTTTGATGCAAGTGACAGGGAACCTAGCCCCAAGTGGCCCACATGACCTGTGTGGCTCATGTCCAGCTGGGTTTGGGTCCAGATGATGGCCTGGGCCCTGCTCTGAGCTCTGTTCCAAGTAAGAGGCCTCTGCTGTCCAGTCAGTCCTCTCCCCAGATGTCCATGCACTTGGGATCCAAGTTTCACTGCTTGGCCGGTGGGGCAGGCTGTTTCCCTGTAAACCACCTGGTGCAATAGAAGGAAGTGGTGAGCCCCTCCCTGACCATCACAAAAGCGACACAGGGTTAAGGTAGTCATTTATTTATTCAACAAACATTAACTGGCCATGTACTATGTGCCAGGCACTGAGCTTGGGACTCAGCGGAGAGCAAGACAGCAGAGGCCCTGGCCTCACTGGGAACTTTCTTGCAGGGGATAAAGCTGGGTTCAGGGAGTGAGTAGTGGGGATGGCATGGTTGGAGGGCAGCGTGGTCAGGGGCGTGGTGGGGGAGATTTGAGTGCCCTGAAAGCTGCCTGCTGGTACCCTCCAGTGAGCCTGCTGGGATCTCAGTTTGCCTTCCCAACGCTTCATCTCTCTGGAGGTTGGAATTGCCAAGAGCCACCTCCAAGTGCGCTCTCTGGCTCCCCAGGCCTGCAAGACACAGGTGAACAGGGAGGTCTGGACTGAGACACTAGGCTTCCTGAAACTGTCCTGCAGGGAGAGGGCCTGCATGGACGGGAGCAGGTCAGAGTGTGGAACTCAGTGTGTCCCAGATGCCCTGTAGGTCTGGCCTCCCAGTCACTGTCCAGGGAACACTGGCCCCAGGATGCTGCTTCTCTGGTGAGACCAGCAGTGTCCTGATCCTGTGGGGATGGCAGAGGGGTGATGACTGAGGAGCCCGCAAGGCAGAGCAGGTACCTGCTCACAGAGCTCCCTCTGGGTTTTAAAAAACGTTCTTTTTTAAAAAGCCTTTTAAATAGCTTCACTGAGATATAAAAGTACTTAATACCACTGAACTGTACACTTAGAAATGGTTATGATGGTAAATTTTGTTATGGCCATTTTACCACAACTTAAAAAATATATTAAAAAAACTGCAGGAGGGATCCTTGTGGTGATGGAATGTTCTGTGTCTTGTCTGTGGTGGATACGCGACCCTACACATGTAACACAATGCGCACACACAGGCAGACTGGTGCCATGTGAATATCAGTGGGCTGTGGCTCTATCCATGTCCCAGTTAGATATTGCGCTACAGTTCGTGAGCGTTTCTCATTGAGGGAACTGGGGTAAAGCGTACATAGGATCCCTCTATATTATTTCTTACAACTGTGTGTGAATCTACAATGACCTAAAAATTAAAAAATTGAGAAACCTAACCTTTAAACAAGTTTATTGAGGTATAATTGGCATGCAGTAAACTGCACATATTTAAAGAGGACAGTCTGGTAAGTTCTAGCACATGTATACACCCATGAAACTATCACCACTTCAAGATCGTGAACATAATTATCACCCCTAAATCTGTCTTGGGCCCCTCTGTGTTCTCTCCCTCCTCCTCTCCCCACCTCTCCCCTGCCCCCATCTCCAGACTAAGACTGATATGCCGTCTGTCATAGATGAGTTAAAACTTTCTATGAAAAAGGAAGGACATATAACTAAGGGAAACCGGGGACCCCCAGCCCTGCCATGGGGAGGCCAAATGCCTGGAATTGCTGAGACTTGGATAATCCTACAAAAGGAGGGTCTAGAAAGTCCTTTAAGCAGCAGGATGAGGTTAAGGAGAATGCTAGGGCCTGAATATGCCCCCTCAAAATTCATATGTGGAAGCCCTGACCTGCAGTGTGACTATATTTGGAGACAGAGTGGTTAAGATTAAATGAGGTCATAAGGTCATACCCTGATTAGGATTACTGCCCTTATAAGGTGCCAGAGAGCTTGCTCTCTCTCTGCCGTTTGAGGACAGCTGTGAGAAAAAGCTGTCTACAAACCAGGAAGGGGCCCTCACCACAGATTTGAATTGGCTGGCACCTTGATTTTGGACTTTTAGCCTCCAGACTGTGAGAAGATAAATTCTCTCACCGAAGCCCCTAGTCTATGGCATTTTGTTATAACAGCCCAAGCTGACTAACATAGACTGTCAATGTTACAGTTAAGTGATTTTTGTTCCCAGCTTAAAGTGGCATAGGCTCCTTTTGGGCAGATCATGGAAGTCCTAGTCCTGGCTGGGTGTTTCAGAGTCCCCACTGGGACGGCCAGGCCTCTCTGTCACATGGCTTCCCTTCTTTGAGCACCCTGGACTGGGCTTCTTCTTGTGGTGGTGCAAGTGGTCCAAGAGAGGCAGAGTGGGTCCAAGAGAGCCCTGGGTCTGGCCAGCAGTCACTTGGGAAAACATTGGTTGCATCCTCTTGGCCTAAGCAAGTCATAGTCCCAGTCCAGATCCAAGAGGAAGAGAAAGAGACTCCACTCTGGATGGGAGAAGAAGCATGAACACATGGGGTTGGAGGGTTGTTGGTGCATCTTGGCAGTCCCTGTACACTGGGTCCCACCCCCCATGTGCCTGGGTCTCACTCCTGCCTATTCCGGGGCTCCCTTGCAGTGCGGTGCGCTGCCTCCTGCACTGGTCTTCCCAGTCTTCCGGATGAATCCCATAGAGGTGAAAACCTCCTGTGACTTCTCCTGTCTCTATAGCACCAGCCATGTAGTAGCTACTCTTGACTGGAAGTCTCTCGAGCTGACTCTGTAACTCCTGGAGCCTCCTTTCAGCAGAAGTCCTTAAGGGGCTGTCTGGGCACAGCCTCACAGGCTCGGCACTACTCTGTCTTTTTTTTTTTTTTTTTTTGAGATAAAGTTTCACTCTGTCACCCAGTCTGGAATGCAATGGCATCAAACTCCTGGGCTCAAGCAATCCTCCTGCCTCAGCTTCCCAAGTAGCTGAGTCTACAGTGCTGCACCACCACACCTGGCCAATTTTTCTATTTTGTGTAGAGACAGGGTCATGCTTTTGCTCAGGCTGGTCTTGAACTCCTGGCCTGAAGTGATCCTCCTGCCTTGGCCTCCCAGAGTGCTAAGTTACAGGCATGAGCCACCACATCCAGCCTCTGTCACTCTGTCTTTAGGCCACTTCCAGTTGGGTCACCATTGACCTGGTAATGTCACATTGTTGCTGTCATCCCACTTATCTCCTCCATCACTTCCCTTTCCTCATGTCCGGAACACCACACGCCTGGCCTCCCTCCTATGTCCTCTCCCATCTCTGCGTATCGGTGCCCCTGTGCCATGGCCTTGGCACTGGCCTTCCCCATCGACGCTCACTCCCATGGTGTCTGGCATTCCATCAGTCATCAGCTGTGAATCCCTCTGCCCTTTGTCACACAAGCTTGTATCTCTAGCCCTGACCTCTGCCCTGGCATTGGACCCATTGGAATAGCTGCCCACTCAGTGTCTCTGTGGGATGTCTGCCAGGCCTCTCCATTTCACCTGTCCTATCCCCTGTCACGCAGGTGCCCAGGCCCCACACGTGGAATCAGCCTGGATTCTCCTGTTCTCACTGCACAGCCTCACCAAGCCTGTGGGCACATTCTCTAGACCGTTCCTAGGACACACCCATGCTCACAGCAGGTTACTCCCCATAGTGTCCACCAGGGCATGCGTGGATAAACAAAATACAGTCTGTACATACAATGGAATATTATTCAATATTAAAAAGGGAGGAAATTCTGACACATGCTAGAACATGAGTGAACCTTGAGGACGTGATACTCCATGAAATGAGCTGGTCACAGAAGAAGAAACCCTGTGCGACTCTACTTACAGGAGGTCCCCAGAGTCATAAGATTCATAAAGACAGAGAGGAGAATGGTGGGTGCCAGAGCTGGGGGAGGGGGATGGGGAGCTAGTGTTTCATGAGGACAGAGCTTAGTGGGAACATCAAAAAGTTCCAGAGATGGGTGGTGGTGATGGTTGCACAACAATGGCAAGGTACTTAATGCTGTTGAGCTGTGTACTTAAAAATGGTTAAAATGGTAGATTTTATGTTATATGGATATTATTGCAATTTATAATAATAAATAGTAAAAAGTTTCCAGGTGATGACTGTTGTGACACCTCCCCAGTCCCCATGGCAGCGCAGGGGGCGAGGGATGGTTGGAGGGTGTGTGTGTGTGTGCTGGGCTCCCTCCCTTGCAACAACCACAAGAGGAGGGGCTGGGATGGGGGTCTTAGCAGCATAATGTTCAGTGAAAAACGCCAGGCTCAGAATATCACACACGCACAATGTCCTTTTTTTAGAGTTAAAAACAACCAAAAATACCTTCTAAAGCTGGCTGTGTGGGAGGGGCCATGAGGCTTGGGCTCTGGTGGGCTTGGCTTGCGGGGAGGGGCGAGGGGGGATGGGCAGGTGCTATCTGCATGTGGGTGGGGGGCTCCCTGCATGATCAGAAATAACCAATCTGCCCTTCAGCTTTTCTGCGTGCTGAGAAATAGCTGTGTTCCAGGCGGTGTGGCCTTCCAGGGAATTCCCAGCCCAGGAGTTTTAAATTATCGTTGCCTGTAGTGTTATGTGTAAAACAGCAAGCTTTCCAGGAAGTCAAATTATTCCACATTTAACAAAGGGAAGGCAAGTGTTCTGTTTCCAGAAAAGGAAAAGGTGAATGGGGTGACCTCTCACTGGGTGTGGGCGCCTGTGTGAGATTCCGGTGCCTCTCCACGACCTGCGCTCTGAGCGCTGCCAGGTCCCTCCCTGCTGGGGGCGGCTGGGGGTGGCTGGGGGCGTTGGGGAGGAATCGACTGCTGTGATCAGTAAAGACTCTTAGGTGGAGGGGAGGACACAGCCTGCCGTCCTTTGAGGGGAGGCTTTGTAAATTTGCTTCCTTCCAAGATAGGAGCAAAAGATCCTCTTTATTTGCCTGGATCTGGGAAGGGATAAAAGCTATTTTCCTTTCTTGTAACTTCAGGATCAATTCTCCGTGGGCATATTTAGCTGCATCTTTGTAATTCCTTACAGATGAGGTGTGTGACGCGAGAGTGTCATTACACGCACGGGGCCAAAGCTAAGCTTCCCAAGTGATGTCAGTTTAAATGCTGGGTATGGGAAGAGGTGGGAGGTGGGAGTTTGACAAAAGAATTAAGAGAACATGATGTTTCCTTTGATAACTTTTCCTTTGAGTTATGTGAAGAATTAAGTGATGAGAAGAAAGGATATGAACAATTTACTGTGAGCTGGAAAATTTAGTTGTATTTAAATAATTTTAGATGATGTAAGCATCAGTATGATGCATAGAGTGGGTCCTGCTAATGACCCTTAATTTATTCTCACTCATTGTGAAGGATCAATCTAACCAGACCTGCTTGTGAACGCTGGCTTTATACGACCTCTCTCCCAGATTACACCGAGGTAAGTGAAAGAAAAACTAATGTAACATTGATGTATTTTTTTTTTTTTAGAGAGTCCTGCCTATTTTATACTCTTTGGTCTGTTTTTAGCTGTCATTTTTGTTTTTAATATAGAGTATACATAGGCAATGGACTCTTGATATGGCCAGAAGGTGATTACTTGGTCCAACTTGTTCAGCAGAGTAGCTGGAGGTCCACAGGATGCGAGTGGGTGCCACTGAGCCAGGCTGGCTGGAGGGGGTGGCTTCTCCCTGGCATGCACCAGCCCAAGGAGCTGCTGTTTTTCCCCAGGACATTTTAAAAAATTAAGTGGAACTCAACATAAAATTAACCATTTTAAAGTGAATAATTTAGGGGGATTTGGTACATTCACAGTAACTGTGCAACCACCATCTCTATCTAGTTCCAAGACATTTTCATCCCCTCACAAGGAAACGTCATACCCATTAAGCAGCACCCCCTCCTCCTCTCCTCCCCCCAGCCCCCTCCACAACCACCAATCTACTTTTGAAAGTGCACAAGGAGCAGCTTCAATGATTAAATTTAGTTTTATAATGACTCATCATTATTAGCATATATAAGGTGCAGGCAGCTGAACAGCCTCAGAGCAAACAGCGTGGCTGCTGCTGAGAGCTGGGGCCTGAACCTGACCCCTGAAGGCCACGTGCTAGCTGTGTGACCTTGACCAGTGGTGCAGCCTCTTTGTGCCTCAGTTTCCCGTCCATCAGATGAGGCTGGTGGTAGCATCACTGCACAGGGCTGTGGGGAGAGGAGATGAGATGATACTTGCAGAGCATAGAGGATGGAGCCCGACTCTCTGCAGCTGCTCAGGGAACCCAGCAAAATGTGCAACGCCCGAGGTGTACCTCCAAGAATGTGAGGTGTTATGATTAGAAAATAGAACCTTCAACGCTGAAGACAAACATGTTGCTCCTTTGTAAATAAGTTAAAATCATAGTAAACTGGAGAATCCTAATTGGCGTGGGAGGACTGTTGCTTCCACTGAGATATGGATGAACCCAAGGAAACACTGTGCCCACCCTGACAAAGAGGAAATGCCGATGGCCTGCAAATCTGGAGCTCACCGAGAGAGCTGAGGTCACAGGGTGGGTCTAAAAATGGCCCCCTAAGATTCCACGTCCTAGTGTCCTAGTCTCTGGGCCCTGTACTGTGGTGGGGTTCCCTTCTCAGACTGTGTCATGTTCTGTGGCTTGGAGACCTCACATGCAGTTGTCTGGGTGGGCCTGGTCTGGTCACAGGAGCCCTTGGAAGCAGGACCTTCTTCTGGCTGGTGGCAGAAGACAGAGCTGAAGCAGGAGGAGGACATCATGGACTTCTGCTGGCTCAAGGGTGGAGGGGCCACATGCCGAAGGATGCGGGAGGCCTCAGGAGCTGAGAGAAGCTCTGGCCTATGGATGGCGAGGGAAGGGGACCTCAGATGTGCACCCTCAAGGAACTGGATTCTGCAGCTACCTGAATGCACGTGGGAGGCATTTCTCCCCACGGCATCCCCGGGCGGACCCCTTGATCCCAGCCCCGTGAGAGCCTGAGCAGAGAACCCGACCATGCCACGCCACACGTCTGACCCGCAGAACTGTGAGCTAACAAACAGGTGTCCTTTCAAGCCACCGGGTTGGGATAAATTGTTAGCATGGAAAATGGATACACAGGGCAACAGGTGAGCTGAATTCCTCATGGATGGCTCACATTTGGCAGAGCACGGGCGACGGGGTGGCTGCTGTGAAAGTGGGAAGAAGGAAACAAGAAATCCACGTGGGACAGCGTGAATCCCCTGGGAGCCCCAGGTTCAGGCCAGGTGCTTGCTGTGACGCTCCTTCCACGGGCCTTGGGTCCCTGCAGACAGGTTGTGGGTGAACATGAAAGACGATTTTCCTGTCTTAAATTTCTTTAAAACAGAACAGGCTTACATGAGGTCCCTAGAGTAGACAAATTCATAAAGGCAGAGAAGATTGGTGGGTGCCAGGGGCTGGGGGAGGGGTTGGGGAGCTGGTGCCCACTGGGGCCAGAGCTGCAGTTTGGGAAGATGAGAGAATTCCGGAGATGGGTGGTGGTGAGGGTGAGTGTGAATGTACTTCATGCCCCTCAACTATACACTTAAAGACGGTTAAAATGGCAAAGTTTATGTTATATGCACTTTACCACAATAAAAAAGAGTAATTGACTTCCTAAATGATACTGACCTAAAATGGTACCGTTGCGTTTGGGGGTTTGTGATGTATGTGGAAGTCAATGTGTGACAACGGCCCAGGGACAGCAGGGCAGGAACGAGGTCCATGGATGTGTGGCTCACACCACTCACAGAGCCGGCTGCCATGTGAACGTGGGCAGTGAGAGCTCAAGGGGGGCTGCAGACATCAGAGCAGCCACCATGACATGAAGGAGTAGCTCCGAAGCCGACAATGGAATGAAATGGAGTTGCAGAAATGTGCTCAATGATGAAAACAGCAGGGACAGGGAGCAGCTGAACAGCTGGGAAACAGAGGGGGGCTGAGGTGGGTCCCGTGGGCCCTTGTGGGTCACTCAGGAGGGTGCGGGGTCAGGCGAGGCTGTGCGGCTGAGTCATGGGTGTCTCACTCCCCATGCTCGGGGTCAGCCTCCCATGAAGTGACTTTCAGCTTTGAGCATCACCGCGGAAGACATGTTCTTGGTGGCGGAGAGGGTCCAGTGGGAGGACCCCGTCTGGACGTGGATTCCTCAATGGGGCGTCCTAGGGCCACAGCAGTGCTCAGCACGAGGGCCCTGCCCACACCGCCTGGCCAGCGACAGGCTTTGTTTTCTTACAAAAAGCAAAACAAGTTAATTATTTTCTGATTGTTGTAGTAACATCTGAAAAGTAATACATGCTCATTGTAAAATAAACTCAAAGTTCAGACAGTCAGAGGGGAAACCCACTCAGAAGAAAACTATGTTGATTTTTTGGTGTTTTTTCCAGATCTTTCTCTTTATATATTCCTGCTTATGTATAATTTATAGAAGTGTATTCTGGGGATATTTTTGGAACACAAACCTGGCCAGGTCGCCTCCCTGCCTCACGGCTTTGGTTTGGGGCAGCATCTCCACTGTGTCAGGAGACACCTGGGCCTTACGTCTGCCCGAGTGTAGCAGGAAGCCGTCTGCAGCTTCTTCTGGCCTTGAGTTGGGCCCCCAGAGATCATGGGGCCCTAGTGGGCTGAGCCTCCCACCTGGTGGACGCCGAGGCCCAGGACATAGCCAGGCAGGATCGGGGGCTCCGGCAGGCTGGTGTGAAACAAGGTGGCCCTGGGTGCTCCAGACCCCCGGAGGCCATGACACCCCCTGCCTGGCTGGCCCCACTGGCTATGGGTGTGAGTGGGTTGGGCTCTGGCCATCGGGCCGTGAAGGGAGGGGATGGATCCAGGGCAAGCATCATGCTCTGAGGGAGAGGACAGGGCTGGCCGGAGAAAGAGCAGGGTTGGGGTCTCTAAAGTAGGGACTCCCAGCCTGCCAGGTTCTTCACCCCTCCAGGAGGGAGAACAGTAGAGGTGAAAACCAGAAGCAGCCTGTGGAGGTGGGGCACTCGGCATGCCTCCGCCGCTCCCCTCTCGTGGGCAGGACTCTCCTTTGGCCGTCAGTGCGTATTTCTAACGGGTGAGGCCTGTTCCTAAGTTTTGGGTTCAAATCATTAAGCTCCCTCCTCTCTGCTTCCCACCAGAGTGACTCCTCTAGTTGGCAGGGGAGCGTCTGGGCGGTCTGGTCCCTGGCCCCATCCTTGCTGCCTGGTCTTGTGTGTGCTCAGCTGGGAGCTGAGGGACCCTCTTGGCTCCACCTCGGGGAAGTGGAGCCCTGAGTTGGCATCTGGAGCAATACCACTTACTGTCGTCTTCGGACTGTGTGTTCTCCCCACTTTCCTATGTTCCTTCCTCCCAAGCCTAAGTCAGCAGGAAGGGGGAAGGGGGAAGGACATCAGCAGGATGGGTCTCAGGGCTCTGGGGTGACAGCTTCTGGGGGCTCCAGGAAGCCCCACCCCTCCCACTCCATGCCTGTGCGGCAGTGGGTGGGAGAAGGCCTGCATTGTGGATAAAGGAGATTTCCAAGCAGCGGTGGGAGCCTTTGCTGTCCCGTTGGTAGTCTGTGACCTTTTTCTTTGCCTCTAGGATTTTTTCCATGGGATAATTGTGCTTGGAGTCGACATCATTAGGAGTAACCTTGAGGAGCTAATTGGGAATTGACATTGTGAAAGCTTTTAATTTGCTTCTCCTGATGGGATCCCTGTTTAATATGGTCGTAATTGCCAGTTTTTATGTGTCTAGAGGTCTTAAATTTATGCCTAGGCTTTGAAGAGAATTCATGAGGAGCAGCATGTGGGATAGATCAAGTAAGGGCTGCGTGGAGCTGGCCGGAGGCCTGCTGCGTCCCCTCCCCAGCCGAGAGCTGTGTGCGGGGAGCCTCTGTCCGGCCAGTGGGTGCCTCACGGGGCCGGTCTGGCCTGTGCTGGAGGTGGCAGCCCCGGACGCAGGACGGCAGATCCGGGCCTGGGCAGCAAGTGTTTATGGGCCTCTCCTGTGGCCTTCAGGGCTTCCTGGGCTCGTGGGTTCTGCTGCCCGGCAGCCCTCGGTCAGCAACCACCTTGCTGTGAAGCCAAGATCCCCAGTTCCTCCTTGGGCAGTTTTGGGTTGAAATCTCTGTAAGACTGAGGGGTGGGGGCCAGGTGACCCCGATGCAATAGCCCATCACAATGGACACTCAGTTAATATTTCAGTATTTTTTCTGGCCAATAACCTCCTCCTCCTTTTTGTTAGATGCTCTCTTGGCAGGACACTTGTTCAACAGGTGACCTCTTCAGTATTTCAGAACTTTCTAGAACCTCCCTCTCCATGCACCTCTGACATCCAGGTTTGCAAGAGGATGATCCCTTTGGGCCTCGGCATGTCAGCCAAGCTTTGCGGAAGGTCCCTGCTCTGTGTCCCAGGCCTCTTCTGGGCTCACCCTGCAGGGATGGTGCTGCCCCAGGCCCCACGTCCCTGCGTCCCCCAACTGCTTGCCCCAGGGAGCGCCACATACATGACAGGCAGAGTCCTGCCTGTCACAGAACACACAGCTGGGAGACCTGGAGGGCAGGCCTCAAGGGGGATGTGTTGGGGCAGGCCCTGAGGTGGGCAGACTTGTGGGGAGGAGGCATGGCGGAGGGTAGGCAGAGGGGGCCGGGAGGCCTGGGGACAGCTAGACATCGCTCTGCCCTACCCCCTTCCTGCCACCCCCATTGGCGCTGTGCTGAGGCTCCAGGGAGCGGAGGCCAGCCCTGCCTACAGGGCGGTGCATGGATGTCTAGGTCCTTCCTCATCCTGGGCTTGGCCCCCACTGTGTGCTCAGAAGAGCCCTGGCCACCCTCCTCCAGAGCGCCCTCCCTGGGCCCTGCTTTCCTGCGTTCCGTGTGGGTGCCCAGCTGGCCTGGTTCTGCCGGTTAGCCTCCCCAGGGCCTTAGTCTGTGGGGAATGCTCCGCTGTGACTTGTGGGGCCTCGGGGCCCCTTGGCCGGGGGTGGGTTCTGCTCAGACAAGACTGGAGCACTGGGAGGGCAGGCAGGGGCCTAGTCTCCACTTCGAAGCCATGTGTTTTTGTTTTGGGAGGAGAAGGGGAAGTCTGCCCCAGGGTATCCTTAGGGAGGCAGGACAGCACAGCTGGAGGACTCTCTGCAGGAGGGGGGTGGTTGGTGCCCAGCTGCAGGCGGCTCCGTGTCCTTCTCCTATTCCCTCATAACAGGCGGGCCAGGTCCTTGCCAAGCCAGGGCCTTTGAAGGCTCAAGGAGCCTGCTGGAGGCCATGTGGGCCATCCTGGCACTGCTGGGAGCCGAACTGCCGCGGAAGCAAAGGAGCCTGCCGCCTGCCTGGGCGGTGCTGCTCAGGGCCAGCTCACAGCGCTGCACGGAGCCCGATTCTCAGACCGCAGGCTCAGTGAGCTGTGCCACCTGCTTAAGGTGGGTCTCACCCCTCCTGCTGCTGTTCCCAGCCTACGTCCTCATCCTTAGGTGCCACCAGAGAGGCCATGGTCTGTGTCTGTCCTGAAGCCGCTGGCCGGACAGGGGGACAGCCCTGGGGTGTGTTATTGGGCAAGCTCTGCAGACTTGATGGGTGCACCTGTGGGTCCCTGTGTGGCTTGGCCAGCTGGGCCAGTCCCCCTTCTCATAAGTCCTGGGGCAGTGAGGCCAGCTAGGTTTGCCTGGACAGTTTTCTGTGTGGCTCTAAAGGCAGGGCCTTTTAGAAACTCTCTCTTTTATCATTTTGTTCCCCAACCCCGGGCACGTGCAGGATTGGTGTGTTTATGACAATCCTTAAAATCAGTACAGATCCTCCCACCCCAGGTAGTCAGGGGTTTTAAGACCTGATTCTGTCTCTGTCACATCTTGAAAAGCCAGATTTCCGTGTGAGTCCTGGTGCAGAGTAGGGGTCAACTTGGGCAGGTGTCTCACGTCCCAGTGAGTGAGGCAGATCTGGGCCTTTGTCCCCTTTGTCTCTGCTGAATTAAGGAAATTTGTTTAAAATTACTTCAGTCATTCATTTGTTCACAAATCTTGGCTGTGGTCTTTCCAGCTCCCCTGTGGCCCTCTCAGGAAGGCTGTTTGCTGTCACACCCGAAGGGGCTGCGTCTCTGCTCCCGGCTCCCCCTCATCCAGCGCTTTCAGGAGCTTCCTGGATCGTGCTCCCCGGTGGACTCCCCTCCTACCGCTCTGGCTGGAGCCTGCCCCTGCCCATGGGGTCCTGGGTGACTGCCACCATGGGCACCTTCCCAGTGGCTCCCTAAGGCACCCTGGAGCCCACAGACATCCAGGTGCAGACCTGCCCCGTGGAGGAAGCGCCTCTGCTCAGAGCCTCCAACACCCGCTCCCATCCTGTGGGAGTGTAGGGTACTTGGAGAGGGGTGGGTAAACTGAGTCCTCTCCTTTCTTTTGGGATAATCAAAAGCTATGGCAAATCTTGGGGGAATGAAATGCTGGGTGTAGGGTCTGAAAGTAAAACAAGAAGTCGTTTTGGCTGGCTCCGGAGCTCATGGTTGAGTGAGGAAATGGAGTGGGGTAGAGAGGTGGCTGCAGGAGTTTGGTGGGTGTTGGATGGGTTTGCTGGTCTGTGAATGCACATTGAGCTCCTGGAGCATACCCGGTCCTGGGAAGAGAGCCAGGAGCACAGGGACACGTTCCTGTCTCTCAGATCTTACAGTCAACTGAGCACAAACCCATGATCAATTCCACAAGTTTCAATCCAGGAAAGTAGTGTAAAGGGAACAACATGGTGCTTCCTGAGAATGTGGAATGGGGATTAGCCCCCCCCTTGAGTATAAGGAGGCTTCCCTAAGATAGAAATAAAATGCATTAAAGTGCAGTCGAGAGGTTCCAAAAAGTATCTTACAGGAGTTCCACGGGCAGAGAGTAGGGGGAAAAAATGATGGAAAAGCAGCGTTTGAAGAGATAGTAGCTGAGAGTTTCCCAGCACTGAAGACACTAGTCCTGAGATAAAATAGGCTACGAGTTTCAAATAGAATAAATACAGTGATGTGCCACATAATGTGATATTTTGGGCAATGATGATGGTGGTCCTGTGAGATTATAATACCATCAGAGTGCCTTTGGTGAAAAAAAGAAAAAGGAAAAAAATGATCAGGTATCTTTGGTGGGAAAAAAATTATAATACTGTATTTTTACTGAACGTTTCCCATGTTTAGATATGTTTAGTTACGCAGATACTTATTATTGTGTCACAGTTGCCTACAGGGTTCAGTACAGTCACATGCTGTGCAGGTTTGTAGCCCAGGAGCAACAGGCTGTCCCATATAGCCTAGGTGTGGAGTAAGCTATACCATCTGGGTTTGTGTAAGTGCACTTTATGATGTTTGCACAACAAAATTACCTGAGAATACATTTCTCAGAACATATCCCAGTCATTAATCGATGCATAACTAACTGTAAATCCACACTGAGACATGCTATGGTAAAACTGCAGAACATTCAGGATAAAGAGAAAATCTGCAGAGTTAGCAGAAAAGACAGAGTAACTACAAAAAAAAAGGAAAAAGCCTGGCAGATTTCTTCTCAACAACCCCAAGTGCCACAAGACAAAGGACAACGAGCCCAGGTGCAGAGGGGAGGTACCTGGAGCCCGGAATTTTATACCCAGATGAACTACTAGTGAAGGGCAGAGGGCAAAGTAGAGACTTTTCAGGCTAATGGAACTTTAACCATCCTGGAAGCTCAGCATAAGGTTTATCATTATGGGGCGTATGCCAGCCAAGAGGAAAGGGAACTCAAAGGGAAGAGGAAAAGATAAAAGAAACAGTTGTGAGGATGGAAATGGAAAAATGTCAACAAGTTTAGCTATTAATTGTTTAAGAGGCCGGCGCAGTGGCTCATGCCTGTAATCCTAGCACTCTGGGAGGCCAAGGCAGGTGGATCGCTTGAGGTCAGGAGTTCGAGACCAGCCTGAGCAAGAGCAAGACCCTGTCTCTACTAAAAATAGAAATTATATGGACAACTAAAAATATATATAGAAAAAATTAGCTGGGCATGGTGGCGCATACCTGTAGTCCCAGCTACTCAAGAGGCCGAGGCAGAAGGATTGCTTGAGCCCAGGAGTTTGAGGTTGCTGTGAGCTAGGCTGATGCTACGGCACTCACTCTAGCCGGCGCAACAGAGTGAGACTCTGTCTCAACAAAAAAATAAAAAATAAATAAATAAAAGAAATTATGTGTGCTAAAAAAGAGGTAAAAGCGCTAGACCAAGGCTGTCCAATAGAAATAGGACGTGAGCCTTGGGTGCCAGCCACATATGCAATTTTACATTTTTTAGTAGCCACGTTAAAAAAAAGAAAAAGGTGAAATTAATTTTAACGTTTTATTTTGCTGCTGAAATAAATTGTTTCAACTGTAATCAACATAAAAACTATGAGATCTTGTACATTCGTACTAAAGCCTGTGAAGTCTGGTGAGTGTTTTACACTGTGGCGCATCTTGCTTCGGATGGCTCCATGTCAGAGGTTCCGTGGCGCCATGTGGCAGTAGCTGCTGCTGTGGACACCGGGACCTGAGCAGCAGAATCAGAAGGTGGCTGGGGACTGGCAGTGGGGTCCTCTTACACTTGGGGAGGCACATCTTGCCATGTGATAGCAGGTGGTGATGGCACAGCCCTGTGCCCAGCCCCGGGACAGGCAGGACATTATTTACACTTCACGTTGTTCCGGGAAGAGTTAAGGGTTAGTGTTTAGGTTATTTGCCTCCTCAGACAGCCCTTTAATGTAAGCAGATCCGACGAACTTATCCACCACTCACTCTTGTTGGTGGGTGTGAGCTGGCCTGGGGCTGAGTCTCCACCCAGGTAGGAGTCCTTCAGTACGGCCACCAAGTCGTGACTTCATCTGGGGTTCACAGGGTGAGCCATTTGCTGTCAAGCTCAGGGGAGAGCCTGGGCAGGCTCCGTGGGAGGTGCCCAGGGTGCCTTCCTCCAGGTTGGCCAGGGTGACCGGCCCCAGGTAACTTGGGCCTTGTTAGAACTTAACCCCCTAGTTGATGCAAAGTTGCTTAAAATGAGTAGTAATGACCTAATTATAACATTTTCTGTAATAGAGCGCTTGGGGTTAAGAAGAGAAAGCCACCTTCCTGCAGGCTTTGGGAGAGGAGCTTTCTCTGAAGAGCCAGGGTGGCAGGCAGGGACGGAGACATGGCCCTGGTGCTTGTGTGGGGGACAGTGCCTGCAAAAGGAGCTTTGTATTGGATGTCTGGACTGATTTCCATGTAATTTGAATCTGCACTTTTATAAGCAGTGCCTACAGACAGGGAATCAGGAGGAGAACCGTCTGTGGGAGGACTGGGCTCCCTCCTTGGCCACCCCGAGTCTGAGAGCGTCTCCAGGCACCAGACAGATGCAGTGTCACATGCTTCCGAGCCCAAACCTGCCAATGAAGAGCTCGATGTGGCGTGTGGGGCTGGGTACAAATCGATTCCTACAAACCTTGCCAGAAAGAGTGTCAAGTATCTGCCCAGATGTGGGTGGAGACAAGGCAGGAGCCACTGTGTCTGACGTTGGGTTTATGTGGGTTAGATTTTAAATTTTCAATTTGTTTTGTAGACACTTTTCCATATGAGCACACAAAGACTTAAAAACAGATTTCTGATGGATGTCTGTCCTTGTCTTAACAGCTCTCAGCTTCTAAAAACGTGAGTTGAAGATGTATTATTATTTCTTTTTTAGAGATATCTTTGCAGCAGTTCTGGTTCTTTCTGTGTAATGTCATCCCAATTACCCCTGGGTTTTTTTTCAGATTCAAGGGGCTGAATCTATGAACATGACAGCTACATGTGACTGTGCACGTATTGTGATTTCAGAGCAAAGACATTACCTTTTGCTGTTCAGAGTGAGGAACTCTTGCAGACCTGTGCACAGGACAAGGCTTGTCTTGGTGGGGGACATCAGGGCTGGCTTGGTCGGGGCAGGGAAACCAGAGCCAGGGCTGGGGAAGATAAGGTGCAGAGCTGAGAAGAGGGAGGCAGGTTTCAGGGTGTGCCGGGGAGATCTCCGTGGGAATTCCCATGTGCTTTTCCACTTTTTTGGATTGAAGGTGGAGTGACCTGGCACAAGCTCTGTGCTCTTATTTTATACTGTTCTTAAAGCTGTGTTCTGTGCTGTTCATGTAGTCTCTAGTTTTAGGATGAACTGAACACACCAGTGCTTTTGAGGGTTCTGTGGGGAACGTGCAATTCTGCCAAGACATCCCTGTGTATTCACCACTGCTCGGGCTTGAGAGCCTCTGCTTGGAGGTCTGGGGTGATTATGAATTAATTAATATGTTTCCAGTTTAACATGGCAGAAGACCAAGATGTTAACAGTGTTTCCACTCTGGGAAATGTTATTTTCCTCTTTACATTTTTCAGAATTTCCATACCTTTTACAATCAAAAGTTATATTTAAAAATCATTTTGTGTTTAGTACACTCTGTCAGGGCACGGTCACTCTTTAGAAGGTTTCAGTATAATAAGTTGAAGTGGAATTTTCTTGTTCGCCTTTGGGTGATTGGCGAATGCTATTTGTCAGCCACCTTGCTCTTGAGCCTTCTGTCCCTGTGGCAGGGCTATTGTGGGGAGAGGTGCTGGCCTGGGCACAGGGTGAGGGGACCCCAAGCATCAGCCCGGGGACATGGGGGTCCTCTGTGGGGTGGGCTGCAGTTATGCCCTCCTCCAGTCACATGGACCCCAGGACAGTGCTCTGCAGGTGCCCAGCCCCCTTGGTTTGTCCAGAGAGGCCTGAGGGGCTGGGATGGTTCCTGGGTAGATGCTGGGTGCCCTTGGGGAGAAGCCTCGAGGAGGAATGTTTTGGGGGTGTGCTGCATCCTTGGTCCAGGTAGATAGTTTGTTCTGCTGCCCCAGGCCCAGCCCTCCTGTGGCCAGCCTGTGTGTTTGACCCGCTGCAATCCATGAAGCCCTGAATACTTGCCCCCTGTCCTTGGGGGAGGAGAGATGGCTGGAGCATGTCCTGGGCTGCCCAGGTGCAGGGCCTTTCTTGTCAATTTTTCCTCACCCAGTCCCCAATCGGTACCCAGGCCAGGCTGCCCTATGTGGCTCTGTGGCCCCACCACTGTCCTTCCTGTGCCATGTGATGCTGGGCAGGGAGGACTGTGTGACAGTGATGCTCTGGCAGAGAACTGAGTGGGGGCTGAGCCTGGAGGGGGCCCGCAGGGTAAAGGTCTGGAGGTCAGAACGTGCAACCTATTTGGGGAGCAGCCTGGGCTCACGATGAAGGGCAGCAAGGGTCTCGGGCTGGAGAGACGTGATGCTGGGCGAGGGCCGGTGGGGGCAGGGCACGTTGTAGATGCAGCAACGGGCCGCTCAGGCGCCATGTCCCTGTGAGGGGGGAGGTACTGCTCCATGTCTCATGGCAGCGCTTCTTGGAACCGGACTCACCATCACCACCATCCTTCTCAGCTTGAAATCTCCTGTTCTGGCTGGGTGCAGTGGCCCAGGAGGATCGCTTGAGGTCAGGAGTTCAAGACCAGCCTGGGCAACATAGTGAGATGCTGCTCTGCAAAAAATAGAAAAAATTACCTGGGTGTGGTGGCCTGTGCCTGTAGTGCCAGCTACTCTGGAGGCTGAGGCAGGAGCATCGCTTGAGCCCAGGAGTTCAAGGTTACAGTAATTGAGCCACTGCTTTCCCACCTGGGTGACAAAGTGAGACCCTGTCTCTAAATCTCCAGTTCTTTGGAAAGTCCTTTGGTTCCTCTTGGTCACGTTAACACACTACAACAATCACAACCTTTGCCATCCAGCCCTGTCAGACGTCCACAGAGGCCACGCGCCCTTGGGGCTTCCTTCTCCTCATAGGTCACAAACCCACTGTGGACAGGCTGCGCCCAGAACCCACTCTTCTTCCTCCGTGGACCCCTCCAGGCTTCCACTGAGCTGACCCAAAGGTTGCGGGTGGTCTCCCACCCCTGCCGTCCCCCTGGCTCTGTCGTCATTGTCATCCTGCTCAGGGTCCACTGCTCTCGGGCTGCTCGGCCCTGCAGGGCCTCCTCCCCCAGACCCTGGCGGACACATGGCCATCTGCTGGTGGCCCTGCAGCCCAGCCTTAATCCTGTCACTGAGCAGGCCCGGCTTCCACACCTGCAGGCTGGGGACTGCCAGCCTTTGTTGGGTTAAGACAGGGCCCCCAGCACAGCCTTCCCAGGTGAGCTTTTGTCCATTTTTAAATCCAGTTGTCTTCTTACTGAGTAGTAAGATATGTGTTCCTTACATATTCTAGGTGTAAGTCCTTTGAAATATACATGTTTGGCAAATACCTAGTCTGTGGCTTGACTTTTCATTTTCTAATAGGATCTTTGAAGAGCAACCTTTTTAATATTGATGAAGTCTAGTTTATTGATTTTTTTCTCTTATAGTTCATGCTTTTTGTGCTGATTTAAGAAATATTTGCCAAGCCCAAAGTCACTATGATTTTTCTATTTTGAGTTAATTTTTTGATTTTTTTTTGTATATGATGGTATGAAATAGGATTTTGTTGCCCAGGCTGGAGTGTAGTGGCACCATCATAGCTCACTGCAGCCTTGAAACCCTGGGCTCAAGCGATCCTCCTGTCTCAGCCTTCAGAGCAGCTGGACTACAGACTCAGCCACCGCACTGGCCTGAGGATGTTTTTTTGCACATGTCCAGTTGTTCTGGCACTATTTGTGAAAAGAGTCTTCTTTCTCCATCAAATTTCTTTGGCACCCTTGTCAAAAATCAGTTGACATGTATGTGAGGGTTTATTTCTGGACTCCCTATTCTGTGGCATTCCTCAGGCATCGTGACAACCAAAACCATCCCTGAATAAACCCAAACACCCACTTAGGTGGGCACTGACTGTGGGTTAGTTCTAAAAACTGAAACCCAATGCACAGCCTTTCCACTGTTGGATTACATAACCAGGTAGTGAGATAGCACTTGTAGAAACGATACGCTGTCTTATGACACAAAGTCTGTGCCTCTTGAGGAAGAACATTCCAGGCATCAGAGGGAAAAGGATTCTGCTTTTGCTCCTTTGGTTTGGGATGCTCCGATGCCCCTTTCCTGCTGGACTTGGCCCTCTTCTCACCAGAGCCCTTAGTGGATGTGGACTAGGGTCTGGTCCCAGCCCTCTGCCCTGTCTGGCTATAGGATGCCCTGGCACTTGGAGTCTGCCCTGCCTGAGTCCCCACCTCCAGCCCCTGCCCCACCTTCAGGAAGTGTCTGGAGGTGGGAAGTGGCCAGGAACTGACAGGAGGAAGAGCCCATTTGCAGAAGGTGCCTGGGCCCCATTTCTTTCCGCCTCTGTCCCCAGGGAGGTGGGTGGGGCCCGGGAGAGTTCAGTCCAGGAGCCCATGAGGTGTCCAACTCTGCTACTGCTGCAGGGACGTCAGGTGAAGAGTTTTAATTATTTTCCACTCTCGTTGAAGGGAGTCTTTTTGTCCTTTTGTTTTCTGATTTTTGTTTGTTTGTTTGCTTGTTTTTTTAACCCTGACTTGAGGACTTATGTCTGAATTTTCTGCAGATCCTTTTTTCTGAGCAGACACCCATTTGGTTCTCTTTTGCTGTATGTTGAGCCTCCAGAACATCCATCTACATTTTTCCTCTAATAATGCATGAAAACAAACTATAGGCCCTTGCTGGACTATTTTGCAAATAATTTTACCTCTGATAAAGCAACACATTGGTGAGGGCAGGTGTTCTTTCAGAAGAGCTATTTTTAAAGAAGGATGGAATCATCCTAGTTGTCTCTCTGCTCCACGCTGTCGGTAACAGGCACCAGTACAAGTCAAATGTGTCTGAGTTTTAGTTGCATTATTTGATCATTTGGACAATAAACACAGTATGAAAGAAGGATATGCAGGGGATGAATCTGTGAGCCCTCCCTCTCCCCCACTGGGCAGCCTGGAGGGGCTGCAAGCCAGCTGGACCCACGTGTCCAGGGACTGTTCTGCCCTCTCCCTGTGGTCTTTCCCTGCCCCTTCTTTCTCCACTTGACCCCAGATGAGCTCCCCACACGGCTCTCCAGCTGCCCGCCCCTCCACTTCCCCTCCTAAGGAGTGGGACTTGAAACTCAAACATTTGAGCAGCAAGAAGAGCCAAGCCCAGCTCCAGATTAGTGCTGTGCTGCACGTACCTTCCTTCATGTTTTATGTGAAAACCCTGTCATCTTCCCTCTGCGTCACTTTTGGTGGACAGTGGACACCATGTCCTCTTGGTGGAGCCACCTGGAACTCTGCTTTACACAGAAAGATCAAAGATACACCTGCCTTATGTGGGGGTGCCTGTCCTTCCTGAGGGCAGTCAGAGGGGGTGACCGGAATCAGTGCCATGGCTTGGAGGGTGGAGGAGTGGGATGGCAGCAAGGGTGGGAAACCTCCCTGGGTGCAGCAAAGTGCAGGGTGGAGGTTGTTTCCTCCGGCCCCATCCCTGCATCTTGTTGGCAGGTTCAGGGCTGTGGGCTACAGGACTCAGGTCTGGGGCCACCTCTGTCCTGCCAGTGTTCCACCTGCACCAAAGGAAGATTGGTCAAGAGATCACCCAGAATGTGGGGTGATGCCTGCTCCTGAGGCACTGGGAGGTACATCATGTCCCCAAGTGTGTCCTGGGAGCATGTGAGCCCAGAGACACCCCTGTCCATGGGCTGGGCAGCCAGGCAAGCTCTGCAGGCCCTCGGAGTGTTTAGTAGGGCTCAGGCTACATGATGCTTGGAGCAAGTCGGTAGGATAAATGCGCTGATGTGGGGTTTCTCATTCCCACTCACTCCCCGCTTGTACCGTGATACATCTGGGTCCTTATGGAGCGTGGGAGAGGGGCCTTCATTCCTTGTGGCCGCTGTGACCAAGTAGCACGAAGGGGGGGGCTTGAAACAACGAGAATCTATTCTGTCACAGTTCAGGAGACTGGAAGTCTGAGATCAGGGCATTGGCAGGAGGCTCCCAGGAAGGCTCTGTTCCTTGTCTCCTCCAGCTCTGCCACTCCAGGCATTCCATCACCCAGTCTCTGCCTCTGTCTCCACCCAGCTGTCTCCTCTGTGTGTCCTTTCCCCTAAGGACTCTCATCTCTGGATGTAGGGCCCACCCAGATAATCCAGGATGGTCTCATGTTGAGATTCTTACCTTTCTTCCATCCACAAAGACCATTTTTCCACAAAAAGCCATATTCACACATTCCAGGTATACTTCTAGGGAGCACTGTTCGACCCACTAGAGTGGGTAGGAACCCTTTCTGGGGTCCCAGAGCAGGCCCTGGAGGGCATCTTTGCCCCGTTCCAAGGCCTCCTCTTGTGTCAAACTAGGTCCTAATCATGACAAAGGTGCCACACTGTGCCGTCCACACCCGTCCATGGCTTTGGTGAGGGATTTGGCTGTGGCAGAGGGGACCCTTGTCCCAGCAAACAGCAGGGCCCAGTCTAGACTGCATTTATGTGGCTGTGGGAAAGTAGATCTTGGCAGACCAGAGAACCTGGTGTTCCAAACCCATGTGTCCCTGGGAGGAAAGATGGCAGGAATGTGCCTCTCAGCATCACCTGCTCACAGCAGACAGATCTCCAAAGAAGATATGCAAATGGCCAACAAGCACATGAAAGGATGCTCAACATCATTAGTCATCAGGAAAATGAAAATCAAAACCGCAAGGAGATACCACTCCACAGCTACTAGGATGGTTAGAATAAAAAAGAGAATAGCAAGTGTTGGTGAGGAGAAAGAAATCAGAATGTTCACACACTAACCGCTGTTAAATGACTGGTAAATGGTACAGCTTCTTTGGAAAACAGTCTGGCAGTTCCTCAGAAAGTTAAACATAAAATCACCGTATAACCCAGGAGTTCTACTTGTAGGTACATACCCAGAGAATTGAAAACATATTTCAAAAACTTGTTCATAGCAGCACTATTCATAATAGCCAAAGGGCAGAAGCAACCCAGATGTCCATCAACAGATGATTGGATCAACAAAATGTGGTATATCCATACAGTGGAACACAAAAAGGACTGATTCATGCTACAACATGGGTGGAACCTTGGAAACATTAACAGTGAAAGAAACCAGACACAAAAGGCCACATCTTATATAATTCTATTTACGTGAAATATCCAGACCAGGCAAATCCCTGGAGACAGAATGTAGATTAGTGGCTGGTAGAAGAAACTGCTCATGGGTATGGGGTTTCTTTCGGGGGTGAGAAAAAGCTCTGAAATTAGATCATATGATGGCTACACAACTCTGAGAATATACTAAAAACTGCTGAGTTGCATACTTTAACTGGGAGAACTTGATGGGATGTGAATTATAGCTCAATAAAACTGCTGTTTCAGAAAGTGAAGATTGCTTTCTTTTGGGAAAGGCAGCTGGGCTTGTTGTCCTGGCCTGTTGTCCTGGCCTGTCCACAGACCTTCCGGGACCAGCGCCCACTGATCAGTCTGGGTGGGGTGTGGGGTGCTGGGTCTCAGTGAGGGGCTTGGTAGCTAGCAGAGGCAGCGACCACCCTGAGTTCCTACATCCACTAGGTCCTACAGGGGAAACTGGTCCAGAAACATGCAGTATCTCCACCTGCCACAGCCAGTGGGGCCTCCTTAAGTGTTGGCTTCTGGCGACATCCCATCTTTTAGATCCTCCCGAGTGGGAAACTCCTTGGAATTTCCTGTTCTTTCCTGGGCAGCATGTCCCCAGGACCCAGGCTGGTCGACCCAGGATCAGGGCTCCTCTGGGTACAGGCAGGCCTTTCCTAATACACTTCATCCCAGCCCTGTGGGGCTAATGTGCCCGGGAGTGCAGGACACTCCTGGGCCCCCAGTCTGAGCTGACACAGCAGAGACCAGGGCAGTTGGACGGGCTGTTATAACCCAACTGCGAAAATCCACTTGGCTCGGAACATAGGGCCCCTACTTGGGCCCATTAGTTTTCCTCTGGTTAAAGAAAAAGCTCAGTTCATGTGTGCGCTTAGTCAGCGCAAATCCTCATGAAGGAGAGGGATAATTCACAGATCAGCAGTTTAAATGTCCATTTCCCACAAGCAGATTTCCACGCATCTTAGGAGCAGAGAGGACTGCAACCTGCCACCTCACTGCTGTCTGGCAGGCGGAGCCTGCGGCTCTGGGGGCTCCCGGAGGCAGTACCCAAGGGCACTCACCAGCACCATGGGGATGGAATTGATTGTCATCCTAGCAAGTTTGCTATTTAATAGTCAGTTTTAAAAAGAAAATGTGTTTTAAAGAATCTTTAAACCTACTGAAGTTCAAAAATGAGATCTCCTGCAGTTTAAAGCCTAACTGTCAGATATGGGTTTATTCCCTTGACCCCAATTCCTTTCCTCTGCAGTTATGGGACAGCCATGCAGACGGTCATTTCTTTCTGATCCCACTGCAGCTGCTGCAGTTCAATTTTCTGCAATCCGTGTTTGTGGCATATCATTTGTATGGACAGTACTTGATTGGGAGTTTTATGTGAAAATTGATTTTCCCTTTGAAAACCCTTTGCTAGACGCTCAATTGTCTCCAAGCATTGTGTTTGGCTTGGCTTGCAGAACAAATGCCACACTCAAGGCCCCGTGCCCAGTGCAGCCCATGTCCACATGACAGAGTCTGCCTCCTCCTCAGGAGGGCGACCGGCCTTGCCCCAGGGCTGGGTCTGGCTTCTCAGGAGCATCTCCTTCCACAGCGGGGTCTGCCTCCACATCAGAGACTGGACTGAGTCAGGGCCCCCTGCTGTGCCCCAAGGGGCAGGGCCTCTGCAGTTAGAGGGTTTTCTCCTGAGCTCCAGAGTGGGCTGTGCCTGTGGGGAAGGCTGCTGGCTCTTCCACACCGTCACCTGGCCCTGAGCTGGCTGTGGCTTGTGTTTGCAGGTGAGACCAACTCAGCTGGGAGAAGGAGTGTGAGACAGCAAGTGTGAGGAACTGATTTATTGGGGTGTCTAAACTGGTCCTCAAATCTAAAGCTGCTTGGGGCAATGATTTATCAGGTCATTAAATATGAAATGTCCGATTTTGAATCAAAAATGTAGTTATTATATCTCAAACAAGAAGCAGTACAATTAATTAAAGTATGCACCTAACTATCAACATAGTTTTGCCATTTTAACAGTAGCTTGTTTATGCTGGCAGCAAAGAAGCCTGGAGAACAAGTGGTGATGAGATCGTGACAGGTGTTTTCCACAGCTTGTTGAGAATGTAATATTTTCCTTGCAAGAAGTGGTCCAAAGCTTGGAAGAAGTGGCAGTCAGATGGTGCAAGGACCAGGGAATATGGTCGATGACAGAGAGTTTCCAAGTCCAGTCGCTGTCGTTTGAGCAGCGTTGTTTGTGTGACATGTGGTCGAGCATTGTCTTGCAAGAGGATTGGCCTGTCCCTATTGACCAGTCTCGGCTGCTTAATCACATCCTCATCATTTCATCCAACTGGTTGCAGCAGACATCTGCTGTAATCGACTGACCAGGTTCATGAAGCTGTAGTGGATAATACCAGCGCTGGACCACCAAACAGATGCCATTAGCTTTTTTTGATGAGTATTCAGTTTTGCATTGTGTTTTGGCACCTCATCTTTATGAAGCCATTGTGCCAAACGCTTGCAATTGTAAAAAAGAATCCATTTTTCATCACACGTAACAATACGGTGTAGAAATGGTTCACCTTTATGTCGTGACAGCAAAGAAAGGCAAGTTTCGAGACGATTTCTCTTCTGACATTTGTTTAATTCATTCATCTATCCAGCTTCTTTACCTTGCCTGTTTGTTTCAAATGGTCCCGTATTGTTGGAATAGTAACGTCAAACCTTGCTGCTAATTAATGCGTATGTTGAGATGGATTCGCTTCCGCTACAGCTTTCAGCTCATCATTATCCACCTTGGTCTCAGGTCACCCACGTGGCTCATTTTCAAGAAAAAAGTCACCAGAACAGAACTTCTCAAAGCATCAACGTACACTGTGCGTTCATCAGCCACATCCTTCCCAAACGCTTTGTTGATATTTTGAGCTGTCTGCGCTGCATTGGTTCCATAGCAGAACACATATGCTAAAATAACACGAATTTTTGACTTTTCCATGGTTTTATAAAAGTTGCTCTTAAAAAAAATGTTTGAAAGATAATCATAAGTCAAAATGTGCATCTGAAAGACAGAGGATGTCCCTTCACAATAAACATAAAACAAGAAGTGTCAAGGTGAAATGTCAGAGATATCAACTGTCAGAATTAGGACATGGGGAAGTTGGACATTCCAAACTTCCCCAGACCATTGGGGAAACTGCAGAGACCTGGGCTTGCCTCCCAGGGAGGCCCACGTGCAACTTTGCATGTGCAGCTTCCTACCAGACACCATTTTGGGCAACACTGGTTACAGCTGTAAAAGTATTTTAAACAAAAATTTAGTGAGGTTTAAAATTCCATCTTAGAATTTGTGTGTGAATCTCTTAGATGTGGGTAAGATTTTGTGACTTTTCGTTGCAGTGACTGGACATTGTATTTATGTGTTGCACCTGTCCCAGCCCCCCATCTCTTTGAGAGGACGTGGCCCCCTTTGTGGATGTGCATATTCAGCTTTAGCATTCTTCCTGCAGGTGGATGTGTGGGGAGGAGTTCTAGAGCCACCTTTGAGTTTACTGTGAGGTTGGGCTGCATGATGTTTGCTTGCCTTGGGTCCCTGAGAACAGGTCACACGGATAAGTCCTTGCCTTGCCCAGCTGAGGAGAGGGCCCTTCCCTCTCACATGTACCCCTTAAGTGGGTAGAGAGGAGCACCCAGCCTCGGGGCTGTGGACTGCGTGGGTCAGGAAACAAACAGGTGTTCCCTTTCCCTTCCAGAGTCATGCTGCAGCTGGCTCTGTTGGGGTCTTCTGGTGTCAGGGTGACTCTCAGAGCTCTATAAGCCAGAGTCCAGTGGAGGCCAGAGCTGACGGGCCTGGGGAGGGTCTCCCCATGAGGCCAGGCCTGGCACACCGGAACCAAGGCCCAGCCAGGCTGTCTGTCTTGGCACCTGAGTGGGGAGAGCCGCTTGACTCAGGCCAGAGTGGGAGCTTTGACCTGTCCTCAGGTCGGTCCCCCAGTTCAGGGCTCTGAAGGGTCAGAGCTTTGTGGAGTGGACCTGAAATGGGGGGGGAGACTGCCCTGTGGGAGTCTGTGGGCCAGGGCTGGCCAGGGAGGCACCAGGCAAGGCCGCCTGGCATTTCTGCAAGTGGGAGGTCGACCTGGATGACCCGCCCAGACCCCCATCTGAGGCTGAAGGCGGCAGGTCACACATCCCGTCCCTGCATGCACTGAGAGGTCCTGCTGCAGGCAGCCGGATTCAGGGACATGATGCAGGCACACATGCAGGTACATGCACACACATGGGCGCCTTGAGGCAGTGATCCAGTGATCCCTGCAAGTGCGCGTGAGAAAATGCTGAGTGTCCTTTCCCTCTTGCCCCTGCCAGATGCTGTCCTGGCTGCTGGTCCCGGGCCTCTCCCCAATCCCATTTCACTGTGGGGACACCACCGACCTCCTGGCCTTTCAGGCTGGTGGCCTCCACTCACTCTGCACCCTCCCAGCCGACCCTCCCCCTGGTGCAGCCCTGCCTGGGGAGATGTGGGGGCACCCTCGCCTGGCTCTCTGCGCCCCACCCAGCCTCCTTCCCCCTACGTGGCCCGCAGGGTGGCCAAGCCCAACCCACGCCTGTCCTTCTGGGCTCACCTGGACACAGCAGGAGTAAGCAGGGAAACTGAGTCACAGAATAAGTCTTCCTCTGCCAGGCAGGCTGAGTGACTTTGGAGTGCCAGCCCCACTGTTTATTGGATGTGGGATCTTGGGTGCATTTGTGAACCTCTCTGGGTCTGGGTTCTCCCCTCTGTGAACTGAGGGATGGCTCCTGACCTCCCCTGGGGTGGTGAGGATTGCAAAGCAGGTTTGCTAATTACCAGTCCCAAGAGAGGACTCCCACTGCTTGGAGAATAGCAAAGACCATAACATGCCAACCACCAGAACAGTAGTCCGTATACTTCTGCCCACAGCATCCTGGCTACTGTTCAGGTCCACCATGCACTGACTATTTGAGTCTGGTGAGACACACACTCACACACAAATTACACGGAGCCAGTTTGTTACCAATAGACAGCAAGGGAAGAAGTCTTGGATCCACTGTGAGCCGATCCCCCCAAAGCTCTGGAAAGCTGCCCAGGGCAGATGAAATTCTAACTGTGCGTGCCCTACTTTGCACTGCAGCTGAGGGACCCTGAAAAGCAGCCCACCCCAGGTTAAGCACCGCAGGGGCTGTGTGACTCACTGGGCAAAGCTTTGATGACGCCCTGCTTCCAGGGGAGCAAGGAAAGCTGCTGTCCAGGGCAGTCCCCCATCTCAGGCTGTTACATTCTCAGCACATTCCGCAGTTATTCTTGAGAACTGCAGTCAAGAAAGAGGAGAGAACTGGGTTGGTCCAAGGCCGACTGGAGAACGTGCCTGCAGGGATTACCTGAGTTAGATGATGTGTGTGCTGCTCTCACAGCAGACCTGCCAATGGTTGTATTTGTGATTAAACTGTGCTCAGGCCACACCCACCAATTCTAGGACTTCCTGGACCTCCTGAGTCCTGGGAGGAAGCGGCTGGCTGTCTAGGCAGCACCCTGATGGGATGCGCTGGGGACACACTGTGTGGGCAGGGTTGAGGGGACCATGGGGATCCTCCTCGTGGAGGGCACAGGGAGGTACCCAAGTCCTCAGAGAGAGCAGGGTGGGCGGGGCTGGCAGGAGCTGTGGCTGGTGGGGGAGGGGAGAAAGACCCCTGCTGAAGCCACGGCAGGAAAGGGGCAGGAGGAAGGACCCTTCCACCCCTAGTCTCCTGCCAGGCCTCCTGCCGACCGGGCGTGCCATCCTCAGCCCGAGGGGCCCCAGCGCAGGGTGGAGAAGGAAGGCGGATGGGCTGTGCTGGGCCAGTAGTAACCAACCACCATAGGTGAGTGGGACAGTAGGGCTGCCACATGGGGCGACTGGAGTGTGTCCTGTCTGGGGCACCAGACTCCTTGAGGGGTAGCAAGTGGTGCTGCCAGGTCAGTGGGGCCTTGACATGGCAGCCCCCGGGGCATCCTGCTATGGATGAGGCCCACACTGGGGATGGACATGGGTCACAGCTACACAGGGACCCCAGGTCTGGGTCAGTTTGCCCCAGGTTTGGAGGCAGTGAGCATTCTGGCCCCGGGGACCTGTTGTCTTCCAGGTCAGTGGGTTTCCTTGATAGTCAGACATGGCCTGGGCAGCTTCCTGTGCCCGGGGCTGGGGAGCAGCTGAATTCGGATACCCCAACCATAGGCTTTTCTCTGGTTTCTTTGTGATGTTCTTGGATTCCTGCTGTTGGAGCAAGGAGGCCAAGGCTTTCCCGGACAGCTGGTCCAGGAGAGGCCAGGGCCCAGGGTGGCACCTTGAGCATGTAGCCCTAACGCCTGAGCTCTCTGGCATCTGTCTAGCTGGAGTCCACATGTGGTTACCACCTCCTGGGGATTTGCTGAGATCTGGAAGGCAAACCTACAGGGTCCCTATGGCTGAGTGCTGGGGCAGTGGGGAGCAGAGACCTGGCCACATGGGGTGTTCAGAGCCCAGCTTGTGTCCTGGGGATAGTTGCTGGGGGGAGGGAGGTGGGGGTGCAGGACTGGGCTCCACTCCAGCTGGGCATACTTGGGGGCAGTGGCTGGTCCTTTCTGGTCTGACCATGCTGCCTGTCCTTCCGTCTGTCCTGCCCATCTGTCCCACCACCTGCCTGCTCCTGTCTTCCTCCTCTGGAACTTGCCCAAGACTGTGATGCTGCTGTCCTGGAGTGACAAGGTATCCTTTTAAGGTCCTCCAACTGCAGTATTTACGTCATATCTTGGAAGCAAGGTTATAAAAGGGATCCAGGCCTGGCCTCTCCCACCCCCTCCCTTTTCCCACATAGATGCCTCCCTGGCCTCCAGCGATGTGACCTTGGTTATTAGTTACCTTCCTGAGTTCCAGCCTCCTTGTCTGGGTCAAAGGTATCGTACAGGATGACCTCACAGAGGGCTCTGATAAGCAGTGCTCTGTGCAGGGCTGGGGGCCCCCTCCTTCCAGGGGCAGCTCATGATGGCCAGGCACCGGGAGCTATCGGAACTGCTAGGAGACACTCCAGGGTCATCGTATGCAGGGCTCAGACGGGGGCCGAAGGGCAGGGCCTGGGCTCTGTAGTGCACTGCAGCTCTCCTGCCCTCTGTGTCCAATGTGCAGCTCCCACCTGCAGCCACATCCTGTAATAAGGACCAGGTGTTGAATGAATTAACAATTTCATCAACTTTACAAAATTAGCTCTGAATGAGTCAATTCTGCTTTGTACTTTTGAACTTATTCAGGACTGCTTTGTTATTGCATATTTTTTCTCTTGCCTTTTTTGAGGATGCTTGTTCAGTAGTCATCTAATTTCCTAAACTGAATGTTTTATTTCTGGGCTTTATTTCTGATTTCTTTTAACAGTAAAAACTTTCACTGCTATGAATTTAACTTTGAGAAACTATTGACATGGTATGATTTTAAAAGACATTCCTCCCGGATTTTAATTTATTCTTTTATAATTTTTATTTCAAAAATTTTAGCAAGGTAAGGGCTGGGCGCCTGGCGACTCACATCAATCCTAGCATTCTGAGAGGCTGAGGTGGGAGGATTGCTTGAGGCCAGGAGTTTGAGACCAGCCTGAGCAAGAGCGAGACCCCTGTCTCTACAGAAAATAGGAAAATTAGCCAGGCGTGGTGGTGGCGCCTGCAGTCCCAGCTACTCGGGAGGCTGAGGCAGGAGGATTGCTTGAGCCCAGGAATTGGAGGTTGCAGTGAGCTATGATGACGACACTGCACTCCAGCCTGGGTGACAGAGTGAAACTCTGTCTCTCAGAAAAACCCAACTTTAACAAGGTGAGTAGTTCTTCCTATTTATATCAATTGATTCCCTTTGTTGTGGACATTTTACTGAGGGACACTTAAAAACTTAACATTTAATTTTAAAATGTTGCATAAGGCTGCCAGATGCAAATCAGAGAGAGTTTGGCAGGTTTCTAAACGTTAACTCCTCTGGCTCATCAGTCCTGCCTGCAAGCTGACTGGAGGGTGAGCCCAGAGCCCGTGGGGTTAATTTAGCTCTAAGTCACGAGCAAGTTGAGATTATAATTGTTTGCTTCATACTCTGCATATTTAGAGATGGAAATTTAGTACCAAAATTTTTCTTTCAGAGTCTATTAATCAGGAAAAATTAAATTTTGTGAGTTATGTTAATTAATTTCCTGGGACCCCTGCCTGGAGGTGTCACTTCTCATGGCCTTGGGGTCTGGGGTGCTTTTGATCGAGGACATGAGGGACACACAAGGAACTTCATGAGGGACATACAAGGAACTTTGAATTCTTCCCTCTGAAATACATCCTGAGGGGCTGGAAAGCAGCTCAGGGCAGGCCTTTTGTGTTTTAGCAATGCTTGTTCCTTTTCCCTGAATTCTCTTCATTTCTTCTGCTGTGTTTGTGTGTGTGTATGTGTGTGTGTGTGTGTGTGTGTGTGTGTGTGAGATTACGGCTCTCTCTTCAATAATGGTCACCACCTTTGGAGGTCTGGTTTGAAGGTCTTTCAGTTAATGAAATCGAGGTCGAACCAGAGCGGGTGCTGAGCAGGCTGGCTGCCATGCCAAGGTGCCCTCTTGCTGGACAGTGTGACGCAGGTTTGGAGAATGTTATCACTCAGGGTTGGTGTTGGGTGGTGGGGATGTTAGCGCCTGTCCCATTCCTAGGGTGGGGGAGGGGTTGGTTTCAGACCTGCTGTTTGGGATGCCCCTTTCCCACCAACAGTCAAGCAGTCATCCTGTCGGAGCCCACGGGTCATAGATATCACAGTGATTTTCCCCAAATCAGAGAGGACCACAGTGGCATGGAAGGTCATGTAAATGCTGAGCATTTGCTCAGAGGTGCTTAACTGCTGCCATGCCCAGGCCCAGAGCCCAAGGGGGCGCTGTCTGGGTGGATGGGGGCCTGCAAGGTCTTTTAGGAAGGCTCGAGCCAGCCCCCAGAGCAGCATCTTGAGAGTTGTACAAACCCATAATGTCGGTTTTACTTAGTGGCTTCACTAGATGAGCACCATGGGTCGGCACAGGCGAGGACACAGCAGCGGGTCTGCTTGCCTGGGGCCCTCTTTAGTGGATGCTGCAGCGGCTGCAGGGTCCGAGGTGAGGGCAGCTTCCAGCCTGCTCCTGGCTGGTCTGCAGTACGTCTGCACCAGCTTCCTCGGGCAGTCGCGACAATGTACCCCAGACTGGGCAAATTAAACAGTAGAATTGTATTGTCTCACAGTCCTGGAGGCCTGAAGTCTAAGACTAAGGTGTGGGCAGGACTGGTTCCTTCCGAGGCCTCTCCGCTTGCTTGCAAACGGCTGCCTTCTCCCTGTGTCCTCACATGGTCATCCTTCTGTGTGTGTGTGTCTGTGTCCCAATCTCCTCTCCTTTGAGGACACCAGGCGTATTGGATTAGAGCCCACCCTCATGATACAACCTCTTTAAAGATCCTGTCTCCAGATACAGTCACATTTTTAGGTCATGTGTTATGGCTTCAGTGTATGAATTTGGGGGGACGCAGTTTAGCCCATAGTAAGAGCACAGTGAATCCACCCCATCGGGCCCCACAAGCCAGCCCTGCCAGCAAGCAGGCCTGGGCAGTGTGATCCGCCCAGTGACCCCTCAGCTTACGAGGACCCAGCCAAACCCTGTGGACTGTATTCAGGGAGGTTCTAATGGGGAGGCTGGGGTGGAGGCCACAACCCGGGCCCCATGGGCACCTGGGACCCCTGAGCAGCTTCGGTGTTTTCAACCTCTGTGCTTGTGCTTTCCTGGGAGCATCGTGGCATGAGCACCCTTCTCTCCTGGATACCAGGTGTTTGGTAATGTTCTTTTCCAGTGGGCAGCTTTGTGCAGGTGGGGCAGGGAGGTGAGGGGGGTGTTGAAGGAGTGTGGCCTGGATTGAGACGAGCTCACTGCTGTCTCAGGGCCACAGGCCGCACGGGAGCTGCTGAAGTGGTGCAGGCTCAGCCCTGTCCGGCGGCAGCCCGTCCACCCCAGTGGCTGAGACCACAAGGGGGACCCGAGCTCGGGTGGTCACCACCTGATAACTGCCTGAGCACTGGGATCCTGGAGGTGGAAGGACACGAGCACAGCTGCGTTTGATCCCATTGCAGACACCAGTTCCTTGGTGGCTCTTCTCCATGGGGCGGCAGGACGTGGCACCTGCATCTCACCTGCCTACAACCATGTGGTCAAACCTGTGGGATTTCTGCTCTAAAGCGGAAGGTGGAATCCCCTTTCCTGAGTGCCATCTTTCCTCCAGCTGGCACTAAAGCTAGTAGCCTCAGCTGGCACTAAATCTAGTAGCCTCAGCTAGCAGCCGAGAGTCGTCAGGTTCTAATGGTTCTGTCTTCATAGAGTTAAGACAGGATGGGGTGGGCATGGCCTGCGAGGGATGGAAGTCACCTACAGAGAGATGGTGGAGAAGTTTGAAATGATGCCTCCGTAATTTACCTGAGGGGCACGGCCCTGGGTGCTGGGCTCCCAGTGTCATTCCCGTGGTGTCGCTGCCTCGCTCCTGGGTGGAGAGCTGCCTGTGCTTAAAACCACACAGTGCCTTCTCAGTGGAGTGGCCTTTGGGTGGCCACAGGGCTGCATGTGTCCTCCAGACAGGCTTTGCTTGTCCTGGGCTCTCTTTCTTCTTCCTTGAGCCCTTTCAAGTAGGGGTGTCTGTGTGCCCTTTCCTGTCCTCCACTGGCCCTACTGCTCCCTCAGTCTTCCTGCCTCCTTTTTGTTGCCTGCCTGGCCCTGAAGGCATGAGCCTGCACCCAGGTGGGGGGCAGTTAGAGAGAGTTTCTGGTCTTTTTGTCCAGGCTGACTTTGCCCCTTCCCCAGCTTCTACCCTAAAGCCCTGAGGAGGCCCCCTGAGGAGGACAGAAAATGGGCCTCCTTTGGACCATGAATTCAGGGAGCCGGTATGGGGCAGCATGGCAGGGGCAAGACCCCAGGGCTGAGGAACACCAGCCTGCTCCACACCTCCCACTCCAGGCCCTCACCCCGGGCTGATCATACGTGCACACATGCATGTACTTTCATGCACACATGCACACTCTGGCTTTCACACATGCACGTACACACACAAATGCTTACATGCACATGTGCATGTGCACACTGTACATATTCACACTCACGTAGTCATGCACACACGTGCATTCACATGCGTACACACTCATGTGCTCACACGGTAGTTGTTTGCAGTCTCTCCATAGCACGGAGGAGGGAATGCGTGGGTGAGCTGAGGGGATGTGCGTGCCGTCCTCGGAGGCTCAGTCCCCTCCTTGGTCCATGGTGGGGTGGGTGACAGCCTTGGAGCCTGTGATGGGCAGGGCTTCATGTGCAGCTCCATGGCCTTTCACGCACCTGCAGCGTTGCTGAGCCTTCTCCTCTGCTAGCCAAGCGGGGGCCCTTGGTGACTGGGGGCACTTGGTGTGAATATTTGGTCTGTTTATACGGGGCAAGGTTTTTGGTGCCAGGACAAAGACTGATTCTGAGTTACTCCCTGGGCGGGTTTGGGCATGGCCCTCATGGTGCCCTCTTTCTCAGAGCAGAGATTTAGGTCTCTGGTGGCGGCATCTTTGGTGCCCTAAATTCAGTGCCTGGCCTGTTTGCTGGGCCAGATGGTGTCTTGTCAGCAAGCAGTGGTCGGGGCTGCAGGAACACACAGGAGGGACTGTGAAGGCCTCAGTCCAGCTGGGACACAGCTTACCAGGTGGGGGCGGGGTCTGGGTCTGTCCCACTCCCGGAGCCGCGTCCCCGGTCTAGCCAGCTCCTGGCAGAGTGGGTGCTTTGAGTATCCATCGGGCGAATGAGTGAGTGAACAGAGGGCTCTGCCTTGGCCTCCTGCAACAAGTCCCGGGGGGCTTCTCTCAGACCCTGCCTGTCACACGTCCGCCTGGCCAGTCACTGGAGCTGGGCCGCAAGACGCTGTGGCAGGCCCTGTGCTATCCCCGTCCACCTGGGAACTGTCGGGACCTGGGCAGCCCCTAGCCTTTCGGGGTCTCCTCTCCCTGCTCCAGGGCTCTGGGCCAGTATGTCAAGCTGCCCAGGAGAGTCAGGACTGGTGGACGCTGCGACCGTGGACAAGGTCGCGTAGATGAGAGGGGCAGAGGCCTGAGTGAATTGAGGAAACAGGCTCAATTGAGCAGGCCATTGAAAGAAAAAGGGAAACTGAAAATTATGAAAAGAAGCTCCCTTATCATATTTAACAAACTGTAGGTGATAAACACAACCATGTGCTAATTCTTAGGTAGAGCCAAGAGTGAACCATGTCAATTTTGTGCTGTGTGTGTGCACGTGTGTATGTAACATTGCCAGCAAATTTGTTTTTTTTTTTTTTTTTTTTTTTGAGACAGAGTCTCACTTTCTTGCCCGGGCTAGAGTGAGTGCCGTGGCATCAGCCTAGCTCACAGCAACCTCAGACTCCTGGGCTTAAGCGATCCTACTGCCTCAGCCTCCCGAGTAGCTGGGACTACAGGCATGAGCCACCATGCCCGGCTAATTTTTTTTTTGTATATATATTTTTAGTTGGCCAGATAATTTCTTTCTATTTTTAGTAGAGACGGGGTCTCACTCTTGCTCAGGCTGGTCTCGAACTCCTGACCTCGAGCGATCCACCCGCCTCGGCCTCCCAGAGCTAGGATTACAAGCGTGAGCCACCGCGCCCGGCCTTGCCAGCAAATTTGAACTCATGCGTGATTTGGTGTATTTCCCTCTCCTTTGCCATTCTCTGTGTGATTATGAAAAGTCCTTTTTATAAAAATATTTTCGAGGGCTTCATCACTTTTCCAGTGGGCTTCTCTTACTCCTTGGAACTCAGATCCAAGGGAACAAGCAAAGACCCCAAGGCCGATGTCCTTGCTGTGTGTAGGACGGAGAAGGTGGTGGGACTGGGGCAGAGTGGGCTGGGGGAGTGGGCCACGGGCTGAAGGAGGGGGTGGGGAGCCTGGATTCTCTGCCTGAGGGTGGCGATTTCACTTCAAGACCCAGGATCGGAACACCCTATGTATTTGGTAGGAGGGGAGCCTCTGAGTTTAAGGTTTCCTGCCACAAAGCACTGGCATTTCCTGGCATTTTGGAAACTGGGCTGAGAGGGCTGAGAAGTTTCTGGAGAATAGGGAATGGAAAATTGTCAATCATTCTTCATTTAAGTGGAGTAAAATATTATTGTGTTACTCTGGGCTGCTTCTTTTAGTGGCTGTCTTTGTCATCTTAGTTTAGTTTTGTGAATAAACCATTTCCCCTAGAGCTGATGTCCCCATCCTAAGGGCTAGGACCCACTCTTCTGAGCCCTCTTCTGTGGGCTCTTGTCAGCAGGGGTTTGAGGACCTCGGCCCTGGGGTGGAGCCAACAGTTTGGCTTCCCCAGAGCCTTGGGCAGCCTTCTACGAGGGGGGCACAGCCATGGGTGGGACACAGAGGGACCTGGGATGCCAGGTTGGGGGGCAAGCAGGCGGTCTCAGCCAAGCCTTAGCTGTGTCCCCACAGGTCCTGGCATGAAAAGCTGCTGGGAGAGCCACTGCTGCTCAGGGTGGAAGGTCTGAGAACAGGCCACCGCTGACACCCACTCCAGCTGCCCTCGGGCAGTGGGCTGGCTGCCCACTCACACGCGCAGCCCCTTTCTCCCGCAGAGGTCGGACCCGCAGCTGCTTGCCCGGTTCTACTATGCGGATGAGGAGCTGAACCAGGTGGCCGCGGAGCTGGACAGCCTGGACGGGCGCAAGGACCCCCAGCGGTGCACGCTACTTGTCAGCCAGTTCCGCTCCTGCCAGGTGAGCTGCGACGTTGGGAGGGCAGGAGGCCCAGGAGGGCTTGGACAGTGTCTGTCCTCGGCTGACTGAGGGAGGCTTTGTCACCTGCCACATCCTGTGGGGACGTTCTCAGGGCTGACCTAGGCCAGACACTGGAGAAACCAGACCAGGAGGAGGGCTGTCCTGGCTGCACTGCGCGGGGTAAAGAGCCAGGCTGGAAGTGGCCAATTGCACGGACACGCGGGAGAGCAGAAGTGGGTGGAGGCAGGCAGTGCCTGAGCCAGGGAGAAGGGCTGGGGCTGCCCGGGGCTCTGCATGCCCAGTCGGGTTCGCCGCGGCGGTCGCACTCTGCTGCTGACTCATGGTGCTGCCAGCTTCTGCTGCATAATTCAGAGATGGCCCTGGAAGCTGCTGCTAAAAATATCTCAGCCAAGGTTTTCTTCTCAGCGTACCAAACATTTATGAGGCATTTCCCCCACAACAGCAAGTGGCATGGTGCAGAATTTTGTCAAGTGATAATCAGGATTTTTCACAAAGTTCCAGAATGTTCTCTGTGTATTCTGCCCACAGGTCTTGCTGGATCCTTGCTGCCCTGGGAGGTGGGGGGGTGACACGCACCCAGCCAACAGGGGAGCCCACCATGCGTCACTGTGGTCCCGAGGGCCCCACCCTCTGTGGCCTCCTCAAGGTGGCCGAGCTGGTGGCGCCCGGCCTGGCCCTGCTCCAGTGGGGCCTCAGCAGCGCTAGGAACCCGTCTGTGGCCAGGACGGCTCTCTGGCCATCTCAGGCTTTGGGTTCTTTTTTAAGCAGTTAAGTGGCAGCCTCCCCACCGCGTGTCTATCCCGATGTTCAGACAAGCGTCTTGGGCACAGGTGCCTCTGCAGGCCTAGGAGCTCACACTGAGAACTGCCCTGTGAGAAGGGTCCGGAAGGGAGTGACTTAAGTATACACATTCTTCTCCTTGTTGCTCGGCTCTATGAAGGGACCATGAGGGCGTGGAGATTGCCAGACCACTTGGCATCATCTGACTCAGGGTGGCTGCTTCTTCCTCGATGCTCTCTGTCCACTCAGCTCCAGGACTCGCTCCTGCTTGCCTCCCGCCCCACCGGTCACTTCTGCTCCGGCCCTTTGTGGTCCTCCTTCCCCAGCCACATACGTTTTGGTCCTCAGCCTCTTCTGTGCCCCCGTGGCAGCCTCCCACTGCTCCCGGCCATGAGCACCGTCTGTGCTGACCACCCCAGGCGACCTTCTCAGCCTCTCCTCCTCCCAGATCCAGCGTGCTCCCCAGCACTCCTCCCAGCTCCCCTGGGGCCGTCTCAGCCTCTCAGACCCAATGTGCCCAGAATTAACCCTAGTCCAGTTGACCCTTGAACTGGGTTTGAACTGCAAGGGTCCACTTATATATGGGTTTTCGTCCAACCTAACAGAGTTCGAGGGATGCAAAACCCACATACAGGGAGGGACAACTTTTCCTACGTGTGGTTCCGCAGGCTGACTGTGGCACTCAAGCGTGGGCAGGTTTGGACATACGCAGGCGGTCCTGGAACCATCCCCTGTGTGTATCTAGCGATGACTATATTTCATGTCTTTTCATGATGTTATAAATGGCATTACTTTTTAAATTTCAATTTTCAGTTGTTTGGTGCTAATACATGGAAAAGGAGTTGACTTTTGTATATTGATCTTGTATCCCGAAACTTTTCTGTAGGAATACAGATAAAAACAGCTTTCCCTCCTCTCTCCCCTCACAGTCACTCAACACTGTATGACCAGATGTGGGGGTTTTCCCACACACCAAGCAATTCTCCAGGAGACACCAGCTGGGCGTCCTTGAGTTCTCCTCAGTTTTGACCCCCTCTAGGGCTCAGTCCCACAAGACTGCTCCCACTTCAAACACACTCACAAGCCCTGGGTGTGGCCTGTGTTTCTGACCAACTGGCTATAGGTTGGGGTTCCCATGACCCCCTCCGGGGGTTTGATTAATTGGCTAGAGTGGCTCACAGAAATCAGGGAAGATATTTCTATTTGCCAGTTTTTTAATAAAGGATATGGATGAATAGCCAGATAGAAGAGAGACACAGGGCAAGATCTGGAAGGGTCCCAAGGGCAGGAGCTTCTCTTCTTATGAAGCTGGGGTACACCACCCTCCTGGCAGGCAGGTGCATTCGCCAACCTGGAAGCTCTCAGAACCCAGTCCTTTGGGTTTTTACGAAGGCTTCATTAAGTAGGCACAATTGATTACATCTTTGGCCCTTGGTGATCAATCCAACCTTCAGCCCTTCTCCCCTCCCCAGAGGTTGAGGAGTAGGGCTGAAAGTCTTTCGTGAGACCAGCTGCCACCAGTCACCAGTCATCACAGTACCATACAGAAGACACTCATCACTCCAGAGAGTCCAAGGGTTTTTAGGAGCTGTGTGCCAGGAAATGGGAAGAAGACCAACTATATATTCTACAATATCATACTTTCTAAATTTACTTATTATTTCTGACAGCATTTTTTTGTAGATTCCATTAGATTTTTTTGCATAGATGATCATGTTTTTTGCAAATAAAAATATCTTCACTTCTTCTTTTCCTATCTGGATGCGTGTGCACATGTGTGTGTGTGTTTGCCTTGTTGCACTGGCTAGAAATCTGGTACAATGTGTTGTATATGACAGTTATGGCATCACAAAACCAAGGGTAAGCTGTGTCAAGCTGCCAAAAGTGTGAATCCCATGCTAATATATACATTCATGCTTCTCACCATAGCTGTTCTTAGAGTTACAATTATCTGTCACTGAAAGAAACTTTGGGCTCATCTGGTCCAACTCTCTTATTTCATGAATTAGAATACTAAATCCAGTCAGACTAGGTGACTTGTCTATAATCACATGCAATAAATGAAAACGAGGGGTCATTTGCTGGATGCCATTGCAGTAAAAGGTCAGGGTGGTTTGAACTCTTGGTGTATCAGGGAATGATAGAAGGCACGTTGTTTTAGTTCCCTGGTAGAAAGAGGATGATAGAACCAGCTGGGTATCACAAATATGTCAAAAAGATCAAAGACAGAATTTGGCCCTGCTGTTAATGAAAATAGATTTAAAAAAAATACACAAGAGATCGGCTATACTACTGAGAAATGCGGAAGCCGTATCAGCGGCTTGTAGTCCTCACTAAGCAGCAGATAGATGCCAGGCCCCAGTCCCAGAGATTCTGCCCCACGTGGTCCAGGAGGAACCTCAGCATACATTGTATGATTTTTGAATGTTAAAAAAAAATTACCTCTGCAATCCTGGGATAAATCACTTGTTCATGATACATTACCCTTTTTATGTATTGTTGAGTTTAATTTCCTAAAATTTTGTTAAGAATTTTTGGATCAATGTTCATGAGGGATATTGGTCCATAGTCTTTGTCTGATTTTGGTATCAGAATAATGTTATTGAAGAGTTGGGAAGTATTCTTTCTTAAAAAAAAATTTTTTTTTGATACAGGGTCTTGCTCTGTTCCTGGAGCTAGAGTGCAGTGGCGTCATCATAGCTCACTGCGACCTCAAACTCCTGGGCTCAAGCCATCCTCCTGCCTCAGCCTCCTGAGTAGCTGGGACTACAGGTGCCACCATGCCTGGCCAATTGTTCTATTTTTATAGAGACAAGGTTTCACTTTTGCTCAGGCTTGTCTTGAACTCCTGGTGATCCTCTTGTCTTAGCTTCCCAAAGTGCTACAATTATAGGTGTGAGCCCCACATCGCCCCTCTCTTCAATTTTTTGGAAGAGCTTGTGTAGAATTGGTGTTATTTCTTCCTAAATGTTTGGGGGAATTCACTGTGAATCTATCTGGACCTGGAGTTTTCTTCATAGGAAGATTTTTAACTACAAATTTAATTTCTTGAGTAGACATAGGGTTTTTAAGATTATCTTTTTCTTCTTGAGAGAGACTGTCTTTCAAGAAATTTCATCGAAGTTGTTGAATTTATTGGCATAAGTTGTTTTTAATATTTCCTTATAATTCTTTCAATATACGTAGGACTCATAGTGAAGTCACTTCTTTTGTTCCTATTG
The DNA here is from genome assembly GCF_020740605.2 of Lemur catta. Taxonomy (NCBI): domain Eukaryota; kingdom Metazoa; phylum Chordata; class Mammalia; order Primates; family Lemuridae; genus Lemur; species Lemur catta. The sequence goes on along the minus strand of NC_059144.1, from coordinate 6,331,978 downwards.
TTGGTAAGTTGTATCTTCTCTGTTTTCTTCCTGAACTATGTTGGTAGAATTTTATCAATTTTATTGATCTTCTCAAAGGAACTGTTTTTGGCTTCACTGATTTTCTCTTTTCTCTTTCATTAAATTCCTGTTCTGATTGTTATTATTCCCTTTCTTTTGCTTGCTTTTGGGTTTCATTTGCTCTTCTCTTTCTAGTTTCTTAAGGTGGAAGCTGAGGTCAGGGAAAAATGAACTTTCTGCTTTTCTAATGTAGACATTTAGTGTTTAAATTTCTCCCTAATTGCTGCTTTAGTGGCATTCCATAAATTTTGATGAGTTGTATTTTCACTTTCATTCCATTCAAAATTTTTTCCAATTTCCTCCTTGATTTCTTCTTTGACTTTTGAGTTATTTAGAAGTGTGTTATTTAGTTTCCAAATATTTAGAGGTTTTTCTGAAGATATTTCTGTTAATGATATCTAATTTAATTTCATTGTGGTCAGAGCGTACACTTTTTATGACTTGAATTATTTTTAAAATTATTGAGGCTTGTTTTATGGCCTAGAATTTGGTCTTTCTTGGTATGTGTTCTATGTGCAATTGAGAAGCATGTGCATTCTGCTGTTGTTGAGTAGAGTGTTCTTTAAGTGTCAACTATGTCAAGTTGGTTAATAGCATTGTTAAAATTTACTCTATCCTTGCTGATTTTCTGTCTACTTTCTGTGTCCTATCAATTATTGAAAGAGGGGCATTAAAATTGCTGACTGTAAATGTGGATTTGTTTATATTTTCTTACTTCATGCAGTTTGAAGTTCTATAAATAGCTTCATAAATGTTAAGGATTGTTATATGCTCCTAATAAATTGACCCCTTTATCATTGTGAAATGACTTTCTTTATCCTTGATGGTGTTCTTTGTTCTGAAAGCTACTTTGATATCCATATAGCCACTCTGGCTTTCTTTTGATTGGTGTGAACATGGTAAAACTGTTTTTATCCTTTTATTTTTAACCTATTTGTGTCTTTGTATGTGTCTTTGTATGCTATCTTGTAGGAAGCTTATGGGTGGGTCTCACTTCATTATGCTATCTGAAAATTTCTGCCTTTTAGTTTGGGTATTTAGGTAATTTTTGTTTAATATGTCTTTGATATGGTTAGGCTTAAGTCTGTCACCTTGCTAGTTGTTTCTTGTCTGTCCCATCTCTTCTTTGTTTCCTCTTTCCTTTTTCTTCCTCCTTATTGATTAATTGGCTCCAATTTTATACTGTCTTATAATTTTTAATATATTCTATCTTTTTTTATGATTCTGCCCCATTCCTCCTTATGGGACTTGAATTACATGCATATTCCACCTGTTGAAGTTGTCCTACAGCTCACTGATGATCTGTCCTATTATTATTATTTTATTATTATTATTATTTTCTCTGATTCACTTGAATAGTTTCAATTGCTATGTCTTCAAGTTTGTTGTCCTTTTCTTCTGAAATGTCTGCTCTGAGGTTAATTCATCCAGTAAATTTTGTCATCTTAGACATTGTAATTTTTTTTACATTTTTATCTCTAGAGATGGAATCTTGCTATGTTGCTCAGGCTGCTCTTGAACTCCTCGGCTCAAGCAATCCTTCTACGCCAGCCTCCTGAGTGGCTGTGATTACAAGCACAAGCCACTGTGTCCAGCAGACATTATAATTTTCATCTCTAAGAGATCAGTGTGTGTTCTTTTAATTTCGTCATTGTCTCTGCTAAACTTTTTGAACACATGGAAAGCAGTTATAACAACTGTCTTAATGTCCCTGATTGCTAATTCTGTCATCTGTGTCAAGTCTGGGTTGATTTTGATTGATTGCTTTTTCTTTTATTAATAGTCATGAGTCATGTTTTCTTAATTCTTTGCAAGTCTGTTAATTTTTTATTGGATGCCTAACATTGGGAATTTTACCTTGCTTAGGGCTATTTTTGTATTCCTATAAGTATTTTTGAGCTTTGTTCTGTGATGCAGTTTAGTTACTTAGAAACAATTTACTACTTTGGATCTTATTTTTTAAGGTATTAGGCAGGATCAGTGCTGTGTTTAGTCTAGAGCTAACTATTCTCCACACTAGGCAAGATGCTTTTGGGTACTCAACCTGGTGCTCTGAGAATTATGTGCTTTCTGACAGCTCCAGACCTTGGAGGGCCCTGACACCACTTCCTCAAATCCTTCAGGCACTTCTTTCCCAGGCTTAGGCAATCTCCTCACAGGCATATGTTGATCAATTTTCTGCTTAATCCTTGAGGGCACCCTCCCCAGAGCTCCAGAGTCCTCTTTCTGTGCAGCTTTCCCCTCTCTTGTACTCTTGAACTCTGTCCTCTGAATTCTAGTTGCCTGGATTCCACCGGCTTCCTTTTCTCTGTGTCATGACTTGAAACTTTCCTCAAGGCAGTGAGTCGGGCAGTTGTGGGGCTCACCTTGTTTGTCTCCTACCACTGAGGGATCACTGTCCTTCATTGTATGATGTCCAGTGTCTGGGCAATCGTTGCTATTGTTGTTTGCAGTGAGTAAAGTGGGTTCCTGCTACTCCATCTTGGCTGGACTTAGAGGTCCCAACGAATGTTTGTTGGGGAGTACTTTGCATTAGGCATTGCTCTCTTGGCCTCATGACTGAATAACAAAAGACCCATCCCTCAGGCAGCTGATGTTCTGGCAGAGCAGGCAGGGTGCGCAGTGAGTCCAAGCACTGCCTAGAAGGCTCCCCCATCTTGAGCAAGCTGTGCCTCCTCACTGAGCCTCGGAGCACTGCCTGCTGTTATTATCACCATTGTTTGCTCATTAGTTTGTTGCATCTAGAGTAAGGGACCTTCCTACCCAGAAAACCTTCTAAGAAGAAGTGACAATAGTACCACTTGATGTTGGTTAAATTTTATTTTTATTTTTTATATTATAAAGGCTTTATATTGCAGAACTTCCTTCAGAGGTTCATGTATGTTGACTCCTTGGATTAGAAAGGTTGGGCTTCTCTGCTTGTAGTGATTTTTCATATCTGCTTCCTAAGAAAAATGAAACTCAAGCTGCAGAGGGCAAAAAGGAGGGAAGTTGAGCTTTAAAATTGCCGAGGGTGATAGTGTCAATTAGTGTGATCTTTCTGGAAAGCCATTTGGTAGAATGTAATTAGAGCGTATAAATGAGGTTTACACTCTTGACTTTGTAATTCCATTTCTAGAAATTGGTGGGTCCTAAGGAAGTAATCCAAAATTTAGAGCGTTGTGTGCCACTGTAGTGATGGTAGCATTATGTGGTGTACAGAATTAGAAACATCATTAGTGTCCCGCAACAGTGAGAGGAGTGAGCTAATGGGATGGCCCATATGCTGGAACCTTATGTAGCCATCTGTCAAAAGCTGGATTTGTGAAGAGTTGTCATAACATGTTCCAACCGTGAGTGACAGGTGCAAAGTACAAAATTATGCTCACAGGACTATCTCACCACTGCTCGAAGACAAAGATTAGAAGGAACTATGCCCAACCTGCAGGAGTATTTCCCTAGGGACATTTTCCTGCTTTTATGCTTTTCCACTGTTTTCAGTTTTCCTATGATGACTGTGCATTAACTTTATATTTGATAAATTAAAGGAGAAAAATTAAGCTTTCAATGTTCTTTAATTCTTCTGAATGAATGGTTGATGTCTAAAGAATAGGATAATTTAAAAGAAAAGGATGGAATGTAATTTAAGAAGCAATAAAATGGGCTTATTTCTCTTACACACAGAAAGTGTTCAGAACAGCCCATTGTGCTTTGTATTTTGAGAACAAGGAAATAAAGTAAAAGAGTCTTTAACACAAATGTTGCTGTGTATTGAGGCTGGCCGGGGGCCGAGATGGAGCCAAGGGTTTTCCAGGCTTGAGCTTTCACGGTCCCCTCAGCAGCTGGGGATCATTGTCTTCATTTCACAGACAGGACTGGCTGTTCAGAGAAGTGAAGTGGCCTGTTCCAGTGGCACAGCCGTGAGGGCTGGAGTCAGGGTCTCCATGTCACGGAAGCTGGTGCCTCTTCGGTGTTACTGATGTGCTGGTTCCAGAGGAGGTGGGAGGGGACGTTGCTCCCTAGCAGGGCCCAGCTGTGCTCGCCTGACCCTAAGACATGGGTTTGTGCCCCTCACCCTACAGAGGAGTAAACTGAGGTTCAGAGAGTACAAGGGCTTTGCCCGGGTCCCCTGCTTGCTGAGGGTCTGACCCCATGGCTCTGGTGGACACTGGTGTTACACGAGGCCCTTTTATTCTCACCGGGGCCTGTCCCTCCACTGCAGGGACAGGCCTTGGAGTCCTGGGCAGGTTTCACACTGTCTTTTAGTGCTGTCACTCCCTACAGCAGATGCTGCTTGGCAGTGTTGTGAAAATCTAGGATGACACAGGCTTGGAATCTCAATAAAAGCAACACAACAATTTGGCAGCAAAAATCAAATTTCTGCATGTGTCTATCAACCTAGCAATTCCACTTCTCGAGCTCTGTTGTAAGGAATACTCGTATAGGTGTTCACAGAGAGAGAGAGAGAGAGAGATGCTCAAGGGTAGTCATCGTGCCAAGCCTGCTGGGAGCCCGGTGTCAGTCAGTAGAGGAAGGGTTCCCTCTTCCCGTAAGGAATCCAGTACAGCTGTTACAAGGGGTTATGTGACGTCTGCATGGGACGTGGACATCATGCCAGCACATACTCTAGAGCAGTGGTCCCCAGCCTTTTTTGGCACCAGGGACCGGTTTCATGGAAGACAATTTTTCCACGGACTCGGGGAAGGGGGATAGTTTGGGGGATGATCCAAGCACGTTACGTTTATTGTGCAGTCAAACCTCTCTGCTAATGATAATCTGTATTTGCAGCCGCTCCCCAGTGCTAGCATCACCATCTTAGCTCCACCTCAGATCACCAGGCATTATTCTCATAAGGAGCAAGCAACCTAGATCCCGCGCATGTACGGTTTATAGGAGAGTTCGTGCTCCTATGACAGTCTAACGCTGCTGCTGATCTGACAGGAGACAGAGCTCAGGCAGCAATGTGAGCGATGGGGAGCGGCTGTAAATACAGATGAAGCTTCGCTCGCTCCCTGCTGCTCACCTCCTGCTGTGCAGCCCTGTTCCTAACAGGCCTGGGTTGGTACCATCCACAGCTCAGAAGTTGGGGCCTGCAGCTCTAGAGAATATATAGGTGTCGGGGAGGTGCAGGAGTTCCACTCTTTACTCTAGATAATTCTGGAATATTCTAACTTTTTGTAGCAACGGTTTAGCAAGCATGGGTGTGCGCCATATCACTTTTGCAATCCTAAAAGCAGTTAAATGCACTGTGCATATTTTCTAGCAGTAGGTGAGAGCCGCCAGCTGGATGCAGCAATTACTGTGTGTCCCCTGTTTCTGTTTCAGGACAACGTGTTAAACATCATTAACCAGATCATGGATGAGTGCATCCCCCAGGACCGAGCCCCTCGGGATTTCTGCGTCAAATTCCCTGAGGAGATCCGGCACGACAACCTGGCTGGCCAGCTGTGGTTCGGCGCCGAGGTAGTGGGCGGCCACCTGGGTTCCACGGCCTCACGTTGGGCAGTATCCCACTGTGTCCCTGTGAATCTCGTCTGTGGGCACCTGCTGGTGCAGGGACCTGGTGTCTCCCCCGTGGCTCAGTCTGAGCCTCCAAGAGGGTCTGGAAAAGACATGAACTTGGGCCCCCCAAAACGGCACATGCAAATGAAGTTCTCATGTGATTTTTATGAGGTTCTGAGACCTCCAGACATCCAGGATCTAAAAGTGATTCTTTTTTTTTTTTTTTGAGACAGAGTCTCACTCTCTTGCCCGGGCTAGAGTGCTGTGGCATCATCCTAGCTCACAGCAACCTCAGACTCCTGGGCTCAAGCGATCCTCCTGCCTCAGCCTCCCAGGTAGCTGGGACTATAGGCATGTGCCACCATGCCCGACTAATTTTTCTATATATATATTTTTTAGCTGTCCATATAATTTCTTTCTATTTTTAGTAGAGACAGGGTCTCGCTCTTGCTCAGGCTGGTCTCGAACTCCTGAGCTCAAACAATCCTCCCACCTCGGCCTCCCAGAGTGCTAGGATTACAGGCGTGAGCCACCATGCCTGGCCTAAAAGTGATTCTTAATAGCAGTAACACCAATATCAAGGACAATAGATCCCCTCCCCCACCTACAGTGAGGGTGGCAGCAGGGCTGGGGAGCTGTGTGGACCTCACTCATGGCATCACAGGATAGCCGGTCAGATCTTTATCTTCAGCTCCCAACGAGGAAGCTGAGGCACCAACAGGAAGGTTCCCCGCTCCCTGCAAGGAGGTGGGCCAGCCTTCCCCAGCCCCCACCGTATGACCCCCCCCAACTCCTCCCCTTGGCCTTGCCTGGTGTCTGACTGCAGCCCGACACCCGTCCCATCCTCTGTCCTGCCCTCCTGCCTCACGTATCTCAACGTATCTCCTGGATGTCCGGGCCCTTACATGATGCTGCCCAGCCCCTGTGCCCATCTGCTCCCCATTTTACCCTGTCCCTGCGCCTGCCCAACGCCTCTGAACTGTCTGGTCAAGGTGTCCTCCGCCAAGGCTGTGGGGGTATGGGTGGCCCCCAGGCAGGTTGTCCCTCCTCCCCAGCCTGTTTTCACCTCTGGGTCCCAGATGGAGGGTGAGGAGCTGTGAGGAGGGGCAGGCCCTGCACTTGCTGGCTTGATGGGCACCTGGCATTCGGGGCCCCGTCAGCTCCTGTGTGGTCTGGTGCTTGCAAGCTCCACGCTCCCCTCCAGGTGGCCCTGGGAAACCCTCCACCCCTGGCTCTGTCACCTGGGAAATGGCTTCTTGTCCTGCTTGTCTGATTATCGCTGACGCGTCCATTGGCTGGTGATTGGTTCTGCCCTGAACCCAGTGAAGCCTGGCTGTGGGCGAGCACCCCCGTCACAGGCCTTGTCCCTGAGAGTGGCTGGTGGGACCCCCCGTCACTGACATGTTAGGGCCTGCCTCCAGAGCCCAGGGCAGATTTGGGGGTTTATGGGTGTGGAGAGGCCCTCCCTGCCTGCCCGGGAGGCTGGCATTGAGTCTGAGCGTATTGACAGGAGGTGTCTGACTTCCTCGAAAGGTTGGCATCCTGAACTTAAGAGAAGCCTCTCCAGGGGGTACCAGCTGCAGGTCCTTGCTCTAGAGTGGGAAGATGGGCACTGAAACCTCCGGGCGTGGCGGAGCCGGGCTCCCTGGGGACAGGGTGACTCCTGAGAGCCCTGCCCTCTGTCCCAGGCCCCTCCCTGACTGTGTGCCCCCACCCACAGTGCCTGGCCGCTGGCTCCATCATCATGAACCGGGAGCTTGAGAGCATGGCCATGCGCCCGCTGGCCAAGGAGCTGACCCGCAGCCTAGAGGATGTGCGGGGCGCCCTCCGAGACCAGGCGCTACGGGACCTCAACACCTACACAGAGAAGATGAGGGAGGCGCTGAGGCACTTCGACGTCCTGTTTGCAGAGTTTGAGCTGAGGTGACTGAGGGCTGCCTGCGTGGGCCATTGGCTTGGGGGACCCGGCCTTTGCTTTGTGAGTGGAGGGGTGGTGCCAGCTCTCAGGAGCTCACTCTGATATTTCAAGCTAGAAAATTCTGCAGAGGGAGGAGCTAGGCCAGCCCAGGGCCGTTGTTGGTGTAGTTAACTCTGGAGGGCACAGTGTGGGCGGTGAGGGGGAGGAACCTTCCTGGAGAGGGGAGATAAGCAGAGGGGACATAGGTGGGACCAGTAGGGGTCTGGCTGGCGTGGGCCTCCAGGGCAGAGGATTTCGGAAAGGCCTACAGGGCTAGGCACGTCCACAGATGTGACAGCGCTCACAGTAGATGAGATAAAGAGGAGGCAGCATTGTGTCCACTGTGGTCCCAGTTAGTAAAAATTGTCATCTGTCAAACTCTAGGAGGAAACCTACCACCACATTAAAGCCTGTGCTCTCTAGGAAGTGAGAGCAGGGACAACAGACTTTCATTTTCTTCTGTCTTCCCAGATTTGCTAAATAAGCTTTCATAAGAAAAAATCAGTTAGTGAATTAGAAGGAAAGAAAATGTTCTCGGGCTGAGTGCAGTGGCTCACGCCTGTAATCCTAGCACTCTGGGAGGCGGAGGCGGGAGGATCACTTGAGCCCAGGAGTTGGAGGTTGCAGTGAGTTATGATGATACCACTGCACTCTAGCCTGGGCAACAGAGTGAGACTCTGTCTCAAAAACAAAAAAAAAGAAAGAAAGAAAAAACACAAAAAGAAAATGTTCTCATCGGGGCATGGTTGGACAAACCTTAACGTCCTTGTAGCCACCCACCCAGCCTCCTATGAGTGCCTGTGCAGCCTGGGCTGGCTTGCAGGGCCACCGAGGTGCCCACAGCATGAGGTTGCCCATGCAGGGCTCACAGGGTGTTCACCTGTTCACCCACCCGGGCGCGCATGCTTTCGTTCATTCCTTCACTTGCTCGCTGATAAGGCCAGTGCTGCCAGGGGAGACAGGCCGTGTACACAGGCAGCGACAGTTTCAGGGCCAACAGGGCAGAGCAATGGGGCCTGAGGAGGCCCTGGACTGGGCCTTCCCTGGCAGGAACTTTGATTTAAAATAGTTGTAAAGCTGGGAGTTGCGCACTTATGAAACTGTAGAAATGGGGCAGTGTTGCAGTTTTAGTTTAACACATTCTTTGATTTGGAGAGGCCCACAGGTGGCCCGGGGGGTAGCGTTAACCTTCCTCGCTGTGTTTGCAGCTATGTCTCAGCCATGGTGCCGGTGAAGTCTCCCAGGGAGTACTACGTGCAGCAGGAGGTCATCGTGCTGTTCTGCGAGACAGTGGAGAGGTGAGGACAGGAGGGCCAGGGTGGGGTGTCCGAGCTCCTGATCCTTTCTGCTGATACAGGCCTGGGGGAATGCAGCGCATGTGCTTTGCCTCCCTGCTGGGCAGAGCCCGGTGGTCTCCCTCCTCCCCTCTGCCCGCCCCTTCCTCCACCTCATGGTAACTTTTCTCTTGGCGCAAAGGGTAGATACTGCAGGCGAAGTCATGATTCAGAGGAGGAGAGCTGGCTGGGAGGATCAGTAATGGTGGAGGGGACATCCAAACCTCCTTGCCTCCCCCTCCTCTCTGACCTCCTCACTCTTCACCTCCTCACTCTTCACCTCCTCACTCCTTAAGTCTTCATTCCTTATCTCCTCACTCTTCACTCCTTACCTCTTCATTCCTCATCTCCTCAACCCTTACCTCTTCACTCCTCACCTCCTCACTCCTCACCTCTTCACTCCTCACCACCTCACTTATCACCTCTTCACTCCTCACCTCTTCACCTCCTCACTGTTCACCTCTTCTCTCACCTTCTCAGTCCTTGCCTCCTTACTCCTCACCTCCTCATTCACCTCTTCACTCCTCACCTCCTCACTCCTCACCTCTTCACTCCTCATTCCTTATCTCCTCACTCCTCCCCCTTTATCTACTCACTGCTCACCTCCTCACTCCTTACCTCCTTATTCCTTACTTCCTCACTCTTTACCTTCTCACCCCTCATCTCTTCATTCCTCACCTTCTCACTTCTCACCTCCTCACCTCTTCACTCCTCACCTCCTCACCTCTTACCTCCTCACCCCTCACCTCCTACCTCCTCACCCCTCACCTCCTCACCCCTTACCTCCTCATCTCCTCACCTCCTCTCTCCTCACCTCCTCCCTCTTCACCTCCTCACTCCTCACCTCCTCACTCCTCACCTCTTCCCTCTTCACCTCCTCATCTCCTCACTTTCTCACTCCTCTCTCCTCACCTCTCACTTTACTTACCTCCTTAATTCTATAGGCCAGGATGGGGTTCTTGCTGGGTTTCATGTCTGCTGAACAAGGTTTTGTGTGGGTGAATCATCAACATTCTCATCCGGCCTTTTACAGTTATTAAAGGCACATTTTCTGAATGGATTTGGGGGTTAATATTTAACCTAGAATGTTTCTGTGATTTGACTAGTGTTATGGTGTTAGGTATGTTTTGGAACTGCTTCATATCGTATCATAACTTTGTTATTTTTAAAAGATGGATTATTCACTGTTTATGCTTTGAGAGATATTTCAAATTGCCAGAAAATAAGATGCCTGAAAAAACTTTTATTTTGAAAAATCATTATGTCAACAGGCCTGCTCATCAGGTGTAGAAAGAGGCCCCTTTGTATACGCCCAGGGAATGGAAATACATCCAGTTTCTCAGGGAAGTGTTAAATTATTTGGGGTAGTATTTTTGTTCCATGCTTATTCTTGACACTTGAGTTGTTTCAATTTCCTGGTTAAGCAAAGCTGTTGACTAGATTATTTTTCTTATTTTGTTGGACGTCACAGCTGTCCCACTCACTTTGCCCACTGCCTGCTTCCTGAGACAGAGGCGGGGCAGGCAGACGGAGAGCTGGGCGGGCTGAGCGTCAGGGTGTGGGTCTCCCCGGCACCGGCCCTCTGGATGGTCCGCGCTGCCCTCTGGACGTGTCTGCTAAGCGCGGCTGCAGGTGCACGCATGCTGCCCCTGCCCGGCTCCGGCCTGACCCGAGGGTGTGGGTGGGCCAGCCCCGCCCTGCTCACTCTCTCCCCCTTGGACAGGGCCCTGGACTTCGGGTACCTGACCCAAGACATGATTGACGACTACGAGCCGGCCCTCATGTTCACCATCCCGAGGCTGGCCATCGTGTGGTGAGTGCCCCTCCCGCTGGGACAACAGTCAAGTCTGGCGCCAGGTCCCCGCTGGGTGTTGGTGCATGGTACTCACACCCGGACAGGCGCTGCTCAGCTGCCCAGATCGGGTGCCAGCAGGCCTGCCGTCGGCCCTCGGCAGGTGAGGACCCAGGTTTTCCGAGCACCTCCCATGTAGCTTGTTGGCAAGGGAGGGGCCTCCCGCACTAAATAGTGTAGCTGGCCAACCACCCGCCACTGGACAAGTGAGGTGGACAGCAGCTTATTAGCTTATTAGTCGCAGAGACTCGTAGCCGTGCACTCGGGAACAGAGTGACGGAGCAGGGGCTGTGGGAGGCAGGCTTTGTAGTAACAGGAGGAGGAGTGCCCCTGGCTCCCGCAGGAGGATGTGATTGGTCTGTTTGAATAATTTTGAGGGCTGGCAAGGAGGTGGAATCCATTAGGTTGAAGACCAGGTGTGGTGCAGCTGGTCTGGCTGGCGGTAGGGGCATATCTGGGAGAGGGAGGAACTCACAGGTAGGCTTTGGGGCCTTGTGGGGCTCAAAGATGTCAAGACATAGAATTTTAGGCCTGAAATACACTGAGGTGGGCAGTGCTGGGGTACTTGCAAACCATCTCTGAGCTTCTGGGACCAAGGTCAAAGCCCAGGTGTTTTGGGGCTTGGTTCACTGCCATGCAAGCATAGCCTGAATCCAGACGGGGACTCCCCCTTCCCTCCTGCCAGGTGGGTGGCCACGGAGGGAGGAGAGGGAGTTAATGGGCCCCCTGGGCTTGCAGCTGGGAGATGAACTAGAGGCTGCTGGCCCGCAGGTGTGGAGATGGGCAGGTGTGGGGAATGAGGAATCCTTGGGATGGGTGCCCGTTGGAGATGTAAAGTGGCTGGGGGCAGTGTGGGGTGGGCCCAGAGGCCAGGACTGGCCCAGTCTCAGGCCATGGAGAGGCCCTGCTGAGGGCGGGGGGGGGGAACCTGGAGCACAGGTGCATGCAGCAGTGTGCTGGGGCAAGCACAGATCCCCCATGGGAAATGGGGTGCAGCGGTGGGAGTGTGGGGCAATGGCAGTGCCTCGGGGCAGGGCCAGCCTCCTGGGCCTGCAGAGGACAGGGGTGTTTTCTTCAACTGCAGAGATAAGTTGAGTATCAGGCAGGAGTCGGGAGCCTCGGGGCAGGGTGAGGAGACCAGACCCTGCTCTGGGCCTGGTCTGCTCCCGTCTCCCAGAGCAACCTTGAGGGATTCAGGTGCCTCCGGGGTGTCTCTGGATGCCGTCTGGCCCAGGGCTTGTCCAGAGGCGCCCCCCCCCCCCCACCGACGGCTCCGTGCCAGCCTCACTCCTTTTGTCATCTTCCCTCTTTTCTTAGCGCTGGCTCCTCTCAGTCAGCAGAGGAGTGGGACTGGGTCGCATCACATCAGAGAGAAGACACTCTGAAATCCTCATAGTCATTAGGGTTTGGGAATTTCCTCTGGCCTGGAGATGTACGAGTTGGAGGACAGGATGTCCTCGGTGGCCATCATGAAGGTGGCTTGGAGGAGGGTGTCCTGGCACACAGAGCTCTGCTCTGTGGGCTGCAGTGCAGGATTTTGTGATGTTTTCTTTCCAGGCAATGTCTCTCTGTGACCAAACTCATTTTGAAGAAGATGCTGGACATCTGGGGTCCTTACTCTTCCCTTTGTTTGAAAAACAAAACAGCAAAGTTGTCATGAGTCAGGGCCGTACGTTGGCCGGCAGGGGTGATGGTCTGTGAGCCTCTCCTTTAAGGGCAGCTGTCCCCTTCGTCCCAGTGGGACTTGCAGGTCTGAGGTTTGGACACTGCCTTCAGGAAACACCAAAAACCCTGATCTTCTTTTTAAAAATTTCCTGCAAGTGCTGCGAAGTGTCCAGTCAGCACGTAATCGCTCACGTGCTTATCTGTGCCTTGTTCCCAGCCTGTTTCCCTGGAAAGTTCCATCCCAGGGTGTGCAGGTCCCCCCCAAGGCCAGGACAGAGGGAGCTTCTTCTAAAGCTCCTGGGAAGCTGAGGCCCCTGAGGCAGCATTCCAGTTTCAGAGTAAAAGTGAGGAGGCCTTGAGTGACCCCTGGCTCGCTGTGATTCTGGACTTCCACAGCCGTGTTCGCTCAGTTCTCTGTCTGCCCACCTCTTGGTCCACCTGCTGGTGGCCGAGCCTTTGCTCTTCCTGCAGGTCCATCCGGGTCCACAGCGCCCGGAAGCCCTGAACCTGGGAGGCAGAGTGAGGCTGCTGGCAGGGGCTTTGTCCCCAGGGTCCCTTCCTAGAGGCAGCAGCTTGGGATACCCTCGGGCTCAAGCTGGAGGGAGGGCCTGGAAAGGAAGCTGGGGGATCCCACATGATGAGAGGGGCTCAGAGTATAGGTAGGAGGAGGGGAGCAGGTCTGGCTCCGGGGGATAGTGAGGTGCACAGGGCTGTCACGGGAACCCGCCGTCCCACGGCTGCTGGAGGACCCACAGCCCTGTGCTGATGGCCCCCCTCTTGCTCCTTGTTGTCCACAGCAGCCACCATGGGCTGACAGGCAGAGGCCACAGCTGCCCAAGGTGGGGCCCAGGACTTCCTCTTTCCTGTATTCATGCAGGAGCATGTATTGAGTGACTGCTGTATACCAGTCCTGTGCTTATCCCAGGGATGCTACAGTGCCCATGGGGCAGATGGACAGGTGGGCAGATGAGCAGTTGGAGAATTGGAGACCCAGGCAGGCTGCATTCCTGGGACCCCACCCTCACAGGATTGTGATGTGGGTATCCTGGGACCCCCAGGTGAGCCCCTGGGAGCACTCAGAGTGGAAGGTGTGGGGAGCAGAGCGTGGAGCTTCTCTGTGGCCCCTTTCCCTTATTCCCCTGTTGCAGGACCCCCCAGGGTCCCCCCAGGAAACAGTGTCACAGAACAATGACCATGTATGGCGGCACTTGCTGTGTGCCTGGCCCCCATGGCTTTGAGGGGCTGCCAGAGACAAGGCACTGCTCGGACCAGCAGCTGGAGGTGGCAGGACCAGGTCCAGCCAATGGGTCAGAGCCGGTGTTGGGCCTGTGACAGAAGCAGCAGGAAACTGGCTGTGAGGCCTCAGGGAGGCCTGCCCAGGCAGGAGCGGCAGTTGGCTGAGGCCTGGGGGCTTGAAGAGGCTGGTGAGTTTGGCCCTCTCCCACTGGCCGGTGGGGACAGAGCCGGAGTGGCTCTGATGTCCCTCGCCCCTGGTGGCCACCTGTGTTCTGGGGGCAGTGTCTTCACCAGGCTCAGACTCCTCCACACCCTGGCTGTACTTTAGGACTTCCCAGTTCCCGTCAGCGTGGACACAGTCGGTGGTGCTGGCCCAGGACCCCACGTGGCCCTGTCTTCCACCAGGAGGGCAGGGATGTTCACATTCCTTATCCACCGATGTGCCCTTAGTGCCTGGCATGTGGTGGCACAGTGGACTTTTGCAGATCTGGGTGTAAACATGTATTATATTTACAAAGATTATCCAGGTAGTATTACTTGTAATTATAAAAATTTGAGCGAGGATGGATATCCAAAATTAAGCGATTGATTAAAAATGATGCTCTAGCCATTTAAATAATGTTGGAGAAAAATTCCTAATGCCATGCAAAAACATCCCCAGTGTATAAAATATGAAAATGATCAAATAGAATGTCCCTGTTTTATAAAATTTCTCAATATGATAGGTGAAACTTTTGTAAACAAAATCAAAGCAATGTGTTCTTTTTTCTCGTGGTAAAATATACAAAACATAAAACTTACCATTTAAACCCTTTCTGACCTCACATTTCAGTGGCATTCAGTACATTCACATTGCTGTGGAACCATCACCACCATTATCTCCTTTTCCATCGTCCCAAACTGAAACTCTGTCCCCATTAAACACGAAATTCCCTTTCTCCCCTTTGTTCAATTCTGTTTATTGGGTTTTTCTCACTGCACTGGACATGTTAGACAAGAAGACTGCACCCCGGTCCTGCCAGTAAGACCACATCATGTTTGCACAGAGAGACATTCTGGTAGTATCCATTTAAGCAACAAGCCTGCATGGCCCTCACCTGGCTCAGATGAGGAAGATAGGGGACAGGTGGCACATTCATGAGTGGATGCTTCCTGGGCACCTGAGACATGCTGAAGTGGTTTGGTCCTGAGACACCTAGGGAGGCACCCAGAGAAGGGTCCTCTGGGGATGAGTGCTCTCGAGGAGAGATGGGTCCATATGTGGATGATTGAGGTGCACTCAGAGCTGCGTAGGCCGTACAGTGCGCGGTGGGGCTGCCAAGGGAGAATGTGGTCGGCCTGTGGACAGGGGGCTGCCGGAGGTTGGCATCCAAGCAATCTTGTCCTCTAGCAGGCATTGAGCTGGATGCTGGGATGGGCACGGTGAGGAAAGCCAGCCTCAGCCATACGGGAGTCCTGGGGAGGGAGGCCTCTTGAGGTGTGGTGGCATCCTGGAGAGAGGGTTGGTCCTGCCTGGGGGGCGATGGGAAGCTGCTTCCCGCCTGGAACGGGGACAGAGCATTGGCCAGACTGCAGGGAGGGAACCCATGGGGGACCTCAGTTCTCACCTCCAGCTCTGATGTGCTTTGGGAGTAGATGGTTTCAGGTCTAATTCTCATAAACCTCTACAGATGAATTAAACCACAAACCCAGTTTTTCCATTTTCAAGAAGGTGGATTTTAGTAACAAATCTTGAGGCTAATTTATCTGATTCCAATACTGTTGTGCATAGATATATTTTTATGATTATTTTATGATACCTCCAATGAACATAAGCTAATCAACTTGGGTCTAATTTTCATTGCCTTTTTCTAAACTTATTTAAGATTCACTCACAAGAGGCAAAGCGTGAGCCGGCGACTGAGCTGGGCACGGCGATGCTGTGGGGCCCCAGCGGCCGTGCGTCTCATCTCGGGTGTCTGAGTGGGAGGTCCCAGGCTCACCCACAGGGCCATGGGGCCTAACTACACCGGCTTTTGTGTCTCAAATGCAGTGGCCTCGTGGTCTATGCAGATGGACCCCTGAACTTGGACCGCAAGGTGGAAGACATGTCTGAGCTGTTCCGGCCCTTCCACACGTTGCTGCGGAAAATAAGGTGGGGGGAGGTGGGGGATGTGGGGGAGGAGAGGGGAAGGGGTGGGGGGGTTAGAAGGAGGGGTGCCATCAAGTGTTCAGCCACCGCCAAGTCCTCCTTCTTCCCGTGAGGAAGGGCCAGGGGTCATATTCCCCGTGGTTGTAAATGGCCCTATGGTGGTCAAACCCAGTCTGGCTTTTGCCATCTGGGCATCATGTGGGGTTGGGAGCTCTTTTGTGCAGAGCTTTGGGGAGTGGTAAACCTCACAGTTCCTTACAATTGCGTACCCTTTGTTCACCAAGAGCCCTGGAGTTTACCTCTATCAGTGGTGCTCATACTTTGGTCTTTTTCTTTAATTATTCATATGTGTTTGTGTCAATGCATTGGAGCCCCTTTTAAAACTCCACACCTTTCTACCTGTGGACAAAGTGCTTTGCTGGGTAGCATAGACAGAGCCCTGTTGTGGCCACCTGGAGGGTGGGGTGGTGTGAGGCTGTGGCTTGTGTCCTCCAAGCGGCTCCCTGGCCCCGTGGCCTTGGATCCCTGGGTGTGTCCTACCATACCCAGGCCCCTGGTCTTGGGGACCAGATTTCCTTTGGGGACCCATAGAGCACATCACTCTGCTCCATGTGGAGCCAGAGGTGCTGCTAGTCCAGTGGAAAGTGACCCAGAACAGGGTCTTGAGCTCCCAGGGCCTTGGCAGTGTGATTGAGGGTGGGGCACTCGATCCAGCCTGTGGTATGTCTGGTGGGGGCTGTTGGTGCTTCCCTCTCACTCTGGGGGTCATGACCCCAGGTCCCAGAGGCCGTAGTCCCACCTTCCCTGGGTGACATCTGGAAGAGGATAGGCGAGGGATGACCCAGGGCCAGCAGGAAGGCACAGGACATCCTGGGCAGACGGAAGTCTTATAGGAGGGACTGGTGGGGCGGGTGGGCACTGGGGCTGAGGGCAAGGGAAGGGAACAGCATGGGGTAGTGTGGGGCTGGGAGAGGGCCCAGGCCACGTGTGGTGATCCCAGCAGGCTTACCACCTGCAGCAGTGGAGAGAAAGGTGGGAGCTGAGCAGGCCTGGAGGCAGAATGTTCTGCAGGTGCAGCCAGAGAGGCGGGATCATGGAGACTGCAGGCTGGGGGTTGGGGTGGGCGACTCCTATAGTGTCAGACGTCATGAGCCTTCTCCATCAAGGATGAGCAATTTAAAATCCCCAGACTCTGTTAAATATCATTCATCACATATTATCCCCAAAAGCCGGCATAGATGGAACGAGACTCTGTAGCCCACCCTGGGGCCCTGATTCAGGGAAACTTCATGTGTGGATGGGAGCAGGGACCCAGGTGTGCAGTCCCAGGCCAGCCCTGCCTGCCACCCTGAGACATCGGAATCACTATGTGTGCTCCCGCCACATTAAAAGCAGTGAGGCTCTACAGGTGAGCCTGAGGCTCCTCCAAAGATGGGTTCAGGGACTTACTTATCCACTATTGTCCATTGTGGTCCAGTGTTTACAAACGGAGCTTCAGAAATGCAGCCTTCATTGCAGGCTCATATGCCACCTCTGGGAAAGAAAAGCTGGAAAGAGATATCTAAATAAAGTACTTAAAAATGAACTTGGACTGAGGCCAGGAGTTGGAGGCCACTGTGAGCAACAGAGTGAGACCCTGTTTCTACAAAAAATAGAAAAATTAGCCAGGCCTGGTGGCATGTACCTGTAGTCTCAGTTACTCGGGAGGCTGCAGTGAGTTATGATGGTGTTCACCGCACTCCAGCCTGGGTGACAGAGCAACACCCTGTCTCTAAAAAATGAAAAAAATGAACTTGGAGTCAGTTGTAAAATAATTGAAGAATATGATGAACTTTGTGAGTGGATATTTTAACAAATGAGTGCTATGAAATATAGGTAGACATAACCAGGCAACTTCACATCTTTTCACAAAATGTAGGCAAGACTTCTGCTTTGGGACAGACAGGATGCCTCAGGTCGCAGCAGGGTAATTCTCCAGCCGCAGCAATGAGAAAAAAACTGGATAAGTTTGAAAAATCTTACGTATAAAGGCAACCAAACTGCAGAAATGAGGATTGAATGAACCAAAATTTCAGAGAGGGGAGAGCTTCTCGGAGGTGAGCTGGCAGTCTCTGTAGCTGTTTTTGCCCAGGGAGCAGTCCATGATTCCAGGCTTGCTCAGGGCTCAGGCTTCCCAGGCAGAGACTCTCCACTGAGGGAAAGAGGACCTAATGGTAAGAGGCTGGTGGAACACGTCGGAAACTTGGAGCATTTAAGCAGCATGCATGCTGGGTTTGGGGGAGGCAGGGAATCCAGGCAGAACACTCCTAAACAGCAGGGAGAGGCTTCCGCAGTTCTGGGGTGCTTAGGAGACAAACATGCCTCAAGCACACTGCCAGTCACCCCATGAGACATTTGTCAGATTTTTGAAGCAGGGGCAGGGGGCCCTGGAGGCTGAGCCAGTCTCAGAACTGCAGTAACCAGACTGAAGCTACAGCCCAGCCCCAACCTGCTCGATTTCTGAAGGGAATGTGATAATGGACCCTCATATCATCTGCCTAACAGAAGAAAGGGGAAATCCCCTCTGGGGGCGGGAAGCATCATCTGTAACCTCTTTGATTCTTTTATATCCAGTGTCTGTCATATAATCAAACATTGCTAAAAATGTAAAGAGCCAAGAAAATATGATTGCTAGTTAAGAGTAAGAAAATTGATACAGACTGCTGATGATCCAGATATTAGGCACAAGGACTTGAACACAATTGTGATTAATATGTTAAAGGAAATAGAAGGGGGCAAATCAGATAAAAGGATGGATAATTTAAACAGAGAATTGGAATGTACAAAAAAAAAAAAGAAACAAAGGGCATTCTAGAGCTAAGAAATCTCACAATCTGAAAACACAGTAGATAGGTTAATAGCAGATTGGACCAAGCAGAACACAGAAGTAGTGAACTTGAGGACAGCTCAATAGAAGAGACCCAAACTGAAGCACAGAGAGAAAAAGAATGGGAAAAACAAACAGGTAATAACAACAACAACAAAAACCAGAACAGAGCATAAGATGCATGTGCAATATACTCAAAAGGTCAAACTTACATAATTGGAGCCCCAGAAGGAGAGAACAGAAAGAATGGGCAAAGCAATATTCAAAAAAGTCATGGCCAAGAATTTTCCAAATTTCCAAAAGATGAAAAATCTCTACCCACACATTCAGCAGGCTCAAGAAAACTACAAGAAAGATAAACACAAAACACAAAACCTAGGGGTACCATAGTGAAATTGACAAAAACAAAGAAAAAGTCTTAAAAGCAGCAAGAGAAAATGGACATACTACTTTGAAAGGAATATAAGATAGACAGCTGTGTTCTTAAAAAGCAAACAAACAAAAACAATGGAAGCCAGCAGGCAATGAAATGATACATATTTAAAGTGATGAAAGAAAATAGCTGCCAACCAGAATTTTATAACCAGCAAAAATATCCTTCAAAAATGAAGGTGATATTTCACCTTCATGAATTATTACAATGAATTATTTTGAAACACAGAGCTGAAGGAATTTGTTATCAGCAGCATGCACATGAAGAAAAGCCAATTGGAGTTCTTCATGAAAAAGAAAAAGTAATCTTGGATGGAAATGTGAAAATGCAAGAGAAAATAAAAAACATGATATGGATTAATGTAAATGAATGCTAACTGTACAAAACAGTAATTGTAATGTCTTGTAGAATTTAACTTATACATAGCACTAAATGCATGATAGAAGAATCAGAAAAGACAGAAAGGGGGTAAATGGAATTTAAAGTTTGTAATGTTCTAGCAGTATTGGAGAAGAATTTTATAAAATATATTAGACTGTGGTAAATCAAGGATGCTTGTAATAATATTAGGATAAAACTAAAATAATAGTTAAAGATGGAGGGTAAGAAGAACATGAAACAAATGGACCAAATAGAAAAAAAATAAGAAGGTAGATGCAACCCAACTATATCATAATTGCATTAAATGCAAATGAATTAAATGTTCCAAGTATAAAACTAAGATTACCAGGCTGGGTTAAAACAACAACTATATTTGGCTGACAAGAGATATATTCCAGATATAAAGATATAAGCAAGGTTAAAAGTAAATGGATGGCAAAAACCATGCAAACATGAATCAAATACAATTGGTGTGGCTGTACCTGTACTAGACAAAGTAAACTTTAAGGCAAGAGACATTATTAGAGATAAAGAGAAATATTTCATACTGATAAAGAAGCAATCCAATAGGAAGATGTTATAATCCCAAATCTGTATGTACTGGCTGAATAACATAGCTTTAAAACTTATGTAAAGCAAACAACAGAAATATAAGGTAAAATAGACAAATCCAAAGTCATCAGGAGACTTTAATTTACCTCTGTATAGCTAATGGAACTAGCAGAAAAAAAACTTCTTGAGGACGTAAGAAATCTCAATAATAAGACTAACAAACTTAACCTAATTGACATATGTATAACAGCACCCAACATTTGCCAGAATTCATGTTCTTCTTAAAAGACCATTTATGGACCATTTATCAAAATTGATCATATGGCTAGACCATAGAAAAAGCCATAATGAACCTCAAAAGACAGAAATTAATAAGAGTGTATCCTCTGAGCACAATGGAATTAGGCCAGACATTAAAACAAAAAAAATTGGAAAAAAAACCCAGTTACATGAAAATTAAGTAATACAATTCTAATAACTCATTGGTCATAGAAGAACTTTGAATTGTATTATAATGAAGATATGATGTGTCAAAAATTTTAAGATGAAACTCTTAAACAGTGCTTTGAGGGAAATTTATAGTACTAAATACTATAAATTAGAACAGAAGAAAGGATGAAACTCAATATGTAAAATTTTATCTGAAGAAACTAGAAAATAATAAGTCTATATACCTCACGAAAGCAAGAGGAAAGAAATAATAAAAATAAGAACAGACATCAATGAAATAGAACACAAATGCAGAGAAAGAAAAAATGAGCAAACCCCAAAGTTGGTTATTTTAAAAGAATAATAAAATTGCAAAATTCTAGCAAGACTAGTCAAGAGCAAAGAGAGAAGCCGGGTGCGGTGGCTCACGCCTGTAATCCTAGCACTCTGGGAGGCCGAGGCGGGTGGATCGCTCGAGGTCAGGAGTTTGAGACCAGCCTGAGCAAGAGCGAGACCCCATCTCTACTAAAAATAGAAAGAAATTATCTGGCCAACTAAAATCTATATAGAAAAAAAATTAGCCAGGCATGGTGGTGCATGCCTGTAGTCCCAGCTTCTCAGGAGGCTGAGGCAGTAGGATCGCTTAAGCCCAGGAGTTTGAGGTTGCTGTGAGCTAGGCTGACGCCACGGCACTCACTCTAGCCCGGGCAACAAAGCGAGACTCTGTCTCAAAAAAAAAAAAAAAAAAGAGCAAAGAGAGAAAACATAAATTATCAATAAGAATGGAAAGGGGGCATCACTACAGACCTTACAGACATCAAAATGATAGTAAGAGAACACTATAAAAAACTTTATATCAATAAATTTGACAATTTGAGTGAAATGGACAAATTCCTCAATAAAGCAATTAATCAAAAGTGACAGAAGAAATGGAAAAATTTTTTGGTCTAAGGTCTATTAAAGAAATTGAAGCCATTATTAATTAATTAATTATATTTTTAGAGACAGGATCTTGCTCTGTCACCTAGAATTGAGTGCAGTGGCACAATCATAGCTCACTGCAGCCTCAAATTCCTTGGCTCAAGCAGTCCTCTCACTTCAGTTTTCAAAGTAGTTGGGACTACAGGTGCGTGCCACCACACCTGGCTAATTTTTAAAAAAATTTTTTTTGTAGAGATGAGATCTCACTATGTTGCCCAGGCTGGTCTCGAACTCCTGGCCTCATATGGCCTCCCCAAATGCTGGGATTGCAGGTGTGAGCCACCATGCCTGCCCTGAAACCATTATTTAAAAACATTTCCACAAAGAAAATATCAGGCACAGATGACTTTCCTTATGTATTCTTCTAAACATTTAAGGAATAAATAAAACTAATCTTATTCAACCTCTTCCAAAGCATAGAAAAAGAGACATTTTCTAACTCTTTTCTAAAAATGAGAGTATAATTTTGGCACTAAAACCTGATGGGGATATTGTAAGAAACAATAAGTACAGAAACAATCTCTCATGAACATTGATGCAAATACCCTTAAGAAGACACTGACAAATAAAATTCAACCATATGTAAATAGGATAATATATTATGGCCAAGAGAAATTTATTCCAGGTGTGCAGGATTGGTTTAACATTTGAAAACCAAATCAATGTTTGCCACATTAATTTTTTTTTTGCAATTTATTTAAAAAATTTAATTATGGGCACATAATAGTTTGTACGTATTTATAGGGTACATATGATACAGGCATATAATGTGAATTAATCAAATAAGGATAATTGAGGTATCTGTCACTTCAGGCATTTATCATTTCTTTGTCTTAGGAACATTTCAGTTCCACTCTTTTAATTATTTAAAGTATGCCCTAACTTATTGTTGATTATAGTCACTTTGTTGTGCTATCAAATATTATTCATTCTATCTAACTATTTAAATATATTTTTGCACCCATTAACCATCCCCACTTTATCCCCCACTCCCTGCTACCTTTCCCAGCCTCTGGTAACCATTATTCTACTATTTGTCTCCATGAGGTCAATTTTTAAAAATATTTAGGTCTCACATATGAGTGAGATCATGTGAGATTTGTCATTCTGTGCTGACTTATTTCACTTACATAATGTTCTCCAGTTCCATCCATGTTACTGCAAAAGGCAGGATTTCATTCTTTTGTGGCTATATAATATTCCATTGTATATAGGTACCACAATTTCTTTATCCATTCATCCATTGATGGACACTTAGGTTGATTCCATATCTTGGCTACTGTGAATAGTGCTGCAATAAATATGAGAGTGCAGATGTCTTTTTGATATACTGAATTCCCCTCCTTTGGATGTATACCCAGCAGTGGGATTTTGGGGTCATATGGTAGTTCTATTTTTAGCTTTTGGAGGAACCTCCATACTGTTCTCTATAGTGGTTGCACTAATTTACATTCCCATCAACAGTGTACGAGGGTTTCCCTTCTCCACATCCTCACCGGCATTCATTATTGTCTGTCTTTTTGATAAAAGCCATTTTAACTGGAGTGATATGATATCTCATTTTAATTTTGATTTGCATTTCTCTGATGAATAATAATGTTGATCATTTTTCATATACCTATTGGCCATTTGTATGTCTTCCTTTGAGAAATGTCTATTCAGATCCTTTGCCCATTTTGTAACTGGATTATTTTATTTTTTCCTATTGAGTTGTTGGAACTCTTTATGTATTCTAGTTATTAATCCCTTGTCAGAATGGTAGTTTGCAGGTATTGTCTCCCATTCTGTGGGTTGTCTCTTCACTTTGTTGATTGTTTTCTTTGTTGTGCAGAAGCCTTTTAGCTGGGTGTGATCCCATTTGTCCAATTTTGCTTTGATTGCCTGTGCTTTGTGGGTATTTACTCAAGAAGTTCTTGCCCATACTAATGTCCTGAAGCATTTCCCTAGTGTTGTTTTTTTTTTTTTAGTAGTTTCATAGTTTCAGGTCTTAGATTTAAGTCTTTAATCCATTTTTATTTGATTTTTGTATATTGCAAGAGATAGGGTCTACTTTCATTCTTCTGCATATGGATATCCAGTTTTCCCAGCACCATTTATTGAAGAGATATCCTTTCCCCACTGTATGTTCTTGGCAACCTTGTTGAAGATAAGCTCACTATAGATGTGTGGATTTATTTCCAGGTTCTCTATTCTGTTATGTTGATCTATATGTCTGATTTTATGCCAGTACCATGCTGTTTTTGGTTACCACGGGTATGTAATATAATTTGAAGTCAGGTAATGTGATTCCTCCAGGTTTGTTCTTTTTGCTCAGGATGGCTTTGGCTATTCTGGGTCTTTATGGTTCCATATAAATTTTAGGATTATTTTTTCTATTTCTGTGAAGAAATGTCTTTGGTATTTTGATGTGGATTGCATTGAATCTGTAGATTGCTTTGGGTAGTATGGACATTTTAATAATATTGATTCTTCCAATCAATGAGCATGAAATATCCTTCCACTTTTTTGTGTGTGTTCTCTTCAAATTCTTTCATCAATGTTTTGTAGTTTTCATTATAGAGATCTTTCACTTCTTTGATTAAGTTTATTCCTAGGTATTTTATTTTATTTGTAGCTATCATAAATGAGATTACTTTCTTGGTTTCTTTTTCAGATTGTTTACTGTTGGCATATAGAAATGCTACAGATTTTTGTATGTTAATTTTGTATCCTGCAACTTTACTGAATTTGTTTATCAGTTTCTTTCTGGAATCTTTAGGTTTCTTTAGATATAAGATCATATCATCTGCAAACAAGTATAATTTGAGTTCTTCTTTTCCAATTTATATGCTCTTTATTTCTTTTTCTTGTCCGATTGCTCTATCTAGAACTTCCCATACTATGTTGAATAATAGTGGTGAACATGGGCATCCTTGTCTTGTTCCAGATTTTAGAGGAAAGGCTTTTAGTTTTTTCCCCATTCAGTATGAAACTAGCTATGGGTCTCTTCTACATGGCTTTTATCATGTTGAGGTAAGTTCGTTCTATACCCAGTTTTTTGAGAGTTTTCATGGGAAGAGATGTTGAATTTTAGAAAATGCTTTTTCAGCATCAATTGAAATGATCATATAGTTCCTGTCCTTTGTTCTGTTGATATGATGTCACATTGACTGATTTGTATATGTTGAAACACACTTGCATCCCTGGGATGAATCCCACTTGATTATGATGAATAATCTTTTTAATGTGTTGTTGAATTCCGTCTGTTAGTATTTTGTTGAAGATTTTTGCATCTGTGCTCATCAGAGATATTGGCCTATAGTTTTCTTTGCCACATTAATTTTTCAAAGAGGAAGAAAAATCATATAATTGTCAAAGATACAGAAAAAGCATTTGAAAAAATTTAACACCTATTTTATGATGAAAACATCTCTTAGCAAACTAGGAATAGAAGGGAATTTTCTTAATCTGATAAAAGATATATAGATACATATAGATACAGATACAGTCTGTGTGTATCTATGTGCATGTGTATATGTGTGTATATACAACAAATATCCCTGAGATTGTGAACAAGAGGAGGGTATCTACTATCCACCACCTCCATTTAACATTGTATTGATGGTCTAGCAACTGCAATAAGGTGAGAATAAAAGAAAAATAAAAATTTATAGGCCGGGCATGGTGGCTCATGCCTGTAAGCCTAACACTCTGGGAGGCCTAGGCGGGCAGATCGTTTTGAGCTCAGGAGTTTGAGACCAGCCTGAGCAAGAGTGAGACCCCATCTCTACTAAAAACATAGAAAGAAATTATCTGGACAACTAAAAATATATAGAAAAAATTAGCTGGGCATGGTGGCACATGCCTGTGATCCCAGCTACTCGGGAGGCTGAGGCAGGAGGATTGCTTGAGCCCAGCAGTTTGAGGTTGCTGTGAGCTAGGCTGACGCCATGGCACTCTAGCCCGGGCAACAGAGTGAGACTCTGTCTCAAAAACAAAAAAAAAAAAATTTATAAAGGAAGGAAGTTTATTTGGTTCATGATTCTGGAGGCTGGGAGGTCCAAGATCAGGCAGCTATATCTGGTCAGCTTCTGGTGACGGCCTCGTGCTGTGCTATAACATGGAGGAAAAGTGGAAAGGGATGCAAGCACACGCAATGAGACTGAACACGAGAGACAGACTCGCTTCATAACAACCTACTCTTGCAGTAACTAATCCAGTCCCTAGAGAACTATTCTAGTCCCATGAGAAAGACTTTAATCCCTCTTAATTACCTAATCACCTCTTAAAGGCACCATCTCTCAACACTGCCACACTGGGAATGAAATTTCAACATGAGTTGATGGGGACAAACCATATCCAAACCATAGCAAATACCATCTATGATAGTATTAATAAATATCAAATACTTAAGCATAAATCAAATTAAAGATATCTGTGACCCCCACTGAAAGTTATGAAATGTTATTGACATGAATTTCAAAGGCCCTAATTAGAGAACAATTCCATTCAGGGAGTGGAAAACCTAATATTGTAAAGATATCAATTATTCTCAAATTAATCTATGAATTCAATGCAATCTTAATCAAAATCCCAGTAGGGCTGATTTGTTTGTTTCTTCCTTTTTTTTTTTTTTTTTTGCAGAAATTGACAAACTAATTCTGAAATTCACATGGAAACACAAGGGGCCTGGAATAGCCAAGAAGAAGGAGCAGAACATTATTTATCTACTCTACTCTTTTCTTTCTTTTCTTTTCTTTTCTTTTCTTTTCTTTGTTTTTTTTTTTTGAGGCAGAATTGTACTCTGTCACCTGGGCTACAGTGCAGTGGTATCATCATAGCTCACTGCAACCTCAAACTCTTGGGCTCAAGCGATCCTCCTGCCTCAGCCTCCCGAGTAGCTGGGATTGCAAGCGTGTACCACCATGCCCTGCTAATTTTTCTATTTTTAGTAGAGACGGGGTCTCACTCTTGCTCAGGCTGATCTCAAACTCCTGAGCTCAAGTGATCTTCCTGCGTTGGCCTCCCAGAGTGCTAGGATGGCAGGTGTGAGCCACTGCGCTTGGCCTAAGGATGGACTTCTGACCCATTGAATAGAGTAGAAAGTCTAGAAACAGACCACCGCATATGCACGTAGCTCCCTGATTTATGACATTACAGAACAGTGGAGAATGGTTGGTTTTATCCCCCAGAATGGGCTGAGATATCCATATGAGATATCTATTAGTGCCTGGGTCCTACCACAGTCATATACAAAAATCAATTCCATGTAGAGTACAGATATAAACATGAAAAGTAAAATAATAAAGCTTTTAGAGGAAAAAAATCAAGGAAAACTTGTGACATTGGAGCAAAGATTTCCTAAACAGGACACAAAAGCACTAACTATAAAGAAAAAATGTGACATATTGGACTTTATTCAAATTAAAAACTTTACTTCATCAAAAGTACCAGTAAGAGAATGAAAAGGCAAGCTACAGAATTGGAGAATGTATCTGGCAAAGATATATCCAACAGACAACTCAAATCCAAAATATATAAAGAACTCTTATCAATCAATAAGAAAAAGGCAGACAACCCAATTAAAAACAGGCAAAAGACTTGACCAGGTGCTTCCCATAGAGGATGTTTAAGGGCTGGTAAAAAGTGGTGCTCAACTTTATGAGTCATCAGGCTAAGGCAATTTAAAGCCACAGTAAGATAGCATTACACATTCACCAGAAAGGATATAATTAAAAATAGCAGGTGTCACGAGGACCTGGGGCAAGCAGAGCTGTCAGCCAAGGCTGTGGGCAGGCACAGCAGTGGGTCCTGCCCCTGCGTGTGCACTCGGCAGAAATGCACAGGTGTTCTTCAAGAGAGGTGCCCAGAGGTGGTGGGTCACCGCAGCCAAAACCCATCAGGTGTAGAACAGATAAATGAATAAATATACTATGATATATTTACACAATGAAAGACTGTGTAGCCATGAGAATGAATGATCTATGACAATGTGCATCATTATGGATGAATCTTATTAAATAGGGTTGCCAGACC
Source organism: Lemur catta (assembly GCF_020740605.2). NCBI lineage: Eukaryota > Metazoa > Chordata > Mammalia > Primates > Lemuridae > Lemur > Lemur catta. The sequence goes on along the minus strand of NC_059144.1, from coordinate 6,304,605 downwards.
GAGCATTACAACAGCAGAAAGCCCAATTCAATTTGAATTTTAGATAAACAACGAATACTTTTTTTTATTGTAAATATGTCCAAATGCCCCCCTTTGGGATATACCCTAAAAAACTATTCATATGTACACTTCAAAGATACGTATTTGTTGTTCATTTGAAACTGAAATTTAACTGGATGTCCTGTATTTTATCAGGCGATTCTACACAAATATAGTATCAGCAAACAAAGCCTTCTACAAAAAAGTGTAGCCTGTGAGTTCCCATTTCTCCAGGGAATGAAAGCAAGAGAGACCACCTCTGCCCCTGGCGCCGGGATGGTGGGAACGTGGGTTTGTGAGGGTGCTGGGGGTGCTGGGTAGTGTTTTATTTCTTGATCTGGACTCTCGATGCTCTTCACAGGGGTGTATTCAGTTGGTACAAATTCAGCAAACTGGACAGTTCTCAAAAGTGCACTTTCCTCCAAGTTCTGTGATTGCACCATACTGTTTAATATATGACTCAGACCTCAGGCATGGCCTGAGCTCTTCCCAGTAGAGAGCAACATGCCATTGGGCAGTAGGACCTGCTCCAGGCTGCTCCTGGTCCTTGTCACTAAATTAACTGCACCTTTGGGTCTCAGCTTCAATGCCACGTCCTCTAGGAAATGCCTGCTCAGTCTAAGCCAGGTGTCCTGCTGTGCCCTCCTTTGTCATTATTCATTATTTATGTAGATACTTGTTGGTTATCTGTCTCACCCAGTTGGAGGCCCCCAGTGCAAGGACCAGGCCTGCCTTCCTTCTGTGTGTCCTCAGCGCCCAGTGCCTGGCATGTAGCTGGTGCTCGATAATATTTGTTGAAGAAAAGGATTAAAGTCTGTATGTAAACCCACATTATTTTTCACTTCTTAGAGTTTTTATTAATGCAGTTAACACAAATCCCTAAGAATCAGGACTTCCTTGTTTTCGGTAAGAGGTTCCAGAATCTCATTTTTGGAAAGGAACCATCCTAGAATCACAGTCAGCCACCCTGAATACCGTTGTCCCGACCTACAGGACCTGTGTCTCATTTTGTAGTGGAGGAAACATCCTAGTGCCATGTGATTTGAGTCACAACCGTTCAGCACTTGGTTGCTTTCCTGCTAGTGCAGACTCCAGGGTGCTGTGTCCATTTTTAGGCAAGGAGGCCGCTGTGGCTTTTGGGACTCTCACTCTGGTTTTTTGTCTTGACCCTTGCAGGGATTTGCTGCAGACACTGACTGAGGAGGAGCTGCACACGCTGGAACGGAACCTCTGCATTTCTCAGGATGTGGAGTTCCCCATCCGGGTGGACACACAGGTGCCCACTGCCCTGGCCCCCACCTTTCCTGCACCCCTTCCCCCCGAGGAGCCACTCTCAGCCAAGGCCAGAAACTCGGAGGCAGAGCTGGCCTGCTCCATGCAGTATGATGACCAGGAGTTGGAGCAGCTCAGCCGCATGGTCCACAGGGCTGGGGACGAGATGTCCTCTCTGCTCTCGCCGCCCAGTGCCTGCCAGTCCCCCGCACACAGGCCTGGAGCAGAGGGCAGCCCCCATGGGGAGGCCTCTCCAGGCAGAGCACACCTGCAGGTGGGCAGCGACGAGGAGGAACGGGTGTTCTTCATGGATGACGTGGAGGGTGCAGTGGAAGCCCCTGCCAGGCCCAAGTCCCCTCAAGGTCTATTTGAGTGGGCAGGCAGTGCCCGGGCCAAACCCCAGGAGAGGGGGCAGGGAGGCCAGAGCAGAGAGGCAGAGGTCAGCGCTCTTGCCACAGAAAAGGAGCAGGACTTGAGCAACAACAATAACACTGAGGACGACAACGTGCGGGTGACCAGCCTCTCAGGCTCCAACTCCTGCAGCTGCCTGGACTCACAGCTGTACCTGGATGGCTGGGAGGTGGGTGGGGATGACGCCGAGACGGCTGAGATGATCGCCCACCGGACGGGGGGCATGAAGCTCTCGGCCACGGTCATCTTCAATCCCAAATCACCCACCTCCTCGGACTCTGCCATTGCCACCCAGGAAACCCCAGGCCTCAGCATTTCCCCGTCAGGGCCTGCGACCGAGGGCACGGAGGACAGCTCCCACAAACTCAGCACTGCAGCCACCAACTGCCTCCTTCATTCTTGCGTGTGCTGTGGGAGTTGCGGGGACAGCAGGGAGGACACTGTGGAGCATTTGCGGGAGAAGTGTAGCCCGGAAAGCATTATCAGTGCCTCTTACACCACCGGCTTAGCCAAGGCCGGCAACAAGGGCCCCGAGAGGCAGGATGAGGACCGGCCTGTCCCCGAGGGCCCCCTGCCCACAGAAGACACCTCCGCCAGTGGGGAGCCCGAAGCCCCCACTTCCAACAAGTGCCTGGCACACACCTCAGGTTCCCAGGTGGACACAGCAACTGTGTCATCGGGAGAGGCCGAGGTGACCAGTCAGCAGCAGGGGCCCGAGGCCAGCGAGCAGATGGGCAGGACACCTGTGGCCCAGGAGGAGCCTCAGCACCCGCTGGGCTCCAGGTAAGAGCTGGTTTGGTCGAGAGACTGGACTCATCCTCTCTGCATTCAGTGCGGGCAGATTCTCAAAAGTATTGAAATGTTTCTTCCTGGGGCTTCCTGGCCACCAGCAGGTGCCGGGCCTGAGCCTGAGTGTGGTTGTCTGTGCCGGGGCGGCAGGCAGGGGGTTGGCTATGGAGGAGCCCACCCTGCTGGAAGTTAGGCAGCCAAGAAGTGAGCCCAGTGGGCCCCGACCTTCCTGTTTCTGGCGGTACAGGCACCTGTCAGGTGCAGTAGGCACAGTGCCAAGCCTTTGGTTCAGCCGCTTTCACAGCCATGGCCCATCCCAACCCTGGTGTGAGCCCCGGGTGGGATCCTGAGACCACCCTTGGCCAGTTCCCAGGCCATATTCCCAGGCCCCTGCCCCTCGAGGGGCCTTCCCCTTCCCCCACATCCCTCCAGCCTGCACTGCCCCTGCACCCTGCCCTTTTCTCCCCTCAGAGGCAGGAGGCTGGGAAGGTGGCGGGGTGGGGGTCTGCAGGACCTGGTGCAGGCACATCCCCTTGGACCCAAGGCTGTTCCTTCTTTCCTTGCTCCCCACTCCCCTGGATTTATCCTGAACAAAGCAGATTACTGCCCACCATTGGAGATGGGAGGGAAGTGCAGGGGCTGGGCCTGGCCACTGCTAGTTCACACGTGGCCAATCGTCAGGGTGACTGGGCCTGTAACCAGGACCCTACCTTTCGGGGCTCCTATCCCAGCTGCAGCCGTGTCCACAGCCTCTCTACCAAGGCAGCGGGTGGGAGGACAGGGAGGGGCTCAGCTGGAGGCCGGAAAAGCCCCCAGGAGCTGTGGGAGCTGGGCACAGAGGGGAGGCACAGGCCAGGGTAGGAGGGGCACAGTGCGGCTGTGTCCTCCAGGGCAGTGTGCCCAGGCCAGTGGGCTCAGTGGCTTTCAGGGCTGTTCTTCCTTTGAGCTGCCCGTGCAGAGCTCTGCGGCCTTTGCAGCCTGGGCTGTGCCAGCTCCTGGGGTCAGCAGCCGCTGCTTCTGCAGTCCCTCCCATGCCCCTCCCAGCCCCTGGCAACCCTAAGCTACTTTCTGTCTCTACGGATTTGCCTCTTCTGGACATTGCGTATGAATGGAATCACGTACAGATGGTTCGACTGTGATTTTTGGCCTTATGAGGGTGTGAAAGCCACACACATTCAGTGGAAACTATACTTTGAATGTGGAACCTTAGGTGTATTAAATGCATTTCCGACTTGGGATATTTTCAGGTTACCGTGGGTTTGTCAGGACATAACTCATCATAGGTCAAGGAACATCCGTATTATGTGACCTTTCGTCACCGCTTCTTTCACTGGGCAGAATGTCTTTAAGGTTCATCTGTGTTGGAGCATAAGTCAGTCTTCATTCCTTTTTATTTTATTTATTATTTATTTAGTTTTGGTTTTTTTTTTTTTTTTTTTTGAGATAGAGTCTCGCTCTGTTGCCCGGGCTAGAGCGCTGTGGTGTCAGCCTAGCTCACAGCAACCTCAAACTTCTGGGCCAAGCAATCCTCCTGCCTCAGCCTCCCTAGTAGCTGGGACTACAGGCATGTGCCACCATGCCCGGCGAATTTTTTCTGTATATTTTTAGCTGTCCAGATCATTTCTTTCTGTTTTTTAGTAGAGACGGGGGTCTCACTCTTGCTCAGGCTGGTCTTGAACTCCTGACCTCTAGCGATCCACCTGCCTCAGCCTCCTAGAGTGCTAGGATTACAGGCGTGAGCCACCGCGCCCGGCCTTCATTCCTTTTTGAGGCTGACTAATACCCATGGTATCAACAGACCACCTTTGACCATTTGCCAGTTGACAGATGTGTGAGTCATTTCCACTTTTTGGGTATTATGAATTATGCTGCTGTGAAAATTTGTGTGCACATGTTTGTGTGGACGTATGTTTTCAGTTCTTTGGGGTGTATACCTAGGATTGGAACTGGTGGATTATATGGTAATTTTGTGATAACTTTTTGAGGAACTGTCAACCTGTTTTTCAAAGTAGCTGCAGTTTACATCCCACTAGCTGGGCACAAGGGTTCCAGTTTCTCCACATCCTCACTAACACTCGTTATTATCTAAGATTTTTTAAACAGTTTTAACAGATTTTTCTTGTCCTTAGGGCATATCCCACTAGAACATACAGTCAACTGATTGCTTTAACATCACTTGAAATCATTGCTTGCCTGAGGTTATGCCGCCAGTTTTACTCACAGCCAGGTTAATTTGTTTCATTTAGCATCAGATGCACAGAGATTGCCAGCCACGTGTAATTCAATTTGATAATTGCGTGAAATACTTGCTTGGTTCCCAGCCAAATCTACAAAATAAGATATACCTAGAGAAGTCTATCCAATGGGGCCTTATTTCCCCCACCCCTAAAGGGAACAGTTTATAATTTTTAAATAGTTTATCCTTCAATTTTTAAAAATATAAGCAAAGACATAGATAGATGTGCAGATACACACATGTATTTTGCCCCCTCCTGCTGTTTGGTAAAGGGCCCCCCCCTTGCCTTCCTGACCTCCCTCCCACAGCCTCTCCCTGGTGCTGTCGGGGATCATCCTCTGTGTCCCTTAAGGCCAAGCAGGGCCTCTGCGTGGCGGGCCCAGCGTGCACTCAGTCAGGCTCTGTTGCTGGCCTTGAGGTTGTCTGTGGACTTTTGCTGTTACAGATGGTGCTACAAATGCAGCCTGGTGGGAACATCCTCTCCCATTTTTGATAAGGCCATTTTTGAGGTGCTGCCCGAGCTTCGTGAGCATGTCACACGGAACACATTTTGTTCCTAAAGGCTGCCGGAGGGCTTTCTTCTTCAGGGCCTCAGACTCAGCTCATCAGTAAGTGAATCATTTTTCTCCAAAGTTGATATGAAACCGTCAATTCTTTGACAGGATAGGGGGAGTTTTCAGGTTTTGGCCTGTGCTGTTTTTGTTATTTCTCCAAGTGACAACTAGTGGACATCCAGCCCGTCTGGCCGCTCCTCCTACCCTCCTGGTGAGATACTTGTGCCCCACGGCGGACACAGCTCTTCACACGGCCGAGCTGCTCAGGCCTCATCCAGCGCAGCACGCACACTGCCGCTCAGCTGAGACGAAGAAAGGGGACCTGCACGGTGGCCTCACAAGGCAATGCTATCTTCCGAGGAAGTGTTTCTAGAAGGTGCAGAGGATCCACAAAGAAAGCACATGGCAGGTGGCCAGGTGATAGGGGCAGCCATGCGTTTGGTCTAGGACCTTGACAGTGGCTCCGGGGCCCAGGACTGTGCCTGGAGGTAGCTGGGAACCAAGTCAGCCTGGCGGCAGCAGGTCACACCTGTCCCATCCATGGGCAGTACCTACACTAGGAGCACCATTCATTCACTTATTCGTTCATGTCTCAAGCATGTTCCTGGGTGGCTGCACCAGCCAATGGAGGCCCACTTAGGAGCAAGAGAGAAGTGGCCTATCGTCTTGGAGTGTCATCTCACACCAGGTGATAAGGCACTGGGTGTTCTTAAAACAAAAGACCACCTTCACACAAGCAGAGAGTTCACCAAAATTCAAATGACATGATGTCAGGAAATCTGGCTGGTGTTAAGTGACATTTTCGCAAGGCTTCGCAAGAGACAGCCAGTCTCACGAGCAGGCGTGGGTGTCTCATCCTCCCCATTCTACCGCTGAAGACTGAGATCAAGAGGTTGGTGTTTGCCTTAGCTCAGAGGCTGGTGTCCTGGACATCATGCTGTCATCCTGATGTGACCATGGGACATGCTCATCTGGCAGGTGCCTCTGCGGTTCCTGTGTGTGGCAATGAGGGCTCAGGGTGACCCGCAGGCATGGCCCTGTGCTGTGGGTTCCCGTCCTACATGCCCGTCAGGCCTCTATGTGCAACAAGTTACAGGGCTGTGTCAAAGGGCCTGCCTGTGAGGCCAGATTCCCCCGAGACACCTGGAGCGTGTGTTTCTGGTCAGGTAGGGGACAGCCTCCAGGTGGAAGGGCAGGGCTGCCTGGTCACCTGCTAGGGGGATTGACACAGGCCAAGGGGCAGATCAGCACAGGCCTGCTAGCGTCCTGGTGCGAAGGTCTCAACCAGCGAAAGCCCCTCTCTGGGGCATTTCCTCAGGTCTCGAATGATTCCACCATAGGCTGGGGGGGCCAGACATTGTCCTTGGCAGACGCTAATGCGTCCATCCTGCTGCTGTGAATGTTCCAGAACCTGTGTTCTTTAGCTCTTTCCATTTTACTGGCTGCTTTCCTACCTTTTCAGTGGTCAGTGAACCTTCTTTAGAAAAGAGGACATCTTTTAAAAGCTTATTTTCCCCCATCTAGCCCATCTCACTGATCCTGAACCTTCCATACTGTTGAAGCGGCTCCATAGGTTACTTTCTGGTGACAGGAACTCCACTCCGGCCGGCCCGTGTTCTTCCAGGGATGCACCGGAGTGTGCACCAGCCCCGGCCTTCCGTGAACAACAGCCTTGACTCCCTTTCCTCTAATTATAAACGTGGTCCTTGTTCATTGTGGAAACTTTGGAAAACATAAAAAGAATAAAAGGAGAAAATAAAAATCACCCAAATCTTATGAGCAGTTTTATTCTTTTTTGTTCACTGGATATGGTTATTAATATATGATCATTTCTCCACAACATTCTTTGAAAACACGAGTTTAGTTGGCCATTACTCTATCATAAGGACAAATGCTAACTTATTCTACATTTCCCATTGCCATGTTTTTTCCTTTATTAAACCAGCGCGTGAGCAGTTTCCTGTGCGGTTCTCTGCCTCTTGGATTAGTTCTTTAGACTCGGTCCGTAGAGGTAGAATCGCTGCAGCAGAGGCAGGACGTCCTGCAAGCTCTGCCACTCACTGTCCGGCTGCTTCACAGAGAGACGTGTCGCCACGGTGACAGCACCGCCCGCGAGGCGGGAAGGCGCAGGCCCTTCGCTGTCCCGGCTTGCTCTTCTCTGGTGATCGGTAACGTGGGCACTTTTTCCTGTCAGTGCCTGTGTGTCGTCTGCGAAGTGACTGTTCACGTCCTTTGCCTATTTTTAAATGGGGTTTTCGTGTTTTTCTTGCTGACTTGAAAACGTTCCTTCTGGCTGGTGTGTTTGTCGCAGGCAGCTTTCTCCAACATATCTTTGCCCTTGGACTTTGATGTCTTTTGATTTGCAGATGTCCCAGAGTTTATAGAAATTCTAGAGACAGTTTTGTTCCACCTTTCTCTTTCCTCTGGCTGACCCCGTGTGATGTGTGTGTTTCTCCGTGCCCCAAGACCAGGGACGACTCTCCTCGTTTCCTGGTTGCCTGGGTTGGTTTTTAGAAATGTTTTACCATCAGCTCCGCAGCCTGATGCCTGGTGAGAGATGAGGCTGCACATCGGAACCATCACCAGCAGTCCGGGCCACCTCGCCTTCTCAGAGCGTCTGTAAGCGTCAGAGCGTGACTGTGGGGGCGGCCATCCGGAGACACAGGCGCAATTACCCTGGGCTCCGGCTTGGGGAGGTCTCACTGTCCCAACTCAGAAGGCCAGGCCTGCACTGTGTTATTCACCTCTGTGACTACACTTGAGAGTCCAGCTGGTGACCCGCCCTCCCCTCCCTCCTTGTCACATGCTCGGTAGGCCTCTCTGGCTGTCCTTTTGGGTAAAATGTCAATCTCACAGGGCTGCCCTTGGCACAGGACAGGGGATGAACCTCTGCCCTAAACCCGTGGCACGCACTCTGTGTGCTCTCTCCTTACGGAGCGGAGCGTGGTGGTGGCAGGCAGCTGACAGGGAGGGGTATCTCCTCTCGAAGAACCGCTGCAACAGGTGTTTTCTCGCCTTTGGGCCACAGTGACTGTGGGGAGTGCCCTGCTCCTTATGCTAATGTGGGCACAAGGCCGCACCCTGAGGACTGGCTTCTCGACCTAAACCGCAGTTTTGTCATCTGCAAGATGGGCTAACGATAGTCCCCAGCTCACACGGCAGCTTGAGGAGGGAAAGAGAGGCCGCAGTGCATGGAGAGTTCACTGTTGTTCCTCAGCACTCCCCCGTCACCGCCACTGTCACCACCACCATTGCCACCATCATCACCACCATCGTCACCACCACTGTCACCACCGTCACTCTCTCCTTGCCTTGTGTGCTGTTATCAATCTTGACTTCGCCTCCACATTTCTGTTTCCTGGACTCCTTTCCACGTCCTCAGCTCCCCCGCCAGCGGGACGACTGCTGGGGAGATTTCAAGTGTTCTGTGGGCTCTGTGTCGCGGCGGGAGGGGCTGGCCTACAGCTGCAGCTTTCCCTTCACCTTGCTGTTTCCCGCCCTGCTCCTTCCCCAGCGGGCGCCAGGCCTTCCTCCACGCTGTGGCCCTGGAGTTGTCCCAGACAGGCCCTCCATCCTCATGTCTCAGGTCCCTGAGGCCGAAGAGAAGAGCCCGGGCCTGTGCAACTCAGAGGCGGCTCCAACTCCCCCAGGCCCTGCTGACCCTCTTCCCTGTGGAGGTAACTGCTCGAGACCCGCCTGGTCCCTCCAGGTCACGCCACGAAAGGCCTTGTGGCCCTCACCTGTCCGTGGTGCCCAGCCCCCGGAGGACAGGATGAGGCTGGCACGGTAGTGAAGGAGCCTCCAAGTGGTGAGTCACTGTCACCGGGCCTTGTTCACGTACCACAGGTGGCTTCACAATGCCTGGGCCAGCCTGTCCTGGTGGGGCCTCGCCCAAGGGCCGCTGCCGTCCTCTGCCCCAGTGTCCATTTCCACAGTAACAGTAGCCACACTCCTGGCACCAGCTGTCGGGGCAGTCAGGGGTGCCCCAGGGATGAGTCCTGAGCTGGACCTCCAAAGGTAAGGGGACTTGAGTCCAAGCGTGGGACCAGAGAGGACAGCATGCTGCCTGGCCGACCGGGTACTCAGTGACTGAGATGCAGACGTTTCTAGCCTGGCCCCATGACTGGGCTCTTCTGAGGCTCGGGGGGCATGGCAGCCTCCAGGTGGGAACACAGGGTGCCTGGCAGGGATGCCAGGGCTTAGCAGGGACCCGCTGTGGGGGCTGTGTGAACCTGGGCAGCAGGTGCTGCCCCTCAGGCCTCGCCCCTCCCCGCTGGGACCAGCACACCTAGCTGTTCCCACCAGAGCTGTCTGGGGTAGGCCAGGCCCTGGCACCCAGGGGCTGATGTGGCCATCGGTCCCTGTGGCAGGTGTCCCGAGGCCCTGCAAGGAGCACCAAGGTCTCCCACCCCCTCCACACCCCTGGAAGGAGAAACAAGATTAAGCAGTTTTGGCCAGACGCGGTGGCTCACGCCTGTAATCCCAGCACTCTAGGAGGCCAAGGTGGGAGGATTGCTTGAGGTCAGGAGTTTAAGACCAGCCTGAGCAAGAGCGAGACCCTGTCTCTACTAAGAATAGAAAAAATTAGCCGGGCATGGTGGCGCATGCCTGTAGTCCCAGATCCGTGAGAGGCTGAGACAGGAGGATCGCTTGAGCCCAGGAGTTTGAGGTTGCTGTGAGCTAGGCTGACGCCACGGCACTCACTCTAGCCTGGGCAACAGAGTGAGACTCTGTCTCAAAAAAAAAAAAAAAAAAGACAGAAAGATTAAGCAGTTTAAAAATGGGGTGGGGAGGCTTGGAATTCATCAGACTCTTGAAAAGCAGACTAGGCGGAATGGCTGTCAGATTAGGCGGATTGACTTGAGTCAATCATCCATAAGTGACGAGGCTTCGTGGGCCAACAGAGGGGAGACAGGGCCGAGACCAGAGCTGGGCCCCCAAGCACGGGCTTGGGGTGAGAGGGCAGGGCTGGGTTCCCGCCAGAGCCCCTCGCTGGCACTAGCCATGCAACCTCAGCGAGCACAGTGATGCCCGAGTCACAGGAACCCCACGCGGGGCCCTAGCACAGCGCTCGCACACAGGGGACGCGTGCCAGGGAAGCTCGAGGGGAGCCGCCCTTCTAGAGCCGGCATGGAGTTAGGGGGCCTGCCCTGGCCTGGCTGTACTCTCTGTGGGTGGGTGGTGATCGCAGGGTGGCCACGGCAGCTCCCCTCAGCTGTGCCCCAGCCCTCTGGTCCCTGGTGACTCTGGCTTCTCCTTCTGGCCTCCTCACTGTACCCCAAACCATCCCCCACCCTTCTCCTTCCCTGTGTCGTCACCATTGTCCTCAAGGGCCCCACCTGCTGGCAGCTCCAGCTACACTGCAGGCGCCCCGGCTATCCTCTCTTTCCCTCGCACCCCATCCAGTCCTTCAGCCAGTGCCTGGGAATAATTCAGGTCTTTGGTGGGGCGGAGGGTGCCATGGGGCAGCTCCTTTAGTGAGAGCAGTCGGGGAGCCTCCCTAGGCGTGGCCTCTGCTGAGGCCTGAGTGGAGGCAAAGGGCCCCAGGTGGGGGGCGGGGCAGGGGGGACCCAGAGAGCTTTGAGGGGAAGGGTGGGCAGGAACAGAGTCAGAGGCAGTAACAGGTAAACATGGAGGTAAAGCCGTCTGCTATTTTAAAAATCGCTGTAAACAGCTTTATTGAAATATTGGTGTACAGTAATGGCAGCATTTGAGTTCTGGTTCCTGCATATCCTCCCCCGGCACTTAGTGTGGTCAGCCTTTCTAATTTTAGCCATTCTGATCAGTGTGACATGGTATCTCACTGTGGTTTTAATTTGCATTTCCCTAAGGAACAGTGATGTTGAGCATCTTTACAGGCTATTTGCCTTCGTTGGTGAAGCATCTGTTCACATCTTTTGGGCTGTTTGTTTCCTTGTTGAGTTTTGAGGGTCCTTTATGTATTCTGGATAAAAGCCCTTTATCAGATATGTGATTTGCAAATATTTTCTTCCAATCTGTGGAAGAAAGCTTGTGTTTTCATTCTAACACTATCTTTTGAAGAGTAAAATTCTTAATTTTGATGAAGTCTAGTTTATTAATTTTTATTTTCTGGATTGTGATTTTGGTGTCATATCTAAGAATTATTTTCATAACCCAAAGTCACAAAGATTTTCCTATGTTTTCTTCTACAAGTTTTATGCTTTTAGGTTTTACATTTAGATCTATACAGTATTCTGTTTGGAGCTAATTTTTATATGTGGTGTGAAGCATGGATCAAAGTTTTGTTTTGTTTTATATAAAGAAAGCCAATTATTCCAGAGTTATTTGTTGGAAAAGGCTATCTTTTCTCCATAGAATTGCCTTTTCACCTTTATCAAAATTCAGTTGACCGTGTATGGGTGGGTTTATTTCTGAACTTGTGTTCCATTGATGGATTGGCCTAGATTGTTGGCAGTGCCACAAAATCTTGAATATGGTAGCTTTATAAGAAGCCTTAAAGTCAGGTAGTATAAGTATCCAACTTTTTTCTTCTTTTTCAAAATTGTTTTGGCTATTCTGTGTTGTTTGTGTTTCCATATGAATTTTAGAATCAGGTTGCCAATTTTTGCCAAAAAAAAAAAAAAAATGGGCTGGGTGCGGTGGCTCACGCCTGTAATCCTAGCACTCTGGGAGGCCGAGGTGGGTGGATTGTTTGAGCTCAGGAGTTCAAGACCAGCCTGAGCAAGAGCGAGACCCCATCTCTACTAAAATAGAAAGAAATTATACGGACAACTAAAAGTATATATAGAAAAAATTAGCCAGACATGGTGGCACATGCCTGTAGTCCCAGCTACTCGGGAGGCTGAGGCAGGAGGATTGCTTGAGCCCAGGAGTTTGAGGTTGCTGTGAGCTAGGCTGACGCCACGGCACTCTAGCCTGGGCAATAGAGCGAGACTCTGTCTCAAAAAAAAAAAAAATGCTAGGGATTATGTAGAATCTACATATAATTTGAGAAGAATTAACATCTTAATAATATTGAGTCTTCTGATTCATGGACACAGTATATCTCTTTATATATTTAGGTCTTTAATTTTTCTCAGTAAAGTTTTATGGTTTTTATTATATAGGTCTTACATATCTTTTATTAGATTTATCCCTAAGTATTTATATTTTTTGATACTATTGTAAATGGCATTGTTTTGTAATTTCAGTTTATAATTATTCATTGCTAACATTTAGAAATGTAATTGATTTTTGTACATTGATATTCTATCCTACAACCTTGCTAAACCTGTTTCATAATTATGGTGGTTTTTTTTTTGAAGATTTCATCAGGTTTCCTACATAGACAATCGTGTTGTCTGAAAATAAAGACACTTTTACTTCCTTTCAATTGGATGTCCCTTATTTCTTTTTCTTGTGTTTTTTTAACCAGCCAGAACCTCCAGTACAGTGTTGAGTAGGAGTGATGACACAGGATAATTTTGCTTTATTCCCGAGCGTTCAGTATCTAACATTAAGTGTGATGTGAGCTGTAGGATTTTCACAGATGCCTTTTATCTTCCCAAATAAAAAGGAAGTTCTCTCCTAGTCCCAGTTTGCTGAAAGTTTTTTTTAATCAAGAATAGATGTTGGATTTTCTCAAGTGCTTTTTCTGCATCTTTTGTTTGGGATAACCATACGGTTTTTCTGCTTTAGTGTGTTTATGTGATAAATCACATTGATTGATATTCAGATGTTCAGCTAACCTTGCCATCCTGGGTGAACCTTCTACATTTTTGCTAAGAATTTTGCATCTATTTTGTGAGGAATGTTGGGCAGTAGTTTTCTTGTCTTGTAATGCCCTTTTCTGGTTTGGGTATCAGAGTAGTGCCGGGATGCTAGAATGAGTTGGGGAGCATTCCCACCTCTTCAACTTTCTGGAAGAGTTTGTGTAGAATTTGCATTATTTCTGCCTTAAATGTTAGACTTTACCAGTGAAGCTATCTAGGCCTTGAGTTTTCTTTGTGGGAAGTTTTAACTACAATATCGACGCTTTACTTACTAGCGATCTGCTTGAGTATCCATCTCTTGCTCAGAGAGCAGGCAAGTTTCTGTGCTGCTGTGATGGGTGATCCTTGGTCTCTGCAGAGGGTCTTCCGGGGGGACTCTCCAGGGCTTCCTGTCCTCTGCCCTGGGTACTTGGCCCCACCCACCTAGCCCCTCCCCCGGCGATGGCTTCCTGGCCTCATCCCTGCAGTGGCCTCTTCCATATGTGCCCTGCGCTCTCCTGCTCCTTTGGGCCATTGTCCCCCCCCCCCCCCGCTGTTTTGTCCCTCCCTATCCCTTCTACACCAAGCAGCCATAGTTCGGTCTCACTTGCTGCCTTTGATGAAGTAGGTGGGAGCTCTGCCTGTGTGGCCTCACTGCGTCCCACAGCCACCTTCCCACCCGTCCGACCCCAGATTTCCAGCCGCCTGCAGGACCCTCCCAAGTCCACCCTGGGCATCTCATGTTCTCTGGTGTGGCGTCCTCCCTGCCCCTCATGCCACATCCCCAGAGCACTGGAACATGCCTGGTTCCTTGGTTGGGGGAGCCCTGGCTCTGGGCTGGTGAAAATGAGGTGGCCCTGAGGGTGGGAAGGAGCAAGGTCTCAGGGTGTCCTGGAGCCGGGGCCATTGTGGCAGATGTCCCAGTCCAGGAATCTGCCCCCAACTCCTGCCCTGCAGCCCAGCCTGCTCAAACCCCTGCCCCAGCCCGCTGCCCCTCACCCAGGGCAGGCCTAAGGATGTGCTGGTCACAGTCTAGTCCCGGTTTCTCAGGGCACAGACACGGTTGGCCCCTCAGGCAGGGTCCACAGCCTCAGCCAGGTGTGTGTGGGGGGGTAGGTCTTTGGGGGGCTGCCATCCTGGGGGTTCCAAGAGAAGGGGCTGGGCACAGCCCAGGCTTGCAGTGCTGCCCCTTGATATACAGCTATCTGTCCCCTCCCCCCATCCCTGGAGCAGCCCCAGCGCTCTGGACAGTTCTCAGGGAGGCAACAGCAGGTGTGCAGAGGGGGTATCGCTGTGAACCATGGCCACACACCCCCAACTCCCTGTTCCTTTGGGCATCAGGGGACTCCACAGGAGGGAGACCAGGATGCCATCCTCAGTCAACTTCACCCACTGCTTTGAGATTCACCAGCCATGGAAGCTTCTGTTGAGAGTTTTAAAAAGCAACAAAAGCCCAGAAAAGGTCTGCACGTGTGAGATGAGAATGATGATGGAAGCGTCCTCTGCTCACATGGTATGATGTCGATGCATACGTGTGTGTATGCTTTTAGCTTATCTGTATTTCCTAATTTTTTTACAGTACACAGGTATTGCATATGTAATTAAAAAGTAATAGTGGCTGGGTGCAGTGACCCACGCCTGTAATCCTGCATTTTGGGAGGCTGAGGCAAGAGGATTCCTTGAAGCCAGGAGTTTGAGACCAGCCTGGGCAACATAGCAAGACCCCGTCTCTACAAAAAATTCAAAAAATTAGCCAGGCATGGTGGCATGCGCCTGTAATCCCAGCTACTTGGGAGGCTGAGATGGGAGAATCACATGAGCCTAGTCGTTTGAGGTTGCAGTGAGCTATGATGATGTCTGTCTCCCTCCCAGAAAAAAGAAGTAAAGAAGTAAGAGTATAAGATTAGGTTCCCATGCCCCCATAGTGAGATCTTTTCAAGAACTGGGCTGTGTCCAGGCCTGGGCCCAGCTGTGTCCCCACTGCCCAGCATCTTGGCCAGGTGGGGCTAGGCCCAGAGGAATCAGACCATCGCTTCCACCTCTCCCCTGACTCTTTGGCTGAGAGGAGGCCTTAGTGGGGGGATTAAGAGGCCATGTGAATACCCCAAGGTGATGCCTAGCCTGGCCCCAGGCCTGCAGCAGGAGAGGAGTGAGGCCGGCCTGGAAGAGCTGACTTCTTGAAAGACTCAGTGAGCTATTGTGTCAGCAGCTGCTCTGGGGCCCAGAGCAGGTCAGGTGTGGCTCTCCTGCACCCCTAACCCCAGGTCCCTGGCTTTGGGGGATGTCTCCTGGGACTGTCAGCAAGCAGTGTTGTAGCCTCATGCATGGACAGAGCTGGACAGGGCAGGTGGGCTCTGTGCCTCGCTGAGATAGGTCCCATTGGAGGACTGTGGGATGCAGAGACAGTTCACCATGGCAACTTGGTCAGTGACCTCCAGGACCTGCAACCTGTCGGTCACCAGGCAACATTGCATCTGATCCCCTGAAGCCCCAATTTTATCCGAGGGGAGGCTGCCTCCTGGGGGCCAGCAGGACTGGGAGCTGCTGGACCTCCCTCCTGGAGCGTGGCCCACACTCTCCGGGCTCCAGGGAGACCGGCATGGGTGGCCTTTCCTCCCAGAGTGATCTTGCACAGGGTCTTTCAGGGCTTGCTGAGGCCGTGCTGTCTGTCTGCTGTCAGGCTAGGATGGTGTCTTTTGGACAGTGGGCTCCCTCAGGCCTGTCCACTGTCTGCTATTGGTTCTCCCCCATCTTGGAACCTAGTCAGTCCCCCAGGGTTCTGTAGCTTGTCCTTGGGGTGAGGAAGGCACCATGACTTCTGGTCCCTGGTTGTGCCACTGCAGTGATGGCCAGAGATGTTTCCAGGAAATCCTGATCCCTGAGTGCACAAGTGTCCCAGAGCCTGGTACACAGGGCCCCGGGAGGCTGGGGTTTGCTGTCACAGTGTTGACCCTGCTTGGGGGTGATGGGGCTGCACTTTGGGGCTGGGCTGGTGCAATGCCCACCTCCTGCCTGACCCTCGGAGGGCTGAGCTCTTTGACAACAGCAGGTGGAGGGAGCCTGTGGCCCTGAGGTTTGGCCCACAGCCTCTGCCTCTCTGCCACACACACCCATCTGGGGAGGCTGGGCATCAGCCCTGAGTTGCAAGGCCCAGGGCCTCTCAGTACTAGGACTCAAAGCACCACCTGCCCTGCCCCTCCACTGCCTGTGACAGTATCACTTTCCCATTTTACAGACAGGCAAACTGAGGCCCTGGGAGGTTAAGCTCTCCGCTAGATGGCCTAGGTGGTAATGCCCAGAGGCCTCAGCCCACACTGTGTAACTTTCTGTGACTCCCCAGTCCAGCCCTGGGATCCCTTCCTGATGGCAGGGCCTCACCCTGGAGCAGCAGCCGTGTGCCTAGAGCCCCTTGGTTTCTTCCTGTTGACAGCCCAGGTCCCCTGGAGGCCGGTGCTGCTGGTCCACTGTGGCCCCATCACCCAGTTCAGGTCCTGAGTCCCCCTTCCCCATGGGCAGGTGCTCACCTGACCCATGCCCTCACTCCACAGAGCAGGATTTGCCCTTGGTAGAGGTGGGGTCCCTGTTCTAGTCTCACCTGTTGGTCTTCCTGGGAGCCAGCTGTGTGGCTGGGAGATGGAGGCCCCACACTCAATGACCACAGCTGGGAGATGACGTGGGCCCCAGGGCCTTGTGGACTCAGGGACAAGTGGGGCACACCTCTGCTCAGCCAGGCTGCCTCCCCCAGGAAGCCCTCCCTGATGCACTGTGACTATCCCTTGTGGGATTCTGATTACAGGCTGGTTGTTTCTGCCTCCCCCCCGAGGAATTCAGCAAATAAACACCTCCTTGCAAAGTACTTTCCCTGCATGTTTATACATTGATTATAAACTTACAAACCCTTAAACAATTTAAGCCATAATTCTACATTGAGGACAACTGCTTCTTTGGAATACTTTGAACCCGCTTTACTAGTATGAACTGCTTCCGCTCCCTGCTGGGCCGCCGCCTCCCCTGCGTCGCGGCCTCCAAGGCGCCAGCACCTCACTGGTGGGTCTTGCTTGCCTGCATCCATCAGCACCTATTTTCCAGTCCCCTTCTGTGGAAAAAGGGCAAGTAGCCTGCCCAGGATCACCCATGGGTGAGAGAGGGGCTCAGGATCAGAGTACAGATTCCGATTCAGGTTAGTGTCCTGGGGCCACTGTAACCAAATACCCACACACTGGGAGGCCTCAAACAACAGAAATTTATTCTCTTTCAGTCTGGAGGCCAGAAGTCTGAGGTCAGGTGTGGCAGGTGACACTCCAGCTGAAGGCTCTGGGGGAGGATCTGTCCTGCCTCTTCCAGCCTCTGGTGGCTCCTGGCACTCCCTTGGCTTGTGGCCAGATCACTCCGCCCTCTGCCTCCATCTCACATGGCCTCCTCTCTGAGACTGTGTCTTCCCCTCTTCTGTCTCTTACAAGGACATATTGAATTTAAGGTCCACCCAGATAATCTCGAGGATGGTCTCACCTCGAGATCCTTAACTTAATTACATCCACAAAGAACCTTTTTCTGAACAGGTCCCAGTCACAGGTCCTGGGGTTGATGTGGCCATATCACGTTTGGGGCCCATGATACTTGGGTCCTGTGCCTCCAGCCACTCTGCTCTCCCCTGCTCCTGGAAGAGTCGCTGGGTCAGATGTGACACAGCAGAAGAGGAGGAGGGGTCAGTGGGCCAAAACATGAGACTCTCCCTAATCCCGCTGAGCATTAGAGCTGGAGAACTCGCTCGTTCCTGCGGAGAGCCCACTGCTAAATCTCCCTATGTCTAATGACTTCCTGCTGTTTGCTCAGCAGAGACGTGTGGCGAGGCTAGCACGTGCTGCAGTGGCCTTTGGTTCAGGGCTGCTGCCACGGGCGGAGCGGGCGGCAGGCACTGCCCTGGTGGCCTTTACTTTCTCCTGAGGGAGACGCACGCTGTGTTGGGAGATGAGTGCTGAAGGAGCAGTCACGCAATGTAGGGGCAGGAAGAGCGCAGGACTGGGGTGGGGTCTGTTTGTGACCGGTGGTCAGGAGAGGCCTCTCTGAGAGGAGGATGTTGGAACAGATCCCAGAAGAACTGCGGGTTCTGGAGGTGTCCAGATAAAGAGCATTCTGGGCTTGGTGACATCTGTGCAAAGGTCCTGTGGCCATAGCATGCCTGGGTTGTCTGTGACAGCAAGGAGTGAGGCTGAGAGGAGTGAGTTGAGGGGACAGGAGGGAGGGGAGGTAGACAGGACAGGGCATGGGGGCTTTGTGCAAAGAAGCTGTGTTCTGACTTTTGTTTGAGAGGCTCCTCTGCCCTGGAGCTGCCAGGGGGTCTTGTAGGAGCTGCAGGTTCTTGGGGCAGGGCCTGAGTGCTGGGCTCCCCTGAGACCTGGGGCAATTTTGCCTCGTGTATCTGCCCTGGGCCACCCGCCACCCTGATACCCCCCACCCCACGCAGGCTGAGCCAGGAGGGGTCCAGGTCTGTGACCAGAAGCTTCGCCACACCCTCCCAGGCTGCCTCCCGCCCCTCCCTAGCCAGGTCAGCTACTGCCTGGAGCAGCGAGGGAGGGAGAGGCTGCACCTGGATCTTCCCAACAGCTGTGAAGCGCCTGCTGCTTCCCTTGAGGCGCTGCTGTGCCAGTCAGATGGTGGCACATGCAGGAACGTCTTTGGCACCTGGGGTGCTTGCCACCTCCCCTCCCCATTGACGTACATGATGCTGTCCTGTGTGGGAAGCACAAGCCAGAGTTGGGGGGCCAGACCCACATGTGAAGCCCCTCTTGCCTGTCTCCTGGGAGACTGTCTACCCTTCTTTGCTGCCAGGGCTCCACTGGGATCGGCGATTGCCACTGTAGAGTGCTGTGGCCCTGTGCTGTCACTGGGGCATCTGCCTGCGGGGTGAGCTCCCCACCAAGGGTCTGGTGCTGGCCACTGGCCAGCAGTCGGTGGCTTGGGCTGACCTCTGACCGGCTGCCTGTTGGCCCCTTCAAGCTGAGAGCTGTTAGGTCTCATTAGCGCTAAGGGGGGAGCTGACCCAGGGGCTGGAGCAGGAGCTTCCTGCGCTGGCAGTGGCGGGGGGGGGGGCACTGTGCAGCCCACCCCAGAGAGTGATGAGCTGGTGCCCGTGGGGCGCTGTCCTCACCCCACAGTCCCCATTGTAGCCCATGTCCTGCAGCAGCAAATCGCAGGCTGCTGTCCTTGCACCCCACAGGTTGCCTGTTTGGATGGATTCGGGGATCGGTGGGGGAGCAGTGACTGGTCCCAGGGTGTCTGGAAGAATCCCCAACCTGTGCCCGCCACCCTGGGGCCAGAGGAGGGTGGTCACTGGAGGTGCTTCAAGAGAATGTGCCAAGACTAGATGATGCATCCAGAAGAGGCTTCTGACCTGGCTGCACCTGCCCAGAGGATGACCGGGGTGCAGGCCGGGCAGACCCCCAGCCAGCTGTGGCACTGGCATCCTGCTTCCATTTCCCTCCCCCTGGACTGATTATTTCCTGGATCGGCAGCTCGTCTCCTGGTCCCAGCCCAGTCCTTTCTTCCATCGGTTCCCTCCGTAGATGTGAACCAAGCCCCGCAGGGACAGAAACTGGTCTGAGGACGCTCATCATGGAGGGCATTTGTCCCCTTCGTGGTCCCAGTCTGTCTCATTCCCTCGGGGCTTGGGGCTGAAGTCAGAGGCTGCCACATGAGCACACCTGACTTCCTGAGGAACAGAGTCACACATTAAACCCCAAGGAGGATGATTTTGCAAGTGGCTGGGGAGGAGCCAGTCTGTTCAGAAGAAATTAGCATATTTGCTGCCCAGAACCAGTGCAAAGGCTTGGTAGCCGCTGTGCTGTCCGAGCGACATGTTAGGCTCCTGGGGCTGCCAGGACAGGTACCACAGGCTGGGCGGTTTCAGCCACAGAGAGGATGTGTCGTCTCATGGTTCTGGAGGCCGTAAGTCCAAGATCACGGTATAGGCAGGGCTGGCTCCTCTGAGGCTGTGAGGGAGGACCTGTCCCAGGCCTCTGTCCAGATCCTGGTGGCCACCAACAGTCCTTGGTGTTCCTAGGCTTGTAGAGGCATCGCCCCGACCTCTGGCTTCAGGTTCACATGCAGTTCTGCCTGTGCGTGGGTCTGTGCCCAAATTTCCCCTCAGTAAGGACAGCAGTCATGGATTAGGACACCCTCTACTCCTGTATGACCTCAACTGTAATGACACCCTAATTCCAAATAAGGTCACATCTTGACATTCCGGGGTTAGGATTTTAACATATAAATGGGGGATGCACAATTCAACCCATAACAGCACACACACGCCTCCCTGCTGAGTTCTCACTGTGCTAGACTTCAAGGGCGCACGTTAACGAAGAGGGATCAACCTGCTGCCGATTCCCCTCTGTGGCCTGAGCGAAGCCGCTGTGACAGTTCCAGAGCTGGTTCCTGGAAGGGGCCCCAGCTCTCCCCATCCCAGGACTCACAAAGGAAGTCAAAGCCAGGCCTTGTGGTGAGTTGCAGACTCAGGGCAGGTCTTGGTGAGACATCATAAGAAGAGACGAGATGCTCCACCATGCTGCACCCTCTCTGGGGGACCAGAGGTGTCCAAGACTATGGGACTGTCCTGGCCGGGTGGCTGAGTGTGGCTGGGCAGAAAAGCATCCACATCTGACCTGGGAGGCCTGCTCACCCCTTCTCAGGCCAACGCTCCTGCTCTCCTCTCCATCTCATCGCTGAGATCTCCCCCAAAGTGACCCCTCTGCAGGCTGGGCTGGCCACCACTGTGCCCTGCCACACTCTCCACCTCCTTGTCAAATGGGAAATTAGCTCATTTCTGGACATTTGTTTCCAGGCTGACTGTTTGCCTCCCCTCTGCCTCTGCACACACGAGGGCAGGACCCTGCGCAGTGAGCCCTGTGCCTAGCACATGGGCCCTCAGTCGACCACATTGACACTGATGTGAATGGTGGGTCTCCAAGAAAGGATGGAGCACACATGCTGTGTTTCTCAAACTCTTTTCTCAACAGTAGCTTGCAGGAGTCATGCTCTGTGGAACATCCTTTGGAGAGCACCGACCAATAGGCCAAGGTCCAAGCCCCTGAGCACACTCGCGAGGCCTCGCCTGGGGTCTCCACCCCGGCCTCTCCAGTGTCACCAGAGGGGGTTCCCCATGGTCTGGGGGCTGCATCCTGCCTCTTGGCCGTCACTCAAGCTGTCCTCATGATGCTCCCTCCAGGAAGTCCCCTGACACTCTGGACCCCGCTGCAGCCTAAGGGAGGAGCCCTCCTCTGACCTCCCATAATGACACCTGTCACACTTTCCATATTGTGTGATAGGTCACAGCTCACCTGTCCACTCTGCCGTCAGACCGTGAGCTCCTGAGTACTGAGCTGTGCAACTCCTGGCTCGTGGCTGGTGCCGAGTCCATGTTGCAGGGCAGGTGGGCGGATGACTTGCAGGGAGCACCCGGCCCACCGTCTGTCTCAGGGCCCTCGGCGGCTTATCAGGATTGGTATGTGGTTGTGCAGACGTCCAAGCTTTCAGTTCTCCCACATCCAGGCACGCTTAACCCCTGCCTCCAGAGCTGTCAATCACTCTTATTGCTCCTGCTTTTCTCTTCACTAGGCCTTTGCAAAGGGCGTCGTGTTCACAGACAAGTCCATCCAATGTCATAGTGAGAAGGATCTTGTGATGCTCTTAGTTCTTCCGAGTTGACATGCTCTCTCTTAACAGACTCCTAGACGTCCCAGCCGACAAAGTTCTTTTTTCTGTCTACGATGCATGCTTGCTAAATTCATTACTGTATCAGATTCATTTGGGCTTTGCTACGGTCTTTTTTTAAAAAAGCAATTGTAATTGAAATTTTAAGTTCAGCAAAACTCCCTTGTCTGCTGTATCAGATTGCTGAGTTCAGATATGTCCAATGTTCCCAGCATTTCAAAGTCCCCCTCATCGTATTTTCCACTCCAACAATGAAATCCGATGTCCTCCACGTGTGGTGTGTGAGAGGTGCACTTTGGGAGGTTGTGAAGGACCAAAGGGGAGTGCTTGCAGGGAATGTGCCCTGCCTTCCGTGAAAAGAGAGTGGCGGGAAGCAGGATCTGGGC